>NC_134836.1:36367273-36999647 GCF_004210375.1 Tachypleus tridentatus
TTAGTTTTATTGTGATGACAACAACTAGTCCTATCAAAAGGCTAATTAACATTTTCTTACCAAACATCTATTTCTTTTGAAGATATGCAGCCAAGTCGTTTTTAAAAAAAAAGATGTTTGGAGCAGTAAAACATTTTTCACATTGCATTATACAAAAAACAAGTGGTAACGTAAACCAAAACTTCTTGTCTACATAATCCAGAATTCTGAGAAAACAACTTCTGGGTAATTCACCCTTTTGCAATAAGTCAAGGGTTAAAGGCCATGTTATCATGTTTGTTGATTTGCATTCAAAATTTTATAATATTGCACATGAGTTAATTTCTTAACTTAAAAGTAAATATTAAAAGAGCACATCTAAATATAGATTTTAGTGAGTCATGAGGTGTGCTGAATGTAGCACTGTTTAAAATTAGATGTTTGTGAGGTCAAAATACTAATTCAATAACTTTGTACAAATCAGGAACTGAAATTACTAATATTGAAAAGTTAGAATATAAAATACGAACCTCGTATATCTTTATTTTGCTGAGATACGGCTTATCTACTGAATTCAATATGGTAGTTCCATTCAACTCGCGTTATTTTTTGAAACAGTCCCTTATGTGCACTCACTTCAACATATGACAGTAAATAACCAATCAACAGCTTAGAATGTCCCCAGTGGTTTCTCTCCTTGCTATTTTAATATTTCAAAAAGCTTTCACATTCTTTCAAACCAAGATTTCAATGAAATAGGTTGTGTCTTTTGTCTGCTCTAAGTTTCATATTTTATAAAATCTAAATAAATTTTAATACGCTTAACACATTATAGTGGAATTTTATGGTATCAGTGTAGCTATTTATAATTTTTGGTTATTCATTTATATAAATATGTGAACCTAAAAAAATATTTTTTTCATATCCTCCTGTGTGCTAAACTTTAAAAGACTTAACAATCTATGTCCAGTAGCAAAACGCTTCCAGGAAAAACAGACAAACAATAGATCACCTCAAATGACTCACTGAATCAGTTTACAAAATATTCAATAACAATCAGGTAACCAGAGATGTATTTAGATGTTAAAAAGCATTTGACAGTGTTTGGCATAAAGCCATTAAATATAAATTAACTAACTTGAAAGTAAATCAAACTATCATCATATGTATATCAAACTTAATAACAGATAGAACATCTCAATATCTTATCAAAATCTTTCAAAATAACTACAGGAGTGCCCCAAGGATCCATCTTCTCACCACTCTTTTACACTACTTTCATTAGCGATATACCTTCTTAGTCAAACTTACACTCACAATTCACAATATGCTGACAACACTGCTATCTGGAGCATTTCTAGAAACCCACTAATGGCCATGCACATGCGCCACATCAAGTTACATAAGTCAGATACGCACAACTGGAAGGTCAATGTAATAAAAACAATATATATGTTAATATATAACATAAAACTAAAGCAACTTAGACTAAACATTTGTATTTTTGTGTCACTCTATGCCGTCATTCTAGCAACAAAAAGCATAATTTATATTTACTTCCTAATATTTTGGTTACGATATTGGTTAAATGACAAACCAACCCCACATGGTTAGCGTATAGAAAATAACAGGAAATATAAAGTCTTACTGAAAACAAATGTTTGAAGTGTATTTAGGAGGTTTTAGAGATTACACAAATAATATTTGAGATATTTTGGGGTGAAGAATAGTTTTTTAATCATAACATGTAATCACTTTGCACTAAGACTAGTAATGAATCACACTATTCTCACAAACAAATATTTAGTTAAAATATTTCATTAAAAACTCTGATATTTTGTGTACAAAAAGCTTGAAATCTCTACTGAAAGTAAAAGATACACATGCTTTATCAAAAGTTATAACACAATTACTTAATGTGTGCAAGCATGTAGATAAACTTGTGTATATTATACTGAGCTCACTAAGAAAGGGTTAATGCAATTCCTACAACTCGTGTTTAAGTTCTGGTCCAAACCTACTTAAACAACCAATCAACTATCTACCCACCATTGTGTCAGACTAGAAAAAAAAAAAAAAAAAAAAAAGAGGTGGGCAGAGCAACTGTCTTTGATTCAGTAATGTTGCAATATCTCACTAAAGAGAAAAAACAGGGTGTTCTTACTTCATTTTCTCGTTTGTCAAAATCAGCAATAAAAGTTCCTAATTTGTACGACACTACAGACTTTGTGTTTGGATATTTTAAGATTATAATTTTCGTGTATTTTCATGTATAAAGTACGAAATATATACATATATATATAACTATTTTTAATTTGAAGTTGTTCTATATATGTTAGCGATTAAAAAGTGAAGTTTAAATTTTGACTTTAAAAAAGCACGATTCGGTATGTTAAAAAGGAAGCTAAGGCTCCCATTTATTCGAGACTTTTTTTGGAAATTTGGTACACATATAGTCACATTATTTTACAAATCTGAAAATTTTCATTTG
This sequence comes from Tachypleus tridentatus, assembly GCF_004210375.1. Classification (NCBI taxonomy): domain Eukaryota; kingdom Metazoa; phylum Arthropoda; class Merostomata; order Xiphosura; family Limulidae; genus Tachypleus; species Tachypleus tridentatus. The sequence goes on from NC_134836.1 coordinate 36,369,744, forward strand.
AAGACTGCTTTCTATAGCTAGCTGATACATTTCCAAAATACAGTACCTTAATGGTAGCCACATAAATTTTATTTGTTTGTTTTGTATTTCGCGCAAAGCTACACGAGGGTTATCTGCGCTAACCGTCCCTAATTTAGTAGTGTAAGACTAGAGGGAAGGCAACTAGCCATCACCACCCACCGTCAACACTTGGGCTACTCTTTCACCAACGAATAGTGGAATTGACCGTCACATTATTGCGTCTCGGAGGCTGAAAGGTCGAGCATTTTTGGTGTAACGGGAATTCGAACCCGCGATTCTCAAGTTGTTAGTCGAGCGCCCTAACCGTCTGAACATGCCGGGCCCATTAAATATAGTTAATTTATTTTTTTAAAAGTAAACATTATTCCTGTTGCGTTTTTGTTATAGCAAATCCACATTGGAATGTCTGGTAGCCTCCGCGGGGAATTAAATCCTGGATTTCAACATTGTAAGTCCGTAGACTTACCGTTGTACTATTAGATAACCCTCACCTTCGTTTACATTTACATTTTAAAATATGCTTAGAAACAGAAAATACATTAATTTTTGAATACTTCATTTATGTTTACCTGATTTATTTTTTTTAATTTACTGATTAAACAGATTCTATGAAGAAATTAATACGACGTAAAGTTATTTTAGTGCTTTCTAAATGTTTGTCATCGTATTTTTCTTGCAGCTACAGCTAAACTTTAAATTTAATATAGAAATAAATAGGATATGTAATGAGTGTAAAATCACCTTATTGTCGCTGCTTCTACATTCCCAAGTCATCCAGTCAACAGGTGAAGAAAAGTCAATAATTTTCACTCATAAATTAGCAGTAAGTTTAACCTGATTGTTCTCAACTATTATAATTAGGACTTTCCAAACATAAATTAATCAGTGTTTGATTATTAAGGCCCACTCTTCAGTAATTCACCCGGTGGCTCAGCAGCAAGTTTGTTAGAAACGGGGTTTCAATATTCGTGGTAAGCCATTGTGTATCCTTATCTTTAACTACAAATAAAGAAATCTTATGTTAATGTTTTCATTTAAATCTAAACTCCCGTTGAAGCTAACAAAATGCAGTTATAAACAGGATTTAACATGAAAAGAAAAAAATCAAAGAGGGTGCATCAGTAGCTGTCTTTTTCTTTCCTCAAGATTTGTGGCCATAAACACGTATATCATTTTACATCACGTTGAGCAGTGTATAGAATAGTATAGAATTAGGGTATCCTGTCTAACAATTCAGGAGGGTGTAATTCTTAATGGAGACCCGACATGGCCAGGTGGTTAAGGCACTCGACTCGTAATACGAGGGTCGCAGGTTTGCATCTCCATCACACCAAACATGCTCGCCCTTTCAGCTGCTGTGATATGACGGTCAATTACACTATTCATAGTTAAGAGAGTAACCACGAGTAGGCCACGCTCGGAACATTGAATATAAATCTAATACTATCTTTTTAGTTATTTTGCATCGTGACAAGTAAGAAATAATAGGTACATGGTTAATTCTAGCCCACGTATAAATCTAAGAATTACGTTTACATTTCATGTACTTACACTGTATAAAACACCAATAGCTATGCTTCCTTTGGTTCCAACTGCTACCTCGGAAAATCGATTAGCACAAAATGAAAAAAGAAACATCATAAATTAATTATTACTCTCTTTAAATTATTAAACTATTGAAGATCTAGTCTTTTAATATTCTGTTTCTTGTTCTTTTCTGTATTTGTAATAAACTTTAAGTACTTAATTTCATGCTAAGCATACATTTAAAGACACTTGCATCAGAACTTCTGAGCGAAGAGATATTACAAATGCGTGCTCCAAGGCTAAGATGCTACAAAATTTACTAAGTGGGTTATCAGCTCAGTTTTTATATGTGGAGAGTCTCGGCGGTCACTTCTGACCGGGTCGAAGCGGTTTTCTGGAACGACACCATCATTTCGTGACACGTCAGATATCTCCTTAATGATAAACGTTATCTTTCCGTATAACATTCAAAGTAACAAATTCATCGCTTTCAGCATACCATTTTTCACACCCATGCATTATAGCTGTAATAAACATAAAATCGGCTATTTATGGTAGAGTCTTTTATTTATGAATTTGTAATGTATTCTTTGTGGGTATTTGTTTAAAAAGAGAAAAAAAAATTGTGTGAAAATTTCAACAGGTAAGAAACAGTTTTGAAAATGCAGTCTTAAGATAAAAATGAAAGTAGGTTAAAGAATTCTTGATTGATTAGGTTAAGAGATCACTATGTTGGTCATAGCTACTTCAGCTGAAGAGGTAACAAAAGACATCATAAGTAGCTTATGTTGATTTAAAAAAAAAAAAACACAAAATAACTTTTGTTTGTCTTAATTGATTCAGTTGTGTATGAAGAACGGATGTTTCTGTTTCATCATCATACTTATGGTGTCCTTAATTTCATCCGTGATGTTTTTCATCTGTTTTCTCTGCTTCTTTATCATTTCGTCATTAAATTAAACTCCATTTTTAAAAAAATGACAACTGACAGAGGCGAGATTTACTTCTTTTCCTGTTATTTCATATCATCTTGGTGACGATAAAGTGTGTCGAAAATTGAAATTTTATGTTTTTATATGAAAGATATAAAATCATTGCACGTGCGGCGCCTACATGATCAGTTCCCAGTCGCTCAGCACAAAGTCTGCAGGTTTATAATGATACTCCTGATAGCCTATCACGTGGCTATGTGCTTAGCAAGCAAAGATCATCAAAACTGTGCATAATAATAACTGATTTGTTACCTCAGCTACGTATCCTTAATTCCAGTTTTTTCAACACCGTTTCTATTTACCATGTTTTGTTGAAATTATATCATCTCAACTTCAATCAGATCAGATTTTAGAAAAGGCTACTCTTTTTATAAATTTTGCATTTAGACATTTTTGTTAGGCTAACATTTTTCAAGGTTATTTACAATTTTAAATGTTCGTGAAACTAATTTTGCTAAAATGTTTTTCCACTAATTTGCTGAGGAATAGAAATGTTCGTAAGTTATCAGATTGAGTTTAATGTCGGTTCCTAGATCGACATGATATATATCTAAAACTTGTATGTCTGTTATTTAAATCTGCAAATTTTAGAAAGCGAATATTATTATCGTTTACTTTTTAATTATACTTGTTATAACTCGCTAATTATGTGATTAACAAAAAAGTGACTCGATAATGGTAATAAAATATTATACCAATTACTTACCTTTCTAATTTAGTAAAATAGCCCTGGCATGGCCAAGCGCATAAGGCGTGCGACTCGTAATCCGAGGGTCGCGGGTTCGAGCCCGCGTCACACTAAACATGCTCGCCCTCCCAGCCGGGTCAATCCCACTATTAGTTGGTAAAAGACTAGCCCAAGAATTGGCGGTGGGTAGTGATGACTAGCTGCCTTCCCTCTAGTCTTACACTGCTAAATTAGGGACGGCTAGCAAAGATAGCCCTCGAGTAGCTTTGTGCGAAATTCCAAAACAAACAAAATTTATAAAATAGCAAAAAATATTGTTTACTTTGATTCCAGGTGATTCAGGCTTGTAAATTTTCCAATAGTCAAAGTGAATTGCATTCTTATATCTATGCTTCTTTGTAGCATACATGCATATATATCAAATAAATAAATATATATATATATATATTGCTAAATTGTTAAAAAGGAAAATTCTGTTTTATTTTTAACAACAAGAACAACAAAAGCACGAGGTAATTTAAAGGAAAAAGGACCATAGAACATGTAGAGAAGAAATATATCTTTTAACAATAAATTATGTTTAAATAACACACCATAAACCTAAATTTAAATCAGAATAGGTATCTGCAGTATGTCTTCCAAGGTGGTTGAACTCAGAATTTGAATTATAATATTGCATTTCATCATAATAATTGTTTCTGCTGTCGCTTTTCAACTGATTGAAGATAAATTTCACTGCGTTTATATATTGCGGTATGAATCTATAATTTATGGCTCCATGTATTTATTTTGTCATGTCGCTTTCTTACTGCCATTAAAGAATGCCCGCGTTAGATAACAGAATCATAGTGATTTGCATTGAAAGCAATTCTGCCTTCAAAGTGTTAAAAACATTTAGTGATAAGTTTACTATAATAGTTGCTGAAACTTCCACAAAGTTCTTTCGTCAGTTCTTAGAAATGAAAGGCAGAAACGCTTGTTGTCAAGCTACCTTTGTACCAAGGCGTTTCTTGAACGTTTGTATATATATGTATATATATATAAACATAACGCATTGTGGTGTAACAATTAATAATACAGAATAGCGTGGTTATCACAGTGGTTCGATAATATCTTGCAGATATTTGTTCACTGATATTCATTTTATTTGTATGAGGGATGTCGGAAAATGGTAGATTATAAAGATCTCAATAATCTTAATAAATAAATGTTAAAACATGGCTTAATAGCACAAATTTAGTCTGAAATGTTACTCAGAAAACCGGCATCTAAAGTAGCTAGAAGGAGGTCACACTTTTTTAAACCTTGCCGAAGACGTTTTTCCTCTCCACAATATTAATTTCATAAAAATGCACACAAGCTTTAGGCTATTAATTACCTGTTCTCAGATGCAGAGTTATCAGAGATGATTATAATACATAATAGAATTGGTATTAAGATAATGAGTTTATTTGATATAATTGTTAAATATATGTTGTCAGTTTCATAAGTTTTTTTTTTATGTATAGGCCTCAAAAGATGAATTGTCTCAGGTGGATCAAAAGTTAACAGGGCTCGGCATGGCCAGGTGGTTAAGGTACTCGACTCACAATCCGAGGGTCGCGAGTTCAAATCCCCGTTACAAGAAAAAATTTCGCCCTTTTAGCCGTGGGGGCGATATAATATTACAGTCAATCCCACTATTTGTTGGTAAAAGAGTAGCCCAAGAATTGGCAGTGGGTAGTGATAACTAGCTGCCTTCCCTCTTGTCTTACACTGCTAAATTAAGGACGGCTAGCCCAAATAGCCGTCGTGCAACTTTGCGTGAAATTCAAAACAAAACAAACTAAACCAGATGCAAAGAAAATTCCCATTATAACTTCATCAGTAAACCGGTGGCTCAAAAATAATAAAAATAAATTGCACGTATTTTATGTGGACTTCTGCTTAACTGATGCGTATTAATGACATCAACTAATCATTAATATTGTTTGTTTGTGCTCTGCCCACCACGGGTATCGAAACACGGTTAGTAACAGTGTAAGTCCGCAAACATATCACTGGGAGCTGATCATTAATTGATTTTTCTCTACTCCTAACAGGAATTCTTGGCTATGATAGGCGAGGGCATATCAAGTGGTATGAAACGTTTGACATGTTCCCTGAAAAACTGGCCAATATCAATGTCGCCTGGTTGGCAAGGATGAGTACTCTTGTATTTTACTGTTCCCAGCCATAACATTGAATTTATAGATCCAGCCACAAGGTGACCTTGTTTATAGAGCGTTTATTGAGATATGCTTTGTTGTACATGGCCATCTAGCTTCTCCTCAATGTATTCGTCATCCATCTTGGCCTTTCTCTGCCTAACAGAGTCCCGGACATCTACCAGTTTTCTATACCAGCCAGCTAGCGACAACGAATTAACCCTAGCAAGACGAAGGGAAGGGGATATTTATTTTTCTAAACACTCCAATTTAGGAAAATTTTTCTTTCTTTTAAAAACTCAGTACCTGCCACAGGTTTTTTTGTTAGCAAGGACACGTGCATTTCAACGTCGCAGCATAACTTTGCAGACGAAAGTTTTTGAAGCACAGTGAAAACACACAGATTCATTTAGGCCTGATTACTAACAATTTGCTCGAAGTTGGAAAATTAATGTGGATGTATGGCATAAAATTTCAATTACTCACAGATAAAGAGGTAAGCAGTTACTGACTCATTACGAGAACAGTACATGGTCTATCAGTCAATATTTGTTTTATTCTATCACCCCTTTTTTCTGTTTTTAGTTTAACTAAAATCTTATTAATTAGCGCAGCTTCATAGTAAATACACGTATATATGTAGCATACTTATCCAAACCTAAATGTAAATATTAGAGTTTAACATGTCGTTAAAATCAATAAGATTAATGTGAATTATTTTACTGTTTAGGGATCTCAATATATGCAATTTCAATTCGTAAGCTTTTTACAGCTCCTCTGATTATGTTTTTAGTATTCTCACTGAGCTGTAAAAAGCTTACGAATTGAAATTGCATATATTGAGATCCCGAAACAGTAAAATAATTCACATTAATATTATTGATTTTTAACGACATGTTAAACTCTAATATTTACATTTAGGTTTGGATAAGTATGCTACATATATACGTGTATTTACTATGAAACTGCGCTAATTAATAAGATTTTAGTTAAACTAAAAACAGAAAAAAGGGGTGATAGAATAAAACAAATATTGACTGATAGACCATGTACTGTTCTCGTAATGAGTCAGTAACTGCTTAAATTGAGCAAATTAAAATTATAAACTTTGTGGCTAACTTTTCAGCATTGTAACACTTATAATTAGATTAATAAGTCGCACAGGAGAGTTTTATAAGTGAAAAAGAACAGCAGGGGTTATTCCTGCTACAATTTTTTGTATGTTCGTTACAAATTTAAAACTAAATTTTGAACATATTCACATTTGTATCTGACATTATACTCTAAAAACAAATATATTGTTTATTAATATAAATAACATTTAACCCAGTGGTACGTTGCATTTACTAAAAAAAAACACTCTTTTATCTCTTAGAGAAACGATTTCTGGTTTAACTTGTCTTTCAGCTCTTACTTATAATTTTTTACGAACCAATGACGTATTTATCGTTATATAAACTGGCATCTGCCTTGTAAAAGTTTAAATTTTTTCTTATCAAAGTCATACCTGTAATATATGTTTAGAATCACACTGACATAGGCATAGAAACTCGTGTTATGGGCTAATCATATCACAGTGACAGCTCAAAGGTACAAGCACCAAGGTCTTGAGTCTATATTTAGCCCCTTGAATTATCTGTGATTATTATTACTCTATAGTAAAACTAAGACGCTAGATTTTGTACACATTTCTTACTAAGCTACAGTGCTACTAGAGCGCAAAACTGTTACGTCTATTTTTAAGAATTTTTCTCTAAAAGTTGTATAGTTTGTCATGTGTAGTAGACAGAAAGCTATATAAGTTTGATACACCATTTTTATGCTTACAAAAACTAAGATAAGTTCGAGACTACAAAACTTTTCATTCAGTACATATCACAAAAACTTGGTACTGTTTTAATAAAAATATAATTGTAATCCTGGGAAATTCCAGGTGATCACATTAGTTAAAAAGGCATACGCATAGTTTACACGTTTCATTTTAAATTAAATAAAATGTAAAATAAATATAATATTTTGGGCGTTTATACTTTGAAATACATTCATGTGAGTTATACAGTTTTCATAACCAACCAAATTCAATCTGTGTTAGAGAAAAAAAAATGTCATTTTGAAAGGTCAAGTATACGGTTGAACGTGAAACACTTATTGCATTAAAATTTATAGTTTAAATGTGGTAAATGATCTTTGCATTTATTCAATATACAAGTTGTATTTGTTTGCACATTCAAACATTAATCACGTTCGAAAGCTTCGATTCACAAAATTGTTGGGTTTTTTTGGGAGGGAGTTAAAAAAAAAAGGCTGAGATCGGGCGGAGACCGGTGATAAGGCATAATTTCAAGTAATTTGCTTATATTTGTCAATTCAGCCTTACTAGAGGAATGTCTTACAAAAACTTCAAACCACCCTGACGACTTACCCGACTATCACGTTCTGTCGAAACGAAGCGTAATGTAATGGTTATTACAATTATTTGATCTCTTACGAGAGAGTGATCCATTGTACTAAAGAATTAAATATAGGATGCCCCAAAAATAATATTTCCTGGTAGGCTATTATGAACAAAGATCGTATAAAGAAGCAAAGCTGTGAGCGATGGCGGTTCAAGAAGCTTCATACACTGCTGGCCAAAATTTTACGGCCAATGAACATAAAGAAAAAAAAATATGCATTTTGCGTTGTAAGACTCAACCACTTATTTGAGTGGAGCTTCGAAAGATGAAAATAAGAAAAGGGAAAATAAAAATAAAGAACTTTTTAGCATTTAATTGGGAAAATGTGAACACTATGAAATTAGCCTAAATACTAGCTAGTGAAAAGTTTAAGACCGTACTGAAACGAAGCGTTAATCGGTAAACACGTAACGAAATTTGTGTTCAAGCATTAACGTTGTCAACGTCTCCCACTGACATTTCCTGCGTTACATTGGGTAAAAATATGGCAAAGGCTAAAAAGTTGACAGAGTTTGAACGTGGCAGAATTGTTGAGCTGCAAAAGCAAGGTCTCTCTTAACGTGCCATCGCTGGTGAGATTGGGCGTAGTAAAAATAATGTTTCAAATTTCTTAAAAGACCCTGAGGGATACGGAACGAGAATTTCAAGTGATCCGCCCAAGAAAATTTCGCCTGCGTTGAGCAGGAGGATTCGACAGATTGTCCAACAAGACACCAGCTGATCGTCAAACCAGATTAAGGCCCTTACGGATGCAGAATGCAGCTCAAGAACAATAAGAGGGCATCTACGAGAGAAAGGCTTTAAAAACCGTAAACATCTTCAACGGCTACGCCTCTTTTCACACCAGGAAACAGCTCGGCTAAACTTTGCTGAGAAGCACCAAAGATGACACACAGAAAAGTGGACGAAGATTTTCTTCTCTGATGAGAAAAAAACTTAACCTGGATGGTCCAGATGGCTTCCAACATTACTGGCACGATAAGGATATCCCACCGGAGATATTTTCTGCATGACACAGTGGAGGAGGTTCCATCATGATCTGGGGTGCTTTCTCCTTCCATGGAACAATGGAGCTTCAGGTTATACAGGGGTGTCAAACAGCAGCTGGCGACATTGGCATGTTGAAGAGAGTATCCTTATTGACTGAAGGCCCTCGCTTGTGTGGAAATGACTGGATCTTTCAGCAGGACAATGCTGCAATCCACAATGCCCGCAGGACAAAGGACTTTTTCATGGCGAATAACGTGATTCTTTTGGATTATCCAGCGTGTTTGCCCGAACTGAACCTTATTGAAAATGTTTGGGGGTGGATGGCAAGGGAAGTCTATAGAAATGGACGTCAATTTCAAATAGTGCATGATCTTCCTAAATAAATCTTCACCACTTGGAATAACATTCCAGCCAGTCTTCTGCAAACGCTTATATCGACCATACCAAAGCGAATGTTTGAAGTTATTCGCAATGACAGCCGTGCAACTCACTACTGAGACCTCTTGTTGGGCATTTCCTACCCTGTTTAGAACTTATTTTTGGTATGGTCTTAAACTTTTGACCATCTAGTATTTTATAGCTCACATTTTCCCTATTAAATGCTAAAAGAGTTTTTTTTTTATTTTCCCTTTTTTTATTTTCACCTTTCGAAGCTCTACTCAAATAAGTGGTTGAGTCTAACAATGCAAAATGCATATTTTTTCTTTAGGTTCATTAACCTTAAGATTTTAGCTAGCAGTGTTTATCTAAAATTTAAAATAAAAATGCGGAGAAAATGGTTGGCTTTAATAGATGTTGGCTTTGCTTTTGCTTTGACTTTGCGATACTGGGAAATCTTAATGTCTTATGTAACTGTTTAATGTCTCCAGACTGGACAGCGGTAAGCTTACAGATGCACAACGCTAAAATCCAGGGTTAGATACAGCAGATATATCCCCATGGCTTTACTTGCAACTGTTTAACAGAGACTGTGCAACTGGAACTTTTCGTAGCGACATCTGAGTTTCCAGCAAAGATATGGAAAATAAATTTTATACAAATATTCAACAAAGGTTATTTTAGTGTCGTGTTTAAATGCAAAGCTCCACAACTGTTTATTTTCGCTGTACCCACTCTAATAATGAGCCCGATTTTCAGCATCGTCGGCTTTCACAACTTGCCACTGAGCCACCATGGAACTTTTATCAAAGAGTTCGAATTTTAAATATTAAAACCTACAAAAAAAACAACGTTTTATAACACACAATTAAAATATTTTTTAAACCAGTCAACAGTTGTAAAAGGCATTCTATATTTTTAAACGCGGAAACAAAATTAAAAAGGTGACGTGAAACCACGTTGAAACGTGTAGAGTCAATCGTTAATCAGTTTAAATAAAGATTTTAATATCTTAAATATGTTCACAAATTCATTGAATTTTAACCTTTAAATACGAGGTTGAATTTATTTGAACCTTGGGAGAAAATGTGGTAAGATGGCCACCTTAACTCTGATTATGGTCTTCAACAATTTAAAATTAAAGGCCATCAAAACGCAAAATGTTTTAAAATGAGCTTTTGTTTATTATAAATGACATTTGTAGTTAAAGCAAAGATTGGTTTGTTTTGAATTTCGCGCAAAGCTACATGATGGCTACCTGCGCTAGCCGTTCCTATTTTAAAAGTGTAAGAGTGGAGGGAAAGCAGCTAGTCATCACTACCCAACTCGTGAGCTACTCTTTTAACAACGAATAGTAAGATTGAACGTAATGTTATAACGCCCCCACAACTAAAATGGCGAGCATGTTTGTGCGACGGGTATTCGAACCCCCGACCTCCAGTTTACGAGTCGAGCACCCAACCACCTGATCATCTGACATAGACTTGTATAATATATTTAGATCACTTAATTACACAAGTATTCAAATACTGAGGGCATGGATCAGGCAGGCCACGCACAAGCTGTATATAACCAATGACAATAGCTCAAAAAAAGCGTGGGAACTGGTGTAAGATAAGATTGGCTTGAAAGAAAGATGTCTTACTCTCAGGTTTTTATTGAACAACAATTGAACATTATAAAAAATAAGTAAATTTAGACTGTATTTCTTTAGTGACTTATTTGGTTGTCTGTATTTCTTTATTGTCCTAAATCAATAAAGTGAAATTCCCAGATATATCTTCTTAGATCAAAGCTGTTCAAAAACAAAATAGTGCAACCGCGCTTTGAGCATTAATGTTTTCATCTTTCCCGCAGTGTGTTTATACACGTGGTCGTATGAACAATGGTTACATACCATTCCTTCTAGACATAGCAACACGTAATAATTAATGACACACACACACACATATATATATACACATGAGGGTGGTCATTTTACCCAAATGAAGGTTCTTACCTCATTTTACTTACATGGTTTTCTATCGGAGTTTAAAAATTCTAAAATCATGTTTATTTAATGGATTACAATGAATAAAAATTGGTGTGTAACTGAGACATTAATTAGGATAACAATTTTTTTTCTACTGGCTTTTAAATGTTGTGTGTATATCAAAGCTACTTGTGAAACTGTGAAATACTTGAAACAACTTTGTTTCGGAAATACAAATTTTTAAAATAAATGGATATAAAACTACAATACTGATCACTGTAGTTAAGCCAGCCTAACACGTGTTTTATTGACCAGATATCACTCACGTACATTAATATATTTCGGTTAAAACATGAAAGAGATGACCAGGTTTATACCAGTATACGCATAACGTTAATTAAACTATACTCCAAATTTTAATAACTTAAAGTGTGTCAAAGCACCACTTTAAACAGTGGAACTTCCTGTTGCAACAAAAACTTTCTATAATATATAAGTCGGGTCAAAGTTAACTTTTATTCACGAGACTTAATACATCCGTGTAAATTTATATTTATACAAATGTATAGTTTGTGGTAGAGGTAGAACAAACTGAGGGAGAAGGGTGAATCTTAGTTCATGTTATCATCAAACATATGTTTTCTTACATTTTTGTTTGCCCGGCATGGCCAAGCGTGTCAAGGCGTTATTAAAACATTGTTAATGAATGAAGCCATATCTCATGTTTCATAATAACTCTGGAACGTTGTTGTTTCATAAAAACCTTTATTTCTTTATCGAATTATTTGATACGTTGTTCTTACAGAACAGAACTTATTCTGTGTGTCACGTTAACGACCTCTTTGAAGCCATGTTCCTATAGAACGGAACCTTATTTCGTGTATCACGTCAACAAATTTTTTGAAACACTGTTCCTGTAGAACGGAACGTTATTTCCTGTTTTATATTGACGAACTCTTTGAAATGTTTTTTCCTGAACGTAATCTTATTTCGTGTATCACGTTAACAATTTTTTTTTAAACGCTATTCTTATAGAATGGAGCCTTATTTCGTTTCTCACGTTAACAAACTTTTTGAAACGTTGTTTTTATTGAACGGAAAAGTACGACCAGTTTAAGAAATGCTATTCATATGGATACCACAATATTTCAACCAGATAGAACAACAATAACGATACTGTAAGTACTTGCCGTAAATACTGATAATGTTTAGTATTACACATGCAAAAAAAAAGAATAAATGACTGGGTCAAAGGTCCTAACATTCAGACATAGCTATCTCTAATTGTGAATTGCTGACTAGAGGAAGAGCAACCAGTTAGAAACAGACACTGATTACACATATATTCTAAGCCGAATAGACTATCACTTTTATTACCTAGGACTTACTAAGTTGAAACTGGACAAGCTCAGCCACATTCATCCCGAACACGTGTAATACAACGTCTTAATCGATTAGAAAAAAAACAAAACAACACACAAGTAATATAGCTATTGTCATGAATACCAATAATGAGATTTAATATCGTAGAAGAAAAATACGACTAGTTCAGTAGTGTCCTGAATTTAAGAATCTATCCTTGGGTTTTAGCATTATAAGACCGTAGATTGACTGCTTCTCTGCTGGAAATCAATCACAATTGTGTAGAAAGACTTTCACAACTATGTTGTTGTTTGTAGTTAAGCACAAAGTTGCACAAAGGGTTATTTGTCTTCTACCCCACAAAAATATCGAAACCATATTTCAAGCACTACAAGTCCGTAGACATACCGCGATGCCACTGAGGGGCTCACAACTATGAACTACCTCATTCATTCGGCCTCGCATAGTCTGTTGGTTAGTGTGTTCGATTCGTAATGTACGAATCGCGCATTCGAATAACCGGTACCGAACATGCTCGCCCTTTCAGCCATGGGGCGTTATAATGTAATGGCCAGTTTCATTGTTCATGGATAAAAAGAGTAGCGCAAGAATTGGCAATGGGCGATGTTGACTAGCTGCTTTTTTTCTAGTCTATTACTGTTAAATAAGAGAAGGATAGCAAAATAGCTCTGTAGTAGCTTTGTGAGAAATTAAAAATAAACTGAACAAATCATATCCAACTATGGAATATGAAGTATAATTATATTAAATTATAATTATATCATATTATATTTTGATCTCGTTTCAAACAGATATAACGTATTTGTGGAAGTGTTCGACTGGGTCAGCCATAAGTATGCAGACTTAGAATGTTAAGGTCCGGAGTTCGATGCTTTTCGGTGAAAAGGGTGCAGATAGCCCATTGTGTGACTTGCTTTGCGCTTAAAAGAAACTATAAGGAAATCGGTCTAGCATTCGAAGCGTCGAGGAATGATTTGTTACAACTACTATTCTCCAGCAACTCGAAATGTGATTAGAGTTAGCATAGGATATTATTAATACTAAGATCCAGGAATGTATATAGTTAATTGACTTATATCAACTGCACTATAAAACTTATTACTAGGTTGGAAGAAAAAAAGGCTGTTAATGCAATAAGTTTTGCTGGTACAATTAACATCAGTTTATAATCTGAAAAACAGAAGTATTACTGGGTTAAGTACTTGATATCAGTTTTACTGCATTAGGTAAGTCGGTCGTAATAAGATTGAGAATGGTAAAACTAAGATAGGTCACCCAAATAGCCTTGTTGTGCAACTGTAGATTAAAACTGTGAGAGTTTTTAAAATGTGAGAATAGGAAGAGTACAGAAGTATAAGAGCAAAAACCAACGCCCAGCTGGTAGAGTTCACAGAAGAAGTTGTTAGCACAAGACATACAAACGTTCATAACAATTTATAATATGTTTTACGCCAAAATGTTGACAAAAAAAGAATAGATTTTGAATACGCTTTTTTTTTTTTTTTTTAATTTCGTGCAAAGCTACATGAGCCGTCCCTAATTTAGCAGTATAAGACTAGAGAGAAGGCAGCTAGTGATCACCATTCACCCCCAACTTTGGGCTACTTTTTTACCAATGAATAGTGGGATTGACCGTAACATTATAACACCCCGACGGCTGAAAGGACAAGCATGTTTGGTGTGATGGGCATTCGAACGCGCGACCCTCGTATTACGAGTAGAACGCCTTAACCCACCTAGCCATGCCAGGTCTTTTAAGTTATCAGAAACAAAAAATTGTGTGAATACTGTTGAATATATATGTGATTATTTGATTTGAATGCTATTTACATTAAGAATATGCTACAACAACAGTTGTTAGAATGTGAACGGCTTTTCCGAATAAATGAAGTCAGAAGACATTATTATCAGACTTATATTTTTAACATTGCATTATTTTATCTCGTTCCTCAGTGGACTTATGCTTTTGCGGCAACGGGCTGCAAACCGTAAATCATCTGATTCATAGTCTGAGAGCGATAACTATTAAGCCATGTAAAATTTCAATCATGTTATAAAGTTATGAAAGCTTGTTGTGTGGGTTATGTTGGAAACATGTAGATAAAAATTATCTCTACGGTCTAGTGATAAGAATTATGACAGTTAAATTTGGTTATACAATATGAGAAAACTACGAGGAAGTAAATTGTGTGTATTTCACGTGCATTTTTAACTTATTGGTGTTGTTATTCAAATCTCTTTCATAAAATTTCCACAGTATTCACTAATATAATTTAAGTTCCTTTGATTTGGTTTTTTTCTTTCGGTTTAGTATTTCGCAGTACCCTGGATTTTACTATTTAGATTGAGATTTTATCATCGGAATTAGAAAACTTAAAATTTTGATTTTATGGTGAGTTAACATTTGGGACATTATAAATAGTTGCAAAAAATTAAATTAAATTATTTTTTTCGTAAGTATAAATGGTTAGTTTTGGGGTTTTAGTAACGAATTTAAATTCCAAAAGTAAACTCAAATGTTTGGGTGAATATGGCTAGGCCTAATCACTGAGTAATGTAGCAAACGAGTCTACTGGTACTAGAAGTGTACTATTACTAATAACGATAAATAGTAATACTAGGAATAGTTATTTAGTACCTATACTAACAACATAAGATATTGAAGAATCTATAATTGATTTATGTTGGAAAAAATCATTTAAGTAGTAATTTGAAAGTTGAAACTTTCTAAGTTCAGACGATCAATGTCTTTATAATTTATTACCACCATAAATGTACGTTTTTGAGTTTGTAGATTACAAATTAGGAATTCATATTTGCATGAGTAACTTAAATCTGCATTTTATACCATTTGAGCATTTCTTGAGTATTTTGACACCCAAATTGCATTTTTCAGGGGCTCTGACAACTATAATTGTAATTCTTTGTTTACTGAATTGTAAAACTATAAGGCATAAAACCATAACAAAATAAACTTCTGCAGTTATCTGTATATTAAGTATTATATTTTATTCAGTTGATAAGTTTACATTGCCAGAGGAATTCTTTTATAGTTTCTAATGACTGCAGTAAAAGCGATGTAATAAGTCAAGTTAATAAGTGTAACCTGGCAATGATATGTTTGTGGTGTTAAAAACAAAACCTGGGGAACTTATTAATTTATGATTAATGGGAGTTTTTAGTAATATATTTTATAACATTAAGCAAATAATGTTAAAAAGTATTAGTTTGATTTTTAACTTCAGAAATCATTTGCAAATAAATCCCTAACTTTAAAATGGGTTAGAGGTTTTGTTGCATACTTAAAAGTAAAGATAAATATACTAAAAGTAAAATAGCTGAGGTAAATATAATGTGACAAAAGTTTCCAAAGGATAGGAAAATTAAGCAATACATAAATTGTGTATTCATAAAAATTGAAGAGATTCAAATAGAAAGTTTCAACACAAAATATTATGTTCGGTACATTTCAGGACTGTTGGTGTTAAAACATCTGTACACAATTTTTATTGATCGAGATATAAACATAAAGCAACTTACAATTAAGACATTATCATAAATTTTAAGTATTTATCAAATAAAAGTTTATCAAAGGTGATTTTAAGCTATTAATGAAATAATTATACTTATTATAAGACAATAGTATTAGGCCTGTTATACTAATTGTTACTCGTATATATTATTATTAGTAATGCATTATGACAAATTATCAACATGTTTTATCAGCTTAGATGTAAACATGCTCTCACCGTAATAGCAGTGAAGTGAATATGTTCTGTTTTTGTCTACAATTTTCCATATATTCAATAGTTTTTGTTTTTTAACAAAAATAGTGATTTAGAATGTATCATATGAAGGTATAATTATTCTTCCTGCCTTGCCATTAAAACCACTAGTAGGTGACACAACTGTGTTTCTTGTGTATTTTTCTACAAAACATTTGTAATCTCTACACTTTTTTTTTTTAATAATGCATTAAGTTTTTGTGTTTAACATTTGATGACAAAGTTAGGTCACAAGATCATTTCCTTTCATTAATGCTTTTAAAACATCAACCTTTTATTACCAACCACACAAAAGCATGCCAGGCATCAGAAGTTGTACCAATTAGATGACTGTAGAATTGTATTGTGATTGGTTGTGGTAGATAACAGTGGATTGATCAATTGACATTTCTAAAAAGTAGGGTTAAGCCTTAAAATGAATAAAGATAATTAACCAAGTAGTGGAAACAATGGGCTAGGCTGATGTTATCTCAGCCAGTTTCATACTAAGTTCTTGAGGGGCCTGGGACAATTGTTTGAGGGAGAAGACACTTAGAACTGAACTTCATAAATAGTGCCAAATTTTATTTATTTATGAATTGCATTTTTGAGCAATGGGTACTTGGAGATGTTAACTATATATATAGAGGGCCACTGGCTATTAGTAATATTTGATCTCTGTAGAAGTGTTCCTTGCTTTAGTTTCAAATGTATGGTAGAAAATCACTTTAGCTTGTTATTTTTACTGGGTAAAACAGAAGATATTTTATTATTTTTCTTTTTCTTTCTTGACATCTGTATGGCTTTCTTTTGTAAGGGATAACATAGAACCATTTGGTCTATTTCGACCATCTCATTTCTACCAACACAACACATTCTAGCATCGAGATTAATATATTTATTAAACTTTATAATATTAGTAAAGTACATCTTACTTTAAAATGTAACAAAAGTCTGTATGTGGATGATTAGTTTTTTTTATGTAGATATGATTATGATTTCATGTGCACTATAGTTTGAGTAGCTGTAATGTAAAGTTAAATTGCTTGTGTCATAGTTTATAAATGTTGTGTATATTAAAAGTAGATATAAGTAACGTCATACTAAGTGTACTTTTTGTTGTTGTTTTCAGAGCATTTTTGAGGATTTATCAGACTAGTGGCAAGACAAGATATTAGTTATATGCATTTGTGTCAGTAAGTGTGATAAATCCCCAAAATTGCTTTGAAAACGTATATCACTTATTCGAATACACCACCATTCACAGTTTGTCCCTGAAGAAGAGAGGTCTGACATTGTGAAGGTCATCTGGTCTTCCTGGAAGTGTTTAGTACATCTTTTTAGCACACTGTTGTGTGCTCCATATCTAGTACAATATGGCCCATTATATATCACTTATTTGATTACACCACCATTCAAAGTTTTCTCCTTTAAAAGAAAGGTCTACCTTCTGGAAGTGCTCTGGTTATAGGGCTTTTATCATTTTGTATTAAAACTTTAGGTAGTTGTATCCATATTCTATATTATTGGTTACTAAGAATTTAAAAACTAATGTGTTTGGGGAAGTATTAAAAATATACATATATTCATCTGCATATAGGTCTATTAAGTGTTTTGTTTTTGTATGAATTTTATTTTTTAATATATGGTATTTTTTAAGGTTTTGAATCAGAGGTCAAGTTTTTTTTAAAAATCTGTCGTCATGCCCACACTGATTGAAAGACCAAAAATGAGCCTAGCCATGTGGGCTGCATTGAAAAGTCATATTATGAGACAGAGAGAAAAGAAAAAACAAGGTAAGTTTAAAATTTCTCAAACAAATCTTTGTTTTCATGTCAAAATATCAGTTGTTTAAATGAAATATGTAGTTTCTGTTAATCCACTGACAGGTAGTTCGCATGAGAGAGTGATGCATTTAAATAAGTTGTAATACACAGAGAAAGCTACAAGTCAAATGACGTTCTGATATGGTAAACTACATTAAATATTTGTTATGAGTGAGTTAATCCAAAAAAAAAAAAGTAGTATATGAGAAGTGAAAAAACATTTAAGACGTTTAAATTGCTGTGTGTAATAAATATACCAAATGGAAGTGATAGAAGAACATGAGAGGAGTAACATTTATTGAAACTAATAAGACAGTTAATCCTTTTAACTAGACTGTAACATATCAGTCAGACAAATAAAGTTAGGAAGTAGTATATGAAAATTCCAAGTTATTTTATGAAGAACCCTTTTCTTATTGAAATTAATAATAACCAAGATGTAAATTATTGGAATTGCCTCTGTTTTTTCTATTTGAAGAAAGATATTTCAGCTAGTAGTTTACAAAAGTAACCCAAGATTATTTGAGGTGGGTTGTAGTAGATTATTAACAAGGGTGTAGTGCTTTCTATAATATTCAAGAAAAATGAAATGTACCTTTACCAATAGATACTGTCCTCAGTGACTGAACAGTAAGTTTGAAGGTTTATAATTAAAAAACTGGGTTTCAGTGCCTATGGTAGATACAATACAGACAACCCAATGTGTTGTATTTTTCTTAACAAAAGGTTAAGCAAACAAACCAATAAATAGCTGTTTATATACTTAAGCATTGAATACACGCAACTGTTAATGGTATTATTAAAATGTTTTGTAGCAAGAGGTATCAGAAATAATGAACCTTTGAGCTAATAGTGACTCATTGGCCACCTATTATGAGCTAAGGATCTGTTGGGTTCTGACATACTGTGAGTTTGCTTTATGATAATTATCAGTGATAAGACTTGAATTTGTGTTTGTCTTTTACAGAGCAAGAAGCAGATGCTGCAATAGAAAGATTAAGAAGAGAACAAGAAATGAAACAAAAACAGAATGCTATGACTTTAGAAGAAATAAAAGATCAGGTTAGTTAGAGATAACTTGTTGGTAAAAATGGCTACCTCCTTTAGAGTTTTCATTTACTTAATAATTTAAGGACAGCTGCTTATGATTTGTTTGCTGATGAGTATTATTACACGACTCTGATAAACTGTGAACCAAATAGGGTAACCATTTGACTGTGCTTTTACGTGACGTACAAATCTTTTGAGCAAAATTATTTCTTCTAACCCTTTACACAAATTCTTTGCAAGGACTGGCTGGTAGCACATTATGTGATATGAAACATTAAATGTTGACTTGAGAGCTGGGCAGTAAATTGCATCATTGTTGTTTTGTTGTCAAAACCATTGCCATTTATATGTGATATAGCAGAACTTTGCAGATAGCAGTTTATTGCAGCCCATCAAAAAAACTTATTCATTTAGGCCTAATTAAAAATAACTTGTTCAAAACCTGTAAAATAAATGTGGGCCTTTCTTATGGTTTAAGATTTCAGTTACTTACAGCTGAAGAGCTGTAGAATTATTTAGGCAGAATAACTTTGGAAACAATTTTTGGTGTGCAATTAAAACACACTGATTCATTCAGGCCTAATTTATAAACAACATAAATCTTGCCAGAATTCTTTGCAGATTTTAAGTTAAGGTTAGATGGTGTTTACTTCATGTGTTTATTAGTATGATAACATGATGATGGCTGGTATTGGTATTAACACTTTTATTGATAAAGAGAGAGCAACGAACAGGTTTTCTGCATCAGTTTAAATGTATCTAAGAATGGCTGGTATTGGTATTAACACTTTTATTGATAAAGAGAGAACAATCTTCCTAGGTCATTTTCAGGTTAAGCATTGAACACAAATAACTTTTAATGGTATCACTAAAATATTTTGTTACAAAGGGTATCAGAAATAATGAACCTTTGGGCTGAAAGTGACTCATTGGCTATCTATTACGTGCTAAAGATCTGTTGGGTTCTGACATTCTGTGAGTTTGCTTTTTGTCCTTAATCTGAAGATGATCTAGGAAGATGAAAATGTTGTTCTCTCTCTATTAATAAAAGTGTCAATACCCACACCAGTCATCCTTAGATACATTTATATTTCAAGTGGGTTTCTCATCATCAAGAATCAGTTGAAACATTTTTAGTAAGAAGTCAGAGAAAGAAGTAATTTGCATAAGATCAGATGCTTTTATTATACTGTTCTGGACTTTTGGGGATAGTCAATGATTTTTTTTTTCTTTCTCAGCAACCACACACTTCTGTTTTGGATAGTCTCATATCCTAGTTATTTCAGTTTTTACTGTATACTTTTAACCATCTGAGGTAATCTGCTGTGTGATCCATGCATATTATTTAGTTGCACAGTTAATTGCTAAATATTGAGTTTGCTGGGTGTCTTGAAGCTGCATTCTTGGAAGAGACTTTCTTCTTAAACTGTTTTTAACTGTTTAGTTATTGGTTAGTTGTTGTCTTTTTGATTAGATAATCTGCCTGTATTTTAGTTGAATGTGACAGTATTTTGAGTCAGTTTTAGTTCCTTCTTGCCTACATACATTATCAACAGAATATCCATTATGCTAATGTTCTCAGTCTCTAGAGTTTTGGCTCCATCAGTTGCTTTTGAAAAGCTTTTTAAGCCAGTTCCCAGCCAACCTGTTGTTAAGGTTTGGCTTGTTTCATAGATAAAAGCTCTAGTTCCATTGAATCAGGTACTGAGTTAGGTAGGTTCCTTCATTATTCTATTTGACTTGTCTCCTCATTTCTATTCTCTCAAACTGGAAACATTCTTTCAATTTTTTTCTTTGTATTGTATTCTAATTTTGCAAGGTCATCTAAGTGTAGAGTTTAAAATGGAATGTCATATATACATTTGTATGTTTTTTTTTAATTACCCAAACTTTCCTGCATGTTTGTTTTGTTTTTTTGTGCATTCCTTTCTCTCTGATAGTATTACAAATGTTATCCTCTCCAGTAATAGTGTACTGCTGTTCACTGAATGCAGTGTACTACACATACAATCTTTCACGATTATCATCTTGTACACTGAAGCTCATGACATCTTGCATAAAACCTGTGTGGAGTGTGGCAAACTTCCCCATGGGTAGTGAACACTTGACTACAAACTTACACCTTTCATTGTGTGTTTGTGAGCTCAGTTGGTTGATACACTTTGGGTTATACCATGATCCATACCCTAATGGAATGCTCTTCCTAAGCAATAAACTGTATATCGGGGACAGAAATTGGAAGCATGTGATTGGCCAAGCAACAATATCAGACTGTGACACTCATTTGAAGGTTGCTGTAAAATAACTGATTCTAAAGTAAGAGAAGGACAGTAGATGTAATTTATGTAAGCAATAAGCACATTTGCCTGAAGCTTGAATGTTACTACTGCTCTGTAAGACACAAATCCTTGCTTGTGTTTTGCATGGAAAAATGCACATAACTTACACTTGAAAGTGACATTGAACACACAGTAGAAAGTTAGTGTAACAGACAGTACATCATGCAGTATGCCTAGTTTAATTAACCTACCATGTGCTAGGTTAGCTTAGTTGTAAATATGAATGCTTTACTTCAGTTTCTTGGTTTTTCATAGTTTTTTTATTACCACTTTAGTTTTAAACATTTTTGTAATTTAACCTATTCCTCATAACATTAGCTTTCCAAATTATACCAAATTTACAAAACCACAAATATCAACAGAACAAATTCTAGGCTAACAAATCTTTCTGTTTTCACTGATGTTTAACAATAAGTAAACTGACAGGTACTAGGATGGGAAATGTCTACTTATGTAAAGACTGATTGTCACCTCATTCATGATTTTCTCGTTGATGTTTTGTTTTTACCTCTGAAAAGTGTAATCCTCAACTTCTGCTATTTTTGACAGAAAGTTTTAGTATCTTCATGCCATACTTTTGTGTCAAATGCTGTTGCTATCAGATTCTCTTTAGAAGAAGATATCCAAAGGTGTGTTTACACACACCTCCAAATAATATTTTTTTATGCTTACTAACTGGATATATTTTGTAATTTGATCTGTAATCTTTCATGGTTTCTCAAGTCTGTGCTTAATCAGTGTTTAGTAGTTTTATCAATTTCATATTCTTTCTTTCTACTGTTTCAAGGCTATTTTCTCATCTGTTTGTTTCCTGGATTATATGGACCCTGTCTTTTATGCACTATGTTGTATGTTGTATCAAGCTATAAACAAGTTTAAGGCAGATGAGTAGCTTCTTACAGTTAACTGTTTTGTCTGTCATACTGGGTGTGACTTAAGTATAAATCCTCTATTGTGAAATTGTATGTTTCTTTTTACTTTATTAGGTAGATGTTTTGAATCCTGGAAAAGATAGAGATGAGATGGCCTGTGATATTATATCCTGATATGTTTAATGACACTGCAAATGTTTCACGTTATTAACATCACATATCAGTTATGTATCAGTTAGTTTCTTCTCATAGGTTTCCAGTTTTATCTACTTATTTTTCATCCTGGTTATAAACTTTTATGTAGGTTGCAAAGCTGAGCCATAAATTGATTCAACTGAAAGATGAAAAACATCAGCTTTTTCTCCAACTGAAAAAAGTTTTGAATGAAGATGAAACAAGAAGAAAAGTTCAGGAAGCTAAGTATGTTTACATGTTTTATTTTTACTATAATTTTAATGTTAAATGGTTGTAATGTAAATAAATCTGCCAGAAAGCTTAGTTGTTTTGTTTGTAATATGTCATTTCTTATGTTGGGGATTTAGTTCATCTACAGTTCCAGTTTCATGGAAATAAATAAACCAAATATTACTATGTGATAAAGTCACACAACTCTTACCATTTCATCTTCTGGACATTTTTAACTTTGCAGTGAATCAGTTGTGTTTTGACTCTGTAGTATAGTTCAGTATCATTAGCAGTTAGTAACAAAAGTTTTGTTACTGTATGATTATTTATAACAGTATGTGCTGATAAATGCCTTTTTATTAATCTTGTGTATTGGTTTGTAGTAGGTGATGAAATATTGAAATTAAGGATCAACCATAACAGGTCTTATTTTATCCTGAAGATCTTTGATGATGATAATTCTGTCAAAATATTTTTTCTATCTCAAAACTCTTCTGCTTATAATATCAGTTGGACAAGTGTGAATCTTCGTTAATTTTATGTATTTTGTGAATAATACGTATAGGCCAATGAAAAAAATAACATTTGTTTGCACGAAAATAAGAAAATGCGAAGAATTCATCATAATGTGTTTTATTTTGCTTTAGCTTCAACCTTAAGTTTGATTTGAGATTAGGATATTATCCAACATACTTACATATGCTACACTATTTATTGTTACAATATCTAATAAAATATTATTGTTGTTTGTGCTTGACAACTTGTTAGTGTTGACTACAATTTAGATGAATCCAGCCTTCCTGACTAATAGTCTTCCAAAGGGATTATTGGTTAAACCTTAATAATTAAAACAAAATGTATAGAAATGTATATCAGTCAAATAAAATTGTCTTTCTTTTTCAACATCATCTTGAATTTTGTAGTGGAGCTCTTGGTGGCATATTTTTGGTGTATTGGTTAGTCAAATTGCAATTTGATTAATGGTGTTTTGGCACTGCTTAGGTTTGCCAAACTAACCAAGTTATAATGTGTGAAGTATTGTGTTCCAAGATGAATGAAGAGAAATTAACTTGAGGTGAGAAGGGTATATAAATTTTCAGAAGTTTATTTTATAATGACTAAATAGCCAACATTTGGAAGAAGGAGTAAAAATCATGTAATTTGATATTTGAATGATATTTGAACTGAAAACTCTGAACGTCTTCTAGAAAATGGTCTGAATCTACCCTGGCATGTTCTTTTGAAAAACATCAGCCTATAGAATGCACTCTCTCCTGGCACTGTTCTTTGTATGCATGTTGTGTTATTTAGAGATTAGTGCTGCTTAGTTTTTTTTTGAAAATACTAGGATGACTGTTATTTATTTTTTATCTTTCTAGTGACTTAGCAGCTATGGCTCATGGTTTCCAACAACAAGCAATTCCTTTTGGTCCATCTCCTGTTTATTTATCAGGTAAAGTTAGAATAGTATGCTTTATTTAACTTTAATAAGAGTTTGAAAGTTATTTTGCAAAATACCATGAATAACAAAAAATCAGGTAAAATCTGAACATACATAGAAAACATTAAAATCTGTGTTAGGAGTAAATAGAATGTGATCATTGTGACCTGACAAAGGCTTTTGTGATAAAACATTAACCACACCTATTTCCTCAATATAGCAATTTCTTTTGTGTATGAAGAATGTCTTGAAGGGTTGCTTTCAGGGAGAGGTTTTTAGCATTAATAATCACTGGAAATTGGTAGTATCCATACTAATTAATATCTTCTACTATTCTTTTTCAACTTTTACATTTCCTTGTAAGTCCAATAAACTTACCTTCAGCAGATGTGAATTAATCTGTTATGCCATAGAACTAAGGCATATGCACTTAGCAACAAAAAATTATTAACCATAGTACTAATGATGCCACCTTTCTGTTAGTTTCCTTTAAAAGATGAAGAAAAATGGATTTGTTAAATATGATTAAATCGGTGTCAGCTGGAATAAAAATGATATGGAAACAAGAAGTAAGTAATAAGTCAGATTTGATGGGTTTATTCAGTCAAATTCATCCATAAGAGAAAAAAGATCACTAATGTATCAGTATAATTGACAAAGATGATTATGAAAAAAGAATGAAATAAGAGTTTGTAAGTGTTTAATTTTTTGTAGTTTAGGTTACCAAGTAGAATGTACAGATTTTATTATGTGTAGGCTAAAGAACACAGGCAATTATTCTTCTCAGAGTTGCCACAGAAGACTTGTATAGAGTAAAAATATTGGCAAGTTCAAAAATTATAAAACCAAGCACTAGTATTGAAGTCTTCTGTTTTTTTATTTACATAGCAGATTGTTTTTCGTATACGATCTTATACATGTCATAGTACTTTTTTAACATGATTATCAACTTAAAAATAATCTTATCAAAATTTGTATTTGAATGTCTTTTCTCTGCTGTAATGATGAAGTTTAAAAATTCTCTGTTGGAACTTTCTCTTTTTTTGTATTCTAATTTAGGAACTGAAGCAATATAAGGTTTCTTACAATGTTTTGAAATGCTCAGTTGAAATTTCAATATTTAAATAATTTACATTTATTTAATAAGTCAGCATGCATTAATATTTAATAACACCTCTACCCCCTAAAAATGGTGACAACACAGTGACAATTCTGCTATTTATTACACTTGTTCATAACATTTGTTTGTGGGCCAAGTTAAGTATTATTAAAGCAAAGGATCCAATAATAGTTGCCTTGACTGTTTCAAAGTGTGAAAGAATTATATTCTTTCCTGAGACATATTCAGGAACATCATTAGTTAAATACAGGATGGATCATAACAAACCTCTCAGTAAAGATCCTGATTTTCTTTTTTCATGTGATTTTTTGTTTGTTTAATAAGAACTTTTGTGTTACACATGCATTGAAAATGGTATTGGACACTTTGGTCAGTTGTAATGGTAGACTGGCTCAGTTATCATACAAACCATGAAAGGAAAATTCTAGTTTTGTTTCTTTATGTTGAGAGAAGGAGGGTCATCATATCTCATTCCTGTATGGTTATAAGTTGTTATAATCAATGACATGTGCATTTGTAAAATTTTGGGAAGAATTTCTGCTGTTTCTAAACTTTAATTCATTATGTTTTCAAGAGTTTATTTTACAAAACTCCATAACATTAACTTAAGTCATATCCACTATTGTGATTTAAAATTTATATTTAACATTTCTCCTTCCTGTTTTTTCCTTTTTTATTAACAGGAGCAATAAATGCTCGTTCAGCTAATAGTATGTACAAGGTTACTGCTCCTCCACAAAATGTGATACCTCAGGTGAGAGTTTTTATTTTCTACCATTTCTTAGTTTATATAATTTAAACAATGGGTGGTTGCCTGATTTAAATTTTTAAAATCTTCTCTTACTTCACCAAAGGACGAAATAGGTTGTAAGCTATCTTGTCCTTTGGTGAAGTATTGTCTCATTTTATAATGAGATATTATTAAGTTTATGACCAAAGGTATCATTAAGTGCAAGGGTATCCAGTTAATGAATCAGTGTATTCTAATCATAACTAAGACAATATATTAACTATTCATTGCTTGTAATTTTTTGTTTCTGATATATTTAGTAGCTTATAATGTTATTGGAACACTTTTGTACTGATGTGATATGCAAAGTTGAGTCAAAATCTTGGTAGATTAATTCTGCTGTTCTGTTTTGATCCGTAATTTTATATTCTCAGTTTAATGAGCTCACACGAGATTTCACTCAGGCAATTTTTATAGTTGTTTCATCTAGTGATCTGTTAACTAAATGTGATGAACAGTAAAAGGTGTACAAACAAACCTTGTGGAATTATGTATGCTTCAGTTAAGTCTGATAAACATCTTGTGTGTAGATTGAAAACACTCTACCTGTAAATGACTTTTGTAATTTTCACTTTTAAAGAATCTGGAATAATTGATAACTATGTAGTAATACAGAAAGTGTGGGATTTATACACACACACACACACACACACACACACACATATAGACACTGATCTGTACTGTAAACTAAAAACAAATGAAAAGCAATAATTATTTCATTGATTAAATGTAAAACATACTCAGAAAGTTATGTTTATTATCACCACATATGAAACCTAACTTTTCATTTTGTCAAAAGTAATGTGGCTGATAATGGTATATGTAAAAAAAAATTCATGTAACACCATTTTGGCCTGATTATGGGACAGTCATGATTATAAGGTGATCTCCATTTATAGAAACCATGGAAGAGATCAAGTGTAACAACTTTCTTTTTTATGTCAGCAAATTCAGTACTGTAACAGGACAGCCTGTAGATGGATTTGTTGTAAGAATTAGCAACAACATTGAGCAAACATCTGGCATGCATGCATAGATGGATGCTATCTGGACATTCAGTAATGAGGCATGCTAGAGTAGGGCGAGGGAACCTGTGGTTGGTCACAATCATAAGGTTATTACAAATTTTACAACCTAATTATTAATCAAAAAACATCACCTTATAATTTGGCCAGTATGGTATGTTTTGAAATAAGTAATGTTGTATTCTGCTCTGAGGACAGGACTACTCACTTTAGATGTACTTAGCATGTCATTTGTTTTTTCACCTAGTTAGTTAATGAGAGAAATAAGGGCATTTATCACAGTTATCTATAGGTCCTTGTTGTATCTTGATTTTTAAAGCTAACCAGTCATAAGGTTTATAAAGTAGGCTTAGACATAGTGACTGTGATACACCTGTGTTTATTGGTAAAAAGCTTTTGTTGCATTGGTTACTGGATATAGCTCAGGTTTATAAATTATGCACAGTTTGCAAACACAGTACATCTTTTTTATTTCACTTACAAGTTAACAATGAAAAAAAAACATCACAACTTAGTAATATCTTTAGCTGTTTTTGACAAAGGGATTTTAATCTGCATATAAATGTTTTTCTATTTTGTTTCTCACTCATTTCAGATGCATTTGATGTGTGGTTTGTTTTTCCATCATATTAATTTATGGCAGCATTAAAGGCATTTATCACTTACAGCTTGACATGATCTTGTACATCTATTGAACCTAACCATCATACATCTTTGCATTTGTGTGTGTGTGTGTGTGTGTGTGTATATATATATATATTTAATTATATACCTGCTAAAAATATTTTCTAAACAGGATAATAGAATGTTTTGTCCACTAAGTACATCCAAAATTGTCAGATTTCACTTCTTCAGCCAATGGAAGTGATTATATTATGTGTTAGTGTTACATTAACCTATAAGTTTTGTTACAGATAGTATTTGATCAATCACAGTAATAAAATGCATTATTGATAAAGGTATTTAAAACTCGGAGCATTTTTCAGTTTTCAGAATTTGAGAGATCAAGAGACCCTCCACAAAGTGGTTTTGTGGTTTGATGTCACACAAAATATTTGATTCAAAAATGACTAGTTTTCATTTTGTTATTTTTTCATTAGGTAACATGAAAGAACATTTTTCTGTGGCATGACAAGTGATAAATATTTAGTATTTTAAACTACAGATCTATATATTATTTTTATTCTTAAATTCTGTTAAATTCTTATTTGTATTATATCAATTCAAGGTTATCATTAGTAAGAACAATCTATAAATAAAACTTCCAGATTTATTTAATGATAGAAATAAGATATCAACAAAAAAAAAAAGAAAGTATAGGTTGATAAATTGGTAAAGTTTTCTCAAAGGTCACTAGATATGAGTTTATTCACTATAAAGATCTGCAAGACAAAAATAAAATTAATTCTATGCAAACCAGCAATTGATAATGAAACCAATTTTAGTCTGAAATGAAATTTTAAATAAGTGCACATTAAAACTCCTTGTACATTTTACAAGCAAAAATGATATTGAAAATTGTAATTGTAAGATTAAAATTGATTTAGATTTAACAAGGAAAATAGATATCCCTTTACTTTAAAGGATTTGTTTGTTTGTTTTGAATTTCACACAAAGCAACGTGAGGGTTATCTGCACAAGCTGTCCTTAATTTAGCAGTATTAGACAAGAGGGAAGGCAGCTAGTTATCATTACCTGCTTCAAACTCTCAGGCTACTCTTTTGCCGTTGAATAGTGGGATTAACTGTCACATTGTAACACCCTCACAACTGAAAGGGAGAGTATATTTAGCATGATGGGGAGTCAAACCCACTACCATAAGATTATGAGTTGGGTGCCTTAACCACCTGGCCATACCGGGCCATATTGTAAAGGAAATATACATCTGGTATGTTCATATGAGAAAATTTTTGTGCATCCCTAAAATATTTAGTGAGTCAAAGTTGAAAGTAGTCTTTTGTGTTTCTGAATTTACATACCATTTTAGACTTCTAAAATATGTTTACATTTAAACGAATTTATCTCTGGAGGAACTCTCAATTTTTAAACTACCATGTAATAGAAAACAAAATTAAAATTATATATGTAAAAATGGCTCGTTTGGGTTGAGAAAATATTTTTTACCTAGAGGAGTGAACAACATTTTTACCTTCTTCGGTCATCGTCAGGTTCACAAAGAAAGAAAGAGGTAACTGACCGTTTGCTGACCACATGTTTGAAGGGGGTTGTGTAACTGAGTGTAGGAATGTAGAGGGCATGCTCAGGTGTTTGAATATATAATTTTATATATTTTTTTATTATTTTTTTAAATATAGGTATAAAGGTATTCCTTTGTATTAGTTTATTTTGGGCTTGAGTTGTACAAGTAAGGCTTCTTTAATTTTGAGTTTGTTTATGTTTGTTTCTATATTTAGTAGTTGGGTGTTTTCTATGGTTATGTTGTGTTTATTTGATCTGCAGTATTCGAAAACGTGTGAAGGTGACTTCTGTTCTTTGAATCTGGTTTCCATTTTTCTACTTGTTTCTCCAATATAGAAGTTGTGGCAGTTATCACATTGTATTTTATAAATAATGTTGGTGTGGTGTTTGATAGTGTAGGTTTTACATTAATTTTATCTGGTGAGCATGGTTTTATGGCTGTGTTTATTTGATTTCTTATTTTCTTCTGGCTTAAGCATGGGCAACCCAGTATTACCAGTTCTAGCCAATATTTTTATGACACAAGTTGAAACACAAGCAGTTAACCCAGCATTACATCCCCACTATACTTGTACAGATATGTAGATGACACAATTGCAGGATTCACATCTACAGAACACACACTTAATTGTTTCAATCACATTGACTCTATACATCACAACATTAACTTCACATATGAACAAGCAATCAAATATCATTTCTTAACCTCAAAATTACAAGAACCGATACACAAGTTAAAACAGAAATCCACCAAAAAATCACCCATACTGGATTATACATTCCTCGGGACTCAGCACATGAAACAAAACAAAAACTCAACATACTAGGAAACCTAATAAACACAGCCATAAAACTATGTTCACCAGACAAAATTAATGATTAATTAGACAAAATAAAAGAATATTTCATCAACATCAATAAGTTTCCTCCACAAACCGTAGAAAACATATGCACACACCTAGACAAAAAGCAAAATCAACTAACAAAAGTTAATGTTAGTTAACTCACAAATAAAAAAATCACGAAACCATATACTGCTGTATACCATATATTCCTGACATCAGCAAACAAATAACCAACATTTGGCAAAAACTAGTAACAAAATATGAGATTTTAGTTAACACCAAATTTATTCAAAAACCAGGCACAAAACTAAGGTCTATACTATGTAAAACCTACACTATCAAACACCACACCAACATTATTTATAAAATACAATGTGATAACTGCCACAACTTCTATATTGGAGAAACAAGTAGAAAAATGGAAACCAGATTCAAAGAACAGAAGTCACCTTCACACGTTTTCGAATACTGCAGATCAAATAAACACAACATAACCATAGAAAACACCCAAATACTAAATATAGAAACAAACATAAACAAATGCAAAATTAAAGAAACCTTACTTATACAATAACTCAAGCCCAAAATAAACCAATACAAAGGAACACCTTTATACCTATATTAAAAAATATATATA
Organism: Tachypleus tridentatus; assembly: GCF_004210375.1. NCBI lineage: Eukaryota > Metazoa > Arthropoda > Merostomata > Xiphosura > Limulidae > Tachypleus > Tachypleus tridentatus. Next base: position 36,400,650 of record NC_134836.1, read on the forward strand.
TATAAAATTATATATTCAAACATCTGAGCATGCCCTCTACATTCCTACACTAAGTTACACAACACCCTTCAAATATGTGGTCAACTACCAGTCAGTTACCTCTTTCTTTCTTTGTGAACCTGACAATGAACAAAGAAGGTCGAAACATTGTTCGCTTCTCTACAAAAAAAAAATTTTCTCAACCCAAACGAGCCTTTTTTACACATATATTTTTCTCTACAAGTGGGTTTTCTCGACATAAGTGAAAATGAAAATTATACAGGGAAAGCACAATATTATTTCCTTGTAGTAGAACTTTGAAATTTAAAAGAGTGGTCTCATTTGTATTTAGTTCAGGACTTTTGTTTTTATGTATAGTTGTTTGTTTTTTTTAAACCTGTGGATAATCGTAATTCTTCTTGTATAAATTTCCCAGAGTGCCATGAAACGTCCTCGAAGTCCATCTCCTCCACCCACAGGCTACCAACAGAATTACAACTACAAAGTTCAGGTTACAAGTTATGGACAAAGTAAGAAAAGTATATTTGAATAAGGTGTATTTATTACCAGGTTTGTTAGTGGTTTCACTCTGAAGTAATCAGTTTTCTCTGATTGGAGATAAATGTTAATGCCTGTATCCTTTGTTATTAGTCAGCAGTTAACTTTTCTATTACAATTGGATTGATTCCACCCATCCCATATTCTCCAAGGTAAACATAAAGCAGTCATACTAGAACCTTTTAAAATGTACACATATCTTCATGAAACATTGCAACTTATCAGTTAATATTATAAAGACATTTGTACACAGTGTCAAATTTTTGAATGAAGTTTAATGTTTTTTAATCAATTATTTGATAGTGCATTTTTATTATTGAATGTTAACAATCCAACATGTGCATTAATTTTGATTTTAAGAGTAAAAATACTTTTATGCATCAGAAAATTGTCAAATTTCACATACCTTCCTAATATGATCCAGATACTTACCAAACACTTCTTTTAAGAACAACTATATATTACCTGTGATTTTCACTACTGTATATATGTATGGATTTGGCTCATTCAACTGGCCTCATAACCACCATAAAAAAATATAGTTTTGTTCTATAATTACTAAAAATTAAAAATTTATTCCACAAATATTTAGTCATATTTGAGCTTAAGCCTCATAACATTATACATAAATATATGTACACACAAAATTTTATTTTTTTATTGATCTTTCAGCTACATCTTAATAATGTAGAAATTCAGAGACAAGACGCACGTTCACGTTCATATCCAATAGTGTAAAATTGGTCTTTACAAAGTAACCTCTGTTGGCTGTGTTCTAACAGACCATTGTTTTGTAAAATAAAGTCACATTTTAAGTATAATACATATATACATTATTACTATTTATAGATAGATAAGTTATTAAATTTTAGTTATTTTCCTTAATACATACAACAGTAAATAAAGAATTATTAAAATACATATCTCTTCTAGTTATGAACTTTGTACTCATTTTCTGCTTGCTATCAAATTTCATACATGAGGAATGTAAAACAAAATTATTTTTTAAGACTTTATATATGCATTTTGATGTAACAAAAATCACAAATTACTGTATCAATACCATAAACTTCCACTATAAGTTATCAGGCTTAGTAACTAAGCTGTATTTGGGTAAAAAAAAGTTTTTTTGAGCTCAGTAATATCATATTTTACCACTTGGATTCTACCATAAAGAAGAAAGGTTTCCTGTGTAAATACGTTGCAGAGACTCATAAAACCACTTGAAGTCATTTTGATTGGTTATTCACACATCATATATAGAAGTAGGTGTACATAAGCATTTTCAAAAGTAGGAAGATATGGATGAGGCCACTGTGTTTGATTTAATAAATGCAGTGATGTCTCGGCAAATAGAAAAGACAGGAGATTCTAACTTTATGTTCTAGCTTGCAAATATCAATTATTTGTGTTTCTACTCTATAAGAAATCATACACTTTGTGTTCAGACATCACAAATGTCTAATTTGAACCAATGCTGCATTCATCTTATCACATGTCACACAAAATTTGATATAAGCAAAAGTACCCATTGACAGTGATGGGAAAAGTTTAAGTTGGTCTATCAATTTAAATTACTTCATTGACTTCATAAAAGCTCTTAGCATTTTGTCATGCTAAGAGCCACTCAACAATAACATGTTAAATAATCTACATTTGTATTCTTTAAGTTAGATCACATGTGAATATAAAATATGAATGATACTGTGATTAATTCCTAACAATCTAGTATAGAATATGCTTGCTTGCAAAATAAAATTTGATATTGACATTATTTATGTCATTTTCCCATTATTTCAAAAGTGAAAGTTGAGGTTTAACTTCATGTACAGCTTTTCAACTGGGAAGCAGATGAATGCTTGGATGGACATCATAGTTTGCAATACATATAAGATTAATAAATGCTTGGCTGGAATATTTTGTAAGATGTGTTATTTTTAATTTTTTAAATTCTAGAATATATTGTTTATTTGTGTTTCTTGAAATTTTTCAAGAGACGTCTTGACACTGCAAAATAAATTAAAATGCACCTCAATTGTGGTTGACTAATTTCCTGTCTTCTGAGCCCATTATTATTGTATTTGTTGATTATTATAATTTACTTGTTGTTCAGTTGTGATAGAAAACAATGCAGATGATGACAAACATACTTTTTTGCCTTATATATATATATATATGAATTATTTGTGTGTTGTCTACATTAAGAAGCAAGATAAGATATAGAATTGGTGCTGTGCAATTAAGATTTGTAAAAAGAAAAGTGATGTTGGTGTGGTTAGAACTGTAATTTGAAACTTGAAGCTTTTTATCAAAACTAAACCATGTTTCTGAAATCCTATTGGAAGTCTTGATCATGACTAAAGTTTAATGTGGGAACAAAACATTTGAAGAAGAAGTGATAAGGGTAAAGTATCTTTTTATGTTTGCAAGAAAGATGGACTTACACCACTAGAAACCTGGTTTTGATGCATGTGGTGGGCAGAGCACAGATAGCCCATTGTGCATGTTTAACTAATAAGGAACTAAAACTTCTATTTTATTGTACTTTTCAAGAATTATTCTTTGATAATACCACCTAATGACATCAGAAATGTTAGATAAATAATATATCATAAAATTATTCCTTACGTCAGACTCGTAAAATTGACTATAAATGATGGTTAATCTAAAAGATTCATAAACCAGAGAATAACTTGAACTAGTAATCTTATTATCCATATGAAGAAGTATTTGAATTTCAAGTATGTGGTTGAAAGACTAGTCATGTGTACAAGTATCTCATTAAAAGTGATGTGTTAGCTATAAATTTGAGTGAAATATAAAACAAACCATATAAAAGAAGTAACAGTCAGTGTATAATGTGATGTAAAATGAAACATCCAGTATGATGCTACTCTATCAAAGCTACACATTTTAAAATCCATAAAACACCCAGTATGATGCTACTCTATCAAAACTAGACATTTTAAAATCCATAAAACACCCAGTATTATGCTACTCTATCAAAGCTAAACATTTTAAAATCCACAATTTTTGTACTCTTTTCATTTAATTTTTTCCTGAGATTTCAAAAGCTTGAGAAGTCTGAAAGTGGTATAATAATAATAATATTGTTATTATTTTTACCTTGTGATTTGAATTCAGCATAGATTGTTATTATACAATGCTTCATCTGTGTTATTTGGAAACACAATATTGCATTTAACATTATTTTTGTATCCTTCCTGTTTTTTGTGTGTCTTTACCCATATTCTATTTCCATGATTGTCTGCAGTATTCAGTTGGTTTAAGTGGGTGTATAGAATTTTCATACATATTAATGTCATACATTGAATGAAAACTGTATTGCTATAACATTATCATTTGAATAGTTATTTAAAATTTCCATTGAGATCAGTTTAGGGCTGCAATTTGAACAATTTAGTTTTGTATATTTAAGAAAGATTTTGGAAATAAAATAACTTATTTTAGATTCTTTACAATTAGGAAATATTAGATTTAGTGGAAAAATCAGGTTTTATAGGGGCAAAGTGTAGTGGGTCGTTTATGTGTTGAAATAGAAATGAACATTGTAAACTAGTATCATTTTGCACTGTTGGTTGGAACAACTAATTTGGAAGTCATAAATAATAATTACAGTAAAAATTGATTTGTGTGTTTCTAAAATTGCTGCTTGAATATCTAAAAATGATATTCCCATCTTTGTTATTTTAGAACCCTCCACCTTTCATGGAAATCAAGGTCCTACTTTCTTTACTCATCCACCTTCTGCCACACCTCCATCTGGTGGCCCACCAAGCCAGGCAACCCCAACTCCATACCCTGGTTTTGGCACACCTCATCCTACAGGACAGTACCCACAGGAACAAGGTGGTAGCACAAAACATCTTCCTCCACAAGGATACCATTTACCCCATCTTCAACAACAGGGTGATTTCCTTGTTCATTAGATTTGAAACATTTTGCTTAATAAATTATGTATATCATTTCCTAGTTTCTACTGTATATTCAATAGAATTTGAAACTTTCACCATACTTCATACAAGATTCACAACTGCTGTTTGTGTGGTCTGCATAAACAACCATCAGGTGACCACACAATCACTTTCTATACCTCTCTGCCCTAAAACAAAACATTTTTGTCAGTAATGGTATCACTTGGATTAAAATCTGTTTATCGAAGCTGAGAGAAGCACGTTGAAATAGAATATTTTATGTTTATCTACCTGTATGTAATGATGTTTGTAGTGGCATAATGACAGTCTATATTATTTATATCTGAAACTTGGAGTATAATATTGAAAGATCTTTTGGTTATGTTATTTAGATGAATGCTCAGATTTATCATATACATTTTGTTACAATGTCTTTGCATGGAAATGCTGCAAAAAATTTATTTACTAGTACTGTATAAGAGCAAAGGAAACAAAATCTGAGATATATTGATCTCTGTGTCAATAACTTTTGTTAATGAATATAAAAAATATCGATTATGTTGAAAACTTCACAATATGATAAATTAGAGTGCAGAGGAACTGGTATGGTATCACACCCACATGTTAAATGGATAAAATTTCTTTCTCAGTATTCTTCAGTAAATTAGGTTCAAACTTAAGTTGTATTCATAACTGAATGTTATTAACTTAAAGCAGTCAAGTACACTAAATCATTAAAATAACACAAAAGTAAATAACTGAACCCAGACACAATGAAACTTCAATGAGTTTAAAAACATTGAGGATTTAGCTATTGTAACTTTGCTGTTATTTTTATAGCAATTTTTATGATAAAACAATAAAAGTACACAAATCTACGGTGATATGAAATCAGATTCAATGGATAGTCCAATCATTATAGGCAAATATGTAGTTGCAGCTGTAGGGTGCGTCAAAAAACAAAAAGTTGTGACACTCAGTCGCTCGCTTATAATTTGATTCCATTCAATGAAAAAAATATGCTAGCGTAAAAATCAATCCAATACATTAATATTTAGGGGTTGCACAATGCGCACAAAATAACAACGTGTGTCTGGAACCAAACGAAAAGTTGGCATTAGTGAAAGGCTAGCTTCGGCTTTAGACAGAACCCAGATCAGTGACCGAAAAGCCGTGCAAATTTTGCTTCCTTTTGCAGCTCATATTGGACATAATATTGAGGATCTTGCCATTAGCCCAAGTTCCATAAGGATGAAACGAATTACTAACCGTACTCTTCTAGCAGCTGAATTGAAGGAAAGTTTTTCTCCAAACATTCCTTTAACATTACATTGGGATGGTAAGCTGATGGCTGACTTGGTCGGCAGAGAGAAGATCGAACGTTTGGCAATTTTAGTTTTAGGTGAAGGTGTAGAGAAGATTCTTTCAATGCCCAAGATTGATAGTGGGGATGCAAGTTTAGTAGCTTCTGAGATCGGATCAGTTTTAGTAGAATGGAATGTAAAAGACAGAATTAAATCACTTTGCTTTGACACCACGGCGACCAAAGGATCCAAATCTGGCATCTGTCTGAGGATTGAAATGTTACATGAACGTGAACTCTTGCACCTTGCCTGTAGACATCACATTTTGGAGATTCTTCTGAACGCTGTATTCTCTACTCTTGTGATAGAGACATCAAAAAGTCCAGATATTACTTTGTTTTTAAACTTTAGAGATTGTTGGCCTAAAATTAATAAAACTAAGTACATAACAGCAGTAGAAGCAATGCCACTCCGAATACAGCCTTGGAAAGATGATATTATTCAATTTTGTCAGAATCTCCTTCAATCTCATCAGTTACGGGACGATTATAAAGAGCTCTTGGAATTAGCTGTCATTTTTCTTGGATCTCTTCCACACTGACATTCTTCAGTTTCTTTCTGTACTTCTGGTACTGTACATCATGCATGATGGATGGCTTGAGCAATATATTCTCTAAAAATCTGGATGTTCCAAGAGGAGTTTGGTAGACTGCAACCACGGCCTGCTTGAATTGCATGAAAATCATATGATTAAGGAAGTTGGTACAAAGGCAATGAATCGGCATTTATGGTATTTATCTGAGGTTGCAGTTGGGCTTGTGCTCTTTGATGACGGTGTAACGAATAGCGACAAACTCAAGATGGTCTCAAATATGAATACCGTGAAAGAATCTCCTAGGCCAACTCCACGTTTAACAGTTGATGCTGCAAGCAATGCTGTTTCCAGAAAACTTCTAGATTTTTTTACCTCGGCAACGAAGAAAATTTTCTACCATCTGGATATTAGTAGTGCATTTTTATCATTACAACCGAAAGAGTGGAGTGCCTCCGAAGAGTACAAACAAGGAAAGGTCAGAGTAAAGAAATTTTTGTGACAAATGACGCAGCTGAAAGAGGAGTAGCTTTAATTTAACAGTTTACGGCAAAGGGCCGCACCAAGAACGAAGATCAATTTCAGTATATGATTCAGGTGGCAGAAGAACATTGATGAACACAATGGGAAGGGGGGCAGAGAAGGGGGCAGGCAAGATAAAACTTCAATGAAATAAATTTTTCTTTCAAGTTTTTATGTTTTTGCTAATTGTATAATCAATAAATATTAAATAATTTCTTTAAATAATTTAATTACCATTAACAATGTAATGTAGGGTACATTTAAGGAAAATAGTGAACTTTGTGAGGGATGCGTGACCCCTAAATACTTCGCGATTGAAATGAAACTTTGTCTATGTTCTTTTCTCATGCAGTGGCACAACTGAGCAACTGAGCAAAAAAATTGGGACATTTTAATTTTTATCCTTTATCCGCTGATGCACCCTAGTGTATTCGCTTATAATTCATACATTATTTAAAATAGATGCAGTATCTTATGAAGGTGTCTAGAGTAAGAAACGTTTTATGTTATCAAGTCAATCCAGTACATGCTTAATATTGGTGTGCATCAAACATGTATTAAAGGCATTGGAGAAAATTTGAAAAACAAGAATGCTGAATGTCAAAGAATAAAATTCAGTCATTCATTGAAGACATGATAATTCGATGTGTTACATTATTTCTTAAAATTTGAAGCTTTTTTGAGCATCCAGATTTCAGTGACTCGCTATAAACAGTGTCATGCTGCTAAAAGTATTCAAATCTTGAGGTGGTAAATAATTTTAACAGTGTTTGTAGTTGCAATGGCTATGAAGTAACCCTAGTATAAATATCTTTATGATTAATCATTTCAAATTACAATTGATAAAAAGCTATAGATATCAAGGCAGTAATATTCTCATGTAGTTTTTCCTAAATCCTTTATCCACTGAAGGGTCGGTGGTGTGTTTATGGAATTACAGTGTTAAACGTGAGGTTTGATTCACTGTGGTAGATAGAATTCAGGTAACCTATTGAGTAGTTTTGTGCTTTAAAAAACACAAATCCTATATGAAGGTTCAGGGTAACTTTCCCACATGTTTTGTATAGATTCTGACAGTAGTTCTTTGTATTAGTAGGCTGAGAAATAAATTTAACTTTTGGCATGTAAAAATAAGCCTAACATTTATAATTGATCTTTTTCTTTTTTTAGATGATTTGGGTCAATAATACAATGTAAAAATGCTTCTTCTGAATGAAAAAATATGTTAATGAGTGAAATCTATAAAATGTGTGTCAAGAACATAAACATAGAAAGAAAGGAAACTGTTTTACCTGTGGTGTTTCTAGATGCTGCTTACCTTTGGATTTATGCTCAAATTAAACAAAGTATAGTAATTGGAAGTGAAGAAATGATACCGAAAGTGGAGAAAAAAGAGAAATGAGAAGTACGAGTGACCTGAAAGGTCAAAATTGAAATAGATTAAAAGAAAGCAAGTGTTTGATATTGATTCTGGAGGATATGGAAACACTGAAACCTCTGAAACCATTACTGCTATATACAGCTGTATCTTTTTTATACTTCATGGGTTTGAAATATGAAAAAAAGATTCTGAATAGTAGAGCCATGTAGTTTATTTCTTTCAATTAATGCTTACTGGAATATAATATTTTAAAATTTGGTGCAATGCTTTGAGCGATTGTCTTTTTTTTTTCATGACTTGAGGTCTTAAATTCTTTAAAAAACAGCAAAGTTTTTGTAAAAAGAAGTAACAAAATTTGACATAGATTTAATATTTTAGTTTTTTGTGTTACAGTGCTAAAGAACTATAGGGTTGGACAAAGTTAAAGAAACACTTTGCCTTTTATTATTTGCTGAGAAGGGAAAAATGTAGCCAAATTGTAATTTGCTGTGCATACAATTATTCTTTGTTATTAAATGTGTGTACACAGATAGTATATTATTGTGTTTTCAGAGAAATATTTTAAAGATGTTAGGTAAAAAGTTGATCATATCTTAAGAGACGTGATTATAAGTGAATATTATGCTAGAGTTTTAGTAACTAAAACATCTAAAATAATGAATGTACCACCAAGGAACAGTCTCAGAAATGATGTAGCTGAAACATTTAAAAAATAAAATCATATCAGACAAAGTCATCAAGATTTGATCAGTGATTGGTAAAAAATGTTTTATTTTAGCCAAACTGTATATACTAAGTTGAATGGAACTTATAGAGTGAATATATTGTGAAAGTTGGGTATTAACATAAATAATAAGTGAATACAAAAAGTAGTGTACCTAGAACCCAACATTAGCTTATATCAACCAGTTCATCAAATAAATTGAAGGGAAGTGTATATTTTCGGTTACCAAAGAGGTTTGCAATACATAAACTTTAAATACTACCAAAAAGTGAAAAAGTGCAAGTTATATGGTGTGAAGAACATAAAGTTGGACTAATTATCATTGAAAGTCTGGTTTGATGAAGTGTATTATACCCTTTTCTCCATCAAATGAATGTGTTTACAGATGGTGAAAACTGAAAGAAACGTACATTCCTCAGTGCCTTGTAACATTGAGTTAAACAAAGTGGTATGCACATCTTTTTTATTATAATAATTTAGAACCAATGATCTCTCTAATCTTACTGCTGAAAGTTTTAAAGATGGATTTAAAGAACATAAGAATTTGAAGACTTTGCCACCACAGTCACCAGATTTAAATACTGTCATGCCTTTTCACTCAGGTTTTTCAAGCAAAAAGTGCTTCCAAGTGAATTTTAACTCCTAACATCACTTTAACAATTATAAAAAAAGGTTTCATCAATGGTTGGTAAAAAATTTATATACTCAGTTGAATGAAAATTGTATAAGAGTACTTGTACATGGTTTCACAGTTTTGAGTGAGATATGTAACTATTAGTATTTTATTTACAGCTCCTGGTTATGTAACCTCTTTGCAACAGCCATTAGAACATTCCAGTCAGAAACCTGGATTCAGTGAAGAGAAATATGTTCAGCAGGTAATGTATTCCACTTCTCCAGCCTACTGCTTGTTTTGTGTGACCTCTTCACACTGAATTAATTCTATTCATCTTTTTTTCATGCTACTGGCAAGATTATTTGACATTTCATGTTTCTCACACTCATTTTCTGCATGTACAGTGAAAGTATTTGTAAAGAAGCAAATGAGTATGAATTATTAGCAACATCAGTTTGAAAATGTTTTTTTAAGTGTAATGTTATGTGAATATTTGATAATAAAAATACAAGTTTTATGAAGTCATAAATGAAAACACTTTTCCACATTAAATTTCTGCTCTGATATGAATTTTAAAATGTAATATATTTTTGTTTTTACTAATATACAAGTTAACATAAAAATTTAATGCCAAGTTAAATACTATTGATGATAAATATTTTTTTCTAACACTTATTTGTATGAAACTAATTGATTTCTTTTTCATAATTTTATATACTTTATATCTTTTAAGAATAGTATTGCTTTATGTAGTTTTACATTTATAAATGTTTAACTAATTGCCAAGTTAAGTTAAAAATTTGTGAATTTGTTTTCTAATATTTATATCTTTACTTATTTACATTTCACTTTTAAAAACAGAGTAACACAGTCTTGATCTGTGTAGGGAATTTTAGTAGTTTAAGAACTAGAGTTAGACAGCTAGTAATAGTATTTATGTGATTATATTTTATTAGTGTACTACACTTCCTACAACCTCTACAACAACAACAAAATGTAAAAGCTGGTGATGGTTTTCATTTTAACTTTTTCAACTAATGCATTATTCTAACTTGATGTTTTTAAAGTAATTTTTAAATTATCCTTGATCTCATATTATAGACCTCTTCCATAGTTCACTAATTACATATTTAGAAAAAAAACATTTTTTATTTTAAAAACAAATTCCACAAGTTTTATTAGCATTTTCTACTTGGTGTATGAATTGTTAATATTAATTACATACCATTACATAATTACCATAATCTGTTTTTCAAATTTGCAATAATCCAATGCTGATCTTCTGTAAATCTAATATGTTCATAATTAAACAATGAAAACATTTTACATTCACAATAGTGGTAATAATAATTGTATTTAAAATATTTCATGATTCAAATTACAAATAGTTGCATTGCCAGTTAGTCTATTTATATGTGTTTGAATGGGATAAACATAAAAACAGTATTAAAAAAAAAGTGAGTCATCACAATATTTTGCAATCACATACTACACTTACCAAAAAATAAAATAAAATTACAAGATTTAATGATGATTTTCTTTTGTGAAAATTAAAAAACAATTTAAAAGCATAGTATATCTATTAAAAAAGTAAAAATGCTGTAATATTAAACAAAGAACTAAACATCAACAATATACCTTAATTAAGCAGTGAGCAACCTCCAGTCACATGACTCCTTTGTTTTGTATGTTATGTAATTCCTGTGTCTAGGTAAACTAGTTTAAAGCTGCTAATGACAAAATTTCCTCCAAATTATATCTGCCAGTTGCCTTCCCTCTAGCCTGTGATTCCAAATTAGTGACAATAGCATATATATTTGGTCATTTTTCATTTTACAGTAACAAAGATAGGACGAGTGATTTTAATGGCAATTGGAATCAAACCTTAGACCTTCAAATCATCCACCTGCCTTCCAGTTATGTAACTTTGAGCTTAACAACAAACAAACATAATGACAATATTTTATATAGTTGGTTATTTTCATAACAGTTGGTGTAAGCTTGATTTCAGTTAATCTACTTTTGGAAAATATAAAAAAATTGTAATAATGAGGAATACAAATTTTTAAGATTATTTTTGTGACATTATTAGATTAATCAATTAGTTTATGGGACACCAGACATTGCAGTTGCTCATACAGGAAATCAGTTATATTGATTAATTGTTAAATCACCTAACTCTCATAAGAATTCATATTTTGCTTTTTTGGCAAAGTATTACGTTTTCATGCATGAAATGAAAACAGAGGTCTAATTTCTCCATAAGAATGCAAACTGTATTGGGAATAAGAGAATAGTTAGACTTCATATAGGCATTAATGAATATAAACTGCCCCACAGTGGCACAGTATATCTATGGACTCCAGTATACCTCCAGAAGCTGGGTTTCAATACCAGTGGTAGGCAGAGCATAGATAGCCCATTGTGCTAGCAATCAGTTAATAAAGTTATTGAAAGAATAAACCAGCTGTTTCATTTCAAACTTATCTCTGAAAGTCAGTTGCTACAATCAAGATAAATTATTATGGAGTTTTAGTTTAGACTAACATAGGAATTAGTACAGCATATGTAAGGCCATTTAACATATTAATGGAAATTTAATGTGTTGTTAAAAGAAATGACTATCAAATCGTTTTAATTTAGTAGACGAGTTTTCTTGTTCAGAACTTATTGAAAAACTATTGGAATATTTTAAAACTATTAAAACCTGTTTTTTATTATATTATATTTAGTTGTGATTTGATCAAGAAAAATAATTTATAAGTGTAAAGTATGAGTATAGGAAGAGAAAAAATAACATAATGAAGATCAAAATATTTATATTAAATTTATTTTCAGTCAGGAGTAGTGTCAATGAGAGGTGTGCAATTAGCAGGAATTCCTTCTGGTCAGCAAGTTATACCTATTCAGCAACAGCCTAAAGTAAGCTACTCCTCTGAGAATTTGCATTAATTTGTGTGTGTGTGTGATATGTAGTTTGAATATCATACCTTTTTAGAACATATCTCATTAGTCTTTTTATTTTTATCCTTTTCAGAATTCAAATAAAAACAAAAGTTGAGACCACTGAATGAGTTCCAGACAATAGATTGATTAAAATGTATTGATTAGCCAATTTAATAGATTTATTCCAATTTCATCTTTTTTTTCTTCTTTTTTTTGATAATTCCATCCAGACTGATTTTGTTTGGGCATTGCTTGAGTTTCAAATGTGGCACGTTTTGACTTTCAGTTGGAGGACTCGTGGCTTGCAACTTGTTGTTGCATAAGATGTGCTTTTAATTTATTAGACTATGGGTGTAACATCAGTGTGACAGTTAAATGTCACTATAAATATTTTGCTTCAAAATTATTTTATGATGATAAAAAAATATAAATTTATTATTACATTATTTTTACAATTTGCATTGCATTTTATTTTCTAGAGCTAAGGTTTTGATCAGTGTTGTACTATAGTTATAATACTACACTACCTAAATGAGTAAGCATTTTGGGGTATTCTGAACTGCACAACTTAATCTTTTTTAATTGTGATGTCAGTTGTTACTTTTTCACAAAAAAGGTGAAATTTCATCACTTACTAATTAATGGATTTAAAGTCAAGCTGAATTATAATAAAGTTTAGTCTTTATTGTGTCAGATTGCTCATTTTTACAAAAGTTGCTTTGTAAAGGAATGAAATATCTAAAAATCACTGTCAGTATCACATTGTCAACAAAACTATTCATTGACATAGTTGCTTTAGCATATGAATTATTTTTATATGATACTTGTATAACTTTGCAGTTTCGAAACAGTGAAAAGATTTAGCTGTTACAAGTTGGACATCCTTTTCAGCACAAGTTTTAAGGTTTTATGGAGTTACTTTCAAAATGTAATTAACTCTTTCACTAATGCAATTTTTTTCTGCATATAACAAGGTTTTCAGTGAGTTACACTCAAAATTTAATCAAACTGCTTTTTTATCATGGTATATGAATAAATTTAATGTAAAGACATAGTTATTGATCCAGATTTTAATATTATTGACCAACCTTGTATAGAGTCATGGTAGAGAGAACAGCAGTTAAAGAATAAATTTTTACTGAAAAACACATTTGAAATTTATTTTAGGAGGTCTTAAAGATTATGCATAGAAATTTGTGATTTTTTCAGATGTAGAGAAGTATTTTTAATAAGACATTAATTTTTAAAAAATGTTCAGTTTTCCTTAGTATGATAATTTTGACATTTGCTTTCTAAGTCCTCTTTTCTCAGAGGTGTGGAGTTTAAGATAAATAACTCATAATGTTGTTATTACTCAGACAAAGCATAATTTTTATATAGTCTTCAATCTTGTTCAGTTACAGAGCCATAAGCTATGAAATCAGACCCCTCTTGACATGCCCATCTGTCACATTCTCTTTTTTACAAATTATATATAGTTTTTTCTGATATTTAATACTACATTATTTATAACCAATAAAAAGCCAAGATTTTAGTCTATCAAATAATGTTCTGTATTACATTGTTTTCCAAGCAGAGACAGGTCTGCTCCCCAGTGGCTCAGCGGTATGTCTGCAGACTTACAACGCTATAAAAAACTGGGTTTTGATACCTGTGGTGGGCAGAGCACATATAGCTCCTTGTGTGGCTTTGTGCATAATTCAAAACAAACAAACAAGAGACAGGTCTCTTTGACTTCAAGTTAAAATTTTATTCCCACATTTTTTCTTTAGAAGCAATGAAAATGCTTAATTTGTTGTTGATTTCAGGTGCTAATTATTATGCCTTTTAAATTATAATACAACTTTCCTATAAAGTTTTTGTGTTATAAATAATTTTGTTTTGATTTGGAAAACAGTTTTATTGTGTTTTTGATTACTGAAACATAATAAAAATAACTTTTACCATACCAAAATCATAAACACACCACATATGCACACACACACACACACACAAAACATTTTACATTTCTTTCTTAGTTGATCTTAGTTAATCATTCCAGTAAGGCCTAATGTAAGATGTTTGGCCTTGTTGATGAAATGAAACTTTATACAGTTGAGTACTAAATAATCTAGCTAAACCTACCTCATTCTGTTTCACTAAAAACATTAGTTTTCATTATCATATTGCAAGATCATAATTCAAATGAATTATAAAATTATGAAACGGACTTTTCACAAGCTGTATAATAAAATAAATCAAGACTAATTTTACATAAGCTATTCACAAAGATTTTTCTTTCTCGTAATATATCACAAAGTTAAAGGTTTCATTATCTTGCTTTGTAAGTAAATTTTCTAATGAACTCAAAACACTAGTGGATGTATATATAGTTGGAAAAAACAGAAAAATAGTTTTCATTTCATCTTTCAGTAACTAGTTAACTAGTAAAGACTTCAAAGTTGTGATGTATTGGAGACCTTTATAAATGAAGTGGAGAAACATGGATTGGCTATAATTAATAAAACTACACTTTCATTGCATTTGCAAAGTTTGAATTAAGGTTTTCTCTTGAAAACTATTTTCACTTTTCTTTTATAGGGCTATGAATGCTGTATTATGCCAAGAAAAAAATAATGAAGTTCTTGAACACAAGTTTTTATTGAAAACTCAAAAACAAAATTTTTAACATTTTTCTATTTACAGTTAAGTAAATAAAACTCTTTATATAACAAATTTCAACTCTGATATTTTTATTTGTTGGAAGAAAGAGCACAAATTTATTTTCTATGTTTTTAATTCACTGGTGTAAAATGTGCTCACCTAGGCTCAGTAGAGATAAGTGAAATAACTTCCTAAATGCTGTTCAGGATTCAACTCTTTCAACTAATAATCATTTTCTATAATTCTTTATTTGATATTCTGTGTTTTAAGAGTAAAATTACTGAAATTTAAAGAACTTGTGTGTAAATAGTAATATTGTATATGCATATATAATGTGCTTAACTGAAATGTGACTGTATTTTACAAATATTAGAATGCTAAAACACAGCCGAGACAGTTCGCTTTGCAAAGGCCAGTGTGCCTTATCATTAAAACTTTTATTATGTTAGCCAGGCACAGCTGAAAGGCCAATAAACAAAATAATAAATACATATAGATGTATAATGGTATGAGATTTAAGCTAATTAGACTAAACATATGAGTTTTTGTGTTATAAATTTTAGTCATTATATTTAATTCCTAACTTTTTATGATAGTTACAGGGTCGGTCAAATCGAACCAACCCTTACAGAGATAGAGTAATGAAAATAACAGATATTAATTTTCTTTTAAAAAAATGTTTGATAATTATCTGTAGGTTGTGAAGATTCCTTGGTTGAAATTTGAAAACTTTCTAATTCATAGAAGTATTTTCAATATTAAAGTCAAAATTTCTTTGCATGTTGAACAGTTAACATTTAAAAGAAAAAAAATTCATGAAAAAATCTTTAATTAAAAAATCTTAGTACTTAATTTAAAAACCTGATATTTTATGCATGAAAGTCTTATGATGTTTATCAATAACCTGCAAACTTTCATAAAGATACATCTACATTATCAAAATCATAGCATAATTATTCTCATGGTACAGTTAGGTGAACATGAGCATTGCATTCACTGTGGTATTTTGGTGTTGATGAGATGTTTTAATAAAGGTCTAGCTCTAGAACTGTGAGGGGAGTTAATTTGATAAACACACAAAACTACAGTCTAAATCAATATAGAATACAAAATTGATAATTATATCACAAACAAGTGACTGAAATGAAAATATTATTAGTTTAATACTAGATTTTAAAACCACATAAAGGTTGTATGATGCATTAAAAGAAGTTTTACTGGCACATATAAGAGCATAAGTGGTGTTGTATGTTTGTAACTTTTAAGACATAATTATGTAAATCTTTTATTGTTGGGTTAGTTCATAAGTAGATGTCTTGCATGAATGCTGAGATATTGAGTTTGAACATGTTTCAGACTTTGAACATGAAAGGAGAACAAAAACTTTTAATACAAGTTTGCTTATGTGCATTTTGAACACCACTTTAATAAATGTTGTAAAATAAAAGTACCTTCATTGGTATTTTACTTTAAAAGAATAAAATTATATTAATAGTTTTCTAAACAATAAAAAATAGCTCAATGAAAGCTGACATTTTTCTGTTTTATGAATTATTGTCTTAACATGTTTTCAGTACTATTGCACGTGTTTATAGCCTAGGAAGTATATAAGAGGTTGCAATCTCTGTAGAACTAAAGGGTTAAATGCAAACACACTTGATATTCATGAAATACTTGAGATATGACTGTTAATGGCTGTTTTATGTACATTTGGAAAACAAGTAATATATTTTCCTGACTTTGTTTATTTTAACTAAAGAAAGAATAAAAATACAATTGTATAAGATAATAACTTTATATTTTTTTTATTTTAGTAGTGTAGGCAGTTCATATCTTATATTGAATGGTGGTGACTTCTTCTTTGAAACAATGTTGTAAATACATGAATTATAAAAATAACACTGGTTGAGAACTTTAAAGCACATGAAACTTGAAAGATAAATGTTTGAGAAAATAACTTGTTCCTGTAATACAGACTTTTGTAAGATGGCATAACTTTCATTAAAGACATAGAAATATTTATTCTTCTTGACAAGAGAAGACAGTGTTGACTTGTGTATGTATGTGTTTTAGTCGGTGTTTAATTTTCTTCTTTTCACATAAAAGTATAAGGAACCCTATAATCCCAAACTCTTCACTGTGTCAAGGCTGAAGCAGAAATAAAAGCAAAGCCATTAATATTTTTAGTTTCAGATCATAAATTATCAAAAATGTTGTATTACATCTAATGCTATGTAAAGGTAATTGTTTACCAAATGATGTACCCATTCAGCACATGGGGAAGATATAGGAACTCTCTGGAAGAGACATAAGGGTCTCTAACTCAAATCCAACTGCTCTCTGTCATTCTCTTGGATACTCTTAAGGGTGTCTTCAAAGTTTGGTAGAGATAAGTGGAATAGCACAGGGAATGCATAAGGTCCCTGGGTCTGTGTGTGACATAAAGATGTCAGAGCTGAACATTGAGCACCCTATATTTACTGTATGGGTAGGGGTAAGACAGACATGTGATCAAGGCTTAGCTATCTTTGCATCTTAACCTCTTTAGATTAGCATAACATTCTTCTTCACAGTCAGAATAGAAGACATTCAAAAGTCTGGACAGTAATACCAAAAATGGTAACTTTGTATTTGTGGCAGCAGAAATAGCATTATACTTATAGGAAACTTCTGTGGATATAACTAGTTATGAAAGTTAATTTGAAAGATAAGGATTAGTTTTACCTCATTTTGGCTGTACTGTTATTTCATTGTTTTTTTATGCATATAAAATTACTTGATACAAAAAATCTCATCATTTGGTTACTTTGACATTTCTTGTATTTTTAACAAAAACTTGCAGTAGGCTTATAATACATTTGTATTTACTTGAGTGAACCAAAATAGGTAGGCTAAAAGGAAAAAGTATAAACTTTGCATTAAATTTATAATTACTTTCAAAATAATGTCTTGTTTTAGTGTAGCAGACTTATAATTTAAAGTTCTGTTTTTGGTGTTAAAAATTCTATTTTACTGTTATAATGGAGTGAAATACTTGTTAACCTAACAAGGCAGAAAACTGCCTGGCATAACAACTTTTACTAAACAACATGTAATAACTGATCTAAAGGTTAATTATTTTACCAGTGTGACAGGTATATAAAGTGTGAAAAGAGTAACATTAAGAAAAGTAATTGAATGACTTACTCTTAGAAGAGGAAACACTAATAGGTGGAACTGTTAAAGCCTTAGATCAATATACAACATGTCTCTGAAGAAAAACAAAACTGTATAAGTATTTTACTTATAATGTGCTTTTTGTTTTAGTTATACTTGAACATTTTCTGTTGGCATTGGTCAAAAAACTGTAGGCATGATAGGTGGGCATAGCCACAAACAGCAGTGCTGTGGGGGTATCTTCAAGTGCTTACATCTCTGTGGCTCACTCTAGAGTGAAGATTAAAGGAGTGTGCTAGGTTTGGTTGAGGTCAATGAAAACATTCAGATATGAATACTTAGACACACAGAGGATGCTTCTGCTTTATTTGCAGATTAATATTTTGAGGTTATGCCATTGTCATATACATGCACAAATCTACTGTACACTTTATTTTAAACAATATACAAAATATTACAACTATGAAAACTAAAAACAAATTTACTTTGTATTCATCCTGACAATTTCACACTATGTATTTATAAAAATAATTGGATGTTTTTTCTTGTTCTTATAGCCTGGAGGGATCACCGCTGGTTACCCTGTCAGAGCTCAGCCACCTCCACCATCATCAGTGGCTCATTATCAATCTCAGGTAAACTTGATTCTTCTAATAATTGCATTCTGTAGTATGTGCTTACACAGAGAGTAAAAACAGATTTGTTGATTTTTATTTATTAGATAGTGTCAACCTAAAATTATATTATTCCCTGTTTAGTACTGAATTTAAAATCATACAAGATGTAAAGATTCAAGAAGTTGTTTCCTACTCCAACTTATTTTAATCATTGGGAACAAAACTTGTATTTTTATTGCTTGTTCTATTTCATCCATCAAATTAATTACATCAACCATGGTTCTTAGTTGATGCTATGAACTAATTGACAAAAATGTATTTGAAAATCAAATGCTTCAATTTCTTGTGGAAAAAGAAGATGGAGTATTGACTTGTTTGTGTGTGTTTTACTTTTGTGTTTTTACATAAAACATTTTGTAGGTGATCTAAGGACTTATGTTGTTCTGCAGGACACATTTGAAGTACTTTCTTTTAAATATTTAATTTGCTTTAATAATCTGTAGTATTGCTAAAATCTTTAAATAATTGGTTTATTTCAACAATGTCTCTTAAGACACCATAGGAGGAATTTTGTTGTTTACAATGTTATAAAATGAGATGTAGTGACATTAATTATTTTCTTTATTTTCAAAAGGTTTCTGAAAAAAACTACGGTTAGGACAACTTTTTAACATCTCGTACAATTGATTATAATTATCATACAGTAACATCATATAAATATGAACATAAAGAGATAATTCAATATGACTGTAAGTTTCAACACTTTTGTGTACTTGTAATATTGGATTTTCAGTGTAGTATAATCACCCTGCATGTTTAACATTAAAATAATAACTCCGTTTTGATAATAATGGTATTCCATCAGATAATGTTTAAAACAACCAGTTGCTTTAATAACCTGTACTTTTTTTACCTTCGAGTTTGCTAGATAATGGCCTTATTTGATGAAACCAAATGTGTGTGTACATAAATGCAATAGTGCTAATGTAATGGTGTCAGTTGAAACATTCAGTATAACAGGAGAGAAAAAAAAAAAGAGTTGTTAGAAATCAACACATCCAGCTTTCTTTCATTCATTATGTACTGATGTTGTTTGATTTACAGAAGTTAGGCAGAATGTGTAATTATCTTTACTTTCAAGGCTGTCTACTGTTTGTCATTTAGTCATCATTAATCATTGCACATGCCCTGACAGAGAGAGCATATGGCTAATAAACTATGTAAATATTCATGTCGGCTGAATGCTGTGTTTGAACCTGAGCTATCAGAAACATGTTTTAACAAATCAGACTGAGCTAAGTTTAAAATCTAGTAATTAATTAAATAAAGTAAAATTCATTTTAATCATTTCCTTAATTATGTATGGGTTTCATGATTTATCCATATGTATTGAATAGATTTGAATTAATCTGATTGCTTTTTTTATGAATTCTCTGAACTGTGTATGTAGATGTTTTGCTGGTATATTGTATTTAAAGACAAACAATTGTTGGATGGTTGAGATCAGTCCAAAAATACCATTTTGTATGTGTTAAATAAATGAAGTGATTTACTTGTAATTAGGTTTTAAATTCAATAATATGTGAATGACACTTCTTGCTAAATGACACATGTATTCTGTTAGGTTTCTCTTAAAGCTCATCAAAGTTTTAACAGATTTGTTTATAGGGAATTTAGGGTATAATTTGGCTATGCCTACATTTTTTTTCTGTTCTTAAAATATTCTTGTTTCTCTGCTAGCATGGATTTCCTTCAACACAAAACGTCTCTCGTCACAACTTCTCAAACCAGCCGACCACAAGGTATTATTGATCAAAAATAAAGGAAACTTGAAGGACATCTGTTAATTATAGCATTGCTGTTTCATAATATATGGTATGATCTGAAAGGCATTTCTGTACACTATGAAACACAGTCTCTTGTATCAATATTTTACCGTTATGGGATCATAGTAAATGTATATATATCCGTGTGATCTTGGAGATTGATACCTTGTAAATATTATTCACTTCAACTGATTGTTTCTCTCTTAAGACATTATTCTGTTGAGAGAAACTTAGAGAAGAAATACTCGCACCTCTTAAAGCTGTGAGTTCATCAATGTGCTACAGATACTATCTATATAGAATGTTGTAGTTTATAAATATAAATACATTACAAGTGTTAAAGAGAAATATTGGGATTAGAAAATTTTTGGTAAATATCTTCTATGAATGTACTGTATGTAAATAAATCTTGTGAAATAAAGTTTTTATAAGTGAATAATTGCATACAATTTTATGTACTGTTGTAAATCACCAACACTACAAGTATTATGCAAACACATTTTAATCTAACATTCTTATAAAAAAAACAAAAACAACTTTCGAAACCCTATAGCTATGTTTTGGGGTGGGGAGAAACCTATTTAAGGATAAACCTTCTGCTCTCTTTTGGATTTCTATAAAATTTGGTTTTCAAACCTATGTAGTTTGCTTTACAAGTGATCTAAAAGACTATTGGCCTAGCAGAGAGTGTAATGGTTCGAGTGTTTGATTTCAAAGCTGTAGATCACAGTACTGAGAACGCTTATGTGATAGTCAATTTCACTGTTTGTTGATAAAGAGCATCCTGTTAATATTATCCCACATACATTAACCTTGCCCATAATTGTATATCAGCAAGTTATGTTTAGAGACTTATCAAAGTAGATATACATTGTAAAACACTAAGTATATTAATTGATCTCATGAATATATTTAACTGATTTATAAAGTATATTCAGTGTCCATATCTTTTTCTTAATTTAACTAAAAATAAAATTTGGAAAATGGAAATTTTCATAATTGGGTTAAGCATGCCCTTATTATGGATGTGAACATTCATGGTTTATATCCTGTTGATGTAAAAATATAATCTACACTATGGGGCTATGGATGTGCTAGAAGTGATGTTTAAATCCATACTATTTAGTCAAAGGAATTGGCTTGGGTTCTATATTCTAGCTGTTCTTATTCTAGTAAGAGTGGCTAAGTACCTTCTGTTTGATCAGAGAAGTTGGATCAGGTTCTGTTTTTTTCAGCTGTTATTCTTCTAGTCTAGTGGCTCAAAATTAGCAATGCCTGTACACAGGAAGCTCTTAAGTAGTACTGCACAAAATTTGGAAACAGACTAAACTTTTTGGAATTCACCACAAAACTTTTATATCAGATCATTAATATAATTTGCACAGTAATTAGTAAAACGTTTTCTTTATTCAGTAAATGTTTATTCTGGTTTGATTTGGCCATCCATTACAAACTATATACTTCAGACTACTTTACTTTTTGAAAAATTGTTTTTTATTATCATTGTAATATAAAACATCAGTTTGAGCAATTTCTGTGAGAAACTAAAAAGGTCATAATTAAAGTTATTGGTTAGACCATATTTGGAGTATTGTGTTCAGTCTTGGACTCTTTACCTTAAAAAGGATATTAAATTATTGGAAAGGGTTCAGAGTAGGGCTAATTGGATGGTATCTTGAATGAAAAAGTTGTCATTTGAGGATAGTTTAAGATCTCTGAACTTGTTTTTCTCCTGGGGAGAAAAAAGTTAAAGGGGAACTGATTGAGCTATTGAAGATTAGGGGAATTGATAGTACCGATGCATCTTTTTTTTCATATTTAATTATGGGAATGGTAAGTCTATGGAACACAAATATAAATCTTGACAGAGTAGGAGCCATCTTCAGCTTAGAAAATTATTTTTATAATAGGGTGGTTGATCAATGGAATGTGTTATCTTTGTATGTGGTGATACAGTTAATTTAAGGGAAAGTTTGATAAATATTTGAATGATAATGATTGGTTTTAGAGTTTTTCGATGTTTGGTTTCACTTAGAAGATAGGGAAGCCTAGAAGGCCTCTTGTCCTTCAGTGTTATGTTAATGCATAAATAGTCACGCTCTGTACTTAAGCTCTAGATGCAATCACAAACACATGTGTAAAAATTTTTTTGAAAATGTTAGATGAACTAATGTATTAATGATCCTGATAGATATATTTTTGGCATATTATTAGAGTCTGGCATGGTCAGGTGGTAAGGGCACTCGACTCATAATCTGAGGATTGCGGGTTCAATTTCCCACCATGCCAAACATGCTCACCCTTTCAGTCATGGGGTAATTATAAAGTGACAGTAAATCCCACTGTTCGTGGGGAAAAGAATAGCCCAAGAGTTGGTAGTGGATGGTGATGACTAGCTTGCCTTCCCTCTAGTCTTACGCTGCTACATTAGGAATGGCCAGTGTAAGTAGTCCTCGTGTAGCTTTGTGCAAAATTCAACAAACAATATGAATTATAAGAATACAAAGGAAAGATTTTAGTTACTTTTACAACTTATAAAGCAAAGTTAATACAAATTATATTATTTATATTACACTTTAACTTAAGAATAATTTAAGATGAATCATATAGATTAAAAGTAGTCGGCCAACACAGGAGGAACAGCAAAAAGAAAAGTTATGCAGAATTAAATCTTAAGTTTCAGATTCTAATTGAATTAAAAACGAAACACAATGTTGTAACAAACGAAGTTAAAAGTAATTTTTATTATACCAAAACACTAAAAAATATACAAGTGTTGAAAGACACTATGCAGCATTATTCTCTAAATAATAGTGCTCTTTATACTAAAAATGCTGAAGGAAATCTAAAATCGACATTAACAAAACTATATACAGAAAACAAGGCTGTTAACACTCCTAGAGCATATATGTTATTCTTACCATTGATTATTCTACCAGAAACAAAAATGTGTAGAGTATGTCATCAAAGTTTCACATGGTCGAAAATCTATGAAAACTACTTAACATACAATTCTACAAACTTGAACAGAGATCTCTTCAAAGCTTGGAGTAACATCACTAGGAAATGGCATATTTGTACTCAAATATATAGTATAACTTTATAATAGATAACTGTTTCGAATATTCTGTTGTTAAGATCTATCTCATTGCTCTGTTTTACGTGAATATACCATCTTGATTATGACAATGTATGTGGACATGATTTGTTGACTTTCCTTTTTATTAGCTCTTCTATTTTCAAATCAGAAGACCAAATTTTATATTTGTACACTCTTTTTCCCTTTCACTCTTAAGTTCAGAGAATTGTTAATGTGGTGTTCTACCTGATGTTTTCATTACTTGACTCGCTGCAGGAAAAATAAGACAGTTTGGTAGTTTGCGAATTCTGATTGACGGATAAAGTTAATCAGGTAAAAAATAAAATCATTAATATTGTATTAGTGTGTGTTTTCTTATAGCAAAGAGACACATCGGGCTATCTGCTGAGTCTAGCGAGGGGAATCAAATGCCTGATTTTAGTGTTGTAAACCTGTATACTTACCACTGTACCAGCTGGAGATAATATGGTGTTAATAATACTGAGTTATATGAATTATGTTCCACTAACTTGAACTAGATGACGCTTTTGACCATACATTGATAACACTGCTACTGAGGAAAACTTGAGTGATTCGAGGTAAATTGATAACGTAGTCTGAATCTGTCTATCACCTCTAGAGTTTTAGTTGTTGTAACATCACAATATATCATCAGCATTATATAAAATACCATGCAATGGACTCAGTACAATAGATTCATGCTGTGAAATTATTAGGATGTTCAGAAATAAGTGTCAGAATTCTCACGATGACATTTAGAAGCTGAATATTGAGTAACTTATCGTTGGTTGGTTGGTTTAATCCATTGTTTGTCGCTTACAAGGTGTCTTAATTGTCCACTGTTTCAACTCTACACAGAGTAAGTTTCGCTACCGAAACTACACGGAACATCAACCAGCCATTTGGCCATAGATCTGTTATTGATCGTACATTTCAGCATTATTCCAGCGGTTTCAACATGGAGATAAAAGTCTTGAAGACCACCAAGGTCGTGGAAGGAAACCATCCTTAGATGAAAACAGATTAAGGGAAGCAGTTGAAACAGATCCTCGTACATCAGTACGTGGGCTTGTAGAAAAGCTAGGTACAAGTAAATCAAGTATTGCCAACCACCTAAGTGCAACTGGAAAAACGAAGAAACTGGATAAGTAGGTTCCACATGAGCTGACTGAAGATGAACAAAATCGGCGTTATGAGATCTGTCATGGATGACGCTTCGAAAATTGAACGAATTGGAAATCGAGGTTCTGCCTCATCCACTTTACTTTCCAGACCTTTCCCCTGCAGATTTTCATTTTTTCAAGCACTTTGACAAGTTTTAAACAATAAACGCTTTCAAAATAAGGTAGCTGCAGAAGAAGCTTTCAGGATGTTCACTGACCATAGAAATATTTATTTCTTTAGCAGGGTCATAAACAGCGTTGTTAAACACATTGGGAAAAGTGTGTTTAAACAAATGGTAGTTACTTTGATTAAAGCATGCTTACAACACTGGTTTATACTTTCCCAAACTTCGCAATTCAAAAACGACATTTATTTCTGGACAACATAATAAGTTTACTTGGATAATTTAATGGGTAAAAAGCATGCATTTTTAAACTGTAAACATTAACTATAGTATATTGGTGTAAAATTCCAAGTATATTGTTCATATATACTATTTTTTCTCAGTATCATTGTAGTATATTGCACCACTATTCCTTCATTCCCATGCTCATCTATCCTGTCTAGGAATCACAAAACCATCATGTGCTCATTTTGGTAGAACATTAGAGAAGCTCAACTGAGCACAAAAAAGGTAGAGTCAGACGCCTTTGTCGCAGTTGCATTTAACTAGCTCAGTTGATAACTGTCTTACTATGCGCACAATCAAAACGAAGTCCGATCTTTTTCCTCACATCATGCCCGCGATATAACTAAACTCTACTAAACTTTGTTATTGTTGTTTATTTTTAACTCTTGTTCTATAAACAGAAGTCCTTTTATATTTATTAGAAATGCGTTTAAAATGTTCGCTGCATCCTGTTCAAATATAGTGCAAAAAATATCTGAATAATTTCTGCTACATTTCTCGGAAATGATTAAGTTTCACGAAGGGAAAGCATCACACACAAGGTGAAGGTAACGTACTATCATTATCTTGGGTTTAAAACTGGTGACCAAAGAAAAACATAGGGTTCTACAAATGTGTTGTACAGATTGCAAATCTGGTTTGACACACACAGTGGCTGACTAAAAAAAGAGCATCCACGCCGTTTGAAGTTCCCATGATATGACATGTGCCCAAATATCATCTAATTGACTGTTATTTTTGCATGACTAAATTTCTTTACATTTAGTCAAAACAATATATTAAATACCCAAATTTTGCATCTGAAATGAAATAAGTACTTTATGAGGATGATCTTCCAATTCCACATCCACCAGCAAATTGGGAAACAGAAGAAGAAGAGTTGTCCTGCGAAGAAGACAATTAATCGTCCTCGTTCTTTTTATGTAGTAATTCTGTTCTGCTGTCACCTCAAAATAAACGGCTTCCTCTGATCATACAAGAAAAGCTAAATGATATAATTTGTGACTTGTCTATATTAAAGCAGCATGGGGAATGTCTTGGCTCTCATTTACAGAAATTGGAATTATCAGCTCCAGGAACATGAGTTTCAATTTACCAAAATCGCCATCATAGTATTGTTTCTCACTACAGCATGCAAAATAACTTGTGTTTCTGTACAAATGTTGATGCACTAATGAAAGAATAAGGTACTCAATATTATCCTCAAGAAACATCCTTAAATGCATTTTTCAGTGAACAAAGGTTATTAATGTTGTTGTTGCCTGGGGTTATAGAAGTACCACCTGAATCGTTACTTTGTCTGACCTATTCCAACTGGCCTGATGATTTTTGGTATTAGGCAAAAGATCTCGTTATCATTGGATATGGTAGATATAATGTGATTGACATATTGTTATAAATTCTTTCTACTTTCATTCTTAAATTTTTAGAATTACCGACTACAAGGAGTTGCTTGAGAGGCAGAATCTTAGATGAAAGTTGTTTCATTTTATAGTTACGAGACCAATCGAATGACAGTCTATTGGAGGATATCGAAGTGAGCGAATATTTTGCGATTTAAATATTTCACATTTTTAACTTGCTTATTTAAATTTATTTTATTTAATATTTACGTTATACACGACAATACATGTACCTTATTATCATTAATTCAGTTGACTTCTTAACTTCTAGTTATAATGTGTAATTATGAAAATATTAATCTGTTATAGGATGAAAAGTGTTCTGCCTTAATTTCACCAGCAGAAGAGGCTCAGTGGATTCGTTAATTCTATTCCAATTCCACTTTAGGTGGTTGATTCCAGAGGCTAGTCGTTAGGTGTCTTTTACTTCTGTTTTATTCTACGAGATAGAAGACCTATTTTACTAGAATGATATAAAGGTTAAATTTTAAAGTTGTTACTTTAGGTTGAACTAAAGATAGAATGGTAAAATTATAATTTAGTGACTAATTTTTCTTAGTTTTGTATTATAATTTTAAAAAAGAATAAATAATTTTTGTATTTTGATTACTTAAAAACTATTTCTCAGATGGTTTTTGTAGTAATAAAATCCTTTTATATCTTATTTTGTGTGTGTAGTATACTCAGGTGAAACTGAATTAAATTTATAGCCGTATCGTGTGGATTTACTAGCTAATAAGATATTCACTCAAGATATCCCTTCCGGAGTAATACTACATCTGTTACTGAGGCAGTGTAAAATGAAATTACGAAAATAGACATAAAGTGTAATAGAAAATTAACAATCTTTATTAAGCATTAAACAAAACATCGTGTGTACTCTCTTGAATAAGTACAATGGAATGTTTCTCTGACTGGATATCTTCTTTGATTAACTGTTTCTCTTCCCCTGATTAAACAATTTAAAGATATATTATAGACTATATAACCAAATGTAACGTTTCAAAAATAACTGGAGAAATGAAGATGCAGTCCCTGACCGACTAAACGTGATATTCCACAAAACACAAGAAACCTAGTATATACCAAGTACAACAAGAGCTAATTCCGTGATTTGTCATTTTCATTACAGCATAAGTGGGAGTATAATCTTCAGATACCACCTAAACGACTACTGAAGCACATTCATTTTGACATCCCAATGCAACGTGTTGTATTGAGCAATATCCTCCTAGGACAATAGCAGGTTTTATCCACTATGAAAACAACAAAAAAACAAAGGGAATTAAGAATGAATGATTTTTTTAACTTGCAAATATACAGAAGAAGGGATAAATTCAAAACAAATATTATAATATTAAAAGAAGATAGACATGACATATTCAAATACCACAGGTGTATCACGAGCTAAAGTTAAACAACAACATTATGATTTTACATATTTATTTAAGTTACTTAACCCAACACTGATTATAATCATAATATACTTACAGCATTAAACGTATACTTTAAAGACAGACATATTTTAAACAAGTGTAGTTTGTTGTCAAAGATTTTTCTTAGGTCAAAACTACGCTCTGTCCATCGCGGGGAATTAGACACTGATTTTGGCTTTGTAAGTCCAGAAAATTATCATAAACTTGCATAGGGACGCAGATAAAGATAAAATAAAAGACATTATGCTTTCGATTAAAATGTTATTGAAAATAAAACTCCAATAATGATTCAAACATAAAATAAATAAACTGTCTTTTGTTACTTTTCCGATTTGAATTTACTAACATGTTAAAATTAAGCTTAAATATTTATATTAAAACTTCCTTCGACGAAAATCATTCACACTAGAAAATAGAACTGATAATATTAACGAAGATAAATCTCATTATAGTCCTGGATATTTTCTTTAATGTTTTTTATTTATATGAGATATAACTACAAGTACTATTCAACTGCGTAAGTAAAAGTTTAACATTTTTTACTAAAACGATAGTAACAGTAACGTTAAAATGGCTAAGCAATGCATTTATTGTTACGATACTATCTTGATGTAAAATTTTGTATTTTCTGCGGAGAGGACGCGCTTATCACCTCGTGCCCACAAATCGAAGTAATATGGCGTCACGCAGATTTGGAAGTGAGGGGAATTTGCCAAAAAATGATATAGGGTGGTCAAAATGGACATATGCGTTAGCAATTGGAGCACCGGTGGCAATTGGATTGGGATATTGGTATTATAAGAAATCTAAGTCAAAACGTGGTGATGAGTCTTTGATAAATGGAAAAGATAGCCTGAAGCCTAAATCTAGCCTGAACCCGACGTCGGCAAAATCTGTTACGCCGAAAGCATCATCTCAGACTGAGGAGGCATTGCTCTCAAGACGTAATTTTCAGAAAAACAAAACTGACGAAGAGGTTTTATCCAAGGTAAGTTTGTAGTAAATAGGCATTATAAGTATAAAATAATTGAATTGATGGAATATTTAAAATTAAGTGGTGTCTCTATTATTAAGTTTAGTAATACAAATGATTACGAGTCAGAAAACAACGAACCCTAACTTAGAAATCTGTTTTAACCCGTTCGTAATGATCTTACCTTGTCACCATGCACCTTGGTTAACCAAAAGACGTTTATTTAGCTTTTTTAGCTTTAATATTTATTGAAGAAAAAAGGAGATTTTTAAAAAACAAACTTGAGAACTTAGGCAGCATGGAGAACTATGGTTAAACTGGTTCTGTAGTCTGATCCAATTTTGGACCATTGTATCTGTTATTGTAAATCTCAGGTGCGTTGAATATATCGACTTTATTTTCACAGTCTGCCGAGGTTATCAAAATCACAGGGTTTATAGCTGCAAGGTTTGTGAGGATACAGTAAATAGCTTGGTTGACTTGTTAGAATGTTCGTTGTGGCTTTTTGCCTGATGTTTGTTTAATAGTGAGTAGCACTAGCACTTATTCAAACAACCACACACACATTCTTGTATAAGAATGCCATCATAGTGCACTTGTCTTAACAAAGTTACTGTTTGGAAGATTGCACACATATTGGATCCATATTTTGAGATTCCAAATTTGAGTTTCTAGTATTCAGAATTTTGCAAAAGGGCCTCTGGGGCTCTTCATAACCATCAGGAATTGTAAGATGGCCCTCCTAGCCTGAGCACTCATGTTAGACTACTAGGCTCTATTGATGAACATTTCTCCTTCCCATTTCTTTCCTTGTTGAACACTTTTTTTATACAAGTGCTGCCATTAAAATCTTGACAGGAATGGTTTTCCCTACTTTAAAGTGATGACAAAACATGCACTCTTGTAATTGAGAAATGATCAGGTGAATAAGCAATCTTGTGTTGCTTTTTCAGCCAAAGAGTTGGTGAATAAGCAACAGTGAATACTGCTTATTCAGGTGATGATTAGGTGAATAGGCCCTACCAAGAATATTATGACATATCACAGTGAGCATTCTACTCCTTAGCAGGCACAAAAGTTATCATTGCACACACTAATCTCATTAAGATTATAGTCACAAAAGAGAAACATTCCAATTGAGATCTTCTCTTTGCACTCTGACTTAGTTGTAACTATCATCTTCATGAAAGCGAATGTGCTGACCTCAAATAGTCAGCTTTAGCACCTTTGTGTCCTTTTAGACAGCATAGTCATTTTGATAAGGTTGTTTGAGAAGTTGATTGAAGACTTACCTATATAAATGCAACTGCATAGCAAAAGTTATAAGTGCCATCCATGGTTAGATTTGTGAATACTCCCTCTTCTGCAGTGTAGTTCAAAGTAGGTCCATGAGGCTAGTGACATGAGCTATAAAATTAGTTTATTGTCACAAGTTTCTAACATTTTATTTCCTTGGAGAAACCTTGAAGTACATATACCCCTGCATGTAATGATCAGCCACAGCAGTCTGTGTGCCACTGTTTATGATTTTAAGGTAACTCAAGATAGCTTAGATGTTGTCATAGAACAAAAATCGGCATTTAAAAAAATATCTACTTAATCTTGGCTCCATCCTCATCTTGGATGTTTTTTTCTTACTTTCAGCAGTTTACAGAGTCTGAGCAAGTACTTTGGGGTATTGAGAAATAGACTAAGAATTGGAAAGTATTTCATTAAGTTGGGAATATTATTATGAGACAACTAATTAAATGTGACATGCAGTGGTTGGCTTTGACTTGAGAAGCTGGATGAAAAACATAAATCTATGTAAAATGTTTTGAACAAACTTAATTGAAATCAATATAAAATTATTTTAAGGGATATCATTTAATTTTTCTCTTTAGTAAGGCAAATATTTTTTGTGATGTCCGAAACATTTGATCAAGAAATTCACTTAGTCATATTTATTAGTATATCATCTGAATGTTCAGCATGCATTTATTTTCTATTTATACCATTGTATACACCCACCACGAATGTGGTCACATCACTTTACAGGTCTGTTATTTTGACCTTTGAAGCTTCTTGTTCTAGGGAGGGCAGTAATAGTGTCAAAGGTCATATAAAGTTTCTTATTTCTAAAATACTTCACTGCATCATTTGTTTTTCATGCAGTGAAAGTATCTAAAGAAATTACAGAAAGCATTCAGTTGAAAAAAACAAAGAAGAAACATTTGATTTATTTGAGGATAATTTAAACTTAAAATGTGAGAGAAGTGTTATATTTTGTTCATACTGAAATCTTATATACCATGCATATGATACAGGAATTAAATTATTTGAATTTGATAAAGTTTACGTAATGTAGACCAGCACTTTGATTTAATTTGTAACATTGGTAGTGTAAGTAATGTATATCTCATACAAACAAAATGATGAAGATTCCTTATTCTTTTAAAGAACACTTGCATCATGATCTTGGACAGTACTTCATGTAAGTTGCAAGATGGCGGATACTAAATGTACCGTAATAAGGCTTCATGAGCTTTTTCACTATTACATATCTCTACCATATGATTTGCAGTGAAACTGAAAACATTTCATAGTGGAAACATATTTGAATGAAAAAATATTTCAATGAACTTGTAATTCCTTCAAGTTATAACAAGATGTGGGGAAAACAACATAAAGAAGCTTGTATATCTAGACAAAAGAAATGACCATTTTCTCATCAGTTGAAATATCACTGATTCAGACTTCTGTATATTTTTAATTTTCAAAGTGTGACATTTCCTCATCTGTTTTTAGGTGATTAGTGGAAGTGTCACCCATGTAAAGACTTCATTGATGCAAATTATTTAATGTGTTAAAAAAAATAAAACTTCTGATTTTTAAGTTTGTGAAAATATCAGAAACTTGGATTTATTTTATCTGTTTTATCTAATTTTTTTTATATACCATTTTCTCATCAGTTGAAATATCACTGATTCAGACTTCTGTATATTTTTAATTTTCAAAGTGTGACATTTCCTCATCTGTTTTTTGGTGATTAGTGGAAGTGCCACCCATGTAAAGACTTCATTGATGCAAATTATTTAATGTGTTAAAAAAATAAAAACTTCTGATTTTTAAGTTTGTGAAAATATCAGAAACTTGGATTTATTTTATCTGTTTTATCTAATTTTTTTTATATATCACTGTGCAGTTTGTTATTATTGTTATGATACCTTTTCTTAATACTGTACATTTCCTTCTATTTTGTTGATCAGTGTGTATTTGTGTCTGTTTATATACAAATATGCTTATCTTTTTAGGATCCTTATGAGAAAGCAAAGACTTGCAAAAATATAGGAAACAAGTACTTTAAAGAGGGAAAATATGATAAAGCTATTGAGTGTTACACTGAAGCAATTAAGGTTTGTCCTGAAGACAGGAAAGGTGATTTGGCCACCTTTTATCAGAACAGAGCAGCATCATATGAAAACTTGGTATGTTTGTATTGATTTGTCAAATGATAAATATTTATTTACATGAAATTATTTGTTCAGTTAGACCTGAATTTTGAAGGCATGATATTGGACTTATGGTATTCTGGAAGGAAATGCTTGATTACATGAAACAGTAATTTCTTTAATGGTTTCCTAAGCATGAGGTTCCAATGTGCACGTGTTTGAAATAACAATATACATCAGTGATAGGGTGTGTTACATATTGTACACTTTGACATTGGAATTATTCTGAAGGACCAGCCAGTTTGGTGAATCTTTGGTGGCCATGCTCTCAACTCTAAATAAAAAGTGAAATATTTAAAAATAGAATTGATTGAAACTGGTTCCTAGTGAAGAGAAGAACCATATCTTTGACACATGAAATAAATGATATTTCTCAGCTTATTATGGCAGTTGTTGGCTGTTGCTCTTCGTGGTAAATCTGTTAATTACATTTATTTTTATTCCTAACCTCATGGATCAAAAGCCATGTTATTGTGTTTGTTGACTTGCATTCAGAATTTGAATGATAGTTTTATGAATTTATATGGTATTCAACTTTTAGTATTATACATTAGTTACTTTCTTAATTCAAAATTAAATATTAAAACAACACATCTGATTTTTTTGTGTCACGTGATGTACTGAATGCAGCACTGGTTCATACTAGGTGTTTATGATATCCAAACACAAAGTCTGTAGTGTTGTACAAACTTATGAACTTGTATTGCTGATTTTGACAAACGAGAAAATGAAGTAAGAACACCCTGTTTTTTCTCTTTAGTCAGATATTGCTACATTACTGAATCAAAGACAGTTGCTCTGCCCACCTCTTTTTTTTTTTCTAGTCTGACACAATGGTGGGTTGATAGCTGACTGGTTGCTTAAGTAGGTTTGGACCAGAACTTAAACACAAGTTGTAGGAATTGCATTAACACTTTCTTAGTGGGCTCGGTATAATATACACAAGTTTATCTACATGCTTGCACACATTAAGTAATTGTGTTATAACTTTTGATAAAGCATGTGTATCTTCTACTTTCAGTAGAGATTGCAAGCTTTTTGTACACAAAATATCAGAGTTTTTAATGAAATATTTTAACTAAATATTTGTTTGTGAAAATAGTGTGATTCATTACTAGTCTTAGTGCAAAGTGATTACATGTTATGATTAAAAAACTATTCTTCACCCCAAAATATCTCAAATATTATTTGTGTAATCTCTAAAACCTCCTAAATATGTTTTTTTCAGTAATACTTTATATTTCTTGTTATTTTCTATACTCTAACCATGTGGGGTTTGTCATTTAACCAATCTTGTAACCAAAATATTAGGAAGTGAATATAAATTATGCTTTTTGTTGCTAGAATGACTGCATATCGTGACACAAAAATACAAATGTATAGTCTAAATTTCTTTAGTCTTATGTTACATATTAACATATATATTGTTTTTATTATTTTGACCTTCCAGTTGTGCATATCTAACATTACGTAACTTGTATTGATGTGGTGCACGTGCATCCAATGCACCTATCCAGTAATATAAAACTGACCATTAGTCTTCCCTGGCTTGGCTGTGTACTAGTATTTTGTAATATAGTCATGTTTCAATTATTATATATATATATATATATATATATTATTATTATAGAAACAAATTATTGAACTTTTATTTTTCTTAAAATATAGAACAATAAATCAAGAAATAAAGGAAACAATTATTTCTTCTTGCTATAACCTTTGAATTCAGTTGCTGCTGTAAATGAAACGAACTTGGTAGAGGTTTAGTTTAGAGAGAGAGAAAGCTGATGAATTCTTTCCCCAACAGGGGTGGTCAGGAATGTTGTAGTTCCTCTTTGTCCCTGCTCATGGAAGTTTATTTACTTTTACATGGGAGTTTTCTTGCATTTTTTTTTTACTTGTTTAAGGTGATGAAGTGAAGTTGGGGAGTATGAAAATGATGGGTGAGAAAGGAGAGCGAGACAAAGGTGACACAAGGGAAGTAGGCCAGACTGGAGTCCGTAGTTCAAACAGCGGGCAAAATGAAATGAAACATCAACTCAAAAAGCACAATTTGGGGCCAACAGAGGATATTGCCTTGGCTGGGATCTAAAGATCCAATGCCTGAGATTTGGATGTGGGGGGAAACAGGAGTGCCCTAAGAAAAACCAATTTCACAGGACAGGCACAGAATGTTTTACCTGTCCTGTGCCCAGATCTGAAAAGAAATACATATAAACATAAACACATATTCACCTTATTTATAATTATGTATTTTGTCGAGCAATTTGTGATTGTTGAAATATATTGTATGGTGAGATGTATTTTGTAGGAGTGCTGGCTGATTTGTTTAATGACATAGTAAGATTGTTTCTGTGTTCTGCTTGGAGTGCTGGCTGATTTGTTTAATGACATAGTTAGATTGTTTCTGTGTTCTGCTTGGAGTGCTGGCTGATTTGTTTAATGACATAGTAAGATTGTTTCTGTGTTCTGCTTTTAAGTAATATTTGTATGATATTTCTGTGAGCCTGTTTCTGAGGGTGGGTAGATTACTGATTTTGTGTATATAGTTTACAGGTGTGTAAGTTGGTAGTCGATTTGCTTCCCTTACTATTTTATATTGCTGCATTTGGATCTTCTGCAGTGTGTTGTTAGACATATTGTATGTGACTTGACATCCATATTCTATTAACAGATGGATGTAAGCCTTGTATATTTCTGGTGAGCGATTTGAGTGTTTGCTAGTTGTGGTCATCAAATGTAAAATGCGTTTTTGATGGATAAGTGTATGTTGTTGACATGTTTTTTCCATGTTAATCTGGAGTTGAAAGTGATGCCAAGAAATGTGATGTGCTTGCTCATGTTAATAGGCAAGTTGCTGAGTGAGATGTTTACTTTTTCTAGAGTTTTTCTGTGCCTTTTTAATTTCCTGTAAAAAAAATCACTTTCCCCTTGTTGCTCCAGCTCACGACAGTACCTAGTGTTCCCTCAACATGAGACATGGCCATTAGTGGGTTTCTAGAAATGATCCAGATACCAGTGTTGTCAGCGTATTGTGAATTGTGAGTGTAAGTTAGACTAGGAAGGTATATCACTAATGAAAATAATGTAAAAGAGTGGTGAGGGGATGGATCCTTGGGGCACTCCTGCAGTTATTTTGAAAGATTTTGATAAGCTTTTGAGCTGTTCTAACTGTTAGGAAGTTTGAAATCCAGGGGGAAAACCACTGGGAACATTCTAAGCTGTTGATTGGTTATTCACTGTCATATGTTGAAGTAAGTGCATGTAAGGGACTGTTTCAAAAAATAGAGAGTTGAATGGGACCACCATATTGAATTCAGTGGATAAGCCATATCTCAGCAAAATAAAGATATATGAGGTTCTTATTTGATATTCTAGCTTCTCAATATTAGTTATTTTAGTTCCTAATTTGTACAAAGTTATTGAATTAGTATTATGACATCACAAACATCTAATTTTAAATAGTGCTACATTCAGCATACCTCATGACTCACTAAAATCTATATTTGGATGTGCTCTTTTAATATTTACTTTTAAATTAAGAAATTAACTCGTGCAATATTATAAAATTTTGAATGCAAGTCAACAAACATGATAACGTGGCCTTTAACCCTTGACTTATTGCAAAAGGGTGAATTACCCAGAAGTTGTTTTCTCAGAATTCTGGATTATGTAGACAAGAAGTTTTGGTTTACGTTACTACTTGTTTCTTGTATAATGCAATGTGAAAAATGTTTTATTGCTCCAAACATCTTTTTTTTTAAAAAAAAGACTTGGCTGCATATATTCAAAAGAAATAGATGTTTGGTAAGAAAAAGTTAATTAGCCTTTTGATAGGACTAGTTGTTGTCATCACAATAAAACTAATGTTAACTGGTTAGGCTGTGTTTTGTTATTCTGTATTAGAGTTTCAAACTTTGTAAGGTAAAGTTATAATAATTAAAATTTTTTTACCACCAACTATAATATACATTATTTTAACTTTGTTTGATTACTTTAGGACTATATGGTTGACATTGATTAATCTAAGTTATTATATATGATAGTAAATCATTTTTTCTTTTTCTGTGAATGTAAAAAATACTGAAAATGTGACTACATTGTTACATAGCCAACATTTAATAAGTTAATGGGTGCCAGACCATCATTGTAAAAAATAAAACATTACAGTGAATAGCATAGAGAATTTAAACAGTGATATTAACTCAGTAATATCATATTATCTGGATAGACCTTTTAGTTTTATTAATTTTATTCATCCTCTAATGCTTTTCAAACTTTGTTATTCTAAATTTGGTGTTATTGACTCTAAAAGTAGGTATGTTTGAAAATGCAAATTTTTAGAGAACGTATGTTTAATAAATTCAGTTTTTTAGAGATGAAAATAACCTTTGATTGCCTATTGGAATTTGGCTTAATTCTGTAGCAAACCAGCAGTCAATCTTTTCAAATCTGCTGGGCTAATTTTGAAACTTCAGACTACTAGTTTTTTTCTTTTGTGTAAAGCACGTATTTATAAAAACATACATTTATCTGCATTTGGGTTTATTTGGTGATTTTGACAAAAGGTAAACAGGAGTTTTATAAAGGATGAAAAGGTATGCTTTCACCTTTTGCTAGTTCTGAGAAATATAAAATTGTGTGTGTAGCTGATTGTTCCAACTCTTAACAGATTCATACATTAAACTTGGTTTTAAAACATATTTTAATGTCTAATTCCTTCAATACTCTACCATAATTAGAGCCAATATCTTAACATTAATAGCTTTTATAAATAACATTGAGTTCTTTATGCATATTTGATATCTTGGCTGCAGTCCTGAACTTTTGTTTCAAAGTGCAGATTAGATATGGAGTTAATGATTTTGCTAATATTGGAACAGTATTCTACATTTTAGTTTTAGTTTTCAGTTTATTTGTCATATCATGCATAATGGATTTTGGTAAAAGTACATGAGCTGAAATGTTTTGTATGTTCATGGTATCTGTGATGTATCCATTCACTGTATCTCTCTGTAGGTCGGCAAGTTCCTCTTCTCCATTACCTTCTTTTGATCTCAATTTTTGTGGCAGCTTTTGACCTTTACACAGTTTATTCAGTACCCTACCATAAAATTAATACATATTTTAATGATGATGGACCCATTAATAACTAAGGGTGTTTTCCAGAAGCTTTGGTAAAAGTGTGTTAATGTTTTAAAATATGCTTTATACCGTGCAAAACCATTTATTTTCCATCACAACATGTAGTAGTTTCATTGAAAATTAGGGGGGATTCTTGAGTAATTTTAAAAGCACTTGTCACAAAGAGAAGGAATGTGCACCTTTGTTCCCAGAGTGTGATCAGAATGTATTCCTCATTGTTGGTACTAGAGGAAAAACATGTAAGAAAAAAAAAGTAGAAATTGTAATTATGTTGATACTTTTTACTTAATTTAGGTTTACAGATCTTCAATACAATTTATCATATCCATGTTTTTAATTCCACAGAGGTAAAACTCTCTTTCAAAGGAGTTGCCTTATTTTTCTTTAGTTGTGACTGAAGGTATTCTGGTGGTATACAATGTTACTACCATTGGATATCATCGGTTTGCACTATCTTGTGTTCTTTCACACCAAGGTCTCACAGCCTTCTGTGTCTGTTGATTCTGATATGTCTGCTTTGTCTTTCTACAGTTTTGACCATGTCTTTCTACAACCTGATGTGATGAGGATTAGATATAATCTACTCTTGTCCTTTGATGCTCTGATAACTTAGGTATGTGATTTTTTTTTTCTTAATCAAGTTGTTTCTGCTGGTTCTTTTGAGATCTTCTTGCATGCAGTGCAACTCTGATTGTCATCCAACTTTTTTCCAGTTCTTTGATTTCCTTCTTCCAGCTTAGGTGTCTTCTGTTTCTCCTCTTTGACTTTCTCTTTACCCATTATGGCTCTGCATTATAACCTTGATAGCTTTACTGAAGAGGTTTGCATGAAACCATTCTTCATGCTGTTCTGATTTCTTTGTTTCTGGGATTTGCTTCATTGAGATTCAGAAGTTTTTTTAGGGAGTTCCTCATCATAAGACCCTTCCTTGTGTTCCCCCTTCCAATAGGCCAACCATTATGGGGTTCAGAGATCAGTTGCTTATGGTACCACCCCTAAAATTTGTTCTTTTGGTAGTTTTATTCATTTGGAAATTTACAGAAAACCATTGGATTATGCAAGTTCTATCTCGGGAGTTTTCTCTGTTTTCAGAGCCTGAGCCTATCTGTTCTCAACTACATCCTGAGGGCTTTCACACTGAGGATGCACTTTTTTGGGTCTTCATTTCCACTACTATATAGACATTGGGCATTTTCTGGCATTGCTGTGGGAGACATTATTTGTTCAACTTTTAGATAATGTCTATTCACTTGAGTTGACTATTCATGCCCCTCAGTCAGTGTTGACTTTCATTCACTATCTGATTCATTTGAGAAGCTTATTATTTATTTTGGTGAGTGAACTCACTCTTCTCCTTTACATTTCCAAGGCATGTAATTTCTAATTTCTAAGACTCTCATGTCTCCTTTTCATCCTACATGTGAGGTTCTTGTCTCTCTTGGGGATTCTAGCATCTAGAGTCCCTTCTTCTTATGGACATGTCTTTCTGCATCCTTTTCAATGAAATATGTTCTTATATTTATCTTATTCCTACTATTTACATTTTGCTGTTTACTTTTATTTCCAGGCTGCTCCTTCCTTCCTAAAACTTGCTCTGCTTGTGAGAGTGACTGAATATCTCCCCCCTTCGCTGTCTTGGAGGGTTCTCATCAGTTTGTCCTGCCTCAGTCAATTCATTCAACTGCCCTGTTTTACCCTGTTTTTTCATCCCACAGTATGTGTTTTCCTCTGGATTTATGAATGACCAAGGTGGATGTTGCTAATTCTTATCTACATATCCCTATCTTAGCATGGTCTCACCTGTATCTTTGGTTTGTCCATTATGAGATGGTTAACCATTTTCA
Organism: Tachypleus tridentatus; assembly: GCF_004210375.1. NCBI lineage: Eukaryota > Metazoa > Arthropoda > Merostomata > Xiphosura > Limulidae > Tachypleus > Tachypleus tridentatus. The sequence goes on from NC_134836.1 coordinate 36,440,414, forward strand.
TATCCTACCCTTCTGGCTTGATTCTGACCTTATGCTTTTGTTTACCATCTTCGTGTCATTCCATCGCTATATGGACAACTGCTTTCTTCTGGCTCATTCTGAACTGGAGTTGGCCAGCTATGCTGGTTAGATTTTTCTGGTGCTTGGTTAATCAAATTGGAGAAGTCCTTCCTTTGACCTATCCAGTATCTTTCCCATTTAGGTGTCTTTCTCAAAGCTCATCTCAATTACACCCAGTTTTCTTTGACTTTTTTCCATGTAATTATTAGCTTTCTGACATTCTGCTCACAATCTTTTATCACTTTTGGGCATGAGGCCTTCAGTGACAGTTGTGCACATATACAGTTCCTTCAGTGGGATCTTCACAATCAGTGAAACCTTTCTTGGGATCATTTGGCAGCTCCCAGTACCCTTTCTCATACCTCGTTGAATGATTTGCTTTGGTGGTTTGATGTAGCCCATATATCCGAGGGTGTCCTGCTTCATTCTCCTCATCTAGATTTACATTTGTTCTTGGATGCATCCCTTCTAGGTCTAGGTTGGGGTGCATGAGCCAGTCACCAAGAGGCTTCAGATTGTTAGTCTCTCAACATGCAGTCTTTTTATATTGGTGTCCATGAGCTTCTTGAGGTCTGTTAGGCTTTAAGTCACTTCCTTCCTCTCACCAGATATTGTCTGATGATGATTCATTCAGACAGTTCTAGAGTGGTTGCACATATCAATCACCAAGGGGAAACTGGTCAAGGTTTATCTGCCTTCATACATTAGATTTTCTGTATTGGGCCTACACACACACACACACACACACACACACACACACACACACACACACACACACACACACACACACATCACATTCATATGATTATTTGTCGCTTTCCAGATGCTTTCAGTCTCGTAGTGGATTGTCCTTCCTGCCCTCACAAAAGTTATCAGATGGAGTTATGTTTAGATCTGGTGGCTTTGCAGTCTGTGGGAGTTTTCTATACACACATGCATCTGTCACAGCCTTCAATCACTAATTACCCCTCTTGTGTAGTCCTTTGTATCTGATCCTTGGACTTTGGCAATCAGTGCCTTCTACCAGGATTGGCCACAAATTCCTTTACATTTATCCTTCTGTCTGATTACTTCATCAGGTGATTTCTCTCATCCATACCTCTCCATGTTGATTCCTTCTGATCTTTACCTATTGGCTTGCTGCATCACGGTTTTCACAAGTACACCAACTGCAACTTTTATCTCTATTATCTTTTCCCTTGGTCACTGGTCCTACCTCCTGCTATTCACTTTCTTTGTCTTCATGTTTGGCTTTTATCCAGTCTTTGGTAAGGAGGTCAGGTTTCTCCTGTTTGAGTAGCTTTCATTTTGGCTTGCTCCATATGTCCTTTTACAGTGGAGGTGTAGGTCTGCTATTTGAGATTCCTTGCTGACTAACTGTGACTTATTTGGCTGAGTTTCTTACAGGGGTTTTTGACCAGAGGTTTTCAGTCTTTCAGTTCTGGGTTACTTGGCTGCCTTATTCCATAACTTTTGTTTTTCTTAATAACATCAAGATTTTGCTACCCCTGCCATTTATATCATGTTAATGTGTTCCTCGTGGATTTGTCATTCCCTCCAGATGGCTTATGCTTTGGAACTGGGATATTAACATTGTCCTCCTTTCTCACTTCACCTCTGTTTAAACCCATTTCTTTGTGCTTCATGTTTTACATTTCCCTTAAAACATTTCTTTTCCTCTTAATCTGAGGAAGTTGAGAGTCTGATTTGTTTACCACTGATATTTCATGTACACTTTACCACCTCACCTGACTTCTCCTTTATCCTGATCTTTCCTTCCAATAACTTTGGAGGCTAGAGAGGAAAGTTTTTTTTTCCTATTTCCCTTCTATGTTTTTTATCTGTACCCTCATCCAGATCTAGAGAGACTTCTATATCTGGTCCATATCATTCTTTGCTATATTGCCTGCACAACCTTCTTCAGTGTTACCCATTTCCAGCTATTTTTTCCTTGGCAATCTTTCTCTCTTTGTGATCTATTCTCTTCTACCCTTACCACTTGGGTTCCATGTTTGATTTGATTGCCTTATTCCTCCTTGTCTTCTTCCCACCAGAATTTGTTCAGGGTGTCTTCTCATCAGGTTCAACACTTCATCTTTTCTCTTGCATCTTGTCTTCATTGGTAATTAGAGGAAATCCTACAGTCGAGTATGTGGACTATAACTGATGTGTTCATCTTTGATTATTTATACCATAATATGGCTTCTTCTTTGTTGGGCTTTGGTCTTCTAACCATGGCCATTCTTCAAGTTTTGGTGTGAATTTTGATAAGTCTACATTCATATATTATTTTCATTTTAGGGGCTCTTGTTTCATTTATTCTTTATATGGATGTTTCTCTGTGGCAAGTGGTTCCTAACCAGGTATTCTTCAATCAGAAATCTGCACTGTCCAATCATGTTGACACGAGCTTTATCTCTCATGGCTTTGCAGTGCTCACAGCAGAGATGAAGTGTTCCACAAGACTGGTTGTAGGTGAATAACTTTGCAATGTAATTGCATCATGAACTTGACTATATCACTTATGGACTACATGAGTAAAGCAGAGAGGTATAATAAATCAGTATGGTCTACATTTCAGAATAGGGTTCTGTGGCCACCCATTGCACTTTCAGGTGATGATGTTCCTCCAGACTCTCCAACACATTTTTACTCTAGGCCCAGCATGGCCAGTGTGGTTAAGGTGTTTAACTTCCCATCACACCAAACATGCTTCCCCTTTCAGCCATGGGGGCATTACAATGTGATGGTCAATCCCACTATTTGTTGGTAAAAGATTAGCCCAAGAATTGGGGGTCAGTAGCAATGGCTAGCTGCCTTCGCTCTAGTCTTACACTGCTAAATTAGGGATGGCTAGCAAAGATAGCCTTGAGTAGCTTTGTGGGAAATTCAAAAACAAAGAAACATTCTTACACATTTCTTCTAGTAGAATATGGGAGTCTTTATAACTTTCCATTTCTGAGCTGCTTGGGTGGTTGACCTTGGAGGCACACTCCTGAATGAGATCCACACGAGATGGCTATAACAATTCAGTGCAGAGTGGGGTGGTGAAGTTCTATGGATGTAGATGACATGATGTGTTATTCAGTCACTGAGGAGTGAGACATCAAATTAAGTTTCTCCATGTGGCTGTTAGAACCCTGTACCTGGGTTTTGGATTTAGAGTACAACAATCAAAATAAGTCCTCACACATGGTTATCTGTATTCCTCCCTTTATTATATTCCTGTTTTGTAAGTTACAGTGAAGGTAAGGGTAATTATTCTAGTTCTATCCTTTTTGGTATCTCTTGTATCTTATTCCAAGGATGTTGTTGTTTTTAGAGTAGTACCAGTTGATTTCACTGGTGGTGGGAGTTGATTTATATGTCATAGAAATACTTTTGATACCAGATGTTAGGTCCCTAGATTGATCTGTCAAAGCTCTGGAGATGGTGTGGTTCTAGGTTCTCTATATTATATTTGTGGTGAAGATAGGTATGATCCTTATTCTATTCCCATGTAGAATTTGATTCACATTAGTATGGGTTTTAGATGTAGCTATCTTACCAAGTATGGCCAGTTACATTCTAGCCACTCTACACCTAAGGGTACATTCAATGATTTACTTTGTGGAACTAAGTTAAATATATATTTCAGGGTTAGTATCACTTTCCTGCCTCAGTTATTTCCAATTTGGATGTACTCCTTTCTTATTTTGACCTTATCCAGTACATACTTCATGGATGGGCAAAAGTGGTGCAGTTCTCATCTGATCTTTAGATTGGCTCTTCCATTTCCAGGGGTTTCCTTCAGACACTTTGGATGGGATACTTTTGTCATTATCTTGTACTAGTCCCTCTGTCTAACCAGTACTCTATCAAAAGTTAAAATTTTCCTACACTGAAAATGTATTTTCTCTAGGTACTTTCCTCCACTTGCACTTCCCACCTTTCTTCCCCACTTTTCTCCAATACTTAGTCTTCTGTCAAACTTCGAAGTGATAGTTAGGTAGGAGCATATAGAGGGAGTCACACACATTATGTATGTCATGTTCTTATTGGTGGAGAAGTAATGAATGATGATTTTCACGAGAGACATGTTGGAATTATTTGATTCCAGTAAGGGAAAGTAGGAGGCTAGTGGTATATTTAAAGTAAAATGTTTGCATTTAGATGGCAGTACTGGACAAGAATAGCGAATCTTGTGAGTAGAAGGAAGTACTTGTCAGAAACACTTTTTCAATGTAGGAAAATTATATCTTTTCTTTCTGCTATGGATAATTAATTCTCTCAATATGGATTTGGTTGATTTAAGTGACCCCATAATCTCTTTAAACTCATTTAAAGTCTTCATAGTTGTGATACTAATAACTTTTAATGTAGTATGTATATCTTCACAAAATTTAGAGACTTTTAGTAAACATTATAAGTTTTTTATGTATAGAAAATCATATATTTTAGTGAAATATTTTTAATAAGCCAAAAAAATTTGTTCTGGAATTTATTTAGTTTTTTTTTCTAGTGCAAAGTGGTTTTCATGTTGAGCTTAATAATACATCATCTCAAATCTCATTATCTTTAAAACCTAAATACATTCCAAATGTTTGTTTTTAGTAAAAATTTTTTATTTTATGTTATTTTCTCTACCATAACTCTATCCCAGGTCAGTTAGTTTTGACCGACATCATGACTACCAAAATAAATCTAAATTACCACCTTTTTTTTCATTCTAGAATGCCTTTGAGTTGTAACATAAAACTACATTCATTAATACTAAGTAACTTTAATCTTTTAACATATACAAATGTTTGTACTTAAATTTCATTGATATATTGCCCTTTGAACCAAGTCTAGTTACCACTATTAATGCTATTACAAGTTTTTAAATCTTTTGGGAAACGTGGAGCTCACATGCATTCCTCATGAAACATGTTTATTATATTATTAATTTTACCCAATTTAACCTTAACTAAAGAGTTCCAATTTTTTTAGATACTTTTTTAATAATAAATAAAGAACAAACAGAAAACACAAGAAATAAAATATTTATCCAGGCTTTCCTTTGTTTTTAGCTTTTAAGTGTTGATGATGCTTACTTAACCCTACTTTTTATACTAATGGTAATGTACATAAAATAATTTTATTAAATGATGCAACAAAGAATGCAGAATAATAACGTGCAACAACAACAAAAAAAAAAAAACAGTCACAATCCCTTACCTATCACGGTTATTGGTGTTTTCTAACTATATGACAAGAGCTGTTACAAATTCATCCATGCTATTCATTGTCTTTCATGTGGGAACGAAGCTTTACTAGCATGGAAACAATTCTCTGTTGAGAAAGCAGTGTAATATAATATGTCATTTGATTGATGAGAACCGTGGCTGTCTGTCTGTTATACATAATATAGTATTAAGAGTAAGAGAGAACTATTAATAATTCTGAAAGAGATGATATAGCAGGAGTGTGTGACAAGAGGTTTTCTGTTTGACGGCTCTGTAACCAAACAAGATTGAAATTTAAAGAGAGGATATAGCAGGAGTGTGTGACAAGAGGTTTTCTGTTTGACGGCTCTGTAACCAAACAAGATTGAAATTTAAAGAGAGGATGTGGCAGGAGTGTGTGACAAGAGGTTTTCTGTTTGATGGCTCTGTAACCAAACAAGATTGAAATTTAAAGAGAGGATATAGCAGGAGTGTGTGACAAGAGGTTTTCTGTTTGACGGCTCTGTAACCAAACAAGATTGAAATTTAAAGAGAGGATGTGGCAGGAGTGTGTGACAAGAGGTTTTCTGTTTGATGGCTCTGTAACCAAACAAGATTGAAATTTAAAGAGAGGATATAGCAGGAGTGTGTGACAAGAGGTTTTCTGTTTGATGGCTCTGTAACCAAACAAGATTGAAATTTAAAGAGAGGATATAGCAGGAGTGTGTGACAAGAGGTTTTCTGTTTGACGGCTCTGTAACCAAACAAGATTGAAATTTAAAGAGAGGATATAGCAGGAGTGTGTGACAAGAGGTTTTCTGTTTGATGGCTCTGTAACCAAACAAGATTGAAATTTAAAGAGAGGATATAGCAGGAGTGTGTGACAAGAGGTTTTCTGTTTGATGGCTCTGTAACCAAACAAGATTGAAATTTAAAGAGAGGATATAGCAGGAGTGTGTGACAAGAGGTTTTCTGTTTGATGGCTCTGTAACCAAACAAGATTGAAATTTAAAGAGAGGATATAGCAGGAGTGTGTGACAAGAGGTTTTCTGTTTGATGGCTCTGTAACCAAACAAGATTGAAATTTATCCAAATTATGGCTCTTTGAGCAATGATGATTTTATGGTGAGTAATTTACATTAAATTTCATACTTATTGGATTTGTGGTAAGTAAAATAGAGAAGAGGGGGATGCCTAGAGAAAATGTGTTTCATTTCTCACACTATAGAAAATGTAAGATTTTTTAAAATATTGCATTTTAAAAATTAAAAACTTAAATCTTTTGCACTATTGAATATGTATTATCAGGTACAACTTTACACTATACTAATTGAAATTTTGAGTGCAAAACCCCTAAAACCTCGTAATGTACAGTGAATGAAGAATTTGCTATTTCTAAGAATATACAAGTGAAAGTAAAGAAGAATATATAATATTATGTTACCCATACTATACCTGCCATATCCAGTTGTTGATAAGGTCTTTTGTATAATATTAGGGCTTGTTACCAGGCTGGCTTGGTCACTGCAGATTAAGTTGTGGTTGAAGTGCTATTTGTAAATATGTAAATGTGAATTTTTCTTTCTGTTGTGGATGGTTGAAGAAAAATTTACGATGTATATGTGTGCGTGTGTATATATACACATGCAGTTTTTTACGTGTATTTGTTTTCTTTTTACAGAAAAACTTTTCTGAAGTAATCAGTGATTGCAGTGAGGCCATAGAACTTAACAATACTTACATCAAAGCTTTGACACGGAGGGCAAAAGCATATGATACAATAAATGACCTAAAAAATGCTTTAGATGGTAAATATGGCTTAATATTTTTAGGTTATAGCAGAAAGAACTTCATGTAGTTTTCTTTTTCTTTTTATTCAAAACATGAATGAATACATATGAAATATTATCTAAAGTATCATGAAAAAAGAGAATGAAAAATTTTTTAAAGGTACAGAAATGTTTCTAGAAATAATTTGTTAATCTCTTACTATAAAGATGATCAATTATGTATGCATGTGTGAATATATATTGGCATCCATCACTCATAGTTGGGTAGCTTGATTATCTTAATTTTATGTGGGATAACTTTAAAATGTCCAACTGTATTCATGGGCTACTTTGTTTCAGGATTTTGTCTCTAAAAGGAATATTAGGAACACTTAAACAGGTCACGTTCTGGTAAAATATCTCTATTCCTCTCATAAAATAATATAGTACTGCCCTCTTTTGGCACAGATGTTAAATTCTTACCACTAGTCTTCCATCTTTTGCTTTGCCATATTTACATGTAATTGATTATGCAGTAGCTCTTCATCAGTAGGAGTTTGACACAACCCCTATCTTAACCAGAATCTTTTCTACATTTGTACACACTAATCACTTCTTAATTGGAAATAACACTGTTATTCTACACTTGTCTCCACAACAGGCAGTTGCCATCCATTCTACAAAGTTTCATCATGAATACTCTGCCTAAACAATCTATCAAATAATGCTTCTTTTTGCTTGTAAGGTTATCAGCATTTTCTTTTATACTACAGACTTTCTTTTTTTTTGCTATGTATTCTTTATTTATAAAAGAGGTCTTTTTTGCAAGTGTATTGTGAATTACACTCTGTTGTAAGTGGTGCATGAACAGGTATAGTTGTTTTTATTTGTTGTTGTTTTTTTAAATCTGCACTGTCAGTCCTGTGACTATGATCAATGTCATTTATATTGTAGCTCTTTCTACTTGTGGATATGATATACATTTCCATATGCTGTCAGGTGTTGGTTGAGTGTTTCCTTGAATTGTCATCTATACCAAAATATTGTTGCAGGATTAAGTTATACACTCAAAGAAATGGGGTGTTCCATAGGTCTTCTAGTAATTTTTTCAAGTGGTCTTTTGTTTCATAAATATGTTCGTCTCTGACTGTACACTCATTTCCAGATGCCAACAGGTGTTGACAGCTATTGATGTGGTAGCTCTGCTTTTCATAATAGGGTATTGCTGCTTTCCATTGCACTGTCTTTGTTGATGTGGTCATCCATATTCACTGACATGTTTTTTTTTTTTTTTTTTTTAGTGAAGTGTGGGAGTTCTTGCCACTTATCTATTCCTAGCCACTGGGGTGGTAGACTCTGGAGGCTTGTTTTCCTTAGTGATACATCATAACACTCAGTTGGGAATAGGGTGATGGCATTCTGCAGGCATTGATGGCATATAGCACTTCCCACCTTGGACCTAATGTATAATTCCAGATGCCACCAGGTTTTGGTTATAGTAGTATACCATGTAAATGTGTGTATATACACACACACACACACACACACACACACACACACACACACACACACACACACACATCTTTCAAATTGCTTTTTCTCACCATGGCATTCCTTCTCTTTATTATCCAGGTGTGGTGTTATTTGGAGGTGGCCTGGTTATGATTAGAATTGTGTTGATAGTGTGATACCTTTTCAACCATGGAGCTGATGTGCAATTCCATATTCTGCCAGGTGTTTTTTCCGGGGGAGTCAGGTGTTGGTTGCAGATGGTCCAGCTAAGTAAGTCCTCACTTGGGTCATGGCTAGTATCTCTTCTCCTAACAAGAACTGGATGAAAAATGCCTAATGTTACCAAGTTTTGGACTAGAGCTGCACCCCATCTGTCTGCTGGATATCAGTTCCAATGGATCTAGTGTTGGTTGTAGCTGGAAGTAGCACATATATTTCCTCTTACATATAGCTGGGTATTGTTCTCCTATAGTGGCCTGGAAGAACTATATCCAGTGATGCAAGATTTTGGACTGGAGATGTCATCCTGCTAGAGATTTCCTCCTCACCATTTGCTGGATGTCAGTTTGTGGTGGATAAGGTGCTGATTAAGTTGGAAATGCATACAAGTGGAGACAGATTTTGGTATGGAAGTTTGTTTTCCAATTGCTGTTTCCAGGTGAGAAAGTAAATGATCCTCTGCCTACTGTGGAACTGATGTATAATTCCAGATTCTGCTTTGTGTTATATGAGATTAAACTAATGCTTGAGTCTGTCATGTCACAGCCACTTGACACCCTGGGGTTCCATTAGTCAGTAATACATGTTATGGAACTACTTCCTGCTTTTTCACCTTTTCAGTATGTGACATAGTCACAAAAGAGAGAAGATCTGGATCAGATATTGTGCAGTTTCCCAATGAGGTGTGATATTTTCTTTTGTTGGTCCTATACTTCTTTGTTTCTCCTTGGGCACTTCCTAAAAGTGGATAATTTTTTCACTGGCCCTCCACTAATTTAGTGTGGGATTCTAGCTATTTTGTGAGAGGAGGTAAGATATTGTATTGGAAGTTAATATTTTCTTAAACTGAAAATTTAATTTCAGTAGATACTTATCTTACAACCTCCCCACATCCAGTGACATGTGGTGTATGTATTCTATCCAGTTTTAGTGATTAATGAGTGCAAGTGTTGAGTCGATGCTAGTTACATTAGGGGTTGTGTCACAGTATTATTGGTGGAGAGCTGCTCGATAATCATTTCCATGTGGATGTGGAGAAGTGAGAGGTGTAAGGCTAGTGAGAAGCATTAAACATTTATACAAATAAAGGGAAGTAGTAAATGAGAAAAGCTATTTGGAAATAAGTACTCGGTTTAGGAAAATGTTAACTTTCTACTGTGTTTTTTTTCCTTGGAATTTAACACACAAGTATTTAATCAGGTGAGGTATTACTTTCTTCAAAGCAAGGTATATAAGTAGCATCTTATGAGATTGTTAGAAACTTAATTAAAAAAAAGAAGGAAGGAGAACATCATCTAATGTTTTTTTAAAACATTTTTACTTTCTTATCAGGTAATCTCTAGTTTTTATAATCTAGTAGTGTAGGCTCAATTTGAAAATTGCTTTCCATCATACCACTGACAGCTAGGGACCATTTGTTCATTTGAGTCTGTACTTGCAATACCTATCATTGAGAAAAGTAATTGTTCATGCCCACCATTTATTATTCTACAGAACATTACATATAATTAAAAAAAAAGTTACTATTTAGATAAATGACTCTCTCTTTGGTGTTTGTTATCACAATGAAAAAATTTGAAATTTTACCTCAGTGTGTGTGTGTCAAAACCTATTTTTCATAAAAGACTTTTTCATATTTTTTATATAGCACTCCTTAGAGTGATAGATTTTTACTTCAGTTGATGGTAATTCCTGTTTAAATAAATATATGGTATCATTATAAATGCTTTATCAATATTCCTATGATTTTTATGTTTTACAGACATAACAGCTGTTTGTATCTTGGAAGGTTTTCAAAATTCCAATTCATTACTTATCACTGACCGTATTTTGAAGAGTAAAGGAAAGGAACAAGCAAGGAAAGCCATGCAGGTGTGTGTTGTATTATATAGAACATTTTAATGTTAGAATTGTGTGTATGAAAATTGTGTTTGTGAAGGTTTTTTTATAGTTTTTAATCAGTTGAATCATTTTGACCTTTGTAGTCAGTAAAGCTAGTTATCCAAATAGTATAGGTGAGAAGCAAATCTGGGGAAGGTAAGTAACCTTTGTAAAGTTTACGTAGAATATTTGGATTAATATGGTATTGTAAGATAAGTAATGTTGTTTTCCGATAACTTCATTACACCTAGAAGTCATTATTAATATCTTGTGTAAATGATGCAACCAGTAATCTTAAATTATATAAAATTCTATTATTTTTGTTTCATTGAAATGTCTGTTTCTTGAAACCTAAAATCAATTCATACATATTTATGAAACCTTATGTTTAAATGTCATAAGAATAGAATTTAAATATTTTTCAGTTATGTTATAGATTGTTTAAATAAATGTGTACGGTTTCATTAGTATTGTGAAAAACAACCATTATAATAAGCTGTAATGTGTGCATAACATTATAGAAACTACTTTTAAATATACATATATAATTTAGACAGCGTGTTTGTATAGTGGTGTTTTACTGTATGGCTACATTAGTAAGAAACATACTTTTTGAATATGTTTTGAATTTATGCTGGTTGTGATTGCATGTGTTGTGAAGTGAAAACTGATTTTCTTATGGAATTTAATATAGGCTGATTTATTTACTGTTTTCTGAGCTCAGCATTGTTGAGTTGACAGTAAGAAGTGCTTGTTTGGAATTCCTGCTTTGTAAAGAAGTTGGAGAAATCGATCAGTAATGTCAGTTTAATGCTTTGGACCAGATTCAATCTGTACCTACTTGAACAAATGTGTATAGAATTGCTAGTTCTCAGAAATAGTGCTACATTTGCTATTTCACTGTGTGTGTCTGCTTAATAACTAGCTAATTATGATGAAAAACACACCTAAAAATAATACTTTAATAGCATTTGATAGAATAAAGAAGAGTCATTTTGTTGTTTACACTTTTAGTTTTGTTCAAGTTTTACATTTATATACATAATGTATTAAAACCTCTGATGTTAGACTGAAGAATATGAACCCTTGTCATAGTCTATATTGGAGTGACTTACTAAATTCAGATCAGTGGTTAGTCATAGATGGACGTGTACTTTAAACAATTCTTCTACTTCAATAAATAATTTTATTTTTTTCCTTCTCATCTAAAAGTAACATCCAGTACAACATATAAGGTCACACTGCAGAATTGTAACTTTCTAAGAATTTAAATATAAACTTTTTTTAAAAAAATAGTTTAATTTTTAAATTTTTTCATTTCTCTTTATTTACCATAATAGAATGTTTTACATTTTCCATTGTTCTCAGTATGTTTCAAGATGAGAAAAGACTCTATCAAATACATAATAGCCTAAGAACAAGTTATGACCATCGAAACTATTTGTGTAAGTTTACTTGTATGGCACAGTAATTTTTACTTTTTTGTCACTTATATTTAAAATTATTTGTTTTTTTGTTTAGACAAGAACACCAATTCTTCCATCAGGGCATTTCATCAAAAACTATTTTATATCCTTCTGTGAAGATCCTATTATTAAAATTTCAGAAAAGTACAAGGAAGAAAAGAAAGAGTCCCAAAATCCAAAGGAACTTAGGTAAGTTCATCTTACTTTTTTCAAGGTTTTTATATTACAAAACATTTCTGAAGTAGATTAATGTAAATTAACCAAATTGCAATGGGTCACGAACCAAAGGCCATGTCATCACATTTTTGTTGACTTGCATTCACAATTTTATTGAACTACTAATTTATAATATTAAAAAAAAAGAAAAAGTTAGGAAACTTGAGCTACTTAGACTACACATTGTATTTTCATGTTATAATTTGTAGTCTTTCTAGAATTAAAAAACAGTATAATTTTGATTTATTTTTCAATTTTTTATGGTGGTTATGAGGTTATTCAAATTGATAGACCCCACATAGTTAGGGAAGAGAAAGTAACAGACAAAATATAATTTCTTACTGAAAACAAACATTTAGGAAGTTTTAGAAATTATACAAATAATATTTGAGATTTTTGGGACAAAGAATAGTTTTTGAAATAACTTTGCACTAGTAACAAAACAGACTTTATTTTTGCAAACATGATTTTATGTGTGCAAACAACGTGCAATCTGAACTAAATGTCTACCACATTTTGTGAAGATACACATAATGCATCAAAAGTTATAATATAAGTATTTAATGTATTGCAAATATGTACATAAACTTGTGTATATTTTACTGAGCCCATCATGAAAGGGTTGAAAGAAATACATTCCGAGATTGTGTTTGATAGATAAGGGAAAAGGTTGTGCTATCAGAGAACATAAATCATTATTGTATTTAACCTTCAGTTTTTAGAGAATGTTTTCAGGAAAGAACTCTATTATAGATTTTATATGTATATTTTATTGTGTAAACAAGTATTGTACTGGTGATATATAAAAAGTATTCTTCAGGAACAATTAATGTAGCAATGTATACAAATTTTGACACATGCATTTCATAATTGGCACAAAGTATTTTAAAGTGTCATATATGGTGGAGCAATAGAAAGTATTATAAATTTATATGATTCTGATCAGAAAAAAAACAAACCTTTAAGATTATTATATATAACTTGTTTAACCCTCTTGCTATGGGCTTGGTGGATTATACCCACCTTGTGACCCCAAATATTATGGTTTGTTGGTCTTTACAAACTTTGACAAGCTTTCAGTGCACAAAAAATGTGATTTTTTTAAAATCAATTTTGACTGTTGCAAGTTCAAAGTGTAATCTCTAAAAACCTCATAAGTAAATATCAAACATTTTAAAAGAAGATCCTTATATTTTATCTGTTATTTCCTCTACCCTAATTCTTTGTACAGTATGGTTAGTTTGATTGACATTGTAATCTCAAACATTGAAATAAATCTAAATTACCTTTTCTTTTTCTAAAATTACCACAAGTTGTAGGGAAAAACAATAATTATTTATCCTGTTTTTACTTATTATTGCACTATCACCTGTGTTTAACTAATAATTTAACCTTACAAATTGTAAGTTACTTGGCTAATGCGTAATTTAAGTTACCACATGAAATTACAAAATTGAGGCTTGAAGTTAGAAGTGGCTAGCTGGCAAAAAGTCGGTGGGTTCTAGTAAACCTCAAGTGGCACTCTCATTTTTTTGGCCTATTGGTAATTCAGGTGTGTAAATGGCAATAAAAATAATCTAAACAGAAGATGACCAGAAACACACAATTTATGTGGAAAACTACACTGATTGATTGATAAGCCTTTACTGGTAGCTTGTTATGCATTGTTCTTGTGTATCTTGTAATGGATTCTCAAGTTTAAAACAGTAAGTAAAACCATTCTGAAGAATTATTATTACTTTTCATTATCCTGCCTGACCTAATATAATAAGTTTCTAATTTTTACCTCTTAGTTACTTTTATAATAATAAATAAAGTATATGCATGAAAAACACGAAATGTAGTACTTATATGTGTCCTTGTTTTTTTTCTTTCAACTCCTAAGTTTACTTTTTTTATATTAATGGTACTAGTACACTAGATAATTTTTATGTAATTGTATAGTACACCTAAAACACAGAATGTCTGATGATTGTCATAATTTACCTGGCTTTCTGGCTATGCAGTTGGAGTAAATATTTAATTAAAATTGACAACGTTAATATTGCAAGAAACAGTTTCAAATTGAAGCTGAAATAGACAATATTCTGTACAGAAAAAAAGTGTAACATAATTCATCATTTGATGTATTATAATTTTGGCTCATTATTATTTAGGAATAATCTATTTCAAAATGACAATTCCTTAAAGGATGTGACAGGTAGGTGTGGCAAGTAGTTCAGCTTTTCTAGATCATTTCTTTGTGAACAAATGAAATTGAAGGCAATAAAAATTACACTTTGCCTGAGAGTATCCATTTTATTATGAGTAAGTTATGTTAAATTCCTTACTTTTTTGGAGGGGTGGTAAATAAATTAAAGAGGGAAGATTTATTAAGCGTCAGAATTCTTTTACTAGGGAAGATTGAGAATTTAAAAAAAAATTTCTCCATAAAACTAGGAATGTGAAACCTATAATATTAAAATTTCATTTATGAACTATTAATATAAGTTAACATTATCTTATTTAACCTTATAAAATTATCAAGTAATAGTGTACATTATGTATGGATCTTATTAATTTATATGTAAGATTGCTAAGATATTTCATTATGTGAAAAAGTTATTGCAGTAATGATATACAAAAATATTATTCAGGAAAAAATAGTGTAATAATGTATACATACAAAGTGATATTTTATAGTACTTATTAAACTTTACAACAGGTAAATGACAAATCATATCTGCTATTCATAAATGGCCCACAACTCTTTTCCATTTGGCTAGCAATTTTATAAGTAAATTTCTATAAAAGTTAGTTTCAAGACCTTTAAAAGTGTTGTTATCAGAAATGTACAACTGGTGAAGTGTTGGAATTGTAGTATTTTCCTTATTTTTAATTTTTTTCTGCTTACACTTGTCTTGAAATTATATGCTAATAACTGTATTGGTTTGCCAGATCATTGAGGATTTTATAAAAATATATTTTATTATAAAATTATGAATGTGAAACCTGTAATATTAAAATTTGGTTTATTAACTAAGTTTTCATGCCAAGTTTATTTGTATATAAAGTTAATAAAATAGTTGATTAAATTTGGAATGTAAGCCTAAAGCATTGTAACATATGCATGCTTTGACCCCAACCCATAGTGAGAATTTTAACAGAGATTTTTGGGGACTACAGTTCCAGAGAGCATAAGTTATTTAAGCAATGCATCTACAAAACATGGCAGATGATTACAAACTAGTTTATTCTTCAGTTGTTTGCAAATCAAAAGTGCAAAAAATCTTTGCACCTAAGTCATGAAAAAAGCCAACAAATAGCATTTTTTATAAATTCTAGGAATTTTTATTTTGTTAAACAGTTGTGTTATTTTAAATTTAATGTTCAAAATCATGATTCCTTTGAATATGGAAAACATGATAAATATTATCGTGTCAGTGTATTATGAAATGTATTGTCTTATGAGATCACTGGCAATAAACAGTTCTGTTGACAGCTAAAAAACTTATCATTATAAAAAAATGTATACATTATGAAACATTGTTTTCATATTTGCTTTCTTGCAAGTTACCAGATATGATTACAATGCTGAATAGAATTGGTATTAAGATAATGAGTTTATTTGATTTAATTGTTAAATATATGTTGTCAATTTGGTAATTTTTTGCATATAGGCCTCAAAAGATGTATAGTCTTAGGTGGCTTAAAAGTAAATAGGGCCTGGCATGGCTAGGCGCTCGATTCATAATCTGAGGGTTGCAGGTATGAATCCCTATTGCACCAAACATGCTTGCCTTTTCAGCCATGGGGACATTATAATGTGAGGGTCAATCCCACTATTCGTTGGTAGAAGAGTAGCTCAAGCATTGGCAGTGGGTGGTGATGACTTGCTGCCTTCCTTCTAGTCTTACTCTGCTAAATTAGGGATGGCTAGTACAGATAGCCCTTGTATAGCTTTGCACAAAATTTAGAAAACAAACAAATAAACAAAAGTAATATCATGACCTGGTTTGAACTAGAATAATATTCTAGAAGGCAATGTAAAAATTTAGGAACTTGAAATTAGCAGTGGCAAAATGTCTAAATGTTCCAGTAAACTTCAAGTGGCACTGTCATTTTTTGCCAGTTGCTAATCCAGGCATGTAAACAATGCTATAAATAACCTAAACAAAAGCTGGCTGCAAGAACAGCATTTATGTTAAAACTACAAAAACTGATTGATAAACTTTAGTGATAGCTTGTTGTGCATTGTTTTTATATATTTTAATGGATTGACAAGGTTAAAACAACAATTAAAACCATTGTGTTCAAGCATTGTTTCAGGTTTTTATGGGTTATACTTCATTTTAAATTAGTAAATATGCAATCCAAAATTTGATGCTTCCTAAAAATTGTCAACTGACTAGTTATAGCTGCTACTATAAATGGCCCCTAACTTTTTTGGTTTTTTTACTGTCGTGGCTTACAGTTTTATAACTAAGTTGCCACAAAAGTTAGATTCAAGACCTTTAGAAGTATTATTCTCAGAAATGTATAACTGATGAAGTATTGACGTTGTGGTATTTGAGTTTTAATTTTTTTCTGCTTACACTTGTCTACCTTGAAGACATTTCTATCGTTGAAAACCAGTTATATGTTTCATCTATCACTTTGTCAAACGTAGAAGTAATATCGGTCTAGTAGCATGTTCATAGATGCAAGTAGCATCATACAAATGAAAAAGTGACTGAAATCTGCCATATTGATGTAATCTTTTGATTCTTCCAATGTTTTTATATCTGGGATGTGTGAAAGTATATTTTATACAAGATTTCAGATTTTTGTGCATGTTTCTTAGCTACAGAAGCTAGCCTGCTGTTGTTTTGCTTAATTAAGAATAAATCTTATTAAGCTCTAATGCTGTTGTAACTCAAGATCAACTAGCATTTTAAAGAAATCCATAAAAACATTACTAGGGTAATTTTTTATTATACAATATGTTATGATAGTAAAATTATGGTTCTTGATAATTAATTTTTATCAAAATATGTTTTATAAAAACTTGTTTCACCTAATTAAAAAGAATCGTTGAATATGTTTCTTATTTTTTTCATTTTTATATTTTTTTTTTCTTAGGAATCATGACATTTAAACCTTTGTTTTTTTTTTTCTTTCAGTGGTTTTCGGTTAGGTATTCATAATTTTGTGGATAATAAATTTGAAGATGTCATTCAAAATTGTACACAAGAGATAGAACGTAATGGACAGGACACAGCAGAAGCTCTACTTCTCAGAGGCACCTTTCATTTGCTGCAGGGGCAAACTGATGCTGCACAGGAGGATTTGAAACGGTTGCTAGAGATGGAAAGTGTTGATGTTAAGGTGGGTATTGCTATAAATAATAATTAATTAAAGTGTTAAACATTCCATAATGAAAATGATTATGAATAATATTCTTGTATTCTGTGTTTTTGAATGTAGGAAATTATTTTTTTGGGTTGTTGAAGGGAGTATTTTATTTTCATGAAAACTACAAAAAATAATAGAATTTCTTATGAGCTCAGTGCCTCTTTAGCTTTTTATACTCAGGTTTCTTTCATTGCAGAATAATTGTTCATAAAAATATTATTAGTATTGTAACTAAGTGTTGGCTGAAAAAACAAAAGTCAGTTATACTTTTTGGCATAAAACAAGTGACTTTAAATTCAGCCTCTGTGTTTACATGTAGTTGGTTTGATAGTGTTTTAAAACATTTATAGATTACTTTATATAAAATACTGAACATATTAATTTTTTAAATATTTCTTTTTTCTGATAATACAAATTATTTTGCATATATTGCAATATTTTTATAATGCTTGAAAAAGAAATATTATACTAGCTTTTGTTAAAACATATGAACATTTAAAAAAAGTTTTGTTATTGTTAAATTTGGAATTGAGTAATGTTTCTGTTCCATTGAAAATAATTGTCTTTTGAAGCAGTTGAAAACATCAAACAGTAAAAGACAGCTAACTAATGTTGAAGGGGATTTTTATTTTATAAAATCTCTAGAAACTGTATACGGTCTCTCAAAACCTTAAAAAGGATTACAGATAGTGCACATTAATAAAACAAACTATTTTGAGACAAATGGTATAATAGACGCCTATACACAAACTGTCTCACAAAAAGCATGGCCTAAACACAAATCTAAAGAGGTCAACGGTGTACAGTACATAATAAAATTTTGACTATCAGTTAGAGATATAACAGGAGGCTAGTTGTTTTCATTTCAGCATTATGTCCAGTTACAAATAGATTTATTTCAAATCCAGGTGTACTGTCATGAGTTGAGTATACAAGTTGTTAACTCAAGTTAGAATTGATTCAGAGACAGAGATTTAAATCTTAAACAACATTTAATTTAGATTATTAAGATAATTGGCTACATCAGGATTCCAGAAATTATCTTGAAACAATTCACTGTTAAAACTGCTAAGTCTTCATTTAAATTTTCAGTAATACTCGTTAATTTTTTTATTATAACTAATAAGTTATCAGTTATCATAGTAAATGAAATATAGTGATACATAAGTTCTTTAATCAATTTTACATCCAGTTCCTAACATTGCTGTTCAATTGAGTTTGATAGTTTGAGCAGGAGAATTTTTCTTTGCTGTTCAGAATTGTCATTTTCGTAAGTGTCGAGGCAGTTGGATCAGTCAGGTCAGGAATCTTCAATCAACAGATTTGTTGACTTACTGATGTGAGTCAAGAGACAGACTTTTAGGCTAAAATCAGGACTTTTCATGCTCATTTTTCAGTATTTCTTGAGCATTATCTACGTGATGTGTTATTGCAAATAAATTTGGATGATTTGTTGATATTCACTGAAGTTAAGAAGTTTGGATCTGACTTCCTCCATTGTTTATTAGAATGTCTTTAATGTTGCATAGGCAGTTGTAAGTATAGGGAGGAGTCCAGTTTCTTTAGAGATTGTACAAGTCAGCACAGATTAAGGGATGATAGGTCTAAGGGTCCTAACTCCCCTCTTTTGTTTTTGAATCAATAACTGTATTCTTTAAATGTTGTATAAGCAGGCATGAATCATATTATATTTCTTGTGAGAAAGGTGCTTTTTGTATTGTTGGTGTGTAACATAATTAAATTAATGGGTATAAGTAGCAATATTTTTAAAAACATTTTGAAAATAGGTATCTTTTTTACTGATGCTGTAATTTTTTTTCTAAGTATGATTATAAATAATTATAACTGTTATATGTTTATTAAAAAAATTGAAATATGTATTAATTTTTTTTTACTTTTTTATATCAATCATATTACTAGAAATAATTATAATCTGACTCAGCTGATTACATACAGGATATATTAACATTCTTTAACTTATTTAGCTTATTTTAAGACTATATGATTAACACTAATTAATCAAAAATATTATACTGGAATTCTTTCATGTAAAAAGTACTGAAAATTTGGTTACAGTTCTACTCAGCTAAATTTTTAATAGTTAACTGGTACCATACCATTCTAAAAATGAAATATTACTGCAGCTGTTATGGTGAAGTTAAGCATTGTTATTACTTGATAGAATTATACATCGACATTTCTCGACTTAAAATACTTTCATTTTACTTACAAACTTTTGGCTCATGTTGGGCAGCAGTGCGCTGTGAAATACAAATTTATTTATCTGTGGAACACTTTCAAAACACGTGTTCTAGGCAATAATCATAATAATTGTCGTCTGGTTTTAAAGGTATTAGCTTTATAGAAATTATGATGAAGAGACAATTAACTGTCAAAGTTTTAAAGTTTTATGTAAATTGAGTAATCTTTACAACAGTATAAAAATCTTGCATACACTTGCTTAAAAGTATTTAAAAGAAATCAGTTACTTAGGTATAATAAATATAAGGAAAATACAGTTATAGGTATTATAAAAAATAACTTGTTCCTGCTTCAAATAATACATTGTAGAGTCAAAGGGTTAATTTTATTTCAATACCATGACAAAGGATATGTGTCATATCTTTCAGAAGTGACATTCATGCACTATTAAGTACTTATTGGCTGTTCTGATTAATATCCACCGATCATCCACTGTCTTGTGTTTGGATGGCAATAACTTCCTTGATTTTTCTATGTTTGTTGTTTTTCTTCTTTGTCTATTATTTTTGCATGTTTTGAGTCCATTATGTGATTGTTTTTGTGAATGTGAAAAGCTATAGTTGATGTGTTTATAGGACAATTCTTTATATCTTTGGTGTTCTTTGAACCTTACTTGTGTTAGGTTTCATGTGTCTCTAGTGTATCATTTATTACACTCATACCTAGGGCTATAAACCACATTCTTTGTGAGAGGACTGGGAAGTAAGGACTTTGCCTTCATGAGACTGTCATGTAGTGTAGAAGGACTTAAGAAAACTATGATGATATTAAATTTATTCATTATCATACAAAGTGTTTCTCCTAGGCCTAGTATGTAAGGCAGAATTTTTTTTATTTTTTGTTGTGATTGGCAGTTCAATAGTGGTTGAGATATGTGGAACATATAATATTTGGTAAATCATTTTTTTGGATAAATGTTATTCCTCAATTTTTGAAGGTGTTTAAGTTGTTCATATAGGTGAAATGAAGAGCATATACTTGAACTTCTAGATTTTAATGTTTTAATAATCCCAGTTTTGACAACTGTTATATAGCATTAACAAAATTTTGATTAATTTTTGAGTTTTGTTGTAATGAATGATGATAGAGGTCAAGTTTTTTAAACTTAAGACTTCGTGACCCAGAACGTCGAGGAATGGAAATTTGTTATTGGCTAAGTGCCTAAGATGTGTACTTTTGTGACCAATAAAGAATTATCAATTTCCTTACTTAATTGGTTACAAAACATTTGAAAAATTGTGTAGTTATTGATACAACAGGTCCCAACACTGTCACAAACTAGGCCTTGTTTATTAGATTCTGTTTCATGTAGTAAATGGTTTTTAAAAAAAAATCTTATTATATCAATTTTTAGTACTATGTATTTCTGTAAATCCTCTAGATATATAAAAATAGCGAAGTAACAAAAAGCATTAATAACTATTTTTAAAAAATGTTCTGCTAATACTTTTGGCATATGTTTGTGCAATTGTTTGTCCAGACCTTCTGTCCTCTGCAATAGATTCATCTGGATGGTTAATTTTCATATGGTTTAAAATTGTTTCCATACTGCCCTTGTAACTAAGCTCTGCAGATTACAGCCTACAATTTATTTTTTGGTCTCACTTCTTATCAAAATATACCTAAACAGGTCTTTGCTTCTTGTCAAATCCCAGAGATGACATTACTATAGTCTGTTGAGTTTAGCATCAATTTTGTTTGAATATCTAAGCACAGCTTGAATCAGTAAACCAAAGAAATAGAGTGAAGTTGCTGATAATGAGGGTGTGTGTATACAACATTTATGGAGTTTTTAATCACCATTTTTAATCCTGTATTTAGTAACTTAAAAAAGAAATTATAATATTACAATAATGTAGTTGGCCCTCTGTATGATACCAAGTAATACATTATTCACATAACTAAATCAGTATAGGTCACTAAATGTTGACTTTAAAAGGGCTTTAAAATGCCATTAATATTGTAAGTCTGTAGAAGTGTATACAGTATATTTGCAACAGGTGACTGATAAATGGATAACTCTTTGTTTATAAATGTTAAACAATACAGTTGCACTGTATTTATATTTTTAGTAAAATGTTTAGGGTTAAAAAGTAAGTTAAAATTGAGTTATGGTGCCTGAAATTTGAAGGCAATTTTCTGTAGCTTTTTTATATGTTATACCATTTGATATAATTTTATTCCAGACACAATTTTTATATTTAATTTTATTAATTTATTTTAAAAATGGTTTTAACTTAAAAGTATTTTAGAATCAGTATATTTTGTTAATTTTTAAAGAGAAATAAAGTCTGTATTTTCATTTCTCTACAAGTTTATTTTTCTTAAAAGTTATCACCCTTTGAAAATGTATTATCCATTGAATTTCAGGCATTTTCTTTAGTTTCTGTACAAGCCTTTATTGAAATCTTGTAGTGATGCCATTCCAGTGAACTTTGAAAATAGTTATAAAGAAAGTTTAAATGTCACTGATTTCAGCAACAATTAGACAATTATGTAACAGTAGAATAAAAGTATAGATTTTTAAGATATTTTTATATGTTCCTTTCAGTTCTTTTTTTTTTTGAGTTGTGAAAGTATTTGTAAGTTAAATACTATCTATTTCAAGTTTATTGAAAGTTTCTGTAATGAGAAGACAACAGATATCATGATATAAGGTACCTTATATCAGTTGCAAGTGTGTACTGTCAAGATAAAGTTGAATGGGTAACAGAGAAAACTGTTATAAGTTTAACACTTCTGATAAAAGAGCTAGCACACAGGTTCACACAATAAGGTATAATGAATATATATTAAAAAAAACAACAGTCCAAACTTGAATATTGTTAATTGTTAAATGGTCAAATATTTGAAAGTACTTGAGTTTTGGGTCTCTCTCTCTTGTTTTTTTCTTTTCAAATTCATTACAGGTGTAATACAGTACGCTAGTTGTAATTAGACACAGGAATACGTACATGGTATGAAACAAACAAGTCACAAGACTGAAGATTGCTTAAGGCTAAATAAAGATACCTAGTTGATGTTTGGTTCTGTGTTTAATATAAGATTTTGTACTTATTAACATATATACTATGGTTTTATGGAATTGCAGTGTTTGCAAATATTAATTTGCTTTATATTTTTATATTCACGAAGTGAAATAAACTTGTCATCAATTCAGATGAGTGTAGTGTTGTGGTAGGCAGCTGTAAACTGTTGTGATGGGTTAAATCATTTTATTTTATGTTTATCCTATTCAGAATTATAAGTAACTTGGCTTAACTGTTGACTTAATTATTTCTTTTTGCAATTGTGATGTTTGAAACAGAAGCAATTTTATAATTATCAGTAGTATTATAATATTTTACCATTATTTACTTGTTAATTTATTTGATTTACATAAGGTAAGTGTAAGATTACTGTATATTTTATGAACAGAAACAATGGTGATTGTGTGTTGATAATTAGTTAACTTTGGTGATTCTTTTGGCATGTGAAAGGTGTCCAACTTGGCTTAAAGTATGTGAGGTAAATATTTTTTATTTCAAAATGTACAAGTGTCTTCTTTCAGGAGAGGTCTTTCATATGGAAATTAATTATTTAAATAATTAGAAATTAGTAATTTAAAGTAATTAGAAAATTTCTTAAAAAAACAAAACTGAATATCGTGGTAGAATAACATAGTGTTTAGTGTTTGAAATAGTTATCGAGTTATCATAAAACATTATGCTGATGGTAAATATGAATCAGTTAATCATATGTGGGTAGTTGATGAAACCCATCAATTAATTGAATATAAGTATTGTTAATCATTCCACTATACAGCCTAAAGAATAACAATTATACCATGTACTATACCCTTTGTGAATGTGACCCCTAGTACATTGGAGAGACAAAAATATGTTAAAATTTAATGAGTATAATAGACATACAAGCCTAATACTGTTTGATCTGAAATATACTGTCATGGAGGAAAAAAAGTTGCACGTAAAATGGATTGATACTACTAATGGGCATGTGAGCTATATACAAGAAAAAGATAAATGAAGCTGAAAGATAATATACTCATCTAATCTAATGTAGAAATGAGCAGAACTTAGATGTTCTTAAAAGCACTCAAGTAGCTGATTCAGGTTCTAAAGGGAGAAACTTCAAATGATTAAACAGTACCTCATTCTTTCTGTTAAGACCATTACCATAATAAATACAATCTTTATTATTTCTTTCTTAAAGATTGCAGCAGATTAGCAGCCAAAACATATAAGGATCAATAACTAGATCTAGGTGATTACAGAAGCTGCTAATCCTACAGAGATGCTACATTCATATTTATAACGTAATCTGTTTCATAATGTATGACAGTATTTTTTCTTTACTTAAACTGTAGGTAAGTGTTGAAATGTTTGGATTGTTTAGTTATTCAGTATTACTATGGTAGCTTTGTTTTAATCGATTGAGTACCTATTAAAACTTTTGCATGTTTTATTATGGCAAGTATATTTCAACAGTTTTTCATAAATATTACTGTTTTTATCTTGTACAGGTGCGAGTTAATGCTCTCATCAAGGTTGGAACCTTAAAGGTTCATGCTGAACAAATGGAGGAGGCTTTAAAAGACTTTGATAGAGCTATTGAACTTGACCCAAATAATGCTGATATTTATTTGCATCGAGGGCAGGTATGTAGTTCTTTCATGCATTTCTGTTTCATCTTGTCTTACACACTTAGAAATAAAACTTTATTGAGTATGAGATATTATTTGATAGTTTTTCATATTTAAATTATAAATTTTCATTAAATAAACAATTTTATTTTTTCTTCAGCTAAGATCTTTTGTTTTGAAAATATGAAGGAAATTTTGAACTATAATTTATAGATATTTCCTCTGATTCTCTAACATATGCATGTTGAAACATTACAGATTTTATTTTGAAATGTATTCCAATATATGCTTGATTCTCACTCATTCAGATACTGTTACAAAGCTAATTGTGCTATATTAAAATAACTTTGAAGCTTCATCATGACATTAGATTCTGTGTATCCACATCTGGTCATGTAGTATCTGATGGCTATGCATTTTGATTATTGGTTGTCACATCAAAAGCACACCATTGTTCCCTTCTAGTTTTCCATAATACATCTAGTGTACAAAGATGATGGTTTCCTAACATTCATTTTAATTGCCTAATTGTGCAGAAATTCATAGGTACTGCATTTGGTACTTTGACTAGTTAATGAATACTCCTGCTGCTTGAGTTATGGAATGGTCGAGTGGATATATTACAGAAATAACTTGTTAACGCATGACTTTTGTCACTTTTAAATAGATATTTCTAATTATTTTACATACAATTCCTGGAAAATATGACTTTCTTGGATTCTTATTGTGTTACAAAACACTGCATATTTGCTTATCATAACTGGGGTAGCCTTGTTGCAGGTCACTGCCTCAATGGTCATGGTGTCCCAAGATAATTCATTTCTTTTTCTTTTTTTTACTTTTCATTGCCATTAAGTAGAAGGGACATTCCTGTGATGGAAGTTCTAAATTCATGATCTAAACACATCTTTAAAATATGAGTTATATGTATATTTTTGCTGAAAAAGACTTGAATGTCCTGCCCAGCAGTGATGAATTTTTAATTAAACTACACTACTTGCAAAATGTCAAAATGTAGTTCCGATAATTCTATTCCGCTGAAATTTTATTCTTGTTGTGTTGTCACATAACTTATTGAATTGCATATTCAAAATCTTTTTATTAATATTTTAACCTTGTGTACAATAAGGTAGAATCAATTATTAGACCCACATTTGTACAGCTATAATGCATTTTTTTTTGTAAAGTTAGTTCATTTCCAAGTCATTAAAAAAACGATAAGTTACTATGTAAACAACATCAGGCATTACATTTAAAGTTAAAATTTTACCTACAAATTAATTTTATTCTGCTTAATACAAAGTATAAAAGAATATTTATTATTTGGTTTTTCCTAGTTAGTTTGAACTAACTTATCCTTTTTCTAATTTGCATTTTATAGTCTTTTACAGTAACTCTTGTTGGAGGTTTTATCTCCTAACTCTTGTTACATGTGTCTTCCTTAATTATAGTTGGAAATTTTGTCCTAATCCATGTCACATACATCTTCCGTAATTAGTTTAATTGAAAACTATTCCTAAACCTTGTCACTAATTTTACCTTAATTGTTTTCAGTAGGAAGCTTTTATGTTGCTTACAGAAATGAAAACAACCAAAATGTAATATGCACATTTGTTAACTATTGATGGTTGATCAAACCATTAATATTAATTTTAGTCTACAGTATCACATCTGAGAAAAGTATGTGTTAACTGGTATTACTGTGTAATTTAAAAAAAACTTTCTTTACATGTTTTCGTAGCTTTTATTTTTTTAATTCTTACTTTATATATAGAGTTTATCTTTTACATTAATCTTGTATTATTCAAAAAGCATTAAATGATTTTCTTATACTTTAATTATTAAATATTTATTTTATATATACACACACATATTATTATAAGTTTTATTTAGCTTGTTTAAACAAAGGGTCATGAGTGTTTCATATTTGTAGGAAATTTTCAGAATGCATGCATACATATACTAACATGGTCCTAACTTTGATTTTCAAACAACATTTGACAATTCATAGAAAGAACCATGTGATTTGAAAACTGAAATTAGATAAAGCAGAATGATCATAAAAACAATGTTGTTGGAAATAATAGTTATTTTGAACTAAACTTATAAGGAGTTTTAGTTAATGAAATACTGGTGCAGGTGTAGTATCTCTTCAGGTGTTGCTGTTGATGGACAGAATAGATGATACGCTTCGGGACCTTGAGAAGAGTGCTGCTCTGAATCCAAATTTTCCTTCTGCCACAGCTCAGAAGTGCTATGTCCAGTATCGATGTGGTTTGCGATATAATGATTCCAAACAGAAAGAAGAGGCACTAAAGGGTTTTATAGAAGCTCATGAAAAGTTCCCCAGATGTTCAGAAAGTTATTTCCTTCATGCACAGGTAAGAGATATCAAACTAAAGGGTTTTATAGAAGCTCATGAAAAGTTCCCAGGTGTTCAGAAAGTTATTTCCTTCATGCACAGGTAAGAGATATCAAACTAAAGGGTTTTATAGAAGCTCATGAAAAGTTCCCCAGATGTTCAGAAAGTTATTTCCTTCATGCACAGGTAAGAGATATCAAACTAAAGGGTTTTATAGAAGCTCATGAAAAGTTCCCCAGGTGTTCAGAAAGTTATTTCCTTCATGCACAGGTAAGAGATATCAAACTAAAGGGTTTTATAGAAGCTCATGAAAAGTTCCCCAGAAAAGTTCCCACAGGTAAGTTCAGGGTTTTAAAAGTTATTTCCTTCATGCACAGGTAAGAGATATCAAACTAAAGGGTTTTATAGAAGCTCATGAAAAGTTCCCCAGGTGTTCAGAAAGTTATTTCCTTCATGCACAGGTAAGAGATATCAAACTAAAGGGTTTTATAGAAGCTCATGAAAAGTTCCCAGATGTTCAGAAAGTTATTTCCTTCATGCACAGGTAAGAGATATCAAACTAAAGGGTTTTATAGAAGCTCATGAAAAGTTCCCAGGTGTTCAAAAGTTCCCACAGGTAAGAGATATCAAACTAAAGGGTTTTATAGAAGCTTGAAAAGTTCCCCAGGTGTTCAGAAAGTTATTTCCTTCATGCACAGGTAAGAGATATCAAACTAAAGGGTTTTATAGAAGCTCATGAAAAGTTCCCAGGTGTTCAGAAAGTTATTTCCTTCATGCACAGGTAAGAGATATCAAACTAAAGGGTTTTATAGAAGCTCATGAAAAGTTCCCCAGGTGTTCAGAAAGTTATTTCCTTCATGCACAGGTAAGAGATATCAAACTAAAGGGTTTTATAGAAGCTCATGAAAAGTTCCCCAGGTGTTCAGAAAGTTATTTCCTTCATGCACAGGTAAGAGATATCAAATTTCTATGTCAGTTTGTCTAAACATTTTTCTTCCAAGGCACACCACTAATTATTATTTTCAAAGTAATTTGAAAATAAATGCACACCTATAAAACAGGGCAGGGGTTAACTTGGTAATCATGTTAAGATTGTTATTCTAATATATTTTATGATATTTGTTTATATTTTTGAACTGGTTAAAGAAAAGTACAATTTTTTTGTTTTTCAATACTATTTTTTTTGTAACTTTAGTAAATCATGTCACAGCCTTGTTCTAGGATTTTCATATTAACCTTTCATGTACTATAATATCAAAGTTGCATATTAATGTGATTTGAAAAAATGTGATAGATACTTTGATAATTAACTTTATTTAAATCCAGCAAAAGTATTTGCTTTATGAATGTGAATGGGATATAAATGAGAAAATGTATTCTTGAGAAGGCTGGTATGGGTATTAAAACTTTAAAAAAAAAATACAGAACAGTGATTTGACCTTCTTAGGTCATCTTCAGATTAACAAAGATTATTATTAATTGTAAAGCCATAGTGAATTAATGTTACCAGTGGTCATATTAGGGTGTTTTGCTAGTTCTCATTTTTGTTAAATGAGGTTGATGTGGTTTAGTAGTTAGTAAAATAAACCTTGGATCTAAGTCCTTTTTTCACACCCATTGTCACAACGATAGAAAGAAAAATAATTCTCTAAAAAATGATAGTAGGTGCTATTGACCAATTACCTTCCCTGTAGTCTGTTAGTTCACACTAGGAGTGACTAGTGCAGGTAGTCTTTTTGTATTTTTGTGTGAGTATCTGAAACATACAAACATTTTCATAGATGATTTTGTTAATGGAAAACCAGCAAACAGGTTACTTGTGGATGTTTTATGAATTTACATTTAAATGTTTACTAAAACATTATAGGTTGCTGATAGATTTGTAGATGTGATGAGCTGTGCTAATATCATGCAGATGTCCTTTAAATTTATTAAAATTAAGTTTATCGAGAGGAAACCTAAGCAAACTCAAAGAGGAAAACAATCTGAGCATAGATATTATAAAGCCTTCTACAGCATATATGTTAGCTATTCAAAAGGCAAACAGGATTTTGTATTATATACATAGAAATATTAATTACAAGTCCAAGTAGGTAATCAATTCACATTATGAGGTACTGGTTAGAACTCAAAATATTGTACTTAGTTTTGGTTACATTGTTTAAAAAGAATGTTAAGAAGAGTTATAGAAGAGCTATTAGGGTGACTTGTATGGGATTGGTGAAAATCTCTTAACATATTTTCATTGGAAAGGAGAAATACTTGGTGGATACGGTTAAGGTTTATAAGATTGTTAAAGGCTTGGAATTGATAAATCTAGATGACACATTCATTAGGAAAAACACTGCAGGTGGTAAGAATAGAGGACACAAACATGAAATATAAAAACCCAGATATGATTCCAGTTAAGGAACTGTTACAGGTTTTACTTTTCTAATAGGGTGATCAGGGTACAGAATGGTTTTTCTTCAAACATTGTTGAAGTTGCAACAGTGAAGGAATTTAGGAGAAGAGTTGATGGATATTTTAAAAATGAGGACTGGAAATTAGGATAAAGCATTTCAGTATAAAGGTACCAACCAATATATAATGGGATAGCCTAGATGGGCCTATGTTATTTATTTAAAATGGAAACTCAGCACACATCCTGTTCAGTGAAATAATTTCTTTTTTTGTTGCTGATAAAACATGATTTTATGGCTAATAACTTATTTTTGTACTTTTGAAATGCTTTGGTTGGATATAATTTTTTTTCATTTACTCATTTGTTATAAATTTATTAATGTAAAACATGGATTGAACTAACTTTTTATTGCATCAGTATTTTGTTTATGTGTTAATAGCAGAATGAACAGCTTAAACATTTGACAGACATCACTTAATGTTTAAAGTACTCTGCATGAAACTGTTTTGACTGTTATTTTGAGAAATGTGAAATGGAAAAGAAAATATGAGAAATCATGTAAATCTGATATAGTTTACTGTATTCCTTGTGTCACATGAAGCAAATAACACTGTCAGCTTTTAGATATATGTACAGAATTGTATATAGGTTCTTTGTAATTTAATATTGTTATCTAAAGTTTATCTCTAGGAGATGATATTTTACACTTTAAGTTAAATTGAGCTGTGAATTTGCCTAAAATTGGATGTGTTCTTCACAAAGACTTTACATGAATATTTTATATTTTTTGAATGCAATGCAAATATTCAGTCCTTTCACATCTCTAAATTTCCCATGACAGACATGTTAGTTTCTTTAGTTTATGTGACTGCCTATCATTAGTTTTACAGGATATTTAAAACAAGAAGTAGTTCTCTTGATCAGTTGCTCCGAACTCCTTGTTTCTGAATATTTATTTACAGGAAGCTGAACTTTTGTTCCAGCTGATTCAAGTAATTTTTTAAAGCAAAGGTATTGATGCCTTGTTTTTACTTCATTAATCAGGTGTTACTGGAAAGACAAGAATTTGAGAAAGCTGAAGAATTTTTTCTGAAAGCTGGAGAAATTGACCCAACTGACCCAAATGTATGGGTACATAGAGGGTGCGTTTTATTTATTCAACTATGTTTTCAATTTTATAAGTTTAGATTATAAATAAATGTAGTACTGACAATTCAAGATACCCAGTAATAAAACTTTTTATTTATTAATAATATGTACAGTTTATTGTTTTCTAACACTGTGATAATTTAATTTTGACTAATTCTCCCTTCTAGGTATGTTAAACACATACATGCCACTGGCTATCTGATGTGAATTTATCCTTTAAATTAGTAGTAATGCATTTGTGAGTTGAGTGTTTATGCTTGTTTATCTGATTTGAAAGTCAATTTTAAAAATACCTGAAAAACTTGAGAAATTTGAGTATTTTTTGATTGTATGAATTATATTTAGAGGAAAGGATGAAAATTTCAAACTCAAACTTTAGCATCAACTTTTTAACTTAAGACTTTTATTTACAATTGTGAAGTCTTATATAAAACCCAGCTGGCAGTTTATTGAGTCGTTGAAAAAAAAGTTCCATTGTATGTAGTCCAGTTTTAGTTTGTTTTTATAAATGTTTTGATAAAAATTTAGAATTTTTTCATTTAAGTTGTTAATCTCAAATTCAAAAATTCATGTTTACTTTTGGCTGGATGAACTGTGAATTTGATTGTCCGTAATTTGTGTTCCTTTTCTAGCAAAAATCCTCTCTGCATTTTGGGTTTTTTGTATGCATTATGAGAGTAATGGTGGATGATATTGACTAGTTCCTTTCCTTCTAATTTGTCAGTTCAAAATTACAGATGGCTAGCAATGATAGCCCTTGCAAAAGATTTTAAAATAGTTTTTCTTCTTTCCAAAAAAAAGACCATAATCTTTTACAAAGATAGAAATAATTAAATTACATTCACTGGAGTGAAAGATATTGGGAAGGTTACATTCCCTCATGAAAATTTGTATTTCCTTATGAATATTTTTTTTAATATCTAATCCATTGCAATATATTCACTTTCATTGGTAATAACTAAAGGAATGTGATGGACTATACATTTCTGATTTGGATAGCCAACCAAAAAATGAAATTCTTCAAAGAAAGTTAAAGTCCTTGGGAATGTATGAACTCCTGTTGTACTTATTCCTTCAGTTTTTTTAAAATTCATATGAAGGTTTCAGAAAAATTAATTTCTTCATGTCATTGACTGAGGTTGCCTATCTTGACACTTGAAATTAAGTTTGACTATAGTGGACATTGATACATATTTTGTATTGTATTTTTTAATGTTTTTTTTAAAGAAATTTAAAGTCATTAAACATTTTTTTTCAAACTAATTTGTAAATAATAATAGATTTTGGGACATTTGTACATAGTGTTTTTACCATTAGTAAGTAAAAAGAGTATGAGAATATTCATGATACTTTGAAAACACGTTGAATAAAGATAAACCACAATAAAACCATGGTAATTTGAATGATTTTTAGTTATACTTTCCTTCATCAGTATTAAAAAAAAACAAATAAGTAAAACATTCTTAAATAGTTCAATACAAAATAAAGATTTTTCTTTTTATTACTAGTAATCCTAAGCATAAGATCATTTAATGGGTTGTATAAACAAAGTTTTTGATCAAATACTTTTTTTAATTTCCTTATGAATGCACAAAAATCTCAGTTATTTTGATTCATGCTAATTATTTACATTTTACAGTATTGTACACTGTCAGGTAAGGATGTTTATGTTAAACATACTGTTTAACTATTGGTGAGATCACTTGCATGACACACAATGCTGTGCAGTGTGTTACCAATGGTAAGTTGGATAAACCTAAATAGCAACAGCTTGGTCCAGCATAGCCAGGTGGTTAAGGCACTCAATTTGTAATCTGGGGGTTGCGGGTTCAAATCTCCATCGCACCAAACATGCTTGCCCTTTCAGCCATGTGGGGCATTATTATGTGATGTTCAATCTCACTATTTATTGGTAATAGAATAGCCCAAGAGTTGGGGGTAGGTGGTGATGACTAGCTGCCTTCCTTCTAGTCTTACACTGCTAAATTAAGGATGGCTAGTGCAGATAGCCCTCGTGTACCTTTGCGTGAAATTCAGAACAAACCTAAACAGCTCTTGAAATATTTCTTCTGCCAGTCATTTGTTTTTAGTTTTTTCTCACTTCCAACACTTAAAGATTTAATTGATAAAGTAAAAAAATCTGACTTAATGTCACTACCCAAAACTATTGGACAAAGGGCTGCTACAAATGTATGCTTACTTTGAAACATTCAGACAAGCATTTACTGGTTTTCCAAAGTGAGGAATACATCACATTATGACAGATACATCTTGTTGTTGAACATAAGAGAATTTTGTGTTTTATGCACCATTTATGTGCCAGCTTTGTGATGATCTATTCAAAGTAATTGTCATACACATTCATGAAAGTAATCAAACTGAATCTAGGTCTATATGTAGTTTTTCTGTGTGTAATAGGCATAAACCTGTTAGTGAGTAAGCCTATAACAACATAATTTAGTTGTAAGTTGTAAAACTAAGCAATCCAAAGTTAACTTTAAAACAATGATGTCATTGTAAGCATGGTGAGGTTTATCAAACTTTTGCTTAGTAAGTCTGTAAGCTCTTAATACCAGTAATACAACCTAACCCAAAAGTCCTAGACTAAATCTAATAGTATTTTAATATAAATCTATGTCAAAACTCCATTATTTTAGTAGTGCCTAAAATTATTATAAGAAATTGATATTTTTTTTTCCATTTGAATTTAGAATACAGAATACTGGAACCCTGAAGTCTTCAGTTTCAATTCTGTTTATTACATCTCATGAGCCGAAGTGTTGGTTTTTAAATAACTTAGTTGTTGTGTATGATTTTTTAACAACACAGTTCTCTGAATAGACTCCAGCTAATGGCTGTGTGAAACTTGTTCAGCTTCTAAGGAATAAAGACTCATTGAAACTCTCACCATTACCTGTGGAATTTACCTCATATATTTCTCCCCAAGTGTTTTCAGTCAGGTCAACCCCTCTCTGCTGTCATCCTTGTAATCAGTTTCTTTCATAAATTATAAAAAAGTTAAACACAGCCACCTCACTGTTAGGTATACTAAACTAGATTTTTTTTTTTTTTACAGTTCCTACATTTTTGCTGTATCTTTTGTTTTTGGAACTTGTGTCTAGTGTGTTTAAATTCTTTTTTTCTCTTTTTTTTAGTATCCTTTACCTTCAGTGGAAACAGGATGTAGATTCAGCTCTAGGATATTTAAAGAAAGCCATAGAAATGGATAGCAAATGTCAGTTTGCCTATGAAACTTTGGGGTCCATTCAAGTTCAGAGGTATTTTGAATATCTACAGGTTGCACATTTTTGGCTCACTTACTAAATAACCAGTTTCAGATAAAGACAATATGTTGTTTTGATGTGTGATGCCTATCAATATTGTACACATTGATCCAAATGCTAATGCTTAAATGTTCTGTACACTTCGGCTGTGATCACGAGGTATTTAAAATATTTATTTGATACTAATTCATCTGTTTGAACATAGTTGTGTATACCTGTGAAGACTTGGATATTATAAGTAAAGCTGTACATGTATTTGCAACACAAACTGTTAAAAGTATATAGTGATAATCTCATTAACTTCAAAGTTACTAGATTTTTTTATTATTTCTGTTACTAGATTTTTTTATTATTTCTGGCTACTTTACTCAATATATGATCTTTTATAGTAGACAGAAGTTTTTCAGAGTAAGAATACGATTATTCCTTTTTAAATAAAATATGTACAATGGTTTTTTTTTTTATTCTTAAGCAATAACATCGGTGGTGCCAATAGTAGTGAGTAAAGGATCACATATTATAATCAAACAAAAAGTAAACAGATGTTAATTATATTTAAAAGCAGAATCAAATTTTGAAGAATATTTTTGTAGGATTTTAAGTAACTGTATGAATATACAATTATGAAAAGTATCAATTCTTTGTTAGCCTCTGATTGTTACAAGAAAATTAATGATTTAAAACCATCGTCCATCTGTGCATTAAAATTTGTAATGTTGAAAGGTAGGTCTCATCGAGTTAAACCTTACCTTTTAGTGATCTTGTGTTTGAAAGAAAACTGAACAGTGTTGGGGGAGAAACCATTTGATTATGGCCTCATGTTTATTTCTACCACATCATTGAATTAAGTAGTTTTAACACTTATATTTTTACTGGACTATAAGATATGGTAAGAATGCTAATCTGACAGCACCTTTTAAAGGTGTTTCAAGTTGATCATTTTTTTCTAACATGGTAATACACTGGTACTTCTTAAGATTTTTTTTTTTTTTCCCCTTATATTTAGGGGTCACCTACAGAAAGGTTTGGAACTTTTTGATAAAGCAATAGCATTAGCTCAGACTGAAACAGAACTGGCCCACCTCTTCTCTCTCAGAGATGCAGCAGAGGCTCAAGGTCGGGTTGCTACACGTTTAGGTATCGACATTGGATCAGAGAGTAATACCTAAATTGGATTTAGCGACATTGGATCAGAAAGTAATACCTAAACTGGATTTAGTTTAAACTTTGATAAATATATTGCAGTCAGTCAAACAAATGCTATATTTTGTGTTAATTCAAGATAACTTCAGCATTTAAAAAAAAAGATTTGAGATTCACACTGTGACTGGATTAAACAATTGTCCAATGAAAAAAGTTTTACTTCTCTTATTAATATTTGATTATTTGTTTTCCTTTCAAAGAACAAATTAAACTTTTTTCACTCCATATTCATTCAGTAAACTATATGCTTTAAACGTGAATGTACATTAAGAAAGCATACACATCTTGTTTACTAACAATGGTTCCTTTATTCTCAGGACCACTTCTTATATATGTAGCTGTTAGTCAAATTGTCTGAAAGTTATTGCTCTTGGAATTGCTCTGTCAGTTGAAGGGTACAATTTAAATAATGCAACTATTCATGCTCAGATATGTTTAAAATAAAGTCTGTTATCCCTTAACTTTGTATTTTCTGTTTTTCCAGGAAAGTCATGAGTGTAAAGAAATAATTGTTAATAAATAATACACACATCTATTCAATTTTTATTCAATCTTATAATAATTTGTAAAACATTATTACAAAGGAAAGCATTTGTATTGTATTCTGTTTCCTGTGATTTCACAATTCGTCCTAATGCATGCACAAGCATTATTATTCTAAAGCTGTGTAGTTTTGCAGAGGTTACCTGATAGTAGTAAAGACTAAACTGAAGAGTTGTAATTGTTGTAGTATTTGCATGTCTAGGTATACCAGTAAAATATTGTTCAAATGCCACATAGAAAAAAATTCTTCTTTGGATGCACTTACAATAATTCAATTTTTTTTCCTTCTCTGGTGTTATGTTTTTTATCTCAGTAAAATTATAACATTGTTTTGTTAGGAAGATTGAATAAAAAAATTACATATTTGAGGACTAGAAATGCAACTAAGAATTCTATTTTTATGTGGCGTCAAAATCTGAACAGTTTAACTGATACGTACAAAATGAAATATGTTGCAGAATATCTGGAAAATAAAAGTAGTTTTAAGATTAGTGGTGACAGTCATGTGTATTAAATATTCTAGGTTGTTTATCAAATAATAGTTGCTCATAAAAGTGATGTAATTTAGTACTAAAGCACTATAACTGTCTTTATGTCCATAGTTGTGAAAAGGGCAGCATTATATATGGTGAGGTATGCCAACAGGTTTGGAATTGTATTATTGGAAGTATCATTGTTTTTAAACACTTGAAGTTAGCTACTTGTTATATTAGCCAGTGACTTTTATGTAGCATTTTTCTTAAAAAAAAAGAGAAAAGAAATGTGTACATTAAAAATATTGAAAGTGAATACTTGTCAGATACCAACTAATAGCAAGAACCAAGAATTATGTACTTTCTTCTGTGTAGTAGAGCAACATAATTTAGAAAGTGTAAAATTATACATAGGCCTTCATAAATTTGTCAACTGTATTTCTTTTCGTGAGCAGTATAATGTTTTCCTTATATAATTTAAAATATATACACAAAAACCTAGGCTAGTACAATAGTTTTCTGCATCCATTAATATGTGGGACCATGAAATTTGAATAGAAATGAATGAAACTATTTTATATGCACTAAAATGTTAGAAGAAACAGAATACTTGTTTGATATGAAACTTGTATTGTCATGATATAGTCAGGTTGTTTAAGATACAAATAAAACACCATATAGATTACAGCTATTCCTTATTGTGTTGTGTTAGCATAAATAATTGTAATTTTTTTAAAAATGAAAGATGACTTAAATATATTTGCTCTTTCTGCTGTTCTTAAGTCTGGTTTAAATCAGTTATACAGAGATTGACATGAACAAACAGTGAATATATATGTCTATGTGCATGATTTAGTGTTTCTGACTGAGGTGATCTTGAACATGTTGAGAGTTTTGTATTTAGAAATAATGTGATTTATGAGACGATACGCTTTTGCGTGTTTAAAAATAAACAGATACATCTGTCACACTGACTGTCCTGTGTCTCACATTGTGGCTGCAATATAAAAAGTGGAAATTAGTTTCAAAGGGAACTGTTGTAGATTTAAAAGGCTAGTTAGAAGATTAAGTTCCAAAATGCTTTGATGCTCTGTGTATATCAAAATCAGTTTTATTAAAATATCTGATTGAAGACCAATCATGTTTTTTTAACATAATCACAAAGATAGAATAGAAATAAACATTCAACAAAATGCAAGTTTTCACACATTCATATAAGGTTAATTGTAACAAGTGAAAGCGTTCTACATCTTTTTATAGGCACAATTTACAGTTTAGACGGCCTTTTTATGTAAAACATTAACATGTCAGTAAGGGTTACCATACCAAAACTAATAATATAAATACACTTTTCTCTATATTGAAAGTATATACATGGAAAAAACAGTTAACACTTAAAAATGATAGTGTTTGATTTCTTTATGAATTTTCATTACTTCCAATGCAGAGTTATGTTTAGCCACATTCAGACACATAGATGCATGAGTATTCTTTTTAAGTGTTTGACTTGAGTTGATTTATGTAAGTTTTCACTCTGATTTTGTTGTTGCTCATTAATAGGCATTTGCATGGCTTATTCTAAAATTTAAAATTGTTTTATTTTTGCTACCTTTCTGGGAAAAAAAAAGTTTTCGTGAAATGTTCATGTACATATTTATACACTGGTTTCATATAACACTATAAAATTTGTTATAAATGTGTACTGATTAAGAACACCATTATTTGATAAATATCTTTACTACATCACCAACGTTTTAGGAAGATAATCAATGAATCTTACTGATGGTTTAACATTGATCTTGATCTACTGATGTATCACATCAATAGCAGTTTTTTCACTGCACTGATGCTCAGATAGGTTTTAGTACAAGTTTAAAGCAGTTGGAAGAAGGAAGGCTTGTGGTCTCCCTTTCATCTGTTGGAAGACAGCTCATTTGGACACATCAACACGTGGAGAAGTGATATTTAAGAAACATCTTGTAGAAGGATTTCCTGGTAGGGTCCTGAACTCATATATAGTTGTAAACTGTCTTAACACACTATAAAACATTTTTCACAATGCCACTGGTACAAACTGATATAAACCAAACTGCCACCAAAGGAAAAAAAAACCTGAAGTTGTGGCTATTGTTTTAAGACAGTTTTAATGTTAGAAAACTACAGTCATGGAAAGTATTACTTTGCTAACAAAGAAGGAAAAAAATATTTATAAAGAAACCTGATTAGGCCTATAGGGTAATAATGCTGGAGAGGACAAGCCAAGTTCAAAAGCAGTATCCTATTTTACGAAAGCAAGCACAGACATGGTTGAGAGGTATCTTCTTTAGCCACTCAAGTCAGCAGGTTGGCATCCTTGAAATAATCTCATAAGGTCAGATAAACAAGCCAATTTCCATTTATAAAAAAATGATGTTCCAGATCCTGTGCTGCTCTTGGAGTATTCTCAACATTTTTAATTGTGTTCACTCTTCATTTTACAGGACAATGTGTAACCCTTCTGAACCTGATGGAACTGTACAAGCCACTTCCATATTTATGTTTATAACTGTAAGTCATAAACATCCTACCTGAAACATTAAATCATAAAGCATGACAACCATTTAATGTTTTGGTAAACTTAGCACTTTTTGTGTAAAACCTGATGTTATTTGCCCTCGATAAAACATGATATACTGTACTGGAAAGGGTTATATAAACCCTATGGTACAGAAATCCATAGGTGCACAGTTCAATGACGTTTAGCTACACTGAAGAATAGGGTGGCATGAATACCAAGTTTCATTCTAGTTGACGCATCTAGCTGATGGGGATTTAACTTATTCATACCATGGACTTGAGGTGCAGGAATTTCATTTTGCATTATTCTCCTGACAGTTGTTAAAGTTAATCTTTGTTGGACTGTATATTTTGTGAAATTTAAATATCCTTTTGCATGAAAAAAACTTCAGTAACCATAATGGCTAGAGGAAAAGTTTTCAACATTCTTTGTATCTTGGTTGGAAGTTCTTGTAATATCTTTGTCAGTAGCAACTCACCAGTTTATTATAGTCTCTCATAAAATGTTGCAACAAATTTCCATCATCATGTAAAACAAAAGCAGTTATGGTATAAAACTAATAGAAAAAGCTATAACAAAATTGTTTTACAGCTTCATCATACCATAGATACAATCAACACTACATCAGAAGTAAAATATTTTATTGTGTATTTTCATCCTTTCAGATGTATTATGTTTACTGTACTATTAAACACATGTAGTGAATTACAGTTGCAACACTAGTCCCAGGCTACAATACTAACATAACATATACCTGATGATGAAATAGTGAAATATGCACTGTATTTTTAACTAAAGTGGCAGAAGATGTACAAATATAACTACTAGAGTCACAGTAAAATTGGCATCACTGAACATTTCACATGTCAATTGTACAATGTTCTAAGAACAAACTATAAATATTAGATTTAGTCATTATGATGTTTCAGCCACTCCAGTTCTTCACAGTGGAACTGATAGCACTTATGCCTTGGAAGAATCAACTGGATGATGGACCACCCTCAAGAAGTCGATAATGTGTTATAAAGGAAATAAGAATAATATCAAAATTAAAATAAATATTTGCGACTGAGAATCTGGTCAGGATCGCCATTATAAGAACAACTTTCTTTCAAATATCCTCACTACCAACATTATGTTTTTAAGTGACAGAAAAATGGCAACTTAACTCCATCGCTGAGAAATTGAAGTCTGCATTCTCCAAACTCATAATGTACTTTGAATTACCTATTTCTGTACCTGTAAAAGTTTTATCATAAAGCATTGCTCAAAGCTGGCCAAGAAAGTAGTGTGAAATTAACAGGAGTATGGAAAAGAAAAACAAGACTGTTTCTTCTAGCTGATGCCCAAAAGAGGGAAACCCCTTTGTGTAAGAATTTTAATGCATTCATATTTGTTTATATATTAGGAAAAATATATTTACTGTTAAAATTACATATACATTTGAAAAAGTGTATAGGCACACATTCATTGTGATGTAGATTGAAAAGGTTTTGTGTAATTTTTGTTTATAAATGAAAACCTTTTGGAGAGAACATTATGCAGTAATATTCCTGCAGAAATTGTATTTATAGTAATATTAATTGATGTCTGTTTAACACATGTGTATGTGAATACTGGCATCAAGACAAAAAATATTTTTGCGACAGGTAAACAATAACATTTTTTTCACTTAAATTACCCAAACCACAAATTCTAGTTACTGTTTCAACCTTCCAATGTTCAGTAGTATTTGTAATAATTTTTCTCCTTTAATATTAACTATAAAAAAACAAAATGTTATGAAACTACATCAATTAAAAACAAGTTTCAGAAACTTCAGCCATTAAAGTAAATTGTTACATTATATTCAACATTTGTATTAATTAAAACAAAATGTTGTAGTCACATTATATACTATTCCTCTAAAGTTTGTTATAAAAATTATTAAAATTATCAATAGTGTTGTTATTTAAAAACAACACTATAAATATCTTTTCCTGAACTAATTATAGACAGTAATATTGTGTACACAGAAGCAAAAAGGTGAATATTTTTATAACATTACTGACTTATCAATACTCATTAATTCATCTACAACTAAACAGAATTACTTAAGTAAAATTACTGATGATAAAAATATTACTCCATAACCACACTTTCCAAAAACTGCACTTAAATGAAGAAATAACATTTTCATACAATGTGTTCAATAGCTTGAATTATTCCTACATAACAACTAATCTGCCAAAAGCATACAATATAATAAAACCGATAAAGAGAGGAGGAGGCATTATTTCAGACTCTGTTTTACAAACAAAATTCCACTGGAAACAAATCAGTTCTTCCCTATATGCATACTGATGCTACACTTAATCATTTGATAAATGAATGGTTTTATTTCTGCAAAAAATTACAATGTTTGAGTACAAACTCACTTTACTGATTTACACCTAGTCCTTTAACAGATTTCACATTCACTCTGATCTCTTATTAAATTTTTAAAGATATTCCCTAGTGAAGAGAAACTAAACTTTATAATGTTTTACATTTACTTGCTTCTGAGAAAATTAACTGAAATGTGATTTTCTAGAAATAAATTCTGGTGAACTGGTTATGAAACTTTTGGATCTATGGAAAGGCAAGAAAGCATGAAAATTCATTTGAGGCTCTGTGGTACTCTTAATAGATGCTTGCTGCTACTAGGCCTACTTTATTTTAATACCTTTAAATATTTGAATTGTCACTTAGTAAAGAAGTGCTCTTACTAAGGTAACAGATTAGTCCAATAGTTTACAAGTTACTTTTACAAAAATACTGTTTTCTTTAACAATTCTATTTAAATAGCTATAGCAAAAGTTACAAGTTGTATTTTTATGGGTTGGTAACTAAAAAGAATAAAATGAAAATATCAGCTTTTGTTAAATTAGATCCACAGTGTGTATTAAAGGTTGTGTACTGACTTTATTTTGCTGTATAGCTATCCCTAATTTTGTAATGAT
The DNA here is from genome assembly GCF_004210375.1 of Tachypleus tridentatus. Classification (NCBI taxonomy): domain Eukaryota; kingdom Metazoa; phylum Arthropoda; class Merostomata; order Xiphosura; family Limulidae; genus Tachypleus; species Tachypleus tridentatus. Next base: position 36,481,956 of record NC_134836.1, read on the forward strand.
AAGACTGGAAAGAAGGAAGCCAGTTAATAATAGTCACTGACAACTCTTGATCTACTCTTTACCAATGAATAATTGGATTAACTGTTACACTATAAATCCCCCCAGAGCTGAAAGGGATAAGCATAATTGGCAGTGACTTTCAATCTCTTGTCTGCAGGTTTCAAGTTCAGAGTCCCTACTGTCAAACAGCAACTGCTACCAGTGCTTGTCTGATTAAACAGTGGGATTTGACTGTCAGTTTTGCAACATCCACATCCCCACAAAGTGCACATCATGCTAACTGCTTTAAAGATTGAATCAAAAAATTCATGTTTGGTTAACATGTATTTATATGATGGTTAAGTTGAATGCCTATACTTTTTTAAAAGTTTTTATGATACCAAACGTAAAATAATGTTACGTCCTTCCCACGTACAAAAACCTAACGGTTTATTTTTCTTCTTCAAAAGTTTGATCATGTGGGACTGGTCAATCTTCAACTGTATATAATAATAGTTTTTCAAAATTTGTCTGAGTTTTGTCTTCTAAAACATATCACAGATTTTATTTATATCTACTTATCTATATGAAGATAAGTTTTATCTTTGAAGATATTTGTTTTAAAGCATTAAATATATATATAAATACAGGAAATTCAAAATTTTACAATCAACCAATGGTAAAATTGGCAAAAGTAACAGTTCAATGTTTTAACATGTGTAAATATACAGTCATGTGAAAAAAGTCAGGACACCCTATGAAAGCCTGTGTATTTTTGTAACATTTTTGGATATATAGATATTTAATCTCAATTTTAACGATACTGAGAGATTATAGGAATATAACTAAACAATTAAAACTGAAGAAAAGACTTTTCAAGATCTTCTGTAAATGTAGCTCTACAAAAATGCATATTCTAACTGAGGAAAAAGTTAGGACACTCCCACATTTATTCCCACTTAAAATGGCTCAACTCACACACAGGTGTATCACACCAGGTGCACAGGATTAGAAGATCATTACTCAACATTTTGAATGAGGCTTGCCCTATTTAAACCTCAGACATTTAGTTTGGTGTGCTCCTGACTGTTGAAGTGAGGGTGAGTACCATGAAGAGCAAAAGAGCTGTCTGAGGCCTTCAAAAAGAAAGTTGTAGCAGCTTATGAGTCTGGTAAGGGATTTAAAAAGATCCCAAAAGATTTTGAAATCAGCCATACCACTGTCCGGTAAATAGTCAACAAGTGGAGGGTTTTCAAAACAACTGCCAACATGCCCAGGTCTGATCGTCCAAGCAAGTTCACCCTGAGAGCAGACCGTGAGATGTTAAAAGAGGTCTCCAAACACCCTAACATGTCATCACGGGACCTACAGCAGGCTCTGGCTACTGTTGATGTGAAAGTGCATGCCTCTACAATCAGAAAGAGACTGCACAAGTTTAACTTGCATGGCAGGTGTGCAAGTAGGAAACCTTTGTTCTCTAAGAGAAACATCAAGGCCAGACTGGAGTTTGCCAGAGAGAATGTAAACAAAGACCAGGACTTCTGGAATAATGTTCTTTGGACAGATGAGTCCAAAGTTGAATTATTTGGACACCAGAACAGAGGATATGTTTGGCGTAAACCAAATACAGCATTCCAGGAAAAGAACCTCATACCAACGGTTTGGGGCTTCTTTGCTGCAGCAGGACCTGGACAGCTCACAATCATAGAATCCACCATGAATTCTACTGTGTATCAGAGGGTGCTTGAGGATCATGTGAGACCATCTGTAAGAAAATTAAAGCTGAAGCGGAACTGGACCCTGCAACACAACAATGACCCAAAACATACCAGTAACTCCACTGAAAACTGGCTGAAAACTAAGAAATAGAGAGTCCTGGAATGGCCGAGTCAAAGCCCAGATCTTAATCCCATTGATATGCTGTGGGATGACTTGAAATGGGCTGTACATGCAAGAAACCCCTTAAACATCTCACAGCTGAAAGAATTCTGCATTGAGGAGTGGGGCAAACTTTCTTCAGACTGATGTCAGAGACTGGTAGATGGCTACAAGAAGCATCTCACTGCAGTTATTTCAGCCAAAGGGGGTAATACTAGCTATTAGAGGGTAGGGTGTCCTAACTTTTTCCTCAGTTAGAATATGCATTTTTGCAGAACTACATTTACAGAAGATCTTGAAAAGTCTTTTCTTCAGTTTTAATTGTTTAGTTATAATCCTATAATCTCTCAGTATTGTTGAAATTGAGATTAAATATCTATATATCCAAAAATGTTACAAAAATACACAGGCTTTCAAACACAGGGTGGCCTAACTTTTTCACATGACTGTATAATAGTTGCAACATATGAGGTTCATATTTAAATAAAATGATGTATTTGTCACAATTTAAAATTTATATTTTGAGGAATATGATGGACATCTATACAAATATACACCTACACTGTTTTCATATAAAATAAAATAAAAAATCAAAGTGTATTTTAAAATTCATATAAATATTGCTTTCCTCATGAGAATATTGCTATTAAAATACTTTTTATTTAAGCTCTGCTTGAAAGTAATATTTTATATATTTCAAATGTAAATCATAGAATATAGTAATTTTCAAAATATGATGCCATTTATTGAAAAACTGAAACTTGTATATTTGTATATTTTTTTAATAATGTATAATGCAAAGTAATGAGAAAGAAAACCATTCACATTAATTAATATTAAGACCAAATTTACAATAGAATTAAACTACTGTAATACAATGTTCTTGGCCAATTACTTGTAACTTGTAAGAAAGACTTAAAATAGTCCAATTACAGTTAAAAAAATTACAATGAAATAGGAGATGGTATGAAGAAAAATGTATTCAGCTATGAGGAGTTTTATTACCAACAAAACAGTACTTGTAATTAAACAAAACATGTTCAATATTTCTAATAAACCTATTTATTCTTTGAATTTATCATTTTTGTTGTTTCTAATTGCAAACTCTTGTATATGCAAGTACAATCTGTCATTTAAAAACATACAAAAAGATAGAATTTGAATGTGGAAAAAAAAGAAAACATTCAATAAATCACGGTAAGTTTTAAAAACACTGGAAAAGCTTTCAACCATTCATTACTTTTAAAATGGATCAAAAGACAAAATATATATTGCAACATTAGAGCAGCAAGTTTGGCTTAGGATATAATAAAGTTTCTTTTTAAAAGTATTTTTAGGTTGTATTAAACACATTATATATATATCATTTGGAAATACCTTCATGATTAAGAATACAGTTATTTTAACTTCTTACCAATACCCATGTACAACCAGGAAAGATTGTTAGTAAAGTTCACATGTTTGAGTATCACAAAATTATGAAAAAACATAAGACAGAAATTCATATTATGTTATTTTCACCTTGTATTATTGTTAAAAATTTTAACCTGGCACACAACACACCCATTGTATTCCCATATCAACAATTATGTTTTCAAGTTACACTAAATTCATCACTTACACACTTGTACTTTTATACTGCTTGAAACTTAGTTGCTTTAAATTACATCCTTCTTCAAACCTCTTCTGAAAAATAAATACTAAATGTTTGCACTGGAAAATAACTACATACCTGTAATTAATACTACACACAAGTTTCACTTTTCTTTAGTAGGAATTATTGAGATATTAGGCTTATGACTTCCACCTAACAACAGTGCTTGTAAACTAGGACTTGCTGCTGGAATAGCTGATGTCACGTTAATATCCATGGATGATAATGGAACTGCTTGAGTCATGGGTGCATTTCCAACCTCTACTTTTGTGAAATTTCAGAAAACACCAAGAAATTTTCATTTAGAGTTATTATTATTAAAAATGGGTACTCTTTGTTTGGTTAACTTATATGATCTTTTAATAAATACTTTTAATTTTCAATAAACAATAACAAATGAGAATAATATCTCAGTGCAGTAAAAGTACAAAGCAACAATAATAAAAATTTAGTAAACAAGAAATAATTTAAGATTTCATAAAGTTTGGGAATATAACAACATATATTCAACAAAGTTTTATATGTGTCAGAAATTATAATTTTCCAACATTGAAAATGTATTTCCAATAGATACCTTTTCTTACATAATTGCTTTTCTTATTCAGTGTTGCCCTCTATGTGCAAATGTTTTTCCACTCACCACTAGCTTTGAAACTCCCACATACCATAAGTTTCAATATGATTCAGCTATGCTGTAGCATGCAAATAATAAAAATAATAATAAAAATTATAAAACAACCTTCTACCAATAGGAGTGTAACACCTTCCTATTGAAGCTGACTGTAAGAACCCAAAATTAACTTCAAGATTAGGCATCTAAGAAACATGAGAAGCAGAAAAGGAAGTGTGAGAGAAGGTAAATATCTGTCACAAACACATTTCTAGTGTAAAAAAATTACAACTTCTGATATGATACCTCTGCCTCCATATTAGCTAGAATTCCATACTGGAGGGGCTGTTGTAAGTTAACCTGGATGAGCATCCTTTGGAAGGCATATGAAGTACACCCACAGCATGAGATCTCTTTGTAAAGTAACACACAAGGTATGTATTTTTGGCCACAGAAGAAGAACAGGAATGCCAGACATGGTGTCCATCTTTAGCAACCAAGCAAAATCTTATGTGAAATGAGGGACAAATAACCGAGTCCAGGAGAACCGAACCTGAGCAAGGTTCCATTGATTGTGAAACACCCACTGATGAGTACACATGTGGGAGTAAGAAAGGATTGGGATTTGAGAACCAGTAGCTTCAATAATCATAAACGAAGACAGGAAGACTGGGCCCAACTGAGGAAGAAGTTGAAAAATGTTCCTAAGTGAACAAGGTGTTGGGTCTGGATAAGAAAGAACTTCTCCAGCTTGAAGAGTCATCCAACATGAGTTGCATCCTGAAAAAGAAACTGCTATTTTGAATGAAGTTAACAACAGCCAGCTCTCCATGTAATGATGGAAGCACACACTTTGAGTATGAAATCGTCAAGTAAAAGCTCTGAACATCTGACAGAAAATGTAAAATGGAGATGACACAGTGAATGGTAAAGTATGGAATTGATACATCTGGCCTTTGTGCACAAAATAAAGGTAACATCTGGATACTGGCAAACAAGCAATGTGAAAGTAAGCCTCTGAGATGTCTACCTTCATCATCCAAGGACCTGGAGAAAATGCCCAATGAAATGCGAGGAAAGACTTCAGATTAAAACAAGGAAGGCTGATGGAATGGGTGAGATATGACAGATCTATAAATGGATACCAGTCTCAGTCTTCTTGGGAACTATAAACAACCTGTATGGAAACCCTAGAGAAGGATGACTTAGAGGTTCTACAGTATCCTTGAGAAAGAGAGTCTGAACTGCTTTTGAGAGATTCTTATAAAAAAGAAGATCCCAAGAAGAAGAGAAAGAGATAGAAACTGGGGATGATGGAGGACAGCTGAGAAATTGATGGGATTAACCTTCCAACAACACTTGAAGGATCCAAGGTTAAATAATACCACAGATGCACAAACCTAGCTACACATGCTCCTGCCTTGTCAGTACCCACAGGATAGTCATTTGTGCCATTGGTGGCTAGTGTGGAATTTAGCAGTGAGTAACCTGACAACTAGCAGCTGAAAACTAAGAAAAAAGAGCAGAAGAAGGATGGTGATAATAGGTGAAAGCTGTGATAGATGAAAAACAATGGATGAAAAGGAGAAATGTTGGTGAGCAGCCACCACCCTTGGCTCTAGTGATTCAAGAAGCTCTCCCAAAAGTGATCTCTGTAAAAACAGCACCTACCATAGACCTTATGGTCTTGTGAATAAAAGGTGGGAAGGTGCACAAGAGTTAACAATAAATTCCTACTCAGGAGATCAACAGAGGAGTCATACCTGAAAGAAAAGGGCTTAAGAAGATAAACATGGCAATGTGGAAGATACAAGGGAATGAGTATCCACTGAAAACCTTGCAGGGGAGTGGCAGTTAACCTTGGAAAGGATATGAATTAGAAGAGATAACAGAAATGCAGTAACGATCAAACAGAAGTGGAAATATTGGATATGGGAAAACCTCACAAAAGTATTAAGGTCAAAACCCCATACTTACACAAATGATGCCAATTGTTGGGATCATAAATACCGAAAACTGGCAGATGATGTGTCAATGTATTGGAAGCCATAAATTTGTTATCATGGATCCTCTTATCTGGAGAGGGATGGAAAACTAGATATTCCAAGAAAGTGGTAGAATGTAGGAAGAAGGGAGAGTAATCATATGAAAAAAAGATGATACAAATAAAAGGTAACACATGTGTGATACCATAAACAGGAAGGCTGAGGATGGCTTGGGAGCATTCCAAGAGGATTTGGATTGCATAGCAAAGAAAGGATGTGGGAAAAGGCTATCCAAACCATTTTTATCTTGCCCAGACTCTACAGGGAAATAGATGTTAGGTCTGGATTTGGGAGATACAACTAGCTTCAAGATGGACTATGGCTTTCACCGAACTAAAGCCAAAACCTCCTTAGCCAAACTGTAGAATCTGAAGTCTGAGACACAATAGGTTGAAGTACCATAGTATTAGATACCACAGAGATGGTGGTTTGAAATTCAAAATTATGTTGAACTAGAGTAAAAACAGAAAGTAAACTGTTTGAAAAACAGCATGAAAGACATTAAACTGAAATCAAAGTGAAAATCAAGCAAATAATACACATGTTGTAACACTACTAGGCCAAACTGAGAAGCAAAGATCAGATTATACAATATAGAGACAGTCAACTGCAACGGGAGGGTGTGATGCACTTCTACCGGTGGAGGGTTTTGCATGATCATGCATGCTACAACACATTGAAATGTGGGTCAGGTGGGAGTTTTAAAACTAGTGGTGAGCAAAAAATGTTTACATAGGGGGGCAAAACTGAACAAGACAAACTATTATGTGAGAAGAGGTATCATATCAGAATTATAGAAATTTAAGTATATATTATATAAAATATTTTGTTACACTACTGATATTTTTGCTACAACTGAATGTATCAGGTATAATACTTATATCTAATGACTTGTAAAAAAAAACCCATGACAATGACTACCAATAAAAATAAAATGAATATTAAAAGATACGTCAGTCTCCTTCAAAATACAAGTATCACTATTTTCTCTTTCATAGTTCACATGGTACAGCTAAATAATGTACTGATTAAGAGTAACTAATAAACACCTACAGTGTAAATATATAAGCATATGATCTAATATTGGTGTAAAAATGTTCCTTTTCATACCTGTACTGTACTGATTCATAAACAGTTGCTGTAGAGCACCAAACGTTATGGTAGGATCCAGTTCTCGAACACCCACTGAATGGTGAACTGTGAATTTACTGCTTGGCCATTGGTATGAAGGACCCTTAGCAGCAAAGGCACTGTTTTGGATAAGACTCATGACTGTTGGATGTGACAGTCCAAAAAAATCTTCTCCATTTTCTGATAAACACAGTAACTCTTGGCCACTTTAAAAAAACATAAATTTCATAGTTTTAATTTTGTGAAGTACATAACAAAGGTTTATTTTAAACCTATAAGGAAACAAAACACTATTAAATGTGTCCAAATGAGAAAAGGCCAACAATTTTTTTGAAATGTCAGATTTTACATACAGATCAATTTGGCTACATATAATAAATGCAAAATTGTCTACAGCATTGTTCATATTTTCACGGCAAAGTTATCAGAATATGTTACAAGTTGTCAAATATGTATGTGCATATACCTCAGTCTTTAACTGCGTGAATATATCCAGATTTAGGGTGGGTCACATGTAAATACATATATATATATATATATATATATATATACACACACACACACACATGTATACATATCTATATGTACATATACACACATAAAGCAATTTATGGAGTAAATAAACATTCTTTTTCCACATAAATAAATGAGTAGGGAATGATCACTGACAATCTATTTGGACGAGTTACATTTCTTTTTATGTAAAATGGTTTTGAGATGGTCCCTTAAATTTCAAAAATTGTGGATTATGTAAAGTAAGTAACCTTCTTTTGCATGCATTTCTTTTGTACAAATAATAAATTATTGACACATGGATGAGATTACTTGATACAACACACCTTTGTCTTTGGATAATAATATCAGGAACAAATTAAAATCAATCACACACTGAAGTGTTGAAAATACATACACCTGCTTGAATAGCACTAGGAATGTGACTATAGTGTGGTAGCTGAGATTTGTAGAAATCTAATTTTTACAGTGAAATGTGAAGAAATACCAAAAATCTTCATGTGTACAAACTACCTTGTGTAACAGATTAGTCTTTGACTACCTACAAGGTAGATAAAATAAAAACCCCACATTAAAAAAATACACAATAAATTATGAAAATTGGCTACAGGACTGTTTGACAACTCCACTTACTTCTGCTGTATTGTTTCCTGTTGGGAAAAAAACTATAAGCAGCTTATTTGCTTATGTTTTTTATATCTACTAATAAAAAAAAATACTTTCCTCCAAAGTTCAAGAAGTACACATCGAACAATAACCAAGAAAAACAAGTTAACCACAGCTGAGCACATGTTGATACCCTATGTACAACTATATACATGTATAGCTTTCAAATAGACCCATATAAACAACCTAAATAGTTTTGTTGCATGCTACAAGATATACACTCACAGATCCATATGATGATCTTCCAAACATTGTGACATTTGCCTGATGATACCCATTATAATAATATTTTATGATATTCTTTGTGCAAAGTTGAGCAATTTAGGTCACTGGAGTAACTATTAATGTTAAGTAATACAAACCATCTGTCTATGATGGATGTCAGTGGAATAACAAATTAATTGGTCAGTCCATTTAATTTGGGGGACAAATGGGCACATCTCTCAGTCAGCATTTCCAGTTTTGTTTCTCCAACCCCTGTATATCTTAATGGTTTTGCTTCATTTATTAATACACAATTTTTATTACTTCATTACTTCAGTTCAACGTATTTTTATAAATAAAGCTGTTTATCTTTTATTAAGACTTTGCAAGTTCAAAAATATTTATTCAATTTCAACCTTTCCACTCAGGTATCAAATGTTTTTTGTTTTTTAAGAGCACAAGTTGTTGTGAAAGTTTAAAAAATTCTGTTGGATTTCTCCTTAAGTCACAAAATAAAACTGACTGTTCCAATATATCTTTTATTAACAGTTGTTTTGGATAAAATAAAAAAATTGAAACTACTAATCATAATTTCCAATTTTTAATTTATAGAATAGAAATGTCTAAACTTCCCACTTGTATAAGTAGAGATCATCAGCATTTGAAAAATAGGAGTAAATCTGTGGTATTTGTACATATCCACCACTTATTACTATTTTAAGCCATTTTAAAACAGTGAAAAACAAGAGATTTCAACTAAATGCAGTTTAGTCTTACAATTTCTGAGCTTCTAAAGCTGACAAAACCAAAAATCTTTACAAAAACTGGATTTCTTTCTTGCTCACAATCCGGCTGCCACAGAGCTTCATCTTTTCTTGACACAGACCATCAATTTCTAAACTTATGGTCAGAAATATCCTTCTGATCCTAACATTGAATGATTCAGTTATTTTCACTGCTGTACAAAGGTAACAAATTAATTTCACTGTTCCCCTTGCTTGTTTATTTAATGGAAGTAATCACTTTGGCAATAGTTTATAACTTTACTAAAACTCCTGTTAGTAATATGAGATCAGTGGTGTCTTATGGTGGACTTAGCTTTATAATGAGTTTAGGACTTTTTTTTTTTTGAAAGAGCTTTGCATAATTTCAAAAAGGAGGACATATGTAACTTTTCTAAACAATACTGGATGAATACTATATGGGTGTGTCAAAACTGCAATATAAACTTAAACAAGTAAATTGATTCCCAGTAATTGACAAACTTTAACCAAACATGACAGCGTAGTACTGCTGGTTACTCCTCTTACCCAATATCTAGTTGCTATCACATACATACTCTTTCAATACACCTTGTTTTATAAAGTCAGGAAGTAGCTGGTGAAAGATCTTTGTTAGACAAGAATGTTGTGGAATCACCCAAGCCAGGTACGTCAAGACAATCTACACCACTGCCACAGAGAAGTGGCAGCATTAATAGTAGTAGGGGAAGAGGTAGAGCTAGGACTGCTCCTTCCCAGCAGGAAAGGCCTTACAACTGCAGTGACACTTGGACTTGCATGGAGATCACCAAAGAGGAAACCTCCCCATGTAATTTCCTTCAACAGAGGTGAACCTATACCTCAACAGGTCACCTATACAAATAAAATTATTGATTTCTTTCAACTTTTGTTCACTATTGAAACTGTAAATTATATTGTTAGTAAAAAAATCAGTATAAAACGTTGCCAAAGAGGAACCTCTCCACGTACTTTCCTTCAACAGAGGTGAACCTATACCTCAACAGGTCACCTATACAAATAAAGTTATTGATTTCTTTCAACTTTTGTTCACTATTGAAACTGTAAATTATATTGTTAGTAAAAAAATCAGTATAAAACGTTGCCAAAGAGGAACCTTTCCACGTACTTTCCTTCAACAGAGGTGAACCTATACCTCAACAGGTCACCTATACAAATAAAGTTATTGATTTCTTTCAACTTTTGTTCACTATTGAAACTGTAAATTATATTGTTAGTAAAAAAATCAGTATAAAACGTTGCCAAAGAGGAACCTTTCCACGTACTTTCCTTCAACAGAGGTGAACCTATACCTCAACAGGTCACCTATACAAATAAAGTTGTTGATTTCTTTCAACTTTTGTTCACTATTGAAACTGTAAATTATATTATTAGTGAAACAAACCAGTATGCAAAGTCTAAACAGCTACAGAAGAAAGGTGAAACTTTAAGAAAAAAATAAAATGAAGTGATGTGACTTGTGTAGATATTTTAGGATATTTATCCCTCCTTTTTCTAACTACTGGTCTACATAGCTATCTTCCATTCAATACTCCATGGTTCTTTAATGTCTTCTCTAGGGACAGTTTTTTGTTTAGCTATCCATACTGACTTACGTTACAATAACAATACTAATATTCTTCCTAGAGCTGAACTTAGTTATGACAAACCTTTATTAAAGATCAGACCTGTCATAGACCGTCTATTAGTCTATAGATTAACAAATATTAGGAACAAAATTTAGAACTGGTTTTCTCCAGTATTTAACAGATAAACCTGTCATGTGGGATATCAAGTTGTGGGTTCTGGCAGAAGCTGTGAGTAGATACTGTCTGAAGATTAAAATCTACACACACACACACACACACACACACAGAGTGATTAGCAGACAATATTGTGATAAAAATAACAGAAAAGATAAAACAAACTGGAACAATGGATTTTCATGAATAACTTTTATATTACTCAACTAATGACAATGGGAATCTTTTCTTGTGGGACATGAAGAAAAGACAGACTTTGCTGCATTTCCCACAACAATTGGTTTCTATAAACCTACAGAGGGGGGAAACACAATCTGCTAGACGTAAAACTCTGAGAGCTGTGAAGTGGACTGATAAACAAGATATTTACATACTTTCAGTTTTAAATTATAGTACTAAGACAACAGTGACAAGAAGAGGGAGGGATGCTGAGGTTAAAAAAAACAAACATAGTTAATGGTACACTACAATAAGTTTATGGAAAGGGTAGACCTGAATGACCAACATTTAAGCTACTATTCTACTGGATGAGGGGTAATAAAATGGTATAAAAACAGATTTTTTGACTTCTAGATTTGATAGCTGTATATGCTTACATTCTGTACAAACAACAGACCAATCTTTTTAAACCTTTACTTTAAAAGGTTCTTCTGTTATACCACTTTTAGAACTGTACAGGGCTCATCATTCTGAGACCCCCTCTTGATAGGCATTTGTCTACACTTGTCAACAAAGGTAACAGAAAAAGATGTAGACTATGTCTTCCAAAAAATAAAGTACTTACAAAATGCAGACTCTATGATGAATTTTTCTGCATGAAGCACTTTCAAAATTATCACAGTGATGACACTCTTCAAAAAAATTAAGATTTTACCTACATGTACAAGGTAAAAGTATCTGCTCTTCTCCTTTGTTAAGAATTGAAGTATTTTTATTTTAATAAATACAGCATTTTTGGTTGTTTGTATTTGAATGTACAGCAGTATTTCAGTTTTACATTGTTGACTAAATTATTTTTGTAAAGTTTTCTTTTACTATTCATATACACGTATGTCTTAAAATCAGTTTATTACATATGCTATCATACAAGACTTTTGCAGTTTTCCTAAATGTTTGTAGTAAAACACGTGTAAATTACCGTTAATTCCTAGTTTTTGTTATGCACAACGTTATGTATGTTTTTTGTATTCATGCAATTTGTAGGTGCACTATTCCTTTTACACATGTAGAAACATTTGCACATAACATTATTTCCTGATATTTATAAAATATTTTACCTTCTAAGTGTTATGAATTATCCTATTGTTAAGTTGTCACGTTTGTAATGTTGTATAATTTTCTTTTATTTTACCTGAATTTATACAACTAAAATAACATAAATTCAGTAGGCATAACTAAATATTGGGCTACAAAATATAGATATATTTTGGCTACCATACATATGTATGTGTGTGTCTCTATATACACATATATTGCACTTAAATTTCAGTTATTTTTACTAAAACATAGAACAATAAATAAAAATTACATTGAAAAAAAGATGAGTATTTATGGTATTATGAAATGTTGTGTTCATGTATCACAGTTGCTACAGCCAAGCCATAAGTTCAATTTATTCTTCCAAGTGGAGAGTAAAGAGATATTAATTTTTGTAGGCTTCAAACATAAATATTAGAAAAACAAAATCTCATTAAATTACTGTATTAGTACACACAAGATCCCAGTAATTTATCCAGGTCTCTAAATAAACTATATGCAGATTTACAAAATACCATTCCTGTAAAAAGCAATGATTTATTCATCACACTTCAACAGTTTTGGCAAAATTATTACTTTCTTCTTCAAGCTATTTAGAAGCAATTGTCAGATTTATCTAGAGGGGAAACTGTTCTTTCTGTTAGTTACAAACACACACTAATTAATAGTAGGTGGAACTAAACAAGAGGTTTAAAAAGACTGGAGATAATGTCAGGAACCACTCTAATAGATTTGCCACAAATATTGACATCTCAGCAAACTATAGTGGTGGTAGGTTCATATTTTATATTTAGCTCATCTGTATCTCAAATCCATGTTTCAAATTTGTTATCCACTGTACATCTGGTATGGTAGGCATAATGAAATGTAAACTGAGCAATAAGACAAGAGGACATGTTATGTGACACACAAAAATCGATTTTTAGTGATTTTTCTTTATATCTCCTTTTAAATTAAGAAATTAAAACATATAAATATTACAATTTCATTAACAAATCACAATTAAATGCCAATTCAGTTGATGTGTTATTTAACGAAATTCTGAAAATAACTCTCCTCCAAAAGATCATGACATGCACTTTAACCTGCCCAGGGTGAAAGGGTTATCATATAACAACAAGTAATTCTAATAATTTTATGCTACAGTTTTGTTTTTTAATTCTGGATATGTGCTCACATCTGTAACTTTTCACACATTTTTTTTCAACTAGCTATCTTTTAATTTCTTTTGGGTGAAAATATTAAATGAATACTACTAAATAATACAAAATTACCCACCATGCTTTGTTTATAGCCATTAGCAGTTGGTTGTGACATTCACTTGGAGTTATTCCCACCAGAGGATAATCAGGAAAATCTTCTGCAATTATCTGAAACTAATAAAAACAAGAAAAATTCAGTCTGTAAATCACTGATTTTGTTACATTAGTTTATCAAATATTACCTTCCAAACTACTGAAACCCCACCCCAAAAAAAAGAGTAAAAAATGGTCATTATTTGTACATTCAACAACAACAAATTATCCTAAAAATCCACAATTTATTCAAGTTATAAACCTTCTATTCAAAATTACCTTAATTTTCTTCCTTATAAACTTTATTTATCATAATTCTATACACCATTCTCAATTATTAACAGCAAGTTATTTATTTTTTGTAGAAGACAATTTCTGAAACTGTTTTAGCATTAATTGAGATGTGAACTGGAACTGTGAAACAATACATAACTCTGAACTTACTACATGTGGAAAGCTTTTACTAAATACATTAAAAATCTGTTTTACATACACACACAACAACAATGAAAAAAACTAATTCCTTAACAAAATATTTCTATTAAAGATTTGTCTGTAAAAGGTAGTCTTCATGTTAAGAATAAAAATCCTTATTTTCATATTACAGTTTTCATACTTCACTTGTATCATTCTCTAGAGCTTCATAATTCATCTTATATTTTCTCTACCGTAATTATTTATTGCTAATAAATAATTAATTTACAATAAAAAATAGACATTTATGAAATAAAAATAATATTAAAATTTATGGTGAGTAGTTAATAATTTTTGCCTGTTTCTTTACATTTAAAAGAACATAATCTAAGCTTGATAATTAATGTGTGTGGTATGAAAATGCCTAACTGAGATGAATTTTCTCCTATTTAACACTCAGTTTCACTCTTCTAAATATCGATACATGTATATGTCAGACTTTCAATAGTCAGTCAATATTCCAACTATTTTTCACTCAGCTTGAGTTGAACATGAAAAAGCATGCCATTAATGAACTCATTTTAAAAAACTGAAAAAAAAATCAATATTTATTTACAAGAAAAAAACAACAGAAAAAATTTAACTACTGAAAAATCTCATACAAGACCAAAAAAAAACATTCCTCCATATTTACAGAAAATATTAATAAAATACTGTTATTTATTTATTTATATTTCTAAAAACAAAAAAATAGTATAGGCTTTAAATAATATTTTTGGTATTCATAAGAAGATAGACAAATGCTGATAAACTTTGCAATATGGAAAAGTCTTAATATCAGTGAAGAACTGATTCTTTGATTCTCTATTCTTATTACCATACATTTTACTAAAGTCATGGCTCATCAGTACTGCCTGAAAGAGGAAAGCAAATAAAGTCAAGGAAGCTTCTTTTATTGGTAGAGTTTAAGCAGTTTGAATTAAACCTACAGTCTTTTATTCATCACTAATAACATAAACTACTTTATTGTTTAGATGTCTAGAAAAACAAACAATCACAAATAATTACCTATTAATATCCAACAGATGAACAAGTTATTTATTCATGTAAAAATAGGCAAAAAAAAATGGTTTTTCGTTTACTGAAGCTGTCTATATGAAATAATAACCTTAAAGTGTAACACTGAACTTGATTTTACTTCTCACAGATTATATTTCTTCTTAATGCTGATGTTAAAACTATGCAAATATACTGGTAGTTCAGTTAAATTGAGATCAGTATTTGAGTAAAATCATAACTTCACCGATTTCACTGAACGTTACATTAACTGGTAGTTCAGTTAAATTGAGATCAGTATTTGAGTAAAATCATAACTTCACCGATTTCACTGAACGTTACATTACTTCACTGCTTTATTACTGACTCATAGAACTTGTTAGTAGACATAAACAGCTGTTGTAATTCTTCAGTGTGATACAAATACTTATCAAAGTTTCACAAACTTTAATATAGTACTGACTTACAGCAATGCTTACACACCAAATGTAATAAATAACACAACCTTTAAACATTTATTATTACTGTTGACCAAATGCATGACTTAATAATAAAGTACAAACTACCAGTTGCATATAAGATAATATTCCAAATGGGTCACAATATTTTTTCACCAGCATTGAAGTAATTTTTATAGTACCCACCAACCTTGGGAGCTTTTCCATCATCTGTTACAGTGCAAGTGTATGAAGTAAGTACACGAGGATTCTTCATACTTGCATAACAACGAGAACTGCAGTAACCAGCAGGATACACAAAACTTTCTGTCTGGAATTCAGGTCTGTCAAATTTTATCTGCAAGACAATGTTTATACAGCCTTTTTATAAAATTAAAATGCAACCTAACACAAGATATAACCAATTCATTCCGTTTATGTAAATCAAAATATCAAACCAATATTCAGCATCACTTTTAACATATCAGTGTACTGACATAATATTATTTACAATAGACTACATAATATGTGTTTACTAAAACTATCTCTGCTATTAAGAAATGTTTACATATACCAAGAAATTATATGGTAAACTTATAATTAATGCAGTTGTTTCTTCAAACTTATATATATCACTTGTTAGCTTTTATTTGCAAAAATTAGAAAATATGACCTAACAACTGGAGAAGGAATTAAAAATACTAAACTGTTTAAGTACTGAGGTAAACAAAACTACTCTTAAGTTAACGATGATCAGAAAGACACTATTTATTACTAGATGTTTTTGTTAATCATTACTATCACAAAGAGAAATAAAATTTTCAACACAGTTAGTACATGCTCACTGCACATCCAGTACAAATTTATAGTTATCAGTCTTAATATATTAAGTAGTTATAATTTTTATTAGCTTGCAACATGTTTAATCAAACATTTCTATATGCATTTGGCCATTCTGACCAACCTTGCAACAATCATGCAACTTTTAATGTAATAAGTATCTTCACAAAAGTTCACAAACTTTTAGTAAAACTTACAAGTATTTTGTCCACAGAAAGTTAACATTTTTCTAAACTGAAGATGTATTTCTGATAGCTACTTACCTCCTCTCACAAAATAGCTTTTCTTTATTAGTACTACCCTCTATGCACAAATTTCAAAAGCTTGCCACAAACTTACCATTTCTCACATCTGCACACCCATATATATATGATTAAGCAGTAGCTCTTCACCAACAGAAATGAAACACAACCCCTTTTGTAACCAGTCCCTTCTACACATTTGTTCATCACTTTGAAATCACTCAGGGTGCCTACATTACAAATTTCTGACTAGGTGGGAGATGCAAAAGCTTCTATCATAAATACATTTCCAATTTTGGAAAATGTTAACTTCTGATAAAATGTTTACCTCTTTTCACAAAGTACAGCTAGAATACCATACTGAATTGGTAGAGATCTGGCAAAAAAATTATCTCCATTTAGGAAGTACCCAAAGAAAGATCATAAGGAGTGCAAAAAAAGTATCACATCATAATAGGAGGTTGAACTACATCTGGTCTAGGTATACTCTTCATTCTCTTATGAGTGCATCATAAATATAAAAGGTGGAAAAAACATGAAGGAATCCCATAATACACATTATTTATTAATGGGTAAAAATGAATGGTCAGTGAAGACAAGAGTATAGGAACTGTGGAACATCACATGACAAGCTTTAGTCCTAAAAATCTCAGACTACTTCCAGCCAAAAGCTAATAATATGAGGAAGAGGGATCTTCAGGAAAGGAGATAAAGGAAACACAAAGACAAAGGTCCAAATAGAGGATGAGTGAGAGCATGAAAAACAATAGGGTGGGGACAATGGGAAAGGGAAAACAAATGAAATAACAATGATAACATGGGAGATTGGAAGACATAGGCAAACTCAGTAAATCTAAATGTTTAAAATAATGCAGCTCAAGAACAAGAAGTTGAGAAAACTGATAGTCCCTATAGAAGAACCATGTAAAAAATGCAATCATTTATGGTAGGGAAGGCTGTTAAGAATTATATTCCTGGCAGTGACCAGCAGTGGAATATATACTATTTACATCAAAAAAACACCAATGAGGAAATTTATATAGGATGGGCAATTAATGAGGAAACATGCCTGGAAAATCTGAATAGTTTGATGAGGGATCAGACAAAAGTCACACATGAAGCCAAAGGCAGGAATGAATGTTTGACACATATCTGAGTGAGGGAAACAGTGGCAAAGGAAAGGGAGGTGAAACTTAAAGCATGCAAAGAAGTGAAAACTATGTAGAGGAGGCTAAACTGGAGCCACTAGAAGCATATGACATGGAGCAGTCTGAATCAATGAAAAGACTGTGGGAAGAAGACAAATAGGAGGATATGCACACTAATAATATTCTGTCCAGTAATGGCTAGAAGTATCTACACAAAGGTCAAAAATAGGGAAGTTGTACACTGAAATGTGTGACAAGAGCCTCCACATCCAGAATACCCCATTGAGCACACAATTCATGAAACATTTTAGGAGCATCAAAAGAATTCTGCATGAGTCTCCATTGGTCTAGTAACACCAATTCAAGTTGACACACACAGTTGTGACAAAGAGGAATGAGGAATTTGAGAGAAACCCAACAGGATAGGTTCTCTTGTGTAGTAGAAGAGGGAACGGCTGATAGAATGTGAATGAGACATACTTATTCTGTGAACAAAGGGGAGAAGTCTGATGCCAATCAATCAGATGACTGAAAACACATGCAAATGAATCAGATTCTGTCCAAAGCTTTGTCCTTTCTGTCAAACACCCCAGAAGCTGGTGTGACAGAATATTCTTCATGTGATGGTGAAGATTACATAAACATGGACATTTCTTGTTGAATAGTTTCTGTTACATCTCTGGCCGAGAATTTGGTACTCAACCCAGACATAGGAACATTAACAGCTATGGTAGTTATAATTACCTGAAATTGCAAGTGCATAGTGACAATTACAAACTTGAAGAAAAACTGAGAAAAGCTAGAAAAAAACAACCTTTCACACTTCGGAAATATGAAAAATGAAAGAAATATTAAAGAAAAACAAAGTCTGCAGTATAAAGTAAAATGCTGACACACTTGCGAGCACAAACAAGCATGTTTGTACTGTATCTAATCGAGAAGTGATGAAGGAATGCAAGGTTGGAAAAGGCAATGTTCATAATAATGGTTGTGTCACACTCCTACTGGTAGAGTTGTTCCATAACCATTTGCTTAAGGAAATGAAGAAACTCCACTATTGGTGAATGTGGAAAATGTTTACCAATAGAGGACAGCACAAATCTGGAAAAGCTATTTTGTGAGAAGAATAAAGATATCAGAAATATTATTTTTTTAAATTGTGTATTTTTATAACCACTGAAATGAATATCTAAAGTTTTCTCCATAAAACTTTATATTTTCTGTTATTTTCTGTACCCTAAAACAACATGACCAATCTTTCAACCATCACAAAAAAGAATATAAACTAAACTTACTTTTTTCCTTCTATAATGACTGAAGATTGTAACAAAAATTACAAATATTTACAATAAACAACCTCAGGGTCATAAAATTGAAATCTGTTTTCTTTTAATTTCTTTGTTGTATTACTCTTTTAATTGTATCTAACTACAAAACCTGCATAACAAAATAAGAAATCATCTCGTAACCACTTCTTCAAGTTATAGTAAACAAAATATTACATAACAAACATGCATACACTGGTGAGAAATTTAAATTTTTTTAACTTAGTTTTTAATGTCTAACCTGATATGTTTTAGTTTATTTACACTTTAGTTTCTTTATATCAATACATAAAAACACAGATAAAAAACAATACATTTAGATCTTTCATACAAATCTTTTACTTTTCAACCCTGGAAAACTTGGAATGTCAAGAAAAGTTAATCCTACTTAATGGTTTGAATGTTATCAGTACTTTACTGAATTTTTTATTTATTTTAAATATTTAAGTTAAAATACAAACTAATAATATGTGCAAAAAAAAATATTCTCCAAATATTACAATTTCCCTTGCTTTTGAAATAAACTGTAAGTGCATCAAAATAATTCTATTATCATGTTTGAAATGAACTTGGCAATAAAAACTTTGAATATCTTAAGAACCATCATCAGAATGAGATAGAAATGTACATCATTCATTTAATTAAAGTTTTTTTATACTGATTATCCATAATAATAAAAGAGCTGGTCTGTGCATGCATGTGATTGCCACAGCTCCAAAGTGAAAAAACCCAAAAGGCCTGATTGAAACTTTGGATGCATACTAAGAGGATTTTGAGGGTGTGCACATGGGAATTTTTTTTTATATTTGACTTAAAACATTCTGGCCAAAGTTTTGCCCTATATCTCTTGAACCCCATAATCCTGTTTCCTGAAGGTCCATAAAAAAATATCATATTTTTTCTAACTCTCACATACAGAATGAACAATCTGTGGAGGTTTTCTGTCAAATACTCTTTTTCAACATAAACATGGGATGAAAAATACAAATCTGAGGATTGAAAAAGTTGAACTGAACTAAGTTTGAGAATTGACAACATACAACAAGAAGTTAGAGAATACTGGAGCCTTCTGAGAATGAAAAGAATTTAAACAAAATCACAGGAAGAAAAAATGAATCTAAGAAATGTATGTTAAAACCATCTGCTTTTAAAAAGAGTTGAATCAAACTTAGAAAATGGCAACAGACAAACCAATTACAGAACTAGAATATTCAGGTAGCTACAAAGTAATTAAGATAACAAAGATGCTTGATTGGTACATTAAAGCCTTTGTGAATAATGAAAGAACCTTAGAATCCAGCAGCAGAACATGGGTATTTTATGCTAGTAAATAATGTAATAACAAAGTTTTGAGAGAATTACTGACTTTTTAGAAAGACAGTGGATGATACAATAGCATGGCATATACTCTTGGGTTTCTGGTTTATGAAACTGAAAGCTGAAAAGTTTAGGTTATTTCTCAGTATTATCTAGATTACAGCTATTTAATTGGTACTAAAACTCAGGTGCTCCAACAATGGTGAAGACATTGTTGTTAGTGAGCTACTCGGAGTTAATGAATGTCAAGATACATAAAAGCAAAGACTGGGAATTTATTTAAATATTTTCTTTCAAACTAAGAATTCAAAACTTATATGATATTAAAATTTAATCAATCCCAGAAAACACAAAAGTGGGTAAGATTAAAGAATGTGCTCCTAGGTGGCTACAGTGTGACATGGCATGCCAACTACATCTGTACAGTGGTAGGATGATGATTATACTACCATTGACAAGTACATTACAATCCAAAATCAAACATATTAATGTGTACTGGTAAACATGTGGAGGAAGGACCAGAGCCCACCAGGTAGTCACTGATACTACTGACAAAAGAATGTGCATCATCAGGGAAGATGACAAGAAGAGGAAAGAGGTAAGGGCTGGTAAAAGAAAGGAAAGGTAATTGCATACAGAGGGCAGCACAGAATGAGAATAGCTATCTATGTGAGTGGAGGTTATGTACTTTATCTGAAAGATGAATGTTTGTAGATTTGTTTTAATTACTGAGTTCCATTTTGAATATTATATTTTTATTGTTAAATACTGTACCTAACAATAATCTATCTCTTAATTTAGTGTAACCAAAAACTGTATTAACTTGTTAACTTGAGAGAATTATGAGCTGATGATGTCATTTCAGAACTGTTAGATACTAGTATACCTACTCATTATAATTTGTTAACAACTTTCTTGCATGTCAGTCCTAGATTTTAAACTGATACATATCGACTAGAGGGAAAGCAGGTATTCAATAGCATCCACTGCCAACTTTCTAAATGTATACATGCATTTAAGTTCATACTGTATTACAAGTTTTGGTGTATGTTTAAAAGTAAATCAAAACCTTTCACATTCACTTGTAGGTTTTTGTTGTCTGACTAAATAGTGGGATTTGAGTCATGTTGTTATTGTATCCAGATTACCTTGGATTCACAGTCTGGGATTTTTAACTATTAGACCACACCTAGCTTATTTAGTCAGTAAACTATAAACATGAGAAATATTTGCTCCTGACCCAATGAATTCAAATTGAAAAATAAGTTCCTTTTTAACAATATTTTATATCTGTAGTACTCATTTTGTAGCCGAGATTTATTTCAAAAAATCTTTAAATATTATGAAATTTAAATACAAATATTGTGATAATGAGCATGCTTCCTTTAAATATTTCTAGTCTTTAATCCTACTGATACAGGTCTTCTTGTGGTCATTCATCATCTCATTTGTTGACTTGCATTCAAAATTTTATTACACTACTATTTTATGAATGTATATCAGCATGTTTGTAACCAAATAGTAGATTATAATTCAAATTTTAATATTATACACTAGGTAATCTCTTAATTTAAAAGTAAACAAAAAATTATAAACATCAATTTTTGTGTGTCATTTGATATGTTGAATGCAGCATTGATTCAAATGCTTACCAATATTGATAAGCTAGTAATATAAGAACCTTCTATTTCTCTATTTCTGATATGTTAATATATTTAATGAATGAACCAAAGTGTGCTCCCCACCTCTTCAATTTTTGAAAATACTTGCTCATGTGTGCCCTACTTTGCACAATAATGTATGTACAACCAATTGAAAGCTTAGAATTTCCATCTAGTGGTTTTCTCAGCTTCTTCAAACTTTTTGCACAGAAAACCCTTTCTTTTTAAGGTATATTCCAAGTAACAAGGTAAGATATTAGTAAGTTTGAAATTTCTTAGTTTCTTTAGATCCAAATAGATATTAGTTACTAAGCCTGATAAATTATACTGGAATTCTCTGGTAATGTTGCAATAATTTTGGATTTTTTGTTGTTTCAAAATGTACAAAAAAAAAAAAAAATTGTTCTATGTACTTCATGTGCAAAATTTGATAAGTTTTAACTAGAAGAATTATCTGTTTTTTATAGTTCTTATTTAGTGTTCTACCTTTCAAGAAAAATGGACTGAAGTTATAATTCATTTGTAAATAGTAATAATGTATTTAAATATATAATGTACTATAACTCAAATATGACTGTAATTTTCATTGTAGTTCAATAAAACATACCAGAAACAAGTCACTTTGTAAAGGTTAGTTTTATATTTTTGGATACAGAAACACGAGTGCATGTGTACCACATCACTGTAACTTCTTAGCTAGGAACAACTGAAGTACGATCAATATCATAAAAATAGTAAATATATGAATGTATAAAGTTATGAGATTTAAACTGTTTAGACTCAACTTTTGTATCTTTGTGTCATAATCTGTAGTCATTATAAAAGCAAAAAAGCATAATTTGCCTCTATTTCCTACTATTTTATAATGGTTACAAGGTTAGTCAAATCAACAAAATTCATATACATTTAATAATATTGAGAAAATAACAAATAAAACATTAATTTTCTTGAAAAACGTTTGATAATTATCTGAAGATTATTTTTAATATTTAACTCAAAATTAGTTTGTATGTTTGTATGTATATTGTAGTCAATATCTGAAAAGAAAAATGTATGAGAAACACATTACTTTAAAAAAATCTTAAAACTTAATTTAAAAAAAATTTATATCTTGCATACAAAACCCTTGTAATGTTTACTGATAATAACAAATATTTTGTGAAGACACACTTACCATTTTAAAAGTTATAGTATGAAAACTAATAAACACAAAATAGTCATAAGAGACTAAGCTCATAGCAATAGTCAAACAGCCTATGTAGTTATTGTGAATTTTTGTTTTAGAAAGTAATCTTCATAATTACCTTTAATCCATGGTTATTGCCAATAGTAAATTAATTTTAACTAATTAATTTTGGTTTAAATATCCAAGGTCTGCTGATTTTCTGTATTTCTTAAACGAACATGTAGACTAGATATTAAAACCAAAATAATTGCAAGTTCCATAAAATATGTACCTTATTGATATATTCCCTGGTGTTATAAAATGTGTATTACTGTTTAATGTGTCCTTTTTTTCTAAATTATATAATCATATCTAATTTTTACAAATTGTTCCTACTATTAATAATAGGCATTTCAATAGAAAGAATTTTTGCTACAGTTATCATATTTACTATATGATATATATACATGCATGAATATTTTATGTAGAAAAAAAGATCTTTAAATTATTAGAATAAGGGGAGTTAGATGAAGTAAGGCCTTTTACAATTTTACTCTGTAATGGTACCTAGTAGTTTAAACCAAACTCCTCTAAAAGTAACTTTATCAGTTTATAAAATACAGGGTTCATATTTTTCAGTTATCTAACCATTTCCATTCTAAAAAAGTTGGATAATAAACATATTTTTTACATACAGTGTTAAGGCATGAAAAACGTTAGAAAACTCCTAACCATACCTCTCCAAGGCAATACACTGTTAAGTCTCCTAACAATACAGGGAAAATGGGCTGAGCTGCACTACTGGATGGAACCTGTGCTTGAGGTCTATCTGTTGCTGTTTTTTTCTTTTTGGGTTTTATTTTCACACCATCTTCTATTCCCAAAAAAATTATGTATATGTGTGTGTGTGTATATATATATATATATATATATAATATGGATAAATTTATATGTAGAAACTAAAACACTTTAAATTCAGAATAGTTTTAGAATTCTGATGTAAATGATTTTTAAAGAATTTTTTACACTAATCAACGTAATTACTTATTTGCATTTACTTCAACATCCTGAACACCAAAAACATAATCATACATATTTTTAAATAAATACATTATACATACTTTTTACTATCTTTCTTCAACATTGAATGAAATATATTTCAAAATTATTCACATATTTAGTTCTACATTGTGCTACAACTTCAGACCTCTATAAGATTTCTTTCTTGTGTAACTTGCACTTTTTATACAACTTTTTTGCATGAAGCTCAAGTGATTAAATTAGTCATTAATGTTTATTGCTAGAACATTAAGTATACTCATGCACAGATAAGATTTGTAACAAAGAGGAGGACAGACTTAGGAAGATGAGCGCTTGCTCTTTAACTTCAGAGAAAAAAAAAAAACATCAAAATTTCAGTTGGTAAACACCTTCTTGGTAGGGTGGAGTGCTTAACCAATCCCTTGGGTTCAACTCTATTATCAGTTTTGCAAGCTACTTTAAATTTATAATTTCACCTTTATCTGGCAGCTTGTAAAAGGCATACACAACATAATAAGTGATGCTGTATCAAATGGCTCATATAAATATTATTACCACCTCTGCTGTGTTTGTTGTATTCTAGTCAGCCTGAAAAGCTCTGGGTTGAGAGTAACACATTTCTGGTAATGGT
Source organism: Tachypleus tridentatus (assembly GCF_004210375.1). NCBI lineage: Eukaryota > Metazoa > Arthropoda > Merostomata > Xiphosura > Limulidae > Tachypleus > Tachypleus tridentatus. The sequence continues at coordinate 36,507,007 of NC_134836.1, forward strand.
TTTGACAAATGTAGTGTATCTGAAATACTATTAATACACATTCTTCTAATTCTTGCAAATCTCCAATGGACAAATTAAGGAACATAGTGTTTTAAAAAAAAAGTAGGCCTACCATAATTTTCTGAATATGCTTTTTTTTTTTTCACTAGTTAGGCTGCATATATGGTCGTAAATCTACTCCAGATCATCTTTTCCAACACATGTTGTAAATGATAATATATACTCGAAATGTTTAGTTTCAATGGTGTGTCTTACTAATTCTCTGTTTTTAAGGTAATAATGACATCTTTTGCCCATTTTCAGCTTTACACATGATTTTTTGAAATAAATTCATCAAAAAGCTTTGTTAAAATACTTAAATTTTTGTCTACAAAACTTTTGATGCTAAATAAAATCTTGAAATCTTTTGTGTATCTTCACAAAACATATTTAAGCTAGAGTATGGAAACTCCAAAGGTCAATCAGAGGTCATGTGATTGGTCAAATCAGTCAAGCCTGTAACTAGAGTTAAGAGGATTTCTGTTATGAATTGTTAAGTGTATTTTTAAATCAACATGATGAAATAAAAACAGCACCAATCTCTTAACATAAACAGCCCATGCAGCTTTGTTGTGTTGAGTTTTAATTTTATGGTGTATTTTTAAGTCAGTCTCATGCACGCACAGGATGGAAATGTTTCAGACAAAACTACACGTACTGCTATCGTAGCAACAATGTTGTAGAAGACAATGACTAAGAAATAGTGGCTGTATATGGGTTTCTGAAAATGTTTACTTGCAAACATAGCAAGCACTAAGGCAAACACTCAGAGATTATATGGGCACTATTTATATTCAAGTCATCAAATGATTACTTTGACTGCAAAATTGCAAACATTTAGGTGCATATTATGTATGGTGATAAAGAAAATTTAAAATCTTTGTTCATGAAGATTAGTGTGTATTGTGTATTTGGAAAATTAGTCATAACAAGTATAACTGCAATCATTATTTACTAACTTGTGATATGTGCACATACTATAACAACTGTTGTTGTACCAAAAGTGAAAATAGCAGTCCTACTTGTACCTATATTATTTTCACATCCTTTAAAACAATATTTAATGCATGCATTAGTCTTAGTCATTAACGTACATAATGTATTACAAGTTTTAGTGTATGCTTAAAATGCAATCAATGCTTTTCATAATTAATTATATGATTTTGTGCCCAGCCCTTCTGATAATGGATGGCTCATTCTGTGTTGCATAATATAAAGACAAAACAATTTCTTGAAACATTAAAAAGAGAAGTTAACAGTATTGACAATTTACATCATAGTGGAATGAAAAAAAATCAGAAATACAAAAAATATTTAAATTGGGACCAACATAATATCACTTTTGATAACTATCCAATAACTATATTAATATATCATAGATAATCAAATTTTATCTAAAGGAAAATATTAACTGAAGTGTTAGAAATCTTCTTGCATAACTTTTTGGTTCTAAAGTAAAACTAATAATTAAACATAATTTTGACCACCAAAGACTGTCATTACCAAGTGGTATCAACAAAAATAAATAATTTAAAAACAGAGTAAAAAAATTAGTAAAAAGAAGAATTGCCTCTTTGATTTCACAGAGAAATAGGAATTCAGAAATTGCATACACGTAACTGTTTTTAGCACAAAACTATACAATGGACTATTTGTACTCTGTCCAGTGTATGAAATCAAATCCTATGTTAAAGCATCACAAATTCATAAATGTACCATTGGTCCATCAGAAGACAGCATGTATGAGACTTCACTTGCACACAGAAGCAGTAGCTCAAATATGGAACATCCAATATGTAATAGAATCATAGCTCAGACCTCAAAAAGTGTACACACATATCCATTCATCCTAGGATTCTACACATGAATGAAAAAGAAACCTCAGACATAGCTCACAAGGGACTGTACAGAAAGGCACATGCAAGTTTTCAAGATATTTGAATTTCACTAAAAAAATTCAGAAGTGATGTGATATTATTTTACCTATTGCTCTCTTTTATTAAAAGATACTATTTGAAGGTTGTAAGTGGTAGAAAACGTATGCTGTTTTAAAATAACTGGTTTGTTTATCAGGCTACACCTACACCACTTTCTTGTTCTTTACAAATCCTGAAGCATTACTCATACTGCAACATGTGAAATTATCTGACTGGCCCACGTATGTATGCACATTTAGCACTTTGTTGAGCCAAGCTACATTTTTCCAACAATCCACATTAATTTAGTTACACATAAGGCTACAAAGAAAAGGATTATATTGTTGAAGTTTCTTCTGCTCCAAGAGGATGTTATAAAAAAATGATCTAAACTTAGGAGTTTTTCCCAAAACTTAGCTGGGACTCTGGTAGTCCCTCCTAACTTTAATAAAGAGTTTAAAAATGATACTAGGAGATAAGGACTTGTAATTATACAGCATTACAGGATATTGTACAAGGAATGATACATAAAGTACTTTGAATAATGTGAAAATAAAATTACTGTGATGTTTTACACCAAGTAGCTGTAAGATTCGAGAAAGAAAAATTCTGATTGTCTGGAGAATAAATATATACTTTTTTCAAAATAAACTGTGTGTCCTGGTTTATATATTTTATCCAAAGAAAACTTTAATTTACTCATTAACTAGTTAACAGACACATATTTCAGGTTCTTAAAAACTTCTAATTCCAATCAACAGAACTAAAATTTTGTTTATAACACTGTAAAGTACAGATATTTCTGCGAGTAGAAAGTCCACTTTTCTGTTACTTGTTAAAGTATACCATTAACTACTTACCACATGCATCTCTGGTTGCCTTTTTCTTCACTGGATTTTTTTTCTTAGTTTTCATGTCTCCACTGTCATTGTAAGACAACGATGGTGTAGAAGATGCTGTTAATACTTGAGATGAAGTTATCAAACCACTACTGGGCTGCAAGCTTCCTTGCATAGCACCATCTTTTATTCCTAGGTACATCATCAATTTCTTCAAAAGAAACCTAAGGAACCACATAAATTATAATAACTTAAAGAGTTAAATTTTATACACTTTATATATACAGATTAACATGCATAGTTACTGTTTGTATATCAGTAGAAGAAAAATTGCTACAAAAGGATGTATAACACATTTCAAGACTAAACAACTGTATTACTTTGAAATGTATTTATAAAAAAAAATAATTCTGATATGATATTTTTGTCAGTGTTTAGTAAAATACATACTTTAAGATTCGCAACACTAAATGCTTAAAATTACCTGTGTAAATAATTACACAATAAATGCCTAAGCTACATGAAACTAAACATGTTTGTTTATTTCTGAATTTTGCGTAAAGCTACACGAGGGCTATATGCTCTAGCTGTCCCTAATTTAGCAGTGCAAGACTAGAGGGAGGCAGCTAGTCATCATCACCCATCGCCAATTCTTGGGCTACTTTTTTACCAATGAATAGTGGGACTGACCATAACATTATAACACCCCCACAGCTTAAAAGACAAGGTGGTTTGATGTGATGAGGATTCAATCCTGCGACCCTCAGATTATGAGTCAAATTCCTTAACCACCTGGCCAAGATTGAACATAAAGCAAGTGTTCAAACAAAAGAATGCAGGCATGCCAATGACATTTATGAAAAAAAGAGGAAAAGGTATATAGCCTGGTGCCAGAGGCGCCACAGTCCGGCGCAGCCACGCCTGACTAGGGGGATCCGGGGGCATGCCGGATCTATAACTATCTATAACTATAACTTTCATTTACAGTTTTTAGCAGATTGATTTATTCTTTTAATTTGCATTCATTTTTTAGAAGATATATCAAAATATCTAAAATTAGCAAATAAAATAAAAAGTAAGTAAATGAAATTTAAGATTGTTTATTTGCTATTTATTCAGTTTAATTTTTTCTAAATCAAAATATATTAGTAATATGAGTTAATAAAGCCAAAATAACTCAGTAAATATTTCAAATACAAATCATTTCATAATTATCCTTTTTGTCATCAATAACATCATCATCATCAACTACTGGTATGCTGCCAATTAAATGTTTTACAGTCATTGCCAATAACTACTTCTCTGCTGCATATATTCCATACAATTTTCAAATCACATAAAATTACTCTTTTGACTAATCATGACTACCTACAGTTCAAATTGTTCATCTATGCAATCTTGTCATTATACTACTGGTACCTTAATGTCAGTAAATTTTCCATTCTTTCACAAATTGACAATACAAACTAAAACAGCATATGAAGGAAAGCTATGACATTGCTTAAAAATTCAACTACTGATATGGTTCAATATTAAACTACTGATATCAGTGATATGCCTCAGAAATTAAATTTTGTACAGTCACTGACATCAACAACTACTGCTCTGCTGCATGTATTCCATTAAAATTTCAAATTACTTAAAATTACTCTACATGACTACCTACAGTAAAACTTGTTCATCTATACAATCTTGTCAGTAAATTACTGGTACCTCAATATCAGTATATTTTTCATTCTTTCACAATACAAACTGAAACAGCAAATCAAGGAAAGCTTTGACATTGCTTCAAAATAAAATTAATGATATGCTTTAAAATAAACCACTGGCACTGTATGCTGCAGATAATAATAAAATGTTTTTCAGTCACTGATATCAACTTCTGCTCTGCTGCATAAATTACAGTCAAATTTCAAATCACTTAATTTCCTTTAATCAATCTTGGCTACTTTCCTCTTTTTTTGAGACAAGGGTTTCCAGTGCTCTCTTCCGAGCTTTTTTCTCTCCTTCTCTTAATGGGCAGCTCTCTGTGCCTCTGCAGCTTTCTGGACTTTTTCTTTAGCCAAGGTGGCTGGGCCAGATTTCACAGAACCATAGGCCTCAAGCCTTTCTGCCCTTTTCTTCTGATTCTCCCTCAGCTTTGAGGTATGCTTTGAAGCTGCCGATCTAATGTCCTTACACATTTTCTTGTCTACAGGATCAAAATGAACATCTTTCCTTTTAAACATTTCAATCGCTGTTGTTTCTTTGGAGCGTAGAGAATATTTTATCGTCTGGTATGCACACGATACCAGACCACGAGACCTGCAACGAGACGAAACGAGACTGCCTCCAAGATGGCGGTCAGATTTTTTTTTTTTTCCTGCAATAAACATTGAAAAAATACGATTTCTCCTCAAAAACCACCTACCTGGCCCCCAAATCGCTCATATTTTCTCCTTGAATTTACATGAATCTCGTGGGTGATCGTTGGCTGTTTGAAAACCATGGAACTCCGCGTTTCAGCGGAAAAATGGCACGCATGAGAATGAAAATAAAAGTACACAACTGACTTGAGCTTTCTGTCTTTAGCTGTACTAACTCATTGCACTGTTTTGGTGGGGATCCAATTTCCAATTATTGTGCCCAATGACAATGATCTAAGAACATTCTCTATTATTTTCCCTAATGTGTATTCCTCCTTGATTCCCTGGTTCTTCCAGTGTAGCATGGAAGAATCCTTACTTTTCCAGCCCCAAACTACAGGGGATGTCAACATGGAGCTTCCTTTGTTAGATATGTCTTTGCCTCACCCAGTAAGAAAGTGTTTGGGCTCACCTCTTGTTTTAGATGTAAAGCTAAAGTATCCCCTGAAGGTGTAGTACAGAACACCTCATTTCAATACATCTTAACCAGTTCCTAGTAGATATGGAAATTTGGATTTGGCTCATAGTGCAGATGAGAATTCCTCCTCCTCCTGTCATTATAACATCTATTTCATGTAATTATTTTGCCAAGATAGAACAGTCTAATGCTCCAATAGGTGACCATGCTTTTGTGGTTGCCACATGTAAGTGTATATGTGAATGAATAAATAACCACCAGTTTGACCATGGGATTTTCTTGTCTTTTACTGCTTCAGAATGAAGCTCATCTTTGTATGTGATCAACACTGGCTCCTACACCATTTTTAATGCTGAATTTTATCTCTTAATGTTGTAGAGAGGTAAGTACCATTTCTGAAGTAAATATTTTCCTTATCTGAAAATGTATTTAACACAACTTAACTCTCTGTATTACCTTCCTCCTCCCTACTACCAATGCATTTCCTCTGTCGTGTCTAGGATGAGCCTATGTGCTACTGCTCACAATGATTGTGGTGCATAGAGATCAAGCCACTACCAATATTTATTAAGAAGCTGTTACTGTTTTTGAAATTCAAAAATAGCAGTTAATAGAAACAATTACTATACTATATAACAATATTAGGCTAACTATTAGAAAAACAGCCAAATTAATAAGTACTAATTAAACAAGAAGTAGATATTTATAACAAAGGGGTAATTAAGAAAAGCAGAATGAGTAACTCAAAAAGTGATTAATTATAAATGGAACCTATAGAATATTTCTCTAAAGTTCATTGTCATATCAAACATGCCATTATAATCATTGTCACAAAGCCACTACTCAAAAGAGGGTTCTAAGAGAAAGAATACTGATGAGTATAAGAAAAATCTAACTTGGCCAAAAAATGTTTATACAATGCTTGACTTAATCTACAATTAATTAAGTGTTCCATTTTTAATATGTAACATAAAAAACAAAATCACAACAAGTTTCATTTATTATATTCATTAAAAAAAAAGAGTCATAACTGACAAATTTCAAGTTCAGTAAGGTTCATGATATACGTCTAAACAATGTTCCCTTCCTTCAGCTAGATGCTGATACCAGTACAAAACAATTTCCATAAAGTGAACTATCTTTGCTTCAAACAACCTTAGTAGAGTATTTAGAAACAAACAACTGAGCTTACTAAGAATATATGCTGTGCATTAAAAAATACACACAGAAACCTGAACTTTCTGGTGCCTAATAAACAATTTTGACCAAATTTTTTAGGATGAGATTTCAAATATTGAAATGTTGACTTCTTGTTTTTCTGACCTATGTCTCATGAAGATTCCGAGATGTACAAAATATTTTACTGCAATTATTTTAATGTTTTTTGTATTTTGTTCAGATAATTTACAATACTATTATATTATATACATTTTTGTGCTTAGAGTTTTATGTTTCTCTTACAAAGTAAGTCATTGTAATAACTATTTAACTGAAGTTTGATCTTCTTGGTAAAGATAGAAAATATTCTGCATGTTTAACTTTACTGGAAAAAGCAAGATGAAAAAAGGGGGATGCTTCATGTAGAAAATATCAAGTAAAATAAATGGAGTTTACAGACTATTATTAATAAAACTCAGCACTATATTTTATTAATTCTTCAAAACTATTCTTTCTCTACTGTACTGTTTCTATTACACATTGTAACATGGTTATTTTTTTGATGTAATTATTTAATTGTTGAAAGCTAGTAAAGTATTAGAAATGAACAGGCTTAACAATTGTGAGAAAAATAATTGTTACAGGTATGTAAAGTTTAGAATTCACCCAGGTAAAAAAAGAGGTCTATTTTAGAAGGTGAACCACAACTTTGAAAACAAATGATTTTGGTGAAAGAACTTAAAAGGTATGTTATGGATGCCACCAAGACTTATTTTGATGAGAAGAAAGTAGAAATCTTGCAACAAGCTGCCACAATGCCTGATAGCTTTGCTTTAACTCACAAAGTTCAGTCGGTCCAAACAATCTGGTGCCTATTAAAATTATTCATGACACTTTGGCTTCTCAATCTTTATTGTTACAGGCTATACTACCTCTTCTATTGGGTAAGCCATTGGTAAATCTATTTTAGCTCAAAGCATTGAGGGTAGCTTAGTGAATGTACCATTGCACAAAATTTATTTACTGTCATACTTAGCCTCAGGAATTGTTATTGTGGGTTTTATGATCACTCTGCCAGTTAAGGGTGTTTCTTTGTTGCTGGGTAATGACTTTGCAGGTAATCAGGAGACTGCTAATCCTTGTATTGTTTCTGAGCTGAGCACTTGTGAGAATAGCAAGATTGTTGAGGTAAAAATGTCAGGTTTATTTCCAGCCTGAACTATGGCCAAAAAAGCATCAGAAAACACTGAAAATTTAGCAAAGACTGAAACTGTGTTACAGGATGATTCTACTGATTTATCAGATACATTTATGTCCCATAACAAGGACCATGACCATAATTCTTCTGTTAAGGATTTTCCCAGGGATAAATTGTCTGATGTGTCTGGCAGGCAAAACAGTATTAAGGTTGATGAGTTGTCTTTGAAAAGCTAGCTTCTCTTAGAGCAGAAGCAATCCTGAGACTGCCTCCTTGAGGATAAATTAGAGAATGCCCCTGTAAGATATTTCATTAAGAATGATGTACTTAAAAGAAAATTGCATCCATCTGATCTTCCTTTCAATAAAGAATGGGCTACTGTAAATCAAGTTGTTGCACTAAAGGCATACAGACATGAGATAATAAGACTAGCCTACAAGATTCCATTGGGTGGATACATTGGTGTGAACATGTGACAAGATAAGACATTTTCTTTTGGTGAAGTCTCAGACGTGAGATGTCTGAGTTTTGTGACTTGCTACACGCCAGATGATTAGTAAATCCGGTGTTTCAATTTCTGTAGTGAAGCTGTCAATATCTACATTTGATGAGCCATTCAGCAGAGTCATTATTGACTGTGTTGGTCCATTACCAAACACAAAATCTGGAAATATGTGTCTGTCGAGTATTATGTGTTTTTCCACCAGATTACACAAAGAAATTTCAATAAAAAAAATTAGCATAGGCAATATATCCTAGGTTTTAATCAACTTCTTTACCTTGGTTAGTCTTCCAAAAGAGATGTAGTCTGATCATGGGTAGATTTTTATGTCTGGTCATTTTCAACAAGACACACATTAACTAAGAACCATAGATAAAGTCTAGTGCATATCACACCCAGTTTGAGAAAGCTCTGGAACATCTTCACTCCACTTTGGAGACTATTGTTAAGATTATTATCAAGTGGATGAGTTGGATGAGGATATTCTTTTCTTGCTGTTTGCTGTCCATGAGTCAGAGCAGGGATCCCTTGGTTTTGGTCCTTTTGTGTTAGTATTTTGTCATACAATGAGGGATCCTCTGAAGTTCATTAAGACAACTTTGTTGAGTGAGGAGTCAGAGAGCCTGAATTTTATAGAGTGTCTCCAAGTTTGGCATAAGGCTCAGTAGAGCATATGAGTTAGCTTACGAAACCTTCAAGTCAACACATGGTAAAATAAAAACTGGTAGGATACAAATGCAAAAGAATGGTGATAAAGTCCTTGTGTTACTACCAATAAGAGGTCATTCTTTGCAGAAAAGTTTCATGACTCATATCAAGTGACTCTAATTAAGTAATTGGAACATCTGATCTTGGAAAATCCACTAAGTTGTGTCATAGTAATATTCTGAAACCATACTATGATCATAAAGCATCATCTGTTGTAACAAGTGTCAATGACATGTGACACCAATAAATAATTGTGAATGAAATGATGTTAGTTAATAATTCAGCAATCTTAGCAAATCTTGATAAAAAACAGTTGTTGTGTTTGTCTATCTGTTAAGTATAAACAGTTATTTCCAGATATTCCAAATAGAATAAATATATTGATTCATGATGTTGGTGATTCCAAACATATAAATTAACATCCATATGGGTCACACTTAAAAAAGAACAATAAAGGAAAAATTGAATAAGTGCTAAAAACTGAAATTATAAATCCAAGTCAATGTAACTGGAGTTCACCTTATGTTCTTGTGCCCAAACCAGATGGTAATGTTAGATTTTGCACAGATTTTAGAAAGTTAAATTCTGCAACCAAGACCAATTCATATACAATCCCCAGGATTGAGGACTGTATTGACAAGATTGGTAAATCCAACTATATAAGCAAATGTGATTTACTGAAATGGTATTGGTGTGTTCCATTGACTGAATGGGCAAGAGAAATCTCTGCATATGTAACACCAGTCGGCTTTTTTACAGATACAAAGTTACGTCTTTTGCCAATAAACAATGTACTAGCTACATTCATCTGTTTAAAGAGTCAATGTATTCAGGGTTTGAAAGGTGGAGAAGCTCACATTGATGATTGATTGTATATAGTAATACCTGGGATGAATACCTTCAAAGAATTGACAAAATATTTGAGACTCGCTCAGGCAAATTTGAATTTAAAGCCTTACAAAAAGTGAGTTTGGACATGCCAAGGTGGCATATTTGGGTGATGTGGTTGGTTGAGATGATGCAGAGTATGTGAGAGATAATATTGAAGCTATTATTGATTTTTTAACAAAAACTGTAATATCATTTAAAAGATTTCTTGGCATGGTCTGTCACTATTAGAAATTTTGTAAGAACTTTTACAATACTGAGGTTTTTTTAAAATCCAGAATGTGAAAGGGTGTTAAACAGGCTGAACATTTTTTTTATTGAATGCTCCAGTGTTACCAGATTTTTGTAAATGGTTCAAGTTGACAACTGATGCCAACAATCTTGGTATAGGTTGCAGGATGGTAATGATAATACTGAACATTCTTTTTTTGTTATCTTCCTAAAAGGTTTAATTGTCAGAAAAAGATTTATTCCACTGTTCAGAAGGAATTGTTAGACTATATTTTAGCCTTGCAATATCTTGATGTGAACACATTTACTCTTCTGTAAAGCCTGTAATTGTGTATATAGACCATAATCCATAGGCATTTTTGAGTAAGTTAAGGAACAACAACATGGTGCTGCAGAAATGATATTTGGATACTAAACATAATAAATTCTTGATGACGAGAAACTCATTTGAAATAAAAATTTAAATACATTTTTAAACATGATAAAGATAATATAACTGTTGATGCTCCATCTAGAAACATAACTATAATGACAGTACTAAGATATCAACATATGTACCTTCTTTACGTGTTTAGAGAGCATATATTGTATATGTATTCTGCACATTTTTATTCATTTAAGTTTAAAAATGATGTAAAGATTCAATGTTTATCATGTTACATTATATACACTGGAATGAGAATTATATATATTTTACCATTATGTGCCAAATTGTTTTGTTAGGAGAGTAGGTGTTTCATTTTTCCAGATAATTCACTATTGTTTACCTTGTTCATAAGCATGTTTACAACAAGTTGGAGTCTCAAGTCTTGTATATATAAATATGTAATTATACAAGTGTTTTCTAACCAACTAAAATAACTGAATAATCATACTTCAGTTTGTTTATTATACAGATATGTATTTAGTTAAAGTAAAAACCTAGTATTTCAGATATTCTTCAAGTAGCCTAAAATTAAAGTCAAACAACATAAGAATTATAATAATATTAGTTTATTTAATAAACTAAAACTTTTGATAATTATACCCTTATCTTAAAAACGTTTGAAAACTAGGAGGTTTGTTTTTGGGTTTGATGAAATCTGGGCAACAGGAAATTTTGGCGACAGTAAGTTATGTCAACAGATAGGTCGTCAACTGGACAAGCTGTCAAAGTATATTTAGTTGAAAAATCAACTTGTCGACAATTGTATCATGAGATGGATTTGTTATTATATTTACATTTACTTAGGGGAATGTATGCATATTTACATGTACTTGAATTAGGTTTACAACATACATGAGTAATTTGATGCATTTTGAACAGATAAATACAATGAATGAATAGAAACGAAACAAGTTTGCAAAGTACTGAATTTATACTTAGAAAATGAACTGAATAAGAAAATAATACAAAAAATACTGAAATATAATATATTATAGATGTTTTATAGTAAGAACTAAAAATGATGTAATAATGATTTATACATTGAAAAATCTACAGTCTTGCCAAAGAGTTGAGCTAATTATCTTACTTTAATAGTCAAAAGCACTCACCTAGCCTACTATTTGCAATACTAACAGTATACATGAAATATTGGAACATCAACAAGCCTGTCGGCAAGTGATAATATTTTTGGCAAATGGGTTGTTGCCAAGTTGTCTGTCAATTAGGTCATAGTTCAGGAAAGTAGAGAGTTCTGCAAGCATCTGGAATTATTTCTTTTCTGACAGGAGATGGAAATATAGATTTAAATAGTCTGTTTTACTTTCTCTGAAGACAACTGCAGAGATTTCATGAGAAACTCTTTGTATTATCTGAAAATAGTAACACAGTTTTTTCCCTCCACTTTACCAGACATTTTAGACAAGTTGAAGACATAACAGCATTGGATGATGCATTTTACATCATTACTTCTGAATGAAAGCAGCTCATTTTCCTTACCGAGCTGTAAGTTAAGGGTGTCTTTTAAATAATTTTCACAACAATAGTTTTGAGGAACTGCAAGCATTCAAACCAAAAGTTTAGCAAGCCTTTATCACTAATTCTGAAGTCCTCTTTGGTTTGTAACTAAACCACTATCAAAACTTTTGAAAGTTCCTATAAAATCTTCTTGTCCAAAAAATCTGTGCTCCCAACATCTTTCAATCATCCTGAAGTGACAATTTTTTACAACAATCTTCTGACAAGACTAAAGAGATCTGCAGTTATAAAAGGCAAAAACTGGTGTTCTTTGAGAGAAGGTTTAATTTTTCCAACAACTGAAAGAAAAAACTGTGCTTTGAGGATGAAGATATGGGAACTAGAAGCTTTATAAAAGTTGTCACATGACTAATTTTTGTGAGTTTTTCTGTGTACTCACAGGTTCTAAGAAGTGGTAGCAGGGATAAGCATATTAAAAAGACAATAACTTTATCCAGCTGTTATAGCCCATAAAACTTTGGCAGAAAATCCAAACATCCACTTTCTGGAGAATCTTTGAAAAAAACAGTAGAAATTTGCTAAACTTTCTTTAAATTTCCAGTCAGCTACTATATACAAATCTCTCAAATCATTGTGAATAATGTGCAAACCACAAGATCCAACTTATAATGCCTTTTTTGTATTGACTTTATATAACATATATAACTGAGGCTATTTATAAATATCTTCAATTAATTTTTAGTTATCAGAACTATGGTCTTTGAGGACAGGGAACAATTGTCAAATAGATAAGCAGCAATAGCATTGTCCTACAAACTCTAATTTGATGTATCTCATGTAGACAGTTTTTGGTCACAAAAGTGAGCATTAATGTTGTACTATTTCATCTTCAGAGACTTGTTCAAGTTCATATCAAATAAAAGACTTTTCTATTTTCAGCTACAGAACAGAAGTGTAACAAAGTTAATTCACGTGTAGTAAAGTATTATGTTCTGTCTTCCACATATGAAAACTACTGGGCAATTTTACTGTTGAGGAACATACACTTGAAAAGTTATTTGATCATTTTAATAAAAATGGCAGTCAGTAGTTCTCAAAGTCCATAACACTGTAATTCTGTAGTTGTAAATACCACAACTAAAACACACAAAATTTCTGGACATCACATTTCTGAAAGTTAGAATAAAGATTTTCATATAAGACTTTTTTCAAATGTAAAACACATACAGTGGTACCTCGGTTCTCAAACTTAATCCATTCCAGAAGGCTCTTCAAAACTGAATCAATTTTTCCCATAAGAAATACTGTAAATTAAATTAATCCATTACAGACCTCCAAAAATTATGCATTATGAAGCATTTTAAGTAAAAATATTGCTTATTTATACCTGTATAATAATACTTACATGTCAACCACAAAAACTATAAACACAATAAAAAAAATGAAAATTTAACTGCACTTTACCTGTGCTGAGGAGAGCTGATGGCATAAGTGAAAGGTGGTGAGGAACATGGAGAGTAGAAGGGTTATTATTGTTTGGAAGGGGAGTCACCTTCCATAAAAACATTAGGTAACTCTCCTTCTGGGGTTCTTTCTATTTTCTGTTTCTTTGCACTGCTACAACCTACTTGAAGCTCACTGGATATATTTCTCACTAAAAACTTGTCTAATGAGGTTTGTTTCTGCCTGCATTTTAAAATGTTTCTGAAGTAAGACATGGCATTGTCATTGAAAAGATTTATGCTGCTGTTTGCTGCAGCTTTGTCAGGGTGAAATTTTCCCACAAAACTTTGTAACTCTTCCCATTTTCCAAATATTTCCTTGATTAGTGAACTAGGAACATCCTCCCTTCCTTTCTCCTCATCTGAAGACACTTCCTCAGTTGCTTTCTGTTGCTGCTCCTTCTGAAGGCCTTGGAGTTCTTCCATGGTGGGCTCAGTGTTGTGGTCTACTCCCAGCTCCTCCACATCATCACCACTCACATTCAAGCCCATAGATTTGTCTAGTGAAACAACATCCTCGACAACAGGCTCAGCCTCAAAGCCTTCAAAGTCTCTATCTGCTGCTGAGTCTGGTCACAATTTCTTCCAGACTGAGTTCATGGTCCTCAAAGACACTTCCCTTCAGGCTTTGTCTATGATCCTCAAGCGATGGAGGTTATTAGTGATTTTTCCAGAATTCTCTGAGGGTTAACTCTGTGTCAGAGGTCACTTCAAAGCACCTTTGAAACAGTGAAAAAGTTCGATATAACCTGCTGGTCCATAAGCTGAATGAGAGGAGTCATGTTAGGGGGCAAGAGCTTCACTGTAATAAAACTGTACTTCTCCACCATCCCGTCCTCCAAGCCTGGTAGGTGAGCAGGTGCATTGTCCATCACAAGAAGGGCCTTGAGTGGCAACTGTTTTTCCGTGAGGTAATTCTTTACACTTGGAGTAAACACTTTATGGACCCACTCCATAAAAAATTGCCTGGTTACCCATGCTTTACTGTTAGCCCTCCACATGACATTTAGTTTACTTTTCAGGACATTATTTTTCTTAAAACCCTCAGGTTCTCAGAATGGTACAAAAGCAAAGGCTTAGGTTTTAAGTCTCCACTTGCATTACTACATAATAATAGAGTTAGCCTGTCCTTCATTGGCTTGTGTCCTAGCAGCGACTTCTCCTCCTTGGTGATGTAGGTCCTTTTTGGCATTTTCTTCCAAAAGAGGCCTGTCTCATCACAGTTTAACACTTATTGGAGAATAAAGCCCTTAGCTTCTACATAGTCCTTAAATTCCCTAACAAATTTATCAGCAGCTTCTTCGTTAAAACTGGCACCCTCCCCATGTCTCACCACACTATGTATGCCACTTCTCTTCCTAAGTTTTTCAAACAACCCCCTACTAGCCTTAAAGGCATCACTTGTATCAGCACTCATTCCAGGGTTGTTTTTCAGGAGGTCAGCATGCAACTGCTTTGCTTTCTCACAAATGATGGTCTCAGAAATGCTATTACCAGCTGTTTTTTGTTTATCCAAATCAACAACAGTTTTTCTACCTCTTCCATTGTTTGTGATCTTTGTTTCGTAAGCACTGTCACTCCTTTTGTAACATCAGCTCCTTTGATGACCTCTTTATTTTTCAGTATGATGCAGACTGTAGACTTTGCGATACCAAACTGTGTAGCAAGGTCAGATATGCAAACACCACTCTCATACTTTGCTATGAGATCTTTTTCCACCTCTATTGTGGCTCTAACAACTTTTTTTTTGGTTTGCTGCTTTCATTATTTTTCTTTGACACCATGGTGGCTTATTTAATCAGAATATTTAGAAAAGAAAAAAAAAATGAGAACATTCACAGCAGATTTTAGCGGGGATGTGGACTGAGCAACAGGTGCAGGTAAAATGTTTTGGGCAAGCTTGGCGTGGGCTGAAAATGGTCGAAGGGTCATCAGTCAGGTTATTTCGGGGGTTCGGGCCAAGACAGCTTGGTTCGGGAACCGAGTTGATGTTCGACAACCGAGACATTTTTTTCTCAAACAATATATTCAAAAACCGAATTGTTTGAGAATGGAGTCATTCAAGTACCAAGGTACCACTGTATATGTTATAGAAAGTATCAATTTTTGTCTCAAAAAATCCATTACTCTTTCATCATATCAATTTAACCAAGTAGGATGTGGTACTTGATACAGTTATCAAATTATCAAATGTACTTTGATAGACTACCATAGTTGTGTACACTGCATACCTGCAAATAAATTCTGCTCTGCATTTAGCAAAATAAAAATGGTCATTGGTATCAGTGAAAGAAGCTACAAAACTAAAAAAAACCATGAGCCCTGTGTGCTGTCAAAGGCTAGATTTTTTACAAGGTAAGAATATCACTTTCCTTATGTGTTCAATAAGTCTTAACTCTACAACACAACAATGGGA
This sequence comes from Tachypleus tridentatus, assembly GCF_004210375.1. Taxonomy (NCBI): domain Eukaryota; kingdom Metazoa; phylum Arthropoda; class Merostomata; order Xiphosura; family Limulidae; genus Tachypleus; species Tachypleus tridentatus. The sequence continues at coordinate 36,523,130 of NC_134836.1, forward strand.
CCATTTATAGGCTTTTATTCAAAAATTTCTAGTCCAGATAAAAAAGAAAAGAAAAAGAAAAAAACTGAAAATAATAATAATTGAGAGTATGACTCACACTCTAACACCAGTTAGTCAGTAAAGGACAGTGTTATTAGATACTGGTATTGTGAATGTTCATATATATTTTCTTATTTATTATTTATTCACACACAATCATATTCTAATCTGATATTATAATTATTACATGTGATAGCTATTTCACTGTTTACTTTAAATAACTTTTAAAATAATCACACAATTCTTGATACTAGATCTAGCTCCATCTTTAAAAAAGGATGTTTAGAGACTGGGGTTTACATAATTCAGTAGAAAACCAAGTGGACAGCTTGACTTGTGCTGACAACTCATCTCTTGGCTAAAGATCATTCATGTAAAGTGGTAGCATAACACTTAAGGAGCAATATTCCCCTCCTTTATCTTTAGCATCTATGGTTTAATTACTCTACCAATTTTTCTGATAAAAGGAAAGCCCTTTGTTTATGCACCAAACAGAATCCTTAAGCTATCTATATCAAATGTAATTAATTATTCACTAACCTTCTATCTTCTTTAGCTATTAAAATCTTCTCTTGGACTTGAGTAACTTCATCACACAATGCAGCATTTTCCTTTAAAATAGACCCCTTATTAATCTTTTCTTTCTTAAAAAAGTAACACTTTTATTTCAGAAATTAATGTTGTTGATCACTTTTCAAAAAAGATGTACTCTAAGATTATTTATTTTTCAGTTACTCAAACTTAAATAATATAACTAAATTGCATAGTGATAAAACATACATAATTACTTTTTATTCCATATCTTGTGACACCAAAACACAAGTTATAAAAGTTAATTAAAAAAAAGTTAGTTACAAAATTGACATCAATATTTTTTGTTTATTTTTCAATTATAAAAACAAATACATAAATACACATTAACAGTATAACACATGTTGAAACTGAATTTCAGATATGTTGATAAAATTCTGTCAATAAATATTTAACATCTTAACTACTTTAACTTTATTACATATATTTCAAAATGAACAACAGGTGTTTGTGACTAAAAGGCATATTTGATAAAACCTCAGAAAACTTTGTTATATATATTTCCAAATGAACAACAGGCATTTGTGGCTAAAAAGCACATTTGATAACTCAAGAACCTTCACCTTTCCAAATGCCTGTCCAAATTGGTGAACTAATTATTATCAGGACAACTCGTGACTTTTCACATGATGAAAGGGTGTCACAATGCTGGAAAGTGTATAATTCATCATAAGGATCAGTTTACGTCAACTGTTAATCAGATACTATTCACTGTGAATAATAATACAACAGAGCAGAATTTAGAACTAATTTTCTAGCATTTACTCTTATATTATTTAAAAGCAATTAAAGAACACAAGCTATTTGGGACATACCCGAAATGCCACCCAAAATGGAATTTTTGCAAATTTTGCTATTTAATGTAATGAAATAAGAAAAAAAAACCTTCCCAATTATAGTATTGCATGGAAAGACATATTAATTTCATATAATTTAGTACTTCAGAACCACTTAATAATGAATCTTGCAAAGCAATTTTATATTAACTTTACTTGTAACTGGCAGAATTACCTACAATATTCATTATTAAATTTTAGAAGCACCACAATTTTTAAGTATAATTTGAGGAAAACTTTTAGATTTAAAAATCAGTCAGTCACTAATCATTTTAACAGATTGAGATATATGTACATGTACCTTGAGTGCATATCAAAATTACTATGAATAAAGAAATTAATAATAGTCACCAAGTCTTCATGTTACTTAAGCTTACTGCAAAATTGTCTTATAAAACATATACCTTATAAAACACATACCTTATAAAACATATACCTTATAAAACATATACCTTATAAAACACATACCTTATAAAACACATACCTTTTAAAACACATACCTTATAAAACATATACCTTATAAAACATATACCTTATAAAACATATACCTTATAAAACATTTTAAATTTCGGTACTTATTATTTACATCTAAGGTTTTGTGTTTGTTATTAATTCAAAGCTACACAATTGGATATCTATATCATGCTTGGGTAGTAAAACTAAATTTTCAGCATATTAAGACATCAAATGTACTGCTCGGGCACTTGGGGGTAAGGTTTAGGTATTTGAATATTATTTATTATAACAGTCTGTTAGGCCTAAGACTTAAGATGCTGTATACCTACAGCTGCAACAAAGAAATCTTACCATTGACATTAAAAAAATTATTTGTATCTGAATATCAGTATTTACAGAAATATTACCAGAAAACATTTATTTAGCAGTTTATTGTCTTTGACACCTTAAAAATATACTAATAAAGCTACTACAAGTGTTAATCAAAATTTATTTTGTGTCTTAAAGAAAACAAAACCAATACACGAGAGAGACTAAGGTTGCAGCAGCTCCCACATTTTCAAATGGTGTGAGACTATTAATTTAAGGAATTTTTTAACCTAAAATTGATCAATTTTTTCTTAATGAAAACAACAAAAATATATATAAAAAAGGGAACAAGCAAAATATCAGTGATTCCAGGTTGTGAAAATACATTTTTAACAATAAAAGCTTTAAGGAGTTATTAAGTATAATTACAACTTGTACCCCATTTACCCCATTAACTTTGCTAGTACTTATGTATAGAATAAAACATTCTTCCCTTAAAGTAGGTTGATATGAAATATGATAGTTTATCAGTTTAAGTTAAAAAAGCCAAGATTTTCTTACACTGAAAATGTATTACCAGTTGGTACTTCCCCCCTCTTCCCTCATCCAAAGCTGTCTCAGTCCTGATTTGCTTTCTAAATATTGGTTAAACAAATTTCACTAACAGCACACCAGTCTTTCATACCTCTTATATTTTTGGACCATTTCAGGACATGTGCTTATTATGCAATTACCCTCTACCAATAGTACATCATCTACACTAAAGTAGCTTCTTCTACTATTCTAGCCAATCCTCACCTTTGAGAATTTGCAAGTACAAACCAGAAACAATGGTATATTACTGGGTGGATTAGGAGTTAGTATCTAGGGGATATGGATTTTCAGTGTAAGAAAATGTTAACTTCTAAAATGGTACCAGCTCCTGTTCATTAAAAGATGAAGTCACAAGTATTCAATCAAGCAGAAAGCATAATATGAAATGAAAATGCATGTGATGGGTTTTGCACTACTTCTGGAACAGGTATGATCTTTACTCAGTAACAAACACTGTAATGCATATAGGATAGAATATAATAGACAGTCACCATAGACCATAGCCTCAAAAAAAACAACAACAAAAAACAGCACAGGTTTGTGGAAAAGTGCTGTACAATTATGACTTGAAACATCATAGTGTTGACAAAAACAGAATATGTAATATGTAATTCACAATGGGACCAAAGAAATAGTTTTGGAGCATACCAGAGCATATCAGTTTCTTTCCAACCATTACAAACATCAAGTGGAAAAAATCCAGGAGAAGCACTTTGAATAAGTGGTTTGATGAGAAACTGTCAGATAATTCAGAATCAGCCCATTGTCAACAGATAGTACATAATTTGTCTACATGTGTAGAAAATGTTAGCAGGGAAGACAGTGATAATCAAAGCAATGTGTCTGACAATGTAACAAAAGTATACATGGGTAAGTCTAAATAACTATAAATTCCATATTAATAGGCTAAGTGTAGTCTAGCTAAGCAAAAATATCCAGGGAAAGCACCTTGGATATTTAATATTATGGCCAAGTATGGTCTGCCTGGGCAAAAACATCTAGGGGAAGCATACTGGGATACTAGGTATGTTAAGTGTGGCCCATCTGGGCAGAAAGCATCTAGTGGAAACACCTTGCATAATTTTATTTTATAATTAACAAGTGTAGTCACCCTGAGCAAAAACATCCTGGAAAAGAGCCTTGGATCTAACATATCATAATAGTAAACAATCAGTAAGTATACTGATAATAGTCCACTTCTCACTAAATGGGTACATATAAACTTTGAAGTTTGATTGACTTAAATGTACAAACTCCACTTAGGATGAAACCCCCTCAGTCCACCACTCCAGCAACTGAAAACCAGAAGTGGTAAGGACTCCTCTGCTTCACTGGAAGAAAAGGCAGAGGAGTATGAGTTGGGGATTCCAGAGGAGCAACACAACAGAGACAGTGAAATAGGTGTTTGTGATTCCTATTTTGAATATAGAAAATTTGCTGATCATGTGACTACCCTCCACCAATCATACTGAACCATCTATGCCAGCACAGTTAGTTTTCTCTACTATTTTATCACAATCCTCACTTTCAAGAATTGACAGGTACAAACTGGAAACAAGAGTGACAATCCTTTATATATAGAACGGTGATATATACATTGTACACGTGCAACATCAGATAAGTGGCCAGTGGTCTTACAGAAACACCCCACTGATTTAGTGCTAATATAATAATAGTAAGCATACCTGACCAGGCAACATATGCCACCAACTGAGATCATAAATTATGATGTATGTAAGTGAATAGGATAAAAAAAATGTTGACTTAACTTAGTCAAAAGGAAACAGATGTGGGTATAATCACTTTAGGAGGTTGGGCAGGTAATTTGCAACAAATGTACATACACATACCAGCTTGAATGATCTCCAAAGGACAGCAGTGTCAAGGAGCTAAAGCAATACAGTCCAGACTCGCACTCCAGTTAATGCATTATAGTGGTCAACCTTTAATTACAGTCATTTTGATATAGTCCCAAATATTTCCTTCTATTTTATGTTTGTAAACCATCTACTATTGTGGCCACTTATACTGCAGTCAACTTGGCTTGTGGTAACCCATTTCCAAAGCCCAAGTGGTCTCTTTAAAGTCAGTATTGTAGCCACAGGAGCTGGTTCTCACCTGTCGTTGCCCTATTAAGACCTGTCAATTAAAGAGAGACCACTACCATACATTGACTGATAGAAGCCATGTCTTGCAGGTGTTACAAACCAGGTGGTAATTGGTGTTTCCTATTAATGGCATACTAATCATACCTGATACTTCACACCTCATGCTGTACTGAATATCACACATACACAATCAAACAAACAGTATGTTTTCATACTCCATTAAACTTTATTACTTGTAACATTTCTAGTTCAATGTCTCTTTGGTATTTGTGAATAAAATATTTGTTCAAAGGGGAAAACTTGCAAATTCATTTCAAATTTTTTCCCCTTCCCCTTTATTTTGTAATAAATACAGCTCTGTTTTCTCAACCAAACTTTCTTTGTTCTGCCATACTGTACACACATTGCAATTTACCATTGTGATTATTGCTCAGTCAGTTTTGGACTGTGACTGTATTGGATACTCATTTTTCTCTGTGACTTTTGTGTTACTTCAACACACACACACACATACACTGTGAGTGTTATGTGGATTATTCATTTGTATACTAACCATATCTGGTAGCACCCCCAAGAGGAAGGAGCTGACTCTCCATAAGAACGTTCAACTCATTTGCAAGAGTGAAGGGAAAAATCACCATATCCTGGTACAAAAATTCAAGCAATGTCAAGCTCATCTACCTGCCTGTTAATGCTATCTCCTCTCTTCAGACACTTGACTGTGCTATGAAGCTGCAGTTCTGATGCCACCCTCTTTCAGTATGTCATCATCAGGCAGACATTGTCTCTAACCTCCAGGCCATCTGCAAGTTTCACTGATATGTGCTTCACTGTTCTCTGGCTCCAGGCTGCCCTCACAGTGCAGAAGTACTTCAAGAGAACAGGTATCCCCATGGACCATCCTCTAGCTGACCCCAAAGAGGATGAGGACAATGTTCCCCTGGCAGAGCTCCTCTGCCCTGAACATACCAGAGCTAATGTCAGTTGAGGAGTACACAGCTGTGGATAACAGCTGCCAAGCTCACAACACCTTGGATGATGGATGGAAGAGCTGTCTCATTCAAGAGGCCATTGCAGCACCCACTGAGCCAGTGCCTGCCAGTGACAGTGAGATCAAGCCTATTTCCTCCAGGCAACTCATAGACTGGTCCATTTTCTGCAGAAGAATTACAGTTAGAACCTTGACCTCCTAATGGCCACCCAGCAGCAGTTCCAACATGAGAAGCTTACCAGGTGCACTTCACAGCCCACCCTGGACAACTTTGTCATATGTGTGTAAAGGAAATGTGATATTAAATATGATAGGACACTGTGATTGCAAACTTGTTTGTGATTATGAACTTCCAGAACAGTTTGAGATGATAAATTCTATTCAGAATTCCTTGTGGATGTTTGCTACAGGCAATTGCTTTTAATGCTTGCTGTTCATCAGTAGTCATATTTTTGAATGATTTTTTACTGCAATGTTTTGTTTGTGTTTTCTATGTTTAATAAGTTATTTTTTTTGTAAAATGTGTGTTGTTTCATAAAATCACCCAGGTCTGGGTGAAAAATAGATAAGAGTCTAAAATAAGACCAACACTTTTGGTACATAAATAAAAAGGAAGGACAAGTTCTACTGACAAGAAAAGATGCTACCTAAGGGATGAGACTCTGAACTAAGGCAAGGGACCAGACAAAACCCACACGTGAAGATGGAGTTTGGAGAAGTTGAAATGAAATAAACCCACCTTGAGTCAACCCTGAGGATATGGTATAATTTCAATGGCAACTCTTACCAACATCTTTAAAAATATGAGTAACAGCAGCTCTTCATCTCTTAGACACCTGCTATCTACCTGTTGACCTTCCAAAATTGAAAGAGAGAAGCTCATATACATGTTTTTGACCATCTTTAACAAACTGAGGATAAACCTTGTCTGGTCCTGATGCTTTACTTACTTTCAGTCTCTTAATTTTCCTAAAACTATAATATCTACATGATTCAAGTACATTCTAATATTTCCCATAAAATGCTAAAAATATTACTAATATTTTTTCTTACAAATAAAAAGAAACTAAGTAAACATTTAGTCATTATATAATCTTAAAAAATAACATTGCCAATTCCATCTTTTAAGACTCAACTCCCATTCTAACATTATGCTCACCTTTAACAAACTTAAAAATAATTGCTTTTAATTTTAACATTATCAGTCAGCTGTTTCTTGCAAGCTCTTTCAAATTTCATAATTTCTTTGTACTTAACTGAATCCCTAGCCTTCCTATAGTAGTGTAAATATTTCAAACTATCCATCATTTTAAATATCTTAAACTTCTCTCATCTCTTTAGTGAACCAATACAATTTGATCCTTCAATTATCCTTTTTCTTATAAGAAACTTGCCTATATTGAATTATTTTCTAAAAACTTTCCAAATTTGCTCTACATCTTTTTTATATGAGTGTCTCTATTCACTAATAGCAAATCGTTTTTTATGAACTTAAAACTGTTTTTTTTCAAATCATAAGCAACCTTCTCCCAGAAGGAATTCTCTGTCCCTATGAAACAGGCTTCTGACTTACAATTACAATTTCCAACATTTTCATGGCAATAACAACATTTATTTTACATCTATGTATTTTAATACAATAAATTTATTCTTTTTACAAGTTATACTACAACAACAAAAAGAAAAATTAAAGTAACTGAAAAAACAGTGTGAAATAGAAGTTGAAGTTAATAAAGGAAACTGTATTTTACTTACATATACAATACCTTTGATCATTTTCTTCAGTTTTTTACATTTGATTCTGTAATGTTCATTTGTTGCTGCATCAATACCAATACTTCTTATTCCATTTAACTGAAAACTAGATATTTTATCTTTACTTGAAACCTCCATACTTATTTTGTAGTTTTACAGGAAGCCTGATCTTCAGTTTCATTAACTGGTCAAAACCACAGCCTTATCTGAAAGAAAAATATTTGTACTTAGTACTGTTATATAGTATTTCAATTTAAAAAAATACAAGGGTACGTGTATTGTTTCACTAGTAAAAATGAAATACTAAGGGTCAGAAATATTGCCAATATGTTTCCTTGTAAATGAAAGAAAATTACTTAAAAGTTTAGCCATTTCATAATATTAAAAAATAATATTGCCAGTGGCGTTCTGTAAGGCTCAACTCTCAACATACTTAATTTCCTTTTTATTCACAAGAGGGCAAATGGATACAGTTCAATATGTGATGATGAAAACCTATTTTCTTAAATGTGCTACATATCTTACATCACATATTAGCAAATGATCAGAATTGGAAATACTGTTACTGGGACACATACAATTTATAAACTATAGAGGCCTGTCTCATTATTATTATATTAAAACCAAATGAAACTAACTGGTGATATGTAAGGCCAAGTGTGCTTAACTATGTACAGGTTCACAAGATATTATAATTTTCATCAAGTTTTATTCACATTTTGATTTTTCCCCAAGATGTTACTAGCATGTTTCTCATTTAAACAGATGACAGTTTTATTTTTACAAATTTTAATTCGTATTTAATCACTGAGAATATAATCATTTTGGATAATCTGTAGTTCTTTGATGGACTAAGAAATGAATACTGTGAAAGTTCTCAACATTTCTGTTCATAAAATTCAATGAAATGAAGAAAATACTCTTCATTTTAGTTGGATTAATACTAAAGTAATGATTGTTATTCTTGGAGACAGATCATATTAACCAGAAACAAATCTTTGTGTGTAATAACATTTTAAATTCCATACAACTTTTGTTTCTAATATGTAAATATACCTGTAAACATTGGTGGATATACCTAGCATTTCATTATGTTGTGCATCATACAAATCAACAAGCTTGGGAGTGAACCAATAAAATTGCCAAATTACTGGTGGGCAGATAAAAAGCTGAAACACTTTTCTAACACTGTGAAGCAAAATTTGAAAGTTTTAAAGATGTGCTGAGGTTTTCTCTAACATACATAAGAGGTACTTGCTTTCATAATTTTACACATATAACATAAAATGCTTATGTGAATAATTTACTCTACAGACTTTAAAGAGAAACAGTTAGTATATTTTATGCCAAACATGTGGGCACTCAGTAAGAAAGCTAAAAGTCCACATAAGCTAATCATTCTTAATTATTATGATCAAATATTTCTAATATGTTGAGTCTTACTCATACAAGTTAATGCATGCAATATCACATTATACAGTATTAGTAGATGTTAATAGCAAGTTTTTCTACACACTAAGTGTATAATTTCATTCAAGAAAAGAAAAAAAATCCATAAATGATGTTCAGGCTACTCTCTCTACAGTAGATGAGTTTCACTGAACTCAAATCATCAATACTGTCAGAGAAAGTAAACTAATAAAGTACATTAAATTTCTTGTAGTGATGTATTATGTATTTCACATTAAAATCCTGAAAGTTAATGTTTTTCTTAATCTGAAAATGTATTTTAAATAGATACTCACCTCTTCAAAGAGACAGAAATGCTATTTCCCTTGTGTATCTGTTTGTGGGATTCGTATGCCACTAGTTTGAGCTCACTCCCACCTAAATGCATGTGTTTGACATAAACTGCAGCAATACATTATGATATCCTCATGGGACAATAGGAGAGTGACACAATCTCCATTGGAAGTAACTCCCCTTACACATATGCACTCATGATAATTTCATTCTTAGACAAGAAAACAGGTGCACCACAAGTGGGAACACATGTACAGGTAAGTATCCATCAAAAATGCATTTTCAGATTAAAAAAATGTTAATTTTCATGACAATAACATAAGACATTTTAGAATCCCACATTGAAATGATGAAGGGGTGAATGTAAAATAATAATTTAAATGTAGCTCCCTTTAGAAAGTACCTGTAGGATAAGTCTATTTAATGTGATACCTGATAGCAAGTGGTTCCATAGGAGCACATCTGTAGGAGACTGTATCTCATCTTGACTAAAATGAAAGGGAGGAAAAGGCAAAAGCCTGATGTGTCACACAAATGATCAGTGAGCTAATATGTTAGTGTAGTTAGCAGATGATCAGAACATAGTGTGTGCTCACCTCAACTCTAGTGGACAGACTATAAATGTCAGAGGAGAGCACACTAGCTGGATTTGGGATGGCCTATAGACAATGACAATGTCATCAGTTACTTATTTCTTATCATACTGTGCTAATTCCAACTAGTGAGGATTTTCTATGGTCTACCATCCCAGCAGCTAAGAACTATTAAATGGCTTGGGTTTTCTGTGCTCCACTTGATGAAAGGAGGAGGATTTGTGTTGGACAACCCAAAGAACTGCCCAAATCCCTATCAAACTGTCAGATAGACATGTCTTTTACTGGAGACAGTGAAATGGGTGATGCAGATGCAAAAACTCTATTTTGAAAAGCATAAAAACAACAAAGTTTTTAGAAGGAAAGAACAGTCCAGGTAGAGGAGCATACAAGTGTGATGGAAAAGAGTACAAGAAGCATCAGTAGTATAAACATCCAAATGATTGTGACCACAGTCAAGGAGGAGGAAGAAATAAATCTTGAGAGAAAGGTAGTAAAAAGATCAAGAAACCAATTGTTCAAGCAAGGCATGTGTGAAAGCAAGCAAAATCACAGTAAGATCTCAATCAGGCATGGGAGTTGGGTGAGGGGGTTGGCAAAGAAAAAAGGAGCACAGCAGAGTGGCAAGAACAGTGTAAAAAAATACCTTATGATGCCATGAAAGTACAAATGTAGTGAACGACACTCCCTGATAACGAGCATTGGAGGAGACCAACAAACCCTAGTCAAACAGCCAAATGAAAAAAAAAGGCAAAAATGCAATTCACAAAAGGATGGCCAAGAGGAAAGAAGCAATAGATGGACTAACAATAAAAGACCCATCACAGGAATATGACAAGAAAAAAGCTACAAGACTGCAGAGTCCAGCCAGACAGGTGATGGATCATACAAATTCTATATGTGAAGATGGAGAAGGAGGGATTATATCCCTAGAAGAAAAACTGATGAGGCTGAGGCAATAGAGAAGATATTAGGTAGAGTGGTCTGGACACTAAATGAAGAAGTAGAAGAAACCAAGGCTGAGCTGGCCAAAAATACACCACCAGGAGTGCTTGATAAGGTGTATCATGCATCAGAGCATGAACTCCAAAGGAGAAGCTGAAGAGAAGGGTATGCACATAGAAAAGTCTGGCTGAGGGCATTGACAACCACAGAGGATGAGGGAAAAGGGGAACAGCCAAAAGGAAGCTTGGAGTTGAGACAAGTGGCACAGGAATGCCCAAAGAAATATGTGGGTGTAAACAGACCATTACATGGGTAGAATGAAATTGGGTCAAAACAGGTAATCTGCAAGAAGGTTTATAGCATTTGATATATGTCAAGTGAAAAGACAGATATGATAGGAATGAGCCTAGAAGTAAAGGTCCAATGACTAAAGAGAGAGTCTTGAACAGATGCCCCCTACATAGTTGATGTCACAAATGGCTGAGGAATTTTTGCAGTGTATCATTACCAAGTGATCCATCAGACAAGGTAAAAAGTGGGAACATGCCTGAGAAACAGCAAGAAGTTTGTACACATTGATGTGGAATGAATTTCATCCTGGGTCCAAACATCAGAATTCATGTCACTGTTTAGAGATGTGCTCTAATCTGAGAGGGAAGCACCAGTGAAGAGATTGGGAAAAGTTCTGGGACAGGGTAAGGGTACACTTGATATAGTATTGGTATAGCCTAACTACTACTAAGTCCATTAGTAGAAGAAAGAAGAGGTTGCTATTTGAGAACAATAGATCCTGAGAACAAATCCACTATTCTTATGAGGGCTTATGTTAACACCCAAAAGGAATAAGAGGCTCTAGGGAAGCCAGAGTGTCCCAAATTTTAAGAACCTCTTGTCCAGAATGAAAAGTACAAATCTTGGCAACAAGATATTCCATGGCTTGCAAGTGAAGAAGAAAAGGCTGAGCCCAGCTAAGACAAGCATTAAAAAATGCCCAGATGTTCCAGTATATCATGTGAGTATGGTTAAATACTTGGACTGTGGTTCAGGGCAGGATAAAATAAAACAGGAAGAGTACAGAAGAGCAAAGAGAAGGGAGAGAGAGACCATGTGAGAGGACATCAAAAATCTGTTCAACAGCAGAAAACAGACCAATGGCTGAGTACCCATTGGGCCTGAGTCAACAGGGCAGTCACTAACAAGAAGTGTAACAAATTTATTATCAGGTAGTAAAAAAGCAAAGAAAAGAGGAAGGCCTGTAAACTAGAATGGGAAGGGTATGGATAGATTGAACCATTTGAGAAACAGGAATCAAAAGGACAATGTTGAGAAAGCCAAAAGATCATACATTTTCAGACTAGATCTCGTGAAACATGAAACCACTGAAGACTTCTGGGCAAAAAAAGGGACCTTGACTGTTGAGTATTAAAGGCTATTTAGTTTAAGAGTTATTATTTGATTTATTTAATGCTCTAATATTTAATGATTATTTAGTGTTCATAGTAAGTGTCAAAAGGAATTTTAAAAGCAACAGTAACAATTTTTTAAACATAACTCTGTACAAGTCTTACTCAAAGTTTTTCTCATTACATGAATGTTGATGTCACTAGAGGGTTAGATATTTCTAGAAGTTTCTGTTGTTTTTTTATAAATACATGCATAAATAGAGTGCAAGTAGGAAGTTAAAATACATTAGTCAAAGTAAAGTTAGACAATGTAATTGTTAGTTTATCTAAAGCAGGCAGCATCTAAAGTGAATTTCCCAGAGGTATTGAAACTTATCTTGCCAAAGGGTGTTCTAAAGTACATGATCTCACCTGTGTAGACTTTGTAGCAAAGACAACAATTATTTAAAGCTCTAGATACAACTGTGATAATCAATAGTGTCACAAATTTTGTATGTACATTTGACTTGTTATGAATATGTTATTTTAAAACAAGTGGAATGCATGCTGTCCATTTATTGTTGACCTTTACTGCTAACTAGTCACAGGCATCTACTAAAGAATCCAGACCCTATAAAGCCTGACACTGACAAAGACCACAACACAAGAAGGTGTACATTAATAAGGAATGCACCTAAACCCATGGAGTTGCAAGAAAGACTAATTAAATAAGGAGGTACAGAGAAGAAACAGACAAATGTGGCAATGAGAAGGAAACAAACCTTTCCAGAGAACCTTACTGGAGTATGATGAAGTACCCTAATTTAAAGAGTGAAGAAAGAGAGGAAAGATACTATAGAATGGTGATGAGAAAAAGACATGAAAATGGAAAACTACAGAATGAAACAGAAGGTATATACTCCATTCCCAAAGCAGGCAAAAGAGATTTCAAGGGCAAAGAAATCAAAACTGGAAAGGAGAGAATAGTTATAGGTCATGACAAAAGAGTAATGAATGTGAGGAGCATGAGGAATGTTGGTACAGGTGTAAAGCTATTCAAGAAATGCCAGATGGAGGGACAGGAGGAGGAGGCCAAGTAAGAATAAGGTAATCCACAAGAACACTGAACAAAGGCTGTAAGATCTCCAACAGCTAATGAGCCTCCAAAAGCCATGACTTGTATAACTTTGTCACTTACACAGAACATATAGAAATAACCATTACTTGAGAATTCATGAAAATAATTACAGCTTTTGAAACAAAAGCCAAAGAAAATGAAAGATTCCTTAACAAACAAGATTCTGCAAACTGAGTTTAGATAAGAAATTTGAGTATGTCTGTTCAATGTAATGTTGAGGAAAGAATGAAGTTATCACAAGTGCAAGAGCATAGCAGGAGTTACTGGGCATGAAGATTGTGTCACCCTCCTTTTGGTGAAGGACTATTGTCACATGATAACATCATGAACCAGAACCATTCACATTAAATGTGAATTTAATTGAACCTTAGTTCAAGGTTAGTAACATGTAAATCTCACAGGCAGACACAAGAGGGAAATAGTATTTATATATTCAGAGGTGACTGTTATCTCAGAAATTATTTCCATAGGTAACTGCATTAAAAATGTGCATTTATATTTTGATTTTTCAATGAGGTTGGAAAAACAGCCAAATTACCAATCAAATAACATCATACAACTAATTATCTAAAACCTGTATTAAATAACATTAATGTCAACACATTTGCTGAAAGTTTTTGATTACTTTGAGACTCAACAGCATTCCCTCTTTTCATACAGGAGTCTTGAAATTGCATCCTAGAAATTCAGAATAATCCAGTGTTCAATTCAAATAATAAAAACTGTATTTATTGTGTCATAGACTAACATTTTTTACTTCTTCTCATATTTTATAAAAATTATATATACAGTTTAATCCAAGAGATTAATAGGCCACTGCTCTTCACTAAATGAACTGTTTATAGGTTAGTGGTTATATCCTTCAATTTTAAGCACTAAATTCACAACATAACTTTATCATAAAAGTGTATCATTAAAAAAGAAAAACAAAGATAGTTATTTAGTATAATGGCTTTTTGTATTATTTATTCATGATACACAAAAATAAAATAAATGTATGCATCACTGGCTTTGTTGTTGTTGAAAGCTGGAGAAAAACTACAAAGTGATTCTTTTCTAACTTCACGTAACTTACATTACTCACATTAGATAAAGTTCAATATACACAGTTAAGGTAAAAACTAAATAATAAATCAAACATCTGTTCTTATTTGACTTGTCAACTGAATTATATTCTAACATGTTAAATGCCTAGCTCTGCTTGTCAGTAGTTGTATGTTACCACTTAAACATAAGATCAGCAATCTTTGTCAGTACAAAAACAACAATATGCAGCAGGAATTTTGGTATAAAATCCTCTGAGGGGAAACCTGAGAGGATTACTGAGCATGCTCAGAGATTTTAGTTTCTTTTTGACCTTCTTATGATAGTGGGATGGGTTGTATTTGAAGTTTTGTGGTTCTCGCTTATTTAAAGATTGTATTAGCATGGCAGATTTGAAGATGCCCCAAACAGTCAGGATTAGCCCAGAAGGCCTTGAAGAGGAGAGATTCAGAATTCACAAACCAAATGGCCTCTGTGGAACATAGGGTCCCAAAGAGCAGCAAGTATCTATAAATCTAATGATGGAGAATTTTTGCCAAAATAATACATTTGTATTCAAAGCATGAACAGCGAGATGACTTGGGTACAAAAACACAATTATAATAGTTCAGCTCATTTTATGTCTTTAGGCACTTGAAAGACTTTAAGAATTCACTGAAATATTAGAAAATGTTACAAACACACACATATATATATACATGCTTTTTATGTATAAATACAATCACTGTCTCTTTGTGAAAATCAACAAAGGTTTCAATTTGAAATTCAGAGTTAAATTGTTATTTCATACCTATTAAAGAAATATGCTTATCCTATGCTTCTGGTAACTTGTATGTAAAGAATCATTTATGTTTTAAGTGTTGAATAGTTAATTAATATTCAGAAATAGTTTTAAATACTGCATGAAATATCTCTTTCTTTAAGGTGTTAAATAACATTTGTATCCTGGTATATAGAATGGAGATTTATGGTGCACAACCTGACAAAAGTTGAAAACATGGCAACTGGCAACCAAACCAAGAGCAGGCAATTTGCCACATATTATTCAAACACCAATGATGATCAAAGTAGCATTTAGGTTTTATTTTTAGTAGCCTAAATTGACCAACAAGTGTAATGTAGCCTAAGTCATACTGCCTCCTGTGTTTATGATACTAATACACAAAATACTGAGATCAAGGTGAGTAAGCACACCACCACAATTCTTTTGACAATCCAAGTTAACATATGAAAAATCCACTAAATAGGGACTTTAATTAAATGTCTTTGTATGCTCTGGAAAACACCAAACTGCTCAATCTAAACAGCTTTACTTATAACAAGAACAAATAAAATAACTTTGATTGAAGTTTTCAGAAGGCTCAAAAAGACAACGCCCTCTACATTTCAGTACTTGTTTGAGAATAAGTAAAAGACTGTCTTGGTAAAAACAACAGATTAAACGAAGTTAAGGAACCAAGATAGAAAATATATATAGCTAGAATAAAGGTTACTTTTGGTGAGTGTAAGAAACAGTGTGCTAAGTTTAAGTGGCTCATAATAGTAAAAAAGTTAAAAGCTTCAATTACCACTGAGGTGTAAGCCTAACTTTGTTGAATTTGTGGCTATGTGCAGCAATAAACAAGATAGTTAAGAGCTTTATGTAGCTGGGAGTTTCTATCTAAGTATACTAACCAAGTTATTTATTGTGAAGAGCATAAAAAGACTAGGGCTAGAATCTTATTACCAGATGCTACAACTCATTATGAAGCATGTTGACAGTGTAAATTCTGGTAACAACATTCATTCTCTTTTGGAGGGCATGTAAGAGCAAATAATGCTGTGAATTGTAAATGAGAAGAGCTCTTCTGTATAAAGAATTCTTTTGGATATATAAATAAATGTGTGGTCCATCTGAGAGTACTCTGAAAGAGCAGATGAAGGAATGCTATTGCTGTAATTATAATACTTTAATTTTAGACACAGTTATTATATTTTATGTAGTTAAACAGTGAATAAGATTTAAAAACAAAGATTCAGAATGGTTTTCTATACCAAAATAAATGGCAGGTAGCCAACTAGAGAGGATGCAGCTTTAACTTTGTTTAATGCAAACAGGAGCTTATTACTAGGCATTTCTATTAGAATTTATAATAGGATTAGCTGGTTGGTAGGACAATATCTATTAGAGTAAATGGAAGATAAAAAACTGGAAATGTCATTGAAGCTATCAAGATGGCACTCTGTTGTTAATTATAAAGCTAACAAAATTATTTGGTGTATTTACAGACATACTGATTACAGGACAAAAAGGGTTAGTCCTCTTTTTATACAAGACACTATACAAAGGTTCATTGGATGGCTATTACTGACTACTAGTATGATTTTGGGGTAAGTTAAGAACCTATATTCTGGTGAGAAAAGAAAGGTAAGGGGTGTTCTTTTCCAAGATTATGTGGTGCACCAATAAGATAAAATTCTCTGATTTTTTTGTCCTACATTCCAAGGACAACAGGGTGAGTACACAAGATATGAAAAAGAAAGGCTACATTGCAGTTGAGACAATACTTTATAATAATTTAAAAGAGGAATAAAAAATTTCCTGAAAAATACACGGATAGCTTAAGTTTTTACCTTTTCATTAGAGCAGGTATGAAAAGATACCTTTAACTATCAAATGGTCCTTTATTGTTTTTATGTTATCAGAGGCACAAGTTCATTCTTTATATTAGTTTGTTACTTGCCGGACAGGCTTCATGACCTGGTACATGCTTTTAATATTTGTTGGATAGGTATATATATGAAGGGCTAAACAGAATTTGGATTTGATGTTTTTGTTTGTTAGACATCATTTGCCCAAATAAATCTATCTATCAGTTTTTTTTTCCTATATAGTTGAACAGATCCAGCTGGGTAACTCCATTATATAATTTAACTGCTCACTAGGTACCACTAATTTGGTCAGTCAAATTAATTACTTCATAAAATCATGCTCATAACCAATTGACTTAATTTTACAAAATGACTCCAAAATAAAATAATTACAATTTTCAATAACACAAATTATGCAACTAGTAGTAACATTAAGTCAAATTAGTACATTACTAATTATAAGTTTTCTATTCTTGTGTTGCTACCAAAATGCTAGTTTATTTAGTCTAATTAGAGTAGGATTACCAGAACTGAATTCAGGAAACAGACACCTTTTAGGGCTCCATATAATCACATCTAATTTCAAGTTCATGACTAATTTTCATTGCAGTGTTAGTATTAACATACAAACAGCCACAATGTTCACAGGTTTCTGTTTTGCTGTGATAAGTAACAATAATAATAGCATTAAGTCTTACACACTGAAGTTTTAAGTATTAGTAACAGTAGTATAATATTTACTTCAGTATGAATAAACTATTATTTATATTACTTATTAATATTACACAGGTGAATCTTACTAATTTTTTTTATTTATATATATAAATTAATAATAATATCCCTATTATGTCTGCAGACTTATGCCACTGGAAACTCGATTTTGATACCCGTGACGGGTAGAGTACAGATAGCTCTTTGTGTACCTTTGTGCTTAATAACATTAAGAAATAAGTTTGACACATGCAGTGATTTTGACGCACACAAATATTTATATAAACAAGTTAATTGCTTTCACAAAGTTACAGGCTAGAGAGATTATTACTATAACCTTCATATTATAATATACACTGAATTGAGTAAAAATTTTAACTCGTATGGCCCCAGCTATTTTTTATACGTTTTACATGTAGATTTTTCTACTTGATTAGATACATTAAGCAACAAAAGTCCGTAAGATTACCACTGATCCACTGGGGAGAAAATGTCTGAAACTTAAAAAAAATAAATAAGTATTTTGATCTAGGTATCGGCTTACATGCACACGAATATTTACATAAAGAGGATAATTACTTTCAAAAGGCTACAGACCACAGAATTATTACTTTTGCATTGTGATATACCCACACTTCAGCAATAATTCTAAGAAAAATTCTAGATTGCTCAGTACCGCCCTCGTGTTTTTGTATGTTGTTCATTTCATGACAAAAATATTGCTGAAAAAGTACAAATTACCACTTACGGTACGTTTCTATTTTAATATTAACTTCCGATCAGAGTGAGCTACTACAAAGATTAAAAAAAAGAATCTGGTAACGAATATACCTAATTAAATATACTGTTCTTAACTCTGTTTCATAAGTATTAGCTAAATATACACAGAATATTTCAGTGTTCAATAATCAAATATCATATAAATATTTCAGTGTGTTCAGCTTATTAAGACACGGATTTGAATGTATGCATACGCACACATGCAAATATCATTTTTTATAATTCGAGTTTATAATCTGCACTGTAATT
This sequence comes from Tachypleus tridentatus, assembly GCF_004210375.1. Classification (NCBI taxonomy): domain Eukaryota; kingdom Metazoa; phylum Arthropoda; class Merostomata; order Xiphosura; family Limulidae; genus Tachypleus; species Tachypleus tridentatus. The sequence continues at coordinate 36,542,025 of NC_134836.1, forward strand.
ATCCTTTTCACTTATATTTCTTTATTCTGAAAACAAAATCTAAAAGAGAAAAAATACCGTTTGATTAATACTCAAATTCTACTCTTTTTAATATATATCTTATCGCATTGACCCTGGTTAGGGCCATTGATTCGAAACCCTCGTCCCACCACACATGCTTGTCCTTTCAGCCGTGAGGGTCTTATATTGTCACAGTCAAACCCAATATTTGTTGGTAAATTGTTTTTGTTCGTTTTGAATTTCTCGCAAAGCTTCACGAGGGCTATCTGCGCTAGCTGTCCCTAATTTTGTAGTGAAAGACTCTTGGGCTACTCCGCGGCTGAAAGGGCGAGCATGTTTGGTGTGACGGGGATTCAAACCCACGACCCTCAGATTATAAGTTGATTGCTTTAACCACTTAGCCATGTCGGGCCTATCGTTAGTAAAAAGAGCAATCCAAGAGTTAGTCTTTCAGTACTAACTGAAATTAGAGATGGCTGGGACGAAATTCAAAAACAATCTTTGCGCATTTTAAACTAAGGCTAGAGAATGCAATTGTACAGGTTCGGACACACATCAAGAAAATTTCGAAATTTGGTCTTTATCAAAATAAAATTTGTAATATGAGTAGACTCATCGTTTTACACAAAATAGTGTATGAAGAGTAAGTGTAGTCGACTTTTGATATAAGATTATGTGTTTTTAATGAATAGCTCGATGTGGAATTTGTTGATAAAAACAGAAATATAGATGAAGAAAAACAAATAGCTTCTCACCTTTTTTTAGTATAATTTTTAGAGTGGAAATGTTCAAAAACAGAAGAAAAAAAGCTGAAAGGAGAAAAGCAAACTAACTTCTAAGAATAATTACAGCAGGTAACAGCAGTTGAAAATAAAATAATATGTAACAAACAGCTTTTTGGTAAACATCGTAGGAGGCATGTTCTAGTGTCTAGTGAACCCTACTGTGAATCAGAAGATCTTAGATTCGAACCAGGGGTTCTTTCGTCTGGTGTTGATCGCAAATTTTGCACCTTTAAAAATATTTGTGCAGTTAAAAATCAACCAATATTAGTAAGTTCAAGTGAATGAATATTAATATATGTATGTTTAAGATTATGTAATTCCATTCTAGAGTTGATAAATAAATGTACTTACTAGAATATTCTTAATTTTTCTGTATTTGTTATTAGGTCCCCTTTCCGGAGAAAATAAATAAACACTATTATTCTTCATAACAAATGTTTTATGAGTGTGTGGTAGAGCGCTGAATTTTGAGGCTTGCGACCCGGGTTCAAATTCATGCGATACCACAACATATTCCTCGTAATTTAAGTCGTGGCAGTATTATAAGACTGACAGTCAATCCATTATTGTGGATGTTAGGTGCTGCCGAACGGCTACCTTCTCCCTGGTCAATAGTTAAAAATTTGTTATTCTATTGTAACCGTTGGATCGGAATAAAATATGGTATTTATGAAGTAAATATGTATAATTTTATCAACTGTTGATGTATTCGTATTACATATTACATCCCTAGTACCACATATTCCAGGTAAAAGACAGTCACAAAACTATATCCAAAGCAAGTATCTCAGTTCGTGTATTTGATTATTGGATAGTTATCAAAATTCCTTTGAAATAAATAGAAAAAATATTGTACTCGTATGCATTATAATACTATTTATCATTTTTATATGACCAAAGACTGTCTTTAAATCATGGATAATTTGAATCCCATTTGACACGTTAATATTTATCTTCAATAACAGTTTGATCAGACACCTTCGAAAGCTACGATTGGTTTAGTTTGATTTTAATTTTGCACAAAGCGCCGTCCCTAACTTAGAAGTAATAGAATCAAAGGACAAAATCTAGTCAACGCTAACCACCGTCGACTCATGGGATAATTTTTACCAATGAATAGTAGGACTGATTGTCACGTTTTAACGCCCTAATAGCTGAAAAGGCGAGCATGTTTGGCGACGGGGATTCGTTGTTGTTTATGGAAAGTTCGTCAGTGTATAATATGTACATCATTTCAATAAATATCCTAACGTCCTCTCTTTCTCTCTCTATATATACACACATCCAGCCCTCAGAAGCTCAGTATATTTTGGTACTAACTAGAGCCACGTGAAGGTCCCTGGGAAAATTGATGTGTGGGATGAAATGCAATTTAATAACTGTATTCTTGATTCTAAACTATTTATAGATATCAACGCTTGACATTTAAAAACATTCTGAGTAAGTATGACTCCTAAAAGCATCCTGTTGTGTTTTAAACCTAGTTTCCCAAGATTCCCATGAATCCAACTGGATGGCCATAGAGATTATTAAGACATTAAAAGTAATATTTCTTTGGTCTAGATTCCTTTGTATCGAGTATTTCAGAAAGGGCCTAATTTAAAGAGAGTTTACTGATAATTAATGGAAGAGAAATCTAGAAACATTTAAGAAAAAAACAACTTAAAACTGGGTAAGGTAGTATGTAATCCATAACAGCTTTCTTTGCGGCTGCTTCACTCCATTATTATCGCACTTGCATTGTCACAAATTAAATAGATGTTTAATTATAAACTTTCAAATAAACAAGTCTGCTATTAGTGGACAGGAATATTCAAAATTAGGCAACGATTTACGTTCTTCCTATAACCAAACATTGCACAACTACCCGTGGTCGTTACTTTAGCACGGTTTTATCGCTTAGGTTTTGGAGGTCAGTACTATGCCTTCACTTTATAGTTACTTCATGAAAAAATGGACACTTACCCATTAGGACGTCCGAACTCAGCACATTTAAAAACACCTTTTTGATAACTGTATGTCCAAAGAACGTTTAAATAGAAGCTTGAACACCATGCTAAAGGACAATGCCTTGACTTGAAAGTAAACGCTCAACAAAAAACAAAACAAAACCTGATGGTTGTACAAAAGCCGTTTTATCTCAGTGTATTGTTAAATAAAACTATCAATAAATACCTTTTTATGAGAGCTAAAGCTAATTAACAGGTTGTTAATATAAGTCATTTGTCTTGCTACCCTAACTGGTCGGAAATTATAATTTAAAACACGGGTTCGGGACGTAGAACTTAACTGAAACCAATCACTGAAGGTAACACGTGAGCTATTTATAATGGTTATTTATTTATTTCGACGCAATTTATTATTAATGACTAAATCGTAGCAGTTTAAAAACTTATTTGACTTGACTTGAAAATAATCCAAAATGACAGTTTAGCAAAAAAAATTAATAATTACATTGTATAACAATGTTTGTCATTTTCACCACCAGAGCATAACCTACCTCATGGCTTTGTCGGTAAGAAGCCAATATTTTGAGTCAGACCACCATTTAGGTTTAAATGTGAAAGGTTAAGTGTCACTAGAATATTTTCTAGCCCAGTACCACAGTAATTGTACATGACTATATGTTTAGCTTTAAAATGAAGGCTATCATTCATAACAGGTAGAGAAAACTTGAAATTAAAATGTTCTTTCAGATTTTTTTTCTGAGATTTGAATATCGTTTTCGAATAATGCACGCTGCTTTTTCGTTTAGTTGCAGTTGTGTTTCACTTTTTGACATAGTCGTTTTTCATTTATGTTGTCAGAAGCAGTACATGTTTGCAGCATTAAATTTATGAGCAGGTTATTGTTTTGTTACTGGATATCAGAAACGAAGTTTGAATAACGTTTTGTCTGCTTCTATCTGTAATAAAAGTTCATTCTTTGTTCAAAAGCAATGGAACAAAAAGTAAAACACGTACTATGTGATCAATAATGTTGACAATTGTGTTCCGGAGGAATAATGTATGGTTACCAGGAAGTGGAATAGGAATTTTCAACCTGAAGAGCACTTCATATGTATATGGGCTAAATGGCAGGATTAAAGATCCTTATAATCCAGGTGTAGCCATCCCTCATTTAGAACTATTGACAAGAAAAATGACAACCAGATTAATAGCACTCGCTATGTACGTGATTACTTTTAACCGATTGGCGAAATTATTTTATTTTTAATGTTCCTTAAGCTGAAGGTAGAGAATATATTGCAATATATTGTCAGCGGTATATTGCAGTTCGAATCTTAGAACTTTTGATCGGCAGCCAGACCATGGGCTGGGCCATGCCCAGCCCCGTGTTTTCCAGAAAGCTATTTCTCATTTAATATTAAACAATTTCATTTTAAAACAATCCTAGCTGATGTGATTTTTGTTTTACGTTTTATGCTTTCAATGAGTTCCCCCCTTAGCTTTGGCATTTATTTTCTTAAATTATCCACTCCGCAATTTATATCAAGGACAAGTGAGGAGCCATTTTCCCCCATCAAACATTGCTAAAAGAGATGACTTGAAATTACAAACAATAGTGTGGAATCCACCGAATAGAATAAAAACTCGTTTATCTACAAAAACGAAAAAAAGAATGTAGACCTTAATAGTTTAGTTTACACGTGCAGAAATAGTTTTCTTGTAAAAACCAGTTGCACATATTTAAACCACAGCTAGAAAATGCAAGTATACAAGTGTAGATGTACAATTACGTAATTTCGAAATATAAGCTGTAACTAGTCACGCATAAGAACGCTGTAGAGGCGCCATATAGGATCAAACTCGTGCTTTTCAACTTTAAAACAACTACACGAAAAGCAATTCAAACAGGGCCTTATATTTAGGAATCTCAACACTGGACTAAATCAACGCATAATTGTGGCTCGCCCCATCATAGCTATTACAGTGGTACTCAGACGCTTGATAAATGTGTAAGCCGCAATATCGAATATAAAAGGAAGATTTTTTTTGGATAAAAAGTTTTCTTTACCTCTTTCAAACATTCACATGTATTTCCACCTTTCCGAAAATTCAAAAGATTTTCGGAATGTAACTTGATAGTAAACAATCATATTATATACAAGGCAAATGAAAACGATATTTTTCAATGGTATATAAAGCCGTTCTCGAAAAGAAGAAGAACATTATCAAAGAAAGAAATAAAAGTAAATTATTTGGTCTTTGCAATGAAACAAATTTTTAACTACTATAAAGAACATATGATAAGAACATAATTTCCTTCAACGTTATCATAGTTAAAACAGTAAATAAAAGAGGCATTGTTATCGTTTTAACAATGAAAATAGTATGATGAGATTGTTTGAGAATTATAATATATTTGAGATAGTTTGACAGTAAGAACAGTATGCTGAGACAGTTTGACAGCAAGAACAGTATGCCGAGATAATTTGGCAGTAAGAACATTCTTCTGAGAGATTTAAGAATGAAAATTGCATGTTGAGAGAATTTAATAGTGAGAACAGTATGTTGAGAGAGTTTGAGAATGAAAACAGTATGTGAAGAGAATTTAACAACGAGAATTGTTTTCTGAGATAGTTTGATTGAAATAACAGTATGTTGAGATAGTTTGACAGTAAGAACAGTATGCTGAGATAGTTTGACAGTAAGAACAGTATGCTGAAATAGTTTGAGAATGAGAGCAGTATATAGGGAGAATGTGACAATGAAATCAGTTTGTTAATATAGATTGATATAGAGAACAGAATACTGAGAGAGTTTGACGAAGAGACCAGTATGCTGAGATAGACTTACAGAAATAAAAGTAATATAGAATGATATAGAGAACAGTATGCTGAGATAGACTGATGTAGAGCACAGTGTGTTAAGATAGACTGACAGAGAGAAAAGCATGCTAAGATAGATTGATAGAAAGAACAGAGAACAGTTTGGTAATGAGAAGAATATGTGGATAAAATCTAGCAATGGAAGCAGAGTGATGAAAGAGTTTAACAACAATACCAAATGCTAAAACAATGGAGATCAAACGCGTACAGTCATCAGAATGAGGATCCTGCTCAAACTTTTCAAACGCTGTTAAACAGGCAATCAAATATCTAATATACCACAATATCTTAATAAGTTGCTTCATATGTAATTATTTGACATTCAATGACTACTTCTTCCGATATGTTGTCTTAACTCCATGAAAAATAATTGTTCTCCTATGAGCTTCGAAACATCAAACATGAATTCATAAAAAAGGACTATTCTGTGGCATAATTATGTATATTATGCAAAAAAACTGTCACAAACTACTAAAAAAATGAAATGATTGAATGGACATTATCACTATCGAAAGCCTTAGGGTAAATGTAACTCTATCGTTTGTTGGAGACGAGTCTTTTATATTTTAGATCACATTTGTTCAAGCACTCAGCAATGTGTGATGACAGAGTAAACTTAATTATATCATCACTATCTAAATAAAACTACGAACACTTTTCTTCTGAAAGGATGGAATTCTGAAGCTGTTGAAATAGTTTACATTTTTAATGTAACTGTTCATATTTTGCACAGGCCACTTGTTAGGTATATTCGCCAACGTATCATGAAGATTCTGTAGTCTTATTTAAGAACAATTTAAAAATTTCGTTCATGCTAAGAAGCGTAATAAAAGCTATGTTTTCATTAAAAATATATATTTTAACATAACATTCACATGCAGTTAATATTAATTTCACAGAAGACGTTGGAATAAATATTTGAATAAAGACTAATATTATAATTAAAAAGAACTTGGGTAATTTTAATTATGAAAGAGACACTCCTTAGATTTAAAAAAATTGTCTTTTATTTTATTTTTGAAATATGTATATATACACACGTGCGCGCGCGTGTGTGTAGATACCAATATACCTGACGTATTGCACATTCATTTAAACAACCTTGGTTCGTATGATTTTATATAATATACTTAGTATACCCTACGTAAAGCAATGGAAAATAAATTTGCAGTATCATTTGCAAGTGTCTTATTTACTCGATCTACGAACAAGTTAAGCGAAGAAAGGAGCCTTGCTTCTCATGTTTAGTATAGATCTTCATTATTTAGAACGACAGCTTCGAAAATCTAAGAAAAACTATCAAAATTTCTCAAATCCTTTCGTTCCTCCATTCATAGATAAGTGAGGAAACCCGAAGTTGTCTTTGTGTGGAAAATCACCAACGATTGAGGAGCACCTTATTCGTAATTATTGGATTCAAAGTCGAAAGAGAGACGTTCCTAATACTTATACTAAAGTTTCTATTCACCACTGAAAATAACACTTCGCTACCGTGCTAAAATTGGGGACACATACCATCTATTAAATTCATACTAGAACAATCTGGTTTGTTTGTTTTTGAACTTCGCGCAAAGCTACTCGAGGGCTATCTGCGCTAGCTATCCCTAATTTAGCAGTGTAAGACTAGAGGGAAGGCAGCTATTCATTACCACCCACCGCCAACTCTTGGGCTACTCTTTTACCAACGAATAGTGGGATTGACCGTCACATTATCACGCCCCCACGGCTGGGAGGGCGAGCATGTTTGGTGCGACCGGGATTCGAACCCGCGACGCTCAGATTACGAGTCGAACGCCTTAACACGCTTGGCCAAAACAATCCGCTAACACAAAATCGTAAGTTATTAAACAGTTCAAACGTTTAAATTTCTTCTTAAATAGAAAGGCTGCTCTGGACAGACTCTGAAATGAGTAACTCAGAAAATAGTAAAGCAATATATTTCACAAACACCATCAATACCCCTTCTGATTTCATATTTTAGTGACGCAATAGCATCCAAAGCTAGAAAGGCCATCAAGTAGCCTTCTTTTCATATCAGCATAAGTCATAAAGCGGAAGAAACTGGATGAACAATTAGCTCATTGTACTTTAAAATTCACCACCAGTAACAAGAATGTACGTTCTGTTGTTTTTTAGGGCAGAGCTGCACAAAGCTCGTTGTTCACCGTGGGGAGTCGAAACCCGGATTTTGGCATTGTAAGTTCGTAAACTTTCAGTTTGGGCAGTGCTCTGGAAAGGAATTTATAGTTTACCACCAACAGTGACTATGTAGAGATATTAACACACCAGAGGCTTAAATTTTTATATACCCAGTTAAGTAAGCATGTAAAAGTATTGGAGAACTAGGGCTAAAGAAAAATGACTAGATGCTCATGGTTAAAGTTTTAATATAACTCGAAAACCTTCAACGACTGAAGTACATTGAGTGAAATTATCTATATTAACAGAGACCAAGTACTGGTTCTTTAGAGGTTTCTAGAGCGAGTCGTATCTGTTTTTTTAAACTTATGTTTAATTTTAATACATATTACATAATTTTAGTTATAACACTTTGAAATTTCTAGTCGCATGAGAAATAAAGAATATATATCAATTTATAAATGTGAACAAACAGGTATATGTTTAATGTTTATCTCTAGGTATTCATATAAACATAAGCTTAATTGTTTGTGTTTAAATACGTGTTTGAATACTGTTTTTATCATATTTAATTTTCTTTACTTTATTTTGATTCATTTACTGTAAGTTCTATACCTTTTTATTTTAAATTCTGAACATTACTGTACTATTGAAACACACATGTATATCTCTCTCTGTGTGTGTGTAGAAGTGTGACATATATAATTTTTTTTACTTCGCTTTAATTCAGCTTCTTGTGAATCAGCAAAGTTTAGTGAAGGTAAAATAATGAAATCTCTGAGACGAATAGAAACATTTTCCCTCTTAGATCCGCCCGCTGCTGGGTTTGGTTTGTTTTGAATTTCGCGCAAAGCTACAGGAGGGCTATCTACGCTAGTTCTTCATAATTTTGCAGTGTAAGACAAGAAAAAAGGCAGCTAGTCATCACCACCCACCGCCAACTCTTACACTACTCTTTTATCAACAAATAGTGGGATTGACCATCACATTATAAATCCCCATAGCTGAAAGGCCGAGCATGTTTGGTGTGACGGGGATTCGAATCCGCGACCCACGGATTACGAATCGAGTGCCCTAACCACCTGGACATTTCGGGCCCCCACTGTTGGGACAGCGGTACCTCTACGGACTTACAACGCTAAAATTCGGGGTTCGATTCACCGCGTTGAACATAACTGATAACCCAATGTGGCTTTGCTATAAAAAAACAAATCCATAGATGTAAGAGAGGTAAATATAAACTGATGAATAAGAGAGAATAAGGATAGAAAATCCAGGGGACAAGTTAGGAACATTCTAAACAAGCAAAAATATTCCGAAGAAATATTTTAAATACGAAGTTTTAACTGAAAAGCATAAATTAATTAAAAGTATAAATTCTTTTAAATTACAATTATCTTTCTCAACAATATAAGTTTCCTAATATCACAACAGAAAAGTTATAATTCGATCTATTACAAGTTTCGTAGTTTACCATCATCTCATCATAAAATGAATTTGACATTGAGGTCTCCGTCTATGCTATAAAGCCAGTAATCCAAAAGTCACCGATTTGAATCCCCGTCACCCCAAACAAGCTCGCCCTTTCAGCCGTAAAGGTGTCACAATGTGACAGTTAATCCCACTATTCGTTGTTAAAAGAGTAGCCCACGAGTTGGAGGTGGATAGTGATAACTAGCTGCCTTCCTTCTAGTCTTACACTGCTAAATTAGGGACGGCTAGCGCAGATAGCCCTCGTGTAGCTTTGATCGAAATTCAAAAGAAACACACTTTGAGGACCTCCACCATTATGAAAACACATTCCAGTCTCGAAAGAATATTCGTGCAACTAAATACCCTAGTTTCAATTTTAATCATTTTAGTATCACAGGATTTCTTTCTTTAAATTTTTATCAAATATAAAAAAGAAATAAAATTTATTTGTTTATTTAAACAAAGTTTCAGTACCTTGAATAACTATCTGAAGTTTTTTATTGATGTTTTACTTCGTCAAATGAGTCTTTTAATGGGCGAAACCGATTAAAAAAGAAGAATCGAGGCCTATATTAAAATGTCTGGCTCTTCATATAAGTGACAAATCATATGCATAAAGACGGAGGAAAAATACTACAGAATCTACTTATAAAAGATAAAAGTTCTTTCCAGAAGCTAACTGTTGGTAACTTGCGAATGTGAAAACTTTCTCGAAAAAATCAAGTTTTAGTTCGCAAGAACGTTCTCTTTCAGATAAAGTCTGAGAAAATGTTCTCAGCTCAAGGAAACATTCATTTTGGATTTATAGTGTTTTCATGTTAGAAAGAAATCACTGTAGTTGTTAGATTCGTATTAGGATCATGTTCTTGAGACAAAGTAATATTTCGAGCTACGGAGGGTGGACAAAATAGGTGGCTTCCTTTAACACTCCTACGAAAAGTGGGGCCTAATAGGCCCAGAGCAACTTGAAAGGTTATTAATATTAGGCTAATAATTTTTGTATTTAAATGAAATGAAATCAAATGAAATGGCAATTTCATTTAAATACAAATTTATTAGTCTAATATTAATAACCTTTCAAGTTGCTCTGGGGCCTATTAGGCCCCACTTTTCGTAGAAGTGTTAAATTTTATTAATTTGATATATATTTGATAAGATAACAGAAAAATATGTAAAACTATATGTTTTTAGAACGCACATAACGAGATCTGTTAAAATATGATCTCATATCCTAACTTTAATACACGTTTACATAACTACTGGAACTTTTCATGATTTTAGTTATATTTTCTCATAAAAGTGCTGCGCATCTCCTGTAATTTCTTAGATCGTCTTATACCAGTTAGCCTACAAAAAGATCAAACAAGTTTCTCTGCAATTGTGGAGTCGTTAAAGATATCTTAGAAATAAAATAATTTATGCTATGGAATGGCCAGGTCAATCATCTGATGTTGGACCGACTGATAATTTATTGGCTGAATTAAACCGATTAACGAAAGTTCGTAAGCCAAACACAAAAGATGGACATTTTGCAGCACTCAAAGAAGGATGGCAGTCAATCACCCAGAAATATCTGTACAAACTCATCGAAAGTATGGAACATCGATCGATCAGAAGTAGTACTGTAATCCAAGGAAATGCCGACTAAATATTAACTTGTAAAACTGGTTTGTGTTATTTTGAGTTTCATTTTTACGTTCAATTATTGTAGAGAAACTTTTTAAATCATTTTGTAAGCTATTTGAAATAAAAAGATCTAAGAAACTATAGTAGGTGCACAACACTTTTTACGAGAAAATGTAATTAAAATCATGAAAAGTTTAGGCATTTACGAAATCCAGTGTTAAGATGAGAATTTGAGATCATATTTGAACAGATCTCGTCGAATGACTCATAAAAACATATATAGTTTTACACATTTTTATGTTATGTAATAAAAGATTTAACAAATTAACAACATTTTCAGGGGTGGGGCCTTTTTTGTTCACCCCCTTTATCATTCGGCCCCTTTATTTTTTTATGATAGGCTAAAATTAATTATGAACAATTGTATTTTTTTTATTACTGAACGATCAAAATTTAAGAAAAGATTCGTAGTTCCGGTTGAAACATAAAAAAACATACATTTTCAGTTCGTGAGAGTTCCGTATACATGAAGCGCGCAGCAACAATTTGTAAATGTCTAGCTCGAATTTTATTTTAAGAAATAGAACGTTCATTTAATTCAGAATATTATTATGTTATTTTACCTAATTTGTGTAGTGCATATTGGTGCACGTAAGACATTAATACTAGATATAACTGACCCTATTTAATGTTTTAGTGAATGTTCTTTAATAAGCTGTAAATTAAATAAAAACAGTATTTTAGTGTTATAAGGTCTTTTACTTCTAGTATTTTTATGTAATTTTGTTCTTCTGTTCTGACTCTTTATTAATTTAGATATAATTTATGCTAATTTTGTCTGGAGATATTTAATTTCACATTGGTTTTATGAAAGATATAGTTTTATATGCACGAAATAGAAATCCTCTAACCCAAGCGCTTTCAAGGGGCAAACTTGCCCCTGAAGAAGAAAGGTCCACCTTTCAAAAGCGCTCGGGTTATAGGGTTTCTATTTCATTTTTATCAAAATTTCTTGGACCTACGTGTTTTTAGAACATCATGAATAGTTTTGTATGCAGATAGGCATGTTTAATTCACTATTTTCAAGTACACGTAAGAATTATTTGCAATACTGTTAAAATTTTATTTCCTTCTCTTGCTTAAATATTTTGATATTTTAGATTTTTGCCCTTACTATGTACTTATAAAATAAACGTATTTTAATATATGGTTACATTTCGCTTCTTTAGCGGTTATTTTGGGGGCTGTAACGCTAAAATTCAGCATTGCATCCCTGTGGTTGGTGCAGCATAGTTTGATTTAATTATCCTTAATTACAATGAGCGGTGTAGATATGCTATTTAACTCCAGTCTGTTTCTATTTTAGATTGTGTGGTTCATTAGGATTTAGGAATCATTTCTCAGTTTGTTTCACATTACGCATGCGATTCTTACATAAAGGAATTGTTTTAGTATACACTTCTTAACCATTTTCTCGAATTAATTTATTACAATATTTCATTAGATTTATCTTAGAGTTTGCAGTTTATAAATTGTCATTAACCTCTGTCCTTCATGTAAACCTTAGGGCTAAGCACTGTGCATTAGAATGTTCAAAATGAACCTTTTATTTTATTTCCTGTACTTCAATAACAATAGTTGTTTTAATTACTCTCATTACTAAACTTATACTTTCAAGTTAGTGTTATTTATTATAGATTAAGTTTTTGAATGATATTCTTGTTTAATTTGCTTTCAAACTGTGATTTGATCATGAGTGTTCGTTTTTATGTATTTATTATTAGTCCATTTTGTTTTTTGTTTACGTAGAAAGTCGTCTGAGACCGTGTTTATCTTATCGTCAAAGTAGAGTTAATTCACATGTAAGGCAAAACGTTTCTTCAGCTATCAGACTTGTCTTGTTGGCGGAGTTTAAGCTTCTTTGTGTTATTACAATACTCAAACTGTAGAAAACAACCCTGAACTCGTATATAATTTGTTTATTATGACACTAGATGGCAGGCCGTGACATTTAAACAGGTTTCTCTATCAGCCACACTATTTCGTTAAGGGTGTAACGTTGTTTTGTTTTCCATCATAAATTAAACTCCTTACTTTGAACATTCTCGTAGACTTTCAACTGATTTAATATTCTAAGTTATTATGCGTTACTAGTCGCAGTATAAGTCATCAACTCAACTTCCATTCTTGAAGCGCCCTTTTTTTTTATGCGCAGACGCGAATATACGTCACGTCCGAAATGATATGCACACAAGGGCGGTCACACACAGGGTTAAGCTCCGCCCTTTAGTGTCAAAGGGTATCGAAGCCAGACAGTTTTTTATAGATCTTTGTCTAGACTGATTTTTTCTCGAGACTCGAGCGCCTGGTAATCAAATAGCAAGCGTTCTAACGTCACAGCGGTCATGCACCCAGTGTTGCAGCAGGACTAAAACAGTTATCGAATTGAAAATTCTAAACGCAACCTGCGTTGCTAACGTCCGCTGATGAGATAACAACTTGGCAGATTTATTTTCCCTTTTCCCCTACAATTTTGTTTTCAACCTTAAAGTTTACCAGATAATGTTTTTATCCTAGTTTATATCAAATGATATTTTTCTTCCGATTGAGGTGATTGAAAGGATATATGGTAGGGATTTCTAAGAATGAAATATTAAAATTAATATCGGTATTTTTATTATAAACTATATATAATACACAGTATTTAAAATTGTTAAAACATTCGCTTATCAAAACGTATTGCCAAATTAAGAAGTAAAGTTTCCGAAAACTTAGAGGATTTGAAACAAACTATTCAGTTCCGGATTGCAGTCAGTTTGGTGAAATAGGCGTAATTTTGTGAAAATGTTAATAATAAGAAATCAGTTTGAAATCTAAATGGATTAACAACACTCAAAATAAACGATATATATGATAAAAACTACACTATATTCACAGTGCTTCACAATTAAAGTTATTCAGGCTAATAGACAACATAATGCTGCTTGCATTTTGAAGCAGGCTGGGATATTAACTTGCTTCCAAATTTCTGACACAAAACAATGAGACCATAAGTCTTTTAATGACTAATACAATCACATTATTAACTTTTTAAAATCTGTATTTGATTATTGCAGTTTGTTATTAAGCACAAAGATACACAAAAGGCTATCTCTGCTCTGCCAATCACGGGTATCAAAACTCGGTTGCTGGCGATGCTGTATTTTTAAATACGGGCGTAGCGCCTAATTGTTTTCTCAATCTATTATTGATTATTGTCGTTCTGTGCATTAGACTTACCAGAGAGGTTCAACCTAAAATACTTGAAATTATGTCGTTTGTTTTAACCACTTTGTAAGTAATGCAGTACAATAATATTCAGTGGTTAAGTATGAGTTGTTCCTAAAAAAATGCGTGTAATTACTCAAATAAAAAAAACAGTCTTTAAAGTGAAAAAATAACTTTCATCGTTGTTTTTTTTCACAAAATTACAGCATTTACTTAATTATCACTTGAATATTTTTCTCTTCGTGGAGCTCGTGAAACCTTTATGTTCAAGAGTTGGTTAAATGGTTATCATAAAGGTTGTACATAGTGTCAACATTGAAAAGCATCCTGTGTGTTATTCGAAACTCAGGCATGACTTTACAACAAACGATCTGTAACTGAACAACACTTAGCTCGTTTCGAAATGATCTCGTATTTATATGATTGGAACGACTACAAGGGTATGACACGGTATTTCAGTGAATAAAAGACCTCGTATCAGAAATTTACTAATCATTTAACATAAATTGGATATTGGATCTTCAGTTTTTAAAGTAATTTTATGATTATTTAAGAGTATTTGTTTTAATTTATAAACTAAAAACAGGCTCACAGATATAATGTATATGTAACTAATTTTTATATTCATTAGAATAAAGGAGATTAACGTTACGCTTTTCAACATAATATTGACACAATGCGAAGTTCATTTTGTAAGCCTTTTGATCACCATACAAATAGTTAAGTTAGGCCACGGTTAATTGTGAATGCAGAAAAGTAGGTTATTTGCACAAATAGATGTTCGTGTGTCGGGAATTCATATAGGTATAATAAAGTGTTATTTAATTTTTGTAAATGCTATAGTAATTTTATAAACAACACTATTAAGATTATTTTTTCAAACGCGACTGCAAACTATATAAACATGAAAGCATAAATATCGCCTAGTATAAACAGTTAGGCTTAAGTCTATTTGAACTATTTGAGCTATGAACACGTGACGTGTCAGAAACATTTTATATACATTGAAATAAAATTAAACAACATAATTATCCTTTCTTACACAAAGTAGTCCCCTTTACAGCAGTAAGTCTACGGGTTTACAACGCTAAAATCAGGGGTTCGATTCCCCTCGGTGAGAATGATAGTCTGATGTAGCTTTACTACAAGAAAACACACACGAAGTCGTATTGACATTTTTAAAAATTTTTTTGCTAATGTTACTGTTATGACAGTCCTGATATAATGACTGGACCTGGAGAGAAAATTTGCAGCTCAATGGTTCTGTTTTTGTAAAGTTACTTATCTTTAACTTTTAAGAAAAAACACACACCAGATATTCGTAATTAAAATTCTTAGGTGTGAGTGTAAGTTTTAAACTGAATTGGAGTTATGATGTTATTTTGTTTAGAATAAAAATAAACAGTTATTCGTATTTATATATATACCAGGAGTTTTTCATTTATACTTAACTGAAGATTGCACTAAAGATTTTAATGTGTGTGTTTTTTTTTGAGACAGGAATACTACCAAAGTCAAATCCTTTCAGAGAACTTCAGCTTTCAGACAAACCAAGGACCCAATGACATACATGACTAATAGCTAAACTTTAAAGTTCAGCAAAATAACATGAAATGGTCAACACATAAAAAAATGTAAGTGTAAACATAGTGTGTTGAAATCCACAGAAGATGCGATCGAATCATAGTGGAAGATGCTCTACTTGCTTCTGAGTATTTGTAATGGCCGTAATGCTGAGCTTTAACCTTGCAGTTTTAGAACGCTAAAATCTTGGATTCGATCCTCCAGTGAAAATAATGTATATAACCCTTTTTGCAGGTTTTACGCTTAAATAAACGGATGTTGTAGTAAGTTTGAAATAAGCGCCTTTAAATGAAACACTTATTTACGTATGTCCAAAATATATACATAGTAGGCCTAAAAACTTGGTATAAGTTGAGGGGTTCTTAACCTGTGGTATATTCACCTTTTAATCTATATGTATTTACAGTACCAGCTCAGAGGCCTTAATGTGTTACTAATGCAAACATAAACAAACACTCAAGTTTAAGGTTAAAAGGTTAAATAATTTGTTTGTTGGGTTTTGCACAAAGCTACTCCAGAGCTATTTGTGTTAGCTGTAATTAATTTTGAAATGATAGATTGGAAGGAAGGCAGCTATTCAATACTACCCACCGCCAACTCTTGAGTTAATCTTTACAAACGAAAAGTGAGAATGACATTCACATTATAACACCTCCACAGCTGAAAGGGCGAGCATCTTTAGCTACCAGTTTCGATTCCGTGGCTTGATTATTACGAGTCAACTTACCTCACCAGCTGGCGATGCTAAGCCCTAAAATAAAACGAGAAAACGGTTTGATTGGCTATATTTTATAGTTAACGTTAATTTAAAACCTTTTAAAAATATTCGTACGTAAGTGTTTAGTGTAAGAATCAGAAGTTTTGATTGTGTAGCTAAATGTTAATGTAAACCGAAAGAGTGAAAATAATAAAACGCAGCCAAGATCTGTCGTGTCTTATAATGAGACTCACTCTCTGTGTGTTTTTAATTAAAACAGCTTATTCGTTCTATGAATATCGTAACAAAGTCCAAATTACAAAGATAATGTTTTAGTTATTTATTTATACCTCTTACGACGTAGATCACAATAAAAGAAATATTCTAAGTGCTTTTAGTTTCCTAGATGCCTCGAAAAATATCTAAGGAGTATTTGAAATAAACTAATTTCGAATTTTTATGAATAAACTTGAATCATATGCATTCTGAGGCCTGCGCGGTAGTTTTGTAATATTGTGTTTACTCTCTAAGACGTTAGAAGAAACTAATCAACGTAATTTGTTTAGTAAATCTTGCAGAGTTTGATTTTAAGATGCTTCTTTGTTTTAGAATGTTTACGGAAAACTGTTCAAGGTTTTTCTGCACCGTCTATAATTTTGAATTGAGAGACAGGAGGGAAGGTTGTTGGTGAACACCACACACCACCAACTCATGAGCTACCTTATTTGACCGAACAGTGGGATATGTCTCTGCCCTTTATAACTTACCCACGGTCCCAAAGTGTAGAGAATTAATACTAATATACTTTTTTAGATTACGGGATGCAAATATTAAACCGAAACTGAAGGCTCACAGTTTGGCATGCTAAGTACTGGCCTACGCTTGGTTCGGATTTATTTCTTATATTTTAAAATAGTTGAGAAGTAACATAGGAGCTTTAATACAATATACTTGTCTTATAGACAATAATTGTTTCAATAAAGTAACTAACATCGCAGTGCACTTAACAAGGTAACAGATATGTTTTTTTCATTTAACAAATTGTTATGAACATGCTCTTAGGAGTTCGTTTATTCTATTTGAAAAATCACAATTCCTCCAAACGAATCTATGGCGAGAAATTAGCTTT
Source organism: Tachypleus tridentatus (assembly GCF_004210375.1). Lineage (NCBI taxonomy): Eukaryota > Metazoa > Arthropoda > Merostomata > Xiphosura > Limulidae > Tachypleus > Tachypleus tridentatus. The sequence continues at coordinate 36,559,556 of NC_134836.1, forward strand.
TCCAAAAATTTTCAGAGTTTAATTTCTAGATATGAACGCTATTATCTTATACTCAATAAAGTAGTCTACTATTCATCAAATATTTAGTGTGGACCAGGTATATAAATACCATCAGTCACAATAACGAAAATGTTAAGAATTACTTATTTCACGCTTATACGTTAAACGGTTCATTTAACAATACTTAAGTTCTTGGTATGATAAAATTAAAGTTAAATGAACAATATTTGTCAGTAACATTTAAATATAATAAACAATAGGTATCATTGCAATGTTTTGACCGACAGACAAATATTTGTCTTAAGAGAAACGAAAGACGTTGGATTAGGAACGTGCAAACAGAAGTATGTTCCTCCTTTTTAAACAACTAATTTTACTATATCTTATTTGCTATATAATTTACTTTCCCTCGGAAGATTTTATTTATATTAACAATAACACAAATATACAAATTTGTTCATCTTTCTTATTCAGCTTGTGATTTTCAGTACCATCGTGTTTTACACTAAAGCGGTTTGAAGCAAAAGTCAGAGGTTAACATTGCGCAAAACGTTTTAAAGTTACAACAGCGGTGTATTTCAGTGTTTGCCAATGTGAATGATTTGTGTCCTTGTATTAAAGAGTGATGTATTTTAATGTTTTCCAATCTGAATGACTTATGTCCTTGTGTTAAGGAGTGATGTATTTTAGTGTGTAACAATGTGAATGTTTTCTGTCCTTGTGTTAAGCAGTGGTGTATTTCAGTGTTCAACAATGTGAATGTTTTATGTCCTTGTGTTAAGGAGTGATGTATTTTAGTGTGTAACAATGCGAATGTTTTCTGTCCTTGTGTTAAGCAGTAGTGTATTTCAGTGTTCAACAATGTGAATGTTTTATGTCCTTGTGTCAAGGAGTGATGTATTTTAGTGTTTATCAATGTGAATGTTTTATGTCCTTGTGTTAAGGAGTGGTATATTTTAGTGTTTACCAACCTGAATGTTTTATGTCCTTGTGTTAAGGAGTGGTATATTTTAGTGTTTACCAACCTGAATGTTTTATGTCCTTGTGTTAAGGAGTGGTATATTTTAGTGTTTACCAATCTGAATGTTTTATGTCCTTGTGTTAAGCAGTAATGTTTTTAAGTGTTTACAAATGGAATAATTTTTTCCTTTATAATGGGTAGAAGAGGAGATGATGCTTTTCTTAACACACAAATGGACAAGATGTTGAACTTGGGTTTCCAATATCACTAACAAGGTACATACATATATGTTAGCGTTCATAAAAACTATAACTTAAACGAAGACATATATATCAGTATTTACAAAAAAACAACAAAATATACATGTGTATCATTAGTTGTAAAAAACGATTATTAACAAAGCATACATACGTGTCGGTATACACGAAAAATATAACAGAAAAGAATACATGTGTATCAGTGTTAATAAAAAATTGCTAATTGCTTACAAAGTATACATATGTATCATTATTAATAAAAACCATTATCCGAAATTATGTATACATATGTGTGTGTATGTATCAGAAATGACAAAACCATTATTACAAAGTATGCGTATATATCAGTAGTCACGAAAAAAGTACAAAAGTTTATACATTTTTCTATATACTCGTGAGACTATGTTTTACAAGGTGTAATAGACCGAACACTACTTAAGAATCCCAAGTTTGTGTCCCGTTCCTGCCATAAAATAATAAAAAGTCGCACTGTGCACTTTGAGGAAATGGATGCATCAGCATAATTACAATCAGATCCTACTAGTCAGTCTGAAAATAGTAGCCCTGAAGTAGTCCTAAAGCCTATGATTGATGGTATCGTTTAGCTGTCTTCTGTTTAATATCCTACTTCAAAGTTACAAGCATGTAGGGAATCCACCCTTTATTTAGTTATGCCCGAATCAGACGAAACAAGAATATATATATAAATACATCAGTATTCTTAATAAATTGTTAGAAAGTACATGTAAATAATTTAGTATTTATAAAAAGAAATTGCTAAGATCTTGGGAGAAATTTTCAATCCAAGTATTCAAAAAACAAAACAAAAAACAAACTACTAACAGCAATAAAAATAAAAACATTTTTGGGAGGATGCAAAACAAATTTAAACATACGTAGCGACTTCTCTGAGATCAAGCTGCATAAAAACAGAAAATTAAAGTGTTTCATCAGTTATAGTTGTTTTTTCTTTTATTTAATTTTGCTTAAAGCTTCTGCGCGGGCCCTGCATGGCCAGGTGGTTAAGGCACTCTACTTCTTATAATGTGACGGTCAATCTCACTATTCGTTGGTAAAAGAGTAGCCCAAGAGTTGGTGGTGATAACTAGCTAGCTGCCTTCCCTCTAGTCTTACGCTGCTAAATTAGGGACGGCTAGCGCAGACAATCCTCGTGTAGCTTTGCGCGAAATTCAAACTAAACCAAGCTTCTGCGCTAGAGAGAAGAAAGTTAGTGTATACCATCCACCGTCTACTCTTGGCCTATTTTTTTACGGAAAAAAATTGAGTGGCCATAATGTTACTATAGTTATAAGTGGAACATGTTTGGCAATAAGTTTCGATCCCACGACTCGTATGTTGTGAGTCGAGCTCCTTAACCACCAGATCATGCTGCCTCGACATCTATAGGGTATATTAAAAGAACGTTTTCTCGACTAAAGTTGCAAATAAAGTACACAGTGAACAAAACGTACATATTAGAGTCTGTTAACAACATATTCGCTTCGTCTAAGCACTAGTCAGGACATTTTGATGAAAAATATCAACATTTGATCGCTTATAATTAAGCACAAGACTATACAATAGTCTGCACGTGTGTTGTGGTCACCACTAGCGTCAAAACTCGGTTTATACAGCGTTATAAGCCTTCATATTTGCCGCTGTGGCAAAGAGGTTTAAATGTTAACAGATTAAGTAATAAGAAAATAAACATTTCAATATTTGAATTATAGTTCATGAAGCTCGTCGAAAAGATGACTGTGAAACAAATGTATTTAAATAAGTGAATGATTCAAACGAATTTTGATATATGTAGAAAATCCAGAGATATTCAAAAACCACCATTAACGAAGCTAAAGTCTCATAAAACAAATACTTTTAGAACATGAAATCAACTAATAGATAAAAGCAACGTTACAGATACTGCATTAATATTAAACTATTTCACTATTACTCTGGGTCTTTGTAAACGTACCCTAGTGGGACAGCAGCAAGTTCACGCACTTAACAATCCTAAAATCCAGTTATTTTTTTGTTCTCAAATCATTTTACATGCAGGAGGGTAAAGACTGGCAGTATATAAGCCATTAATATTTGCCAACTTTAGCATTTTATTAAATCTATCAAAAATTGTAATTGTTACTGATTGACATAACCCTATTCATTTTCACAATTCAAAAATAAGACCAAAATTAGTGTAATACGTGTCTGTTTTCTTATAGCAATAATGTTGAGTCCACCAAGTGAAATCGAATCCCTGATTTTAGCGTTATAAGTCCGAAGACTTACCGGGAGCAAAATTACTATAATCTATATGGATAAAATATAAACATTTTTAAGAGCCACCTTTCTTAAAGATGATTCCTTTAATTATATAATACAGATATATTTTTTAAAAGAGTTAATATTTTATATGCCCGGCATGGTCTGGTATGTTAAGGCGTTCGACTCGTAATCTGAAAGTCGCGGGTTCGAATCCCCGTCGCACCAAACATGCTAGCCCTTTCAGTCGTGGGAGCGTTATAATGTGACGATCAATCCCACTATTCGTTGGTAAAAGAGTATCCCAAGAGTTGGCGGTAGGTGGTGATGACTAGCTGCCTTCCCTCTAGTCTTACACTGCTAAATTAGGGACGGCTAGCGCAGATAGCCCTCGTGTAGCCTTGCGCGAAATTCAAAAACAAAAAAACTAATATTTTATATTCTCGTTCAGTGTTTTAAATCAGTATGGCGAATAACAAGGAAATATAAAAGTATTATTTTTTAATGACTGTTATGCATAATGGTTCTGATGGAATTTTGCTAATACTTTAAATTTAGAAGCTAGAAGATATTGAATTTTTTAAATGTTTATGAATGATTGTGTTAATTAATTCTGTACTTTTATTTGTTATTAAGTTCATGAGGTTAGGTAGAGTTGCCTCCTCAAGGTTAGGTCTATTTCGATTAATATTGTATTTAATCATTATTTTTGAAAATAATTTTTACATGAAACTTATAATTTTTCTCGTGCATATCTTCCTGTAACTGGACATATCTACACGTAAGTCTAATCTGAAAACAATCAAACTTTGAACACAAAGGGGTTGATATCTAGAACATCATAACTATTTGTATTTTGTTGAATATTTAACAAAATGCGAAATATACAAAAATAATAAGTTTTTTATTGAAAAATGTGGTTGTGTTAAACATGCAAATATTTCAAAATTCAAAATTTTAGATTACAGCAAAATCCAGTGTAATATTTGCATTAAACCTCATTCTGGCGTCAGAATTACTACTTTGCTTTAATTTGCGAGTGTAAATTGAAAATGGAGAGACTGAGAACAGAAGTAATAAAAAAGTATACATAAAAATGCAATAACATTCCAGCAAAGATATTCGAAAATCAACTAGTAGTAGCTCACATGTGTTTTGTGTTAAAAAATAACCAAAAAAATAAAGTTTTAAAATTATAACCTGTCGAGGTTTCGTTAACACACTTTTGAACTTCTATCAAACAAAGAGAAGTACTGGCCTTCACGGGTTTTATTAGTTAAGAGTTTTACTTATTAAAAATTATTTAAAATGTAACCTGAAGCTAAGACGCCATCCTCGTTAGAATTTCTGAATTTGAGAAAGGGGGAGGAAGAGGGAATCCACCACTCTTGAAGAACAAAAGACTGAAACTAAGGTGTCGCTAAGAACAGACGTCGACATTTACAAGCCACAGAGCTTGCTGGAAATTTTCGCTTCTAAGTTATACACAGGCCAGAAATTAACACTGATTTTCACGTATATGAAAACATGTATAGTCAAATGCTTAATGTACATAAAAAAAGATGAACGGAATTCAACATAAATACGTTGAAAACAAAAAATGTCCCACGCAAACTCTGTAAAAATTATAAAAGATAAATGTACAAGATACTTAACACCACGAAGATGTTCTAAGACGACACAATTATGAAGATTAAGGGACAAAGAAAGTTAGAACTTGATTGATTAGCATTAGAGCATCTATGTTGTCTATGTTGGATTAGAGCATCTAATGTATGATTAGGATAGAATTTACAACTGAAAGAAAACAGGGTTTGTTTTTGAATTTCGTGCAAAGCTACTCTTTTGCCAACGAATAGTGGGATTGACTTTAAAATTATAACGTCCCCAAGGTTGAAATGGTGAGTATATTAGGTAAGACGGGGATTCGAATCCCCGACCCTCAGATTACGAGTCGAGCGTCTTAAACACCTGGCCATGAGGAGCCAAGAAAAGAGGGACGATTTTAAAAGTGCAAGCAGTTTGGATTATAATAATAAATGTTTGTTTGTTTGTTTTGGATTTTGCGCAAAGCTACACGAGGGCTATCTGCGTTAGCCGTCTGTAAGTTAGCACTGTAAGGCAAGAGAGAAGGCAACTGGTCATCACCACCCACCGCTAACTCTTGGGCTACTCTCTTAGCAACGAATAGTGGGATTGACCGTCACATTATAACGCCCCCACGGCTGAAAGGGGCGAGCATGTTGGGTGCGACGGGGATGCGAACCCATGACCTTCAGATTGCGAGTCAAGCTCCTTAATCACCTGGCCGGACCTAATAATAATAAAAACGAGTTAAGTTTCCAAAACCTGACTGGGAATTAAAGTTATTTAATTCCATGTTTTACCGCAATTTGTTTTTCAAAGTACTAAAGTGTCATCATATCAGTAAGGTAAATTAAACTCATTTAAGAGGATAACATTTGTCGACAAATGCAACATGTTTCCACCAACACAGAACACCAGAAAAATCGAAAACTGTCTATATTACTGCCTTGTGACCTACAAAACACTCTCTTTGTACCAAATCACATGTGAGTTGGTTGACATGGACGTGAAATATTCATTAAAAATCCAAATTGTATTTTCCAAAAGGAAAAAAAAATCTAAAATTGTCCATATAGCTCCTGGCGACCTGAAAATAATATTTTGTGTACTAAATCTTACGTAATATGGCTAAAAAATTGACAAAAATCTCTAAAAATTATAGATTCATTTAACTTTTGTGACCCATTTTAAATGATCAAAAATAGGCATATACCAAATATATGAAATCAAAAAAATTATTGTTGTACCAAATCCTACGTAAAATGTCCGAAATATGGTGGAGTAATTATTTTGAAAACCCTAGAAATGTGCTTTTCATGACCTTTTGGCTTCCTATAATTACTAAAAATGGACAAGTGCGCCATGCTTTTCGTAACATTTGAGCCTTTTATAATTATTTAAAAAGTCCACCATTTTTGCATGTCAATGCGAAGGATTTGTAAAAAAAAAAGTATTTTTGTGCTTACATCTCGATTGTTTTAAATGTGACCATACAGGAGCTCAAAATATACATTTGTGGGTTGTTTAACTTTAGACCCCATAAAAGAATTAAAAGACAAAATTATAGTAAATATAAAGTATGTTCTGGGTTTGTTGGGCCAAGATTTGATTCTTCCAAATTTCGAATTAATCTGCCTAGAAATGAAGAACCGGTGGCTGATTTTAAAATGTTTGAAAGACGAATAAACATAACAAAAATCATTTTTTTGACATCCAGAATATTATCTCAGAATTTCTAAGTAGCAATTCGGTCAGTTGTAAGTCAAAACAAGAATATTTTAATATAATAACTCTTTATTTGTTAGACGTATAGTAATATTTTAGACTTGACTGAAATATAAGTGGATATTTTTAAAACAAAAAAAAACTTGTATTCCGTGAAGAATAATTTTTATATACAAAGTATTACCACAGAATTTCTAAGTTACTAATTTTTTTTGCTAATTCAATTATTAAAATAACTTCCAGATAATCAAGTACTTTGAATACTTTCTTACCAGTAGGATGCTAAAACTACTTCCCGACAAAATAGTATACATATGCTGCAATTAACTAACTTGAATGTGAATATACTAATATTTCCTAAAAGTAATGTCAAATACTTTATACATTATAATATCATAACAATTGAGCTGGGCCTGGCATGGCCAAGTGTGTTAAGGTGTTCGACTCGTAATCCGAGGGTCGCGGGTTCTAATCCCGCTCGCACCAAACATGCTCGCCCTTTCAGCGGTGGGGGCGTAATAATGTGACGGTCAATCCCACTATTTGTTGGTAAAAGAGTAGCCCAAGAGTTGGCGGTGGGTGGTAATGACTAGCTGCCTTCCCTCTAGTCTTACACTGATAAAGATAGCCCTCGAGTAGCTTTGTGCGAAATTCAAAACAAGCCAAACAAACAAACAATTGAGCTGATCTGCTTAAAAGAATTTAGGCATAATAAGTTTTTTACATTCTGTCTAATGGGAGAGCAGCAAGTCTTCGGATTTGCAACATTAAAATCAGTGGTTCGATTTCCCTCCGTAGACAAAGCAGTTAGCTCGATGTGGCTTTGCTGTAAGAAAACAAACACTCTGTCTAATAACAAAGCACAGTTTCTTTCACTGAATAGTATTCATGACATTTCCATCAATGACAGACGGCCAGTCATATGCAAAGGTTTACTATAGTAAATTAATAGGAGAGTGACAAACAATGATTTATAAGAATATAAAAAAATATTACAGAACATAGTACATGTTCATAGAACAGAACTAAAACAATGATCTGTCTTCTTCAAGTAATGTCAGCAAATTTTTTTTACTGGAATCTATGTCCACAAGTGTTCATTTGGTATTACAAATGTTGTTGCTCAAGCAGTGACCTCAGAACATTTGCTACTAAAGCGTATGACAACCTCAGGCATTAATGTAAGTCGTACATTGTTGTTTAAAATTATCGGATCATTGAGTTGCCCATTGGGTAATCACGTTCTACTCTGTAAGATTTACTTCCAGCCCATGGGGTAGTTAGTACATTTTATTCTATCAAGTGTACTTTTAGTTAGTTATCACTGCTTATAGGTGAATCACGTGCTGTTAAGCTCTTTCCTAGAATATTTAATCCAGTTTATGCTAGTCAGTCCATTCAATCATATTAAATTCCAGTGAACAGCTGGACAGCCCATTCAATCAGATTCAAATTTAGTGAGTTTGCTGACTAGTTTAATGGCTAGATTTATGTCTCGTGAGTATGCTGGTCAGCCCACTAAATAAAATTGAAGCCCAATGAATATGTTGATTGGCTCTTTCAATCAGACTTGAATCTAGTCCATTAATTAAATTTATATCCCTTGATTATGCTGGATTGTCCACTCACTTAAAGTCCAGAGAGTATGTTGGCCAGGTCATTCAATCAGATTAAAGCTCATGATCATGCTGGACAGTCCATTAAATCAGATTAAAATCCAGTGAATATGCTGGCCAGGTTATTTAATTCGATTCAAATAGAATGAGTCTGTTGATGTGTATATTCGTTCGAAACACTTTTCTTCCAGGAAGATTACTAAACACTTCGTTACGCTGCTGTTTATCAAACTGTTTAATGTATTTGTTGTAGTCTTGATATATTTACAAACTCTTGAACTGTTGTTGAAGCTGTTGTAGTCTTTGTTGTGGTTTTGGTTTGTTTCACCATCAATCTGGATCTTTTTTACACACTTTGATGTTCCTCTGACAGCTAATTAAAGAACACATTGTGTTTCCTTATTTTTATATATTATCGAAACGTCCACGTCCGATCACTTGACTGGCCAACTGATATATGTAGTTTGTTTTTTTTCATAAAAATGAACTTCGGGTGCACTGAGGTGCCCACCCTCTCTGTAAATCAGTGATGGGTACAGCACAGATAACTTACAATGTAGCTTTGTGCTTAACAACAAATAACTAGGCCATTAAGCTTATTTAATAACAATAATTATACCATGGCATAGTGAGAATGTAGTAAATTTTGATTACCTCTGAACTATTGTGACCACTGTGCTGTAGCGACATCGCACTCGCTTTCGGAAATAAAATTAAAACTATCCAAGAAACTGCCCCCATCGTATCTAGAAATCTATTTATTTGAATATTTTATTATTAGGACATCCGTGAGACTTTTCACATAACTAATGAAATAGTTTTGAGTTCAGTGGCAACGAATAGAGAAAATAACAGACACACGAGAAAGTAAGAATGTTATGCTTTATCACATAAATTGTCTCTTTTTCACACAAAGCTGCATAATGCTGAGTCATCAGGAAACAACTATTCTATTTAGTATTACAAAATGGGATAATAATTATATTTTGTGGACTAATTTGTGTGAATTCATTAGTAATTAGAAATTATTATATTTTACAAATTATTATCCTGTTTTCTTCATAAAGCTTATATTGTATTATTATCTTAATATGACTTAGTAGAACTACTCTAAATCTCTTAAGCTGGCTGAACCTCGTTAGATATTATTAGGATTACAGCTGAAAACATCGCCAATAGCGAGGGTACCCAAATAACGAAACAATAAATTATAATAAAACAAAATTATCTTGCAGCCTATTTCTTTTTTTTTTAGTGCATCAAAGAGTTTGAATATACATATCATGATACGAAACATAAATAAGTTAACTATAGACATTTCAAACACACACGCATGTCCATCATTAGAGGTTAAACTTTAAAATTGTAGTTCAAGAACAGGTCTAGACACCTAGCGATTTTTAATAATACACCATGTTAAACAAAGTTGAAGAAAATATATCATATAACATATCAGTTCACAATACGTAAAAATGTAGATCCAATATAAATATTAAATAAAATAATTTTAATTAGTAGTAAGTATAGAGCTTCACAATATTGTGACGGAACTTGCAGAATTCGAGTCCCAGTTTAGAATATTATCTAAATGTTCACCCGTAAACGGCTTTAATTTTATATTTTTCTTCTTTTAAATCGAATAATTAATTTTATTGTCTGGTTTTATGCGTTAACGGAAGCGTGTGTTAAAAATGATTGAAATGTAGTATTTATATGTTTTAAATAAGTCCTTAAGTTTTTCATCAGAGTGTCATCGCTTTTTAGCATGTGTATGGTTTGACAATTTACTGTTGTAGCTTGTCGACAGTATCTAATTCTAACTGTTGAACTACTGTTGTTTGAAAATTAGTGGGATTTGAAAATCACTTATATTGTGAACCATCATTCTCGAAGTGTGGATAGCGTTTTTGTTGAAAGGAGACGCGAACCACGCATCTTGGGATTCAGTGTGTGAGCAAACTAATCGTTTAACGTAGTTAAACAGTAGTTAAATTATTAAATTACAGTTAACTGCTATTTTCTCAAAATAAATTTGTTATATGTGATGCTGGCGTTCTGGTATGTCTGCAGATAAGTAATATAGGTTCCTTTGTTTACATTTGTCAATGTTTCACGTGATAGTGATGGCACCATAACTTGTCAATGTTTCACGTGATAGTGATGTATCTAGACAAGACAAGGTATGTACCCTCCTTTATATATATATTCTTGTCAATGTTTCACGTGATAGTGATAACATAAGGTGTATCTAGACAAGGTATGTACTCTCCTTTATATATATATTCTTGTCAATGTTTCACGTGATAGTGATAACATAAGGTGTATCTAGACAAGGTATGTAACCTCCTTTATATATATATTCTTGTCAATGTTTCACGTGATAGTGATAACATAAGGTGTATCTAGACAAGGTATGTACTCTCCTTTATATATATATATTGTCAATGTCACGTGATAGTGATAACATAAGGTGTATCTAGACAAGGTATGTACCCTCCTTTATATATATATTCTTGTCAATGTTTCACGTGATAGTGATAACATAAGGTGTATCTAGACAAGGTATGTACTCTCCTTTATATATATATTCTTGTCAATGTTTCACGTGATAGTGATAACATAAGGTGTATCTAGACAAGGTATGTACTCTCCTTTATATATATATTCTTGTCAATGTTTCACGTGATAGTGATAACATAAGGTGTATCTAGACAAGGTATGTACCCTCCTTTATATATATATTCTTGTCAATGTTTAACGTGATAGTGATAACATAAGGTGTATCTAGACAAGGTACCTGCCCTTCTTTGTGTATAAACTCTTGTCAATATCACATGTGATGGTGGTACTATGAGTTGTATCCAGAGAAAATGTTTCACGTGATAGTGATAACATAAGGTGTATCTAGACAAGGTATGTACTTGTCAATGTTTAACGTGATAGTGATAACATAAGGTGTATCTAGTACCCTCCACATGTGATGGTGGTACTCCTTTATTTATATACTAACAATGTTACATATCATTGTTATACGAAACCCATATACGACATTTACAGTCAGTTTTCTCTTATATTGTTAGGAACATTGTTGAAAGTGTAGCCAAACAGACAGTGGAACGTCACCGTAAACACTTTATTACGTCAATCTAAACATAGTTGGTCAGTTGTTTGGTATTTAAATTTACATTATGCAATCTAAGTAATGTTTTTTTGCCAGGATATATGTTACGCGTTTCAAAGAACAAGGTAACCTGTTACACGTCTCAATATTATACAATAAAACTACAAGACACTCTTAACCTGTCTCAGCTGCCATATTCTTATCTCTTAGCTGGATAGTGACACAAGTGAAAACTGGTGAGTGCATTGTTTGGTTCATTTCATATCATTACAAAAAAAGAAAACAACGATTTTTAAGAACATCTTTTTTGTTTTCAAAATCCTGGATCTTTTAATTTCAAATTATCATAACCACAATTTTAAAGAAGTTTATTTAGTATTTTATAGAACGATTCTTTTTTTTTTCCTTTTAAACCATAGGCTTAAAATGATGAATGTAGATTGTCTAGAAACATTAATTGTTTAGTCATGAAGGGTATACATTAAGCAAGTTTCAACATCACATACAAAGGTTTGACAAACAGACCTCAAGTTAAAGTTAGAACCAAATTTGCTTGAAAGCATTTCACATTCGAACAACTGGAGTGAAAACAATAAAGACTGAAACAACGATATGGGGGTTACATATTGTCCTTTGTCCTGGATTTAACCGAGTAACTCTTGTTTTAAAACACACACACACACACACACATATGTATATATCTTTAAAATAACCACAAGTTTCGCTTATTCTTTAAATCTCGTCAACAAAAGTCCAACAACTTTTCGAGATTCTTAGGAAGTAAAGTAACTTATATAAGCTTTGATTATACTAATACACAGCTACAACAAAGAGTAAGAGACTAGATAGAAAGCAAGGGTGTTTGATGTTATCACATTTCTATGTTTTTATGGGTAACTGTCTTGTCCACAGCCGACTGTAGGCGATATGTAGCAGTGGGTTTAGATCGTTGTGAGTTCTAACAACTTATTAGATTTGTAGTTCCCATTTTAGTTTTGCATTTTTGATGCTATGACCGGAGAAACTTTCATTGTACATAAAGTGATACAATTTATAGTTGTGTACAAATAGCGGTGTGTTAATTGTTTTATGGAGTTTTACTGAAACGTACATCTATAATAAAAATGTTGTACTCTTTGCACATTTATATTGTCAGAGCTGAGTACGCCATTGCCAATTGCCTGTACGCCATTAATATCATAGAGCTAATTGTGAAATATATTCAGACACGAACACACACAGTGTTTTAATAAGCTCTAAATATATTAGAAGTTAGTTATGTTTTTCATGTATTTAATATTATGAAATTAACTTATATGTTGAAGGTGAAACAAATTACTTCAAATGCCGCTGATATATAACAATTTTGAAACGGCAGTCAAAAAGAACGAATGACAGTTGTAAGATACAGTTGTATCAGGTTACGAAACGAGTGCCAAAACTGATGCTGCATTGCAAGCAAACCGCAGGCTCAGTGCAAGGATATATTAGGGTCGTATTATAAAGTACAAGTTAATCAGTTTCCAAAACTGATGAAATAGGCGTGTCTAGAGTAAATTGCTTGGAAAACTAGTTCTGAAGGGCAATTGTAAAATCTTAGCTACCTACATTACTAAGGTTAGATTTCAATCAGTTTGAAACTTCAGTAAGTGAGAACAAGAGAGGCCAACTAGTAAACTGCAGTTTTATCAATGTAAACAAATATCACAACCGAGGTTAGATCACAATCATTATAAAACCCCAGCCAAAAATAATGATTCGGTTTAACTGTAGCTTAACGATTTATCATCTACATAAATAAAGGGAGTGGATTAGAATACATTAGAAACCTCAGTATAAGATAACGAACGAGGTCTAGTGTTCATTAGAAACCCCAGTACAAGAAAACGAACGAGGTCTAGTGTTCATTAGAAACCCCAGTACAAGGAAACGAACGAGGTCTGGTGTCAAAAAACCTTCTATAAATCTGCATAACTAACTTCACTTTTGAGACTGAGTTAAAATCAATTTGAAACCACAGTAAGAAAAAACGAATAAGATCCTTTGTGTTGTAAAATAGTATGATGAATATATAGAACTAATGTAAAACTCAAGTTGAACTGCAGTGAATCTGAGATTCTAGTTTACAACAATGATCCGATTCTGAAGAACAGCATTATGAATCTGCAAAACTGTCAGAAGTTGAATTACAGCCAATCTGAAATCCTAGTAAAAAAAAAAAGATCCTGTTTTAAGTGCAGTTTCATGAAACTACAGAATTAGTGTCAAAACTAAGGCTGAATTACAATAAACTTGAAATCTGAGTCCAAAAAATTCTGTTCGGAAGCACAGTTTCATGAAAAGTGTCAGAACTGAGGCTGGATTCTGAAATAACAGCAAAAAATAAAAGATGATATCCAGTTATAAAATATTACTTTGTTAAGCTACATAACTAATGTCATAGAATTGTATAGACTACAATTAATTTGAAACCCTGTACAAAACTACGAGTAAGGTCCATCTGTAAAGCACAGGCTCTTTAAACAACACAACTAATGTCACACTTAAAACCGGATCACAATCATCTTGAAATACAGTGAAAGCAAAACGAGTAAGATTCAAGTGAAAAAACAATATCAACATTTTGCACAATTAATGAATGTTACAGTTAATGCTGTATTACAACATCAGTCTGAAACCTCTATAACTAACGTCACGACAGTGGATAGATAGATCACAAGCAATTTGATACTATGCCTTTAAATTAATCTGACAGTTATTTCTAACTTAAAACGTTTAAACATTCCTCTTAGTTAAAAGGATACTATGCCTTTAAATTAGTCTGACAGTTATTTCTAACTTAAAACGTTTAAACATTCCTCTTAGTTAAAAGGATACTATGTCTTTAAATTAGTCTGACAGTTATTTCTAACTTAAAACGTTTAAACATTCCTCTTAGTTAAAAGGATACTATGCCTTTAAATTAATCTGACAGTTATTTCTAACTTAAAACGTTTAAACATTCCTCTAAGTTAAAAGGATACTATGTTTTTAAATTAGTCTGACAGTTATTTCTAACTTAAAACGTTTAAACATTCCTCTTAGTTAAAAGGATACTATGCCTTTAAATTAGTCTGACAGTTATTTCTAACTTAAAACGTTTAAACATTCCTCTTAGTTAAAAGCTGTTTAACGAAAATTTACTACTAAAAATTTGTTACTAATTATCAGAAATAAATACAATAGTTTAAATTGACAATATATACAGTTAAATGTCTGAATGATGTCAGATATACTTTCTTTAAAGAGCAAAATAAAAATAATTGGAAGTAAAATGGCATTATAATAGTATTTATTTTTATTAGAAAAATTATATTTAGGTTCCAGTCATCTCACATACATCTTCTAGAAATCATTCTAATCATAACATATCAGGATGGCCAAAGAGCTACAATAGCATTCTTCTACTTTTTTCGTCCGTGCTTGGGTAGACTTTGACAATCTCCTTGATAGTTCTTTTGTATCATCTCTACTCTCTGTTTCTTCTAGGTCTAGCCAATAACTAGCAACTTCTTCAGTGGTTTAAGGCTTCAACTTATCCAATGTCTTCCAGTTTTGTGTATCGAAACAAATCTTTCGTTTTAACTTTAAGCCTACATTCATTAAGCACTGTAATACCAGATGCAGTTTCTCGATAGCAACCCCGAAGGATCTACTGAAGATGAGAATGTTATCCACTAAGGCAAGACTTACCCATCTATAAACACGCAAAGCTGATTTAACCTTGCGTTACGAAGTTGTCAGTAAGGTAATGAGTAATAATTTTAGCGTCATGAATGTTGGTATTTTTTCATTCTTTTTTGTTCCTATGACTATTGGCTATATGATTTTTTTCCTATACTGTTTGGTACGTTCTTATTAACCGTAGTAGTTTACATGGTGGCTGATTTATGAGCTGTGTGTTTCTATATATATGTGATGACGAGTTGATATTATCTACTATAAATATCCACCTCGTCATATAAATATGTCATTGAGGTCCCGAGCAATCCTGTTACATCCTTGAGTTGTTGACGCATAGCTTACAATAATGCCAAATCATGTTTTTTCATAAAAGCAGGCCTTCAGCACTGGTTCTCTGACTATTGCAACGTGAAAGTAAGTTCAAGCAACTCTAGCTATAGCCGTCCAGAGCATACTGCCCGAGCACTTGAAGTGATTCCAGTTTCACTTCCAAGTACAACCCCACATTTCTCTGCTCTTGGTTGTGGTTTTTGGTTTGGTTTTTTGAATTTCGCGCAAAGCTACTTGAGGGCTATCTGCGCTAGCCGTCCCTAATTTAGCAGTGTAAGACTAGAGGGAAGGCAGCTAGTCATTACCACCCACCGCCAACTCTTGGGATATTCTTTTACCAATAGTGGGATTGGCTGTAACATTATAACGCCTCCACGGCTGAAAGGGCGAGCATGTTTAGCGCGACGGGGATGCGAACCCGCGACCCTCAGATTACGAGTCGCACGCCTTAACACGCTTGGCCATGCTGGGCCATCTTGGTTGTGAGACAGGCAACACAAAAATTTGTTTCCTAAAAAGCTTTGAAAATGTGTTTCACACAAAGTATTTCTATTCTGAGGATTTACAAACTCAAATTAAGATCTTCTATCGCTACATTGATTTACTAAAATATGGTAAGAAAAATGAACCAATCTTCATTTACAGCTGGTAACTTTATACTGGAGTGTTAAGGGAAACTTAACTGGCGGCACCTGGTACACAGTAAAGCCAAACTCATCCATGTTGGTAGATATCATGCTTGGTCCTTACTGTTTATATTCAGTTTCGGTGTTCTCCAAGGTTGTCAGGTATCTCCAACCAGGATTTGTTTACTTAAAATAGGTTAACACTCACTGGTTATTTTCTGTCTCATGGTCGTCTCGTTCTTACAATGACTTGTTGAATCAATAACCTTCATTCTATTTTCGCAATATATAGAGGCGGCACTACTATATGTGCCCACTCTAGCCAAAATTCAAAGTAAGTATTCTTCAGGCAGTTTTCGTATACTGGTTTTGGTCGTAGCGAAGTATCCAATTAGCCATTGATACTCCTGTGTCTTCATTCTGCCAGCAACAGTTGGCAATGGTTGTTTGAGAGGGCTGTACTTCAATACGTCGTGCATAGTGATGCTGTGATACAGAGCTGTTTTCATTGCTGCTAGTTTTCTTTTATTGTACAAGTAATTAGATGCAACTACCTCAATTGCTACAGTGGAGCCATCGTCATGTTTTTGTCCATAAACTGTGATAGGAATCTATCATTGATGTATGTGCATTGGAATTGACGATAGCTATTCTGATTTATGGGCAATTCATCATTTTACAAGGATAAACTCAATTTAGCTGCTGCTCTCTTAAGATCACAAGTCACACAACCTGGAAAAGATAAGACCTGAGCACTGATCCTTTCATTGCACCAAACAAGCAACAGTGCTATATGAGGCCTGAGTGCTGATCCTTTAAATGGTCAAACAAGCAACAATGCTATATGAGGCCTGAGTGCTGATCCTTTCATAGCACCAAACAAGCAACAGTGCTATGTGAGGCCTGAGTGATGATCATTTACATGGTCAAACAAGCAAAAGTGATATATAAGACCTGGGCACTGATCCTTTCATAGCACCAAACAAGGAACAGTGCTATACGAGGCCTGAGTGCTGATCCTTTCATTTCACCAAACAAGCAACAGTGATATATGAGGCCTGAGTGCTGATTCTTTCAAAGGGCCAAACAAGCATTAGTGCTTCATTACTATTTTTTTATAATTGGTTTGTTTGGTTTGCTCAGCAGATTCTACGCAGTGGGTATGAATAATCTTGATATTGCAAAAAAGCCTCATTATTTAGGTTTATCAGCATGAGGATTGGCTAATTACCTCAATTGTAGTTTTGCAAAAGAGGTTGGCACCTTCGAAATTGCCGAAAATGTGTTATAGTGTATAATTAGTTTCAGTGTCAGCCTTTAGTATAGTGTATAAAGATAATTACCAATATTCGTATAGTATATATAAAAATTATTAATGTTAGTCTTTTGTATATATAATGATCATTAATGTTAATCCATAGGATAGTCTATATTATAATTACTAATGTTAATTTGTGGTATAGCCAGAATGAATTCTAGTGTTAATCTGTAGTATAATGTGCATAATGAATGCTAGTGTATATAATGATTACTGTTGTTAATCCCTGGTTTAGTGTATATTATACTTAATAGTAATCTACAGTGTAGTGTGTATAATAATCAATATTAATTTGTACTATAGTGTATACAATAAATACTAATATTAATCTGTAGCATAGTGTATCTAATGATGTTAGTTTTTGTCGTAGTGTATACAATGATTACTAACCTTAATCTGTAGAGTAGCATATTTATTGATTACAAATTTAACCTGAAGTATAGTGTATGTAATGATTAATTATCTTAGCCTGTAGTTTAGTGCATATAATTAATACTTTTGTTAGTGTTTAATATAGTGTATAGGTTTTTCTAATGTTACTATGTGGTATAGTTAATCTGTAGTATTCAGTTACTACATATCAATGTTAGTGCGTAGTAATTATATAACGAATTTAGAACAGTCGTCTAGTGACACCTATAAAATAGGTGACCTTAAATCAACTTAGTGTTCTCGTAATTATACATAAGGTATAAATTAGCATGAGACAAAAGTGAATATTCATCATTTCCAGGAATATTATCGTGACGAAAGTGCAGTGACTAACCATACAAGAACTGGTAGAGGTGGATATATTACTCCCTTGTTAATAGCGCATCTTATGCATCCTACTGGGTGATAAGAATATTTGTCGTTATATCAAGTTGTAAATTTAAGGTATGAAGGATAATCTCCACTTTATTTGGAACAGCTGAGTTCGCTAAAGTCATGATAGGATTCTTTCTGCTAGTTACAACTTTAGGCAGTTTTAGCCCTTAATTCCATTAAGAGTTGGTACTAGAATATGTTTAAGGATTAGCATCTCAAAAAGAACCTGAAGGTTATGTATCATGTCTACTACCTCAAGACTCCTTATGGACCTATAATCAATGAATTATCTCGTTTTACAGATAATTTTTATGAAGTTGCGACCAGTTGAGTGATTTCATCGATTAAACTGGACAGCCACAGGCAACCTGGCCGCGACAACTCGACTAAAGCCCGTTCCTGAGGGCTCTGAGATCTGGGGGGAGATTGTGTGATAAGCATTTTCTCTATTAACGCGTGCTAATCAGAACCATTTATAAGCAATTCAAGCTACAAGACAACCAACAAATCGAAAGGTTCAGCAAGATTAACCAGATTTCCTTACTGAGCCTGCTAAGCGTGGACTATCCGGAGGTCAGTGAATCTATCATTAAATGCCATTTTTGGTAGTCTGTAAGTGATGAAGTAACCTGTCAATACAAAAACTCTGATGTCAATACAAAAACTCCGATGTTAGTCGCCATTAGTTGCTGAAACGCATTACACCCTGTTTTGTAAATGAAATATAAGTGTCGATATTTTGTTACCAAGCACATCTACAACTAACTATACACTTACCTACACTAGTTATCAAAAGTAGAGTTTGAAGATTTTATGAAGTTAATCTCGAACGCAAGGACATTGTAACTGTACAGTCATCGCTTATAAACTTTTTATAACGTGAACTAAACGAGTTTTCTTTTCTTTAATGGGGGGCCCGACATGGCCGAGCGCGTTAAGGCATGCGCTCGTAATCTGAGGGTCGCGGGTTCGCATCCGAGTCGCGCTAAACATGCTCGTCCTCCCAGCCGTGGGGGCGTTATAATGTGACGGTCAATCCCACTTTTCGTTGGTAAAAGAGTAGCCCAAGAGTTGGCGGTGGGTGGTGATGACTAGCTGCCTTCCCTCTAGTCTTACACTGCAAAATTAGGGACGGCTAGCACAGATAGCCCTCGAGTAGCTTTGTGCGAAAATTCAAAAAAAAAAAAATTCTTTAATGATGACTAGGTGTTACTGATACAACGCCATTTCATGTCAGAAGTCGAAACATTGGCGACAAATGAAACTCGATAGTTTAGCTGTAACACAGTAATTAACCAAAGTTAAAGAACAGTATTTCTCTAACGCAGGGCGTTGTTTCCGTAATCGCTACGATGTAACAGCTTGTAACAAAAGGTTCCGTCGGCCTCTTTACAAGCCTACGGTACCGTTGCACTATAAGTTCCACAACTTTTTCCAAACTTTACAATACTAACAGACAGTGCCTCACCCACATTCAGTTATTGTATACAGTACTTCATACAAACCTTAGAATACTAAGAGATCAACATCTACCCGCGTTATACACTTGTTTATATTATTTCAAACAAACGTTAGAATGCTAACAGACCAATGTTCTACCATCATTTGATTATGATATATAGTATTTCAAACAAACGTTAAAATATAAAGAGGCCAATGTTCATTCCACGTTAACTTATTGTATGTAGTATTTCAAACAAATATTAGAATACTAACAGGCCAGTGTCCTATCCACATTTAGTTATTGTAATTAGTACTTCAAAGAAACGCTACAATACTAGCAGGTCAATGTATTAAACACTTTAAATGGTTGTATATAGCATTTCAAACACGCGTTACAATACTAAAAGACCAATGTACTATGTACATAAAGTTATTCTATATACTATTTGAAACAAACGTTAGAATAGAAACAAACAATATTCTATTCACATTTAGTTATTGTATATAGTACTTAAACAAACGTTAAAATACTAATAGAACAATGTTCTACTCACGTTATTTAACATAGTATTTAAAAAAAAACACGTTAGCATACAACAGACCATTGTCGTATAATGTTAAGATATGGTAGGTAGAATTTCAACGAAATGTGGGTAGAACATTTATTTATTGTATATAGTATTTCAAACAAACGTTACAATACTAATAGGTCAATGTACTACATACTTTAAATTATTGTATATAGTATTCGAAACAAAGATACAATGCCAACAGGCTAATGCACAACACAGATTAAACTATTGTATATAGTATTTGAAACAAACAGTAGAATGCAAACAGGTCAATTTTCTACCCACGTTATACACTTGTTTATAGTATTTCAAACAAAGGTTAGAATACTAACGTACAATGTCCTACGCATTTTAAATTTTTATATATTTAGTATTTCAAACAAACAATAGAATATTAACAGGCCACTGTCCTGCCCAGCTTAGTTTATTGTATCTAATATTTCAAACACACGTTAGAATACTAACATGTTAGTATCCTACCCACATTTAGTTATTGTATATAGTATTTCAAACGAACATTACAATACTAAAAGGCCAATGTTCTCTGCATATGTATTCTAACGTATTAATGTTTTATCTATGTTATGTACTTGTTTATAGTATTTGAGACAAACGTTAGATTACTAACAGATCAATGTCCTACACAAATAAGATTATTGTATATAGTATTTGAAACAAACGTTATAATACTCACATATCAATGTTCTGCCCATGTTATGTAGTTGTTTATAATATTTAAAAAAAAAGTTAAAATATTAACAGACAATATCCTAACCACATTTCTTTAATGTATGTAGTATTTTAAACAAACATTAGAATAATAATAGGCTGATGTCCATTCAACGTTAAGTTATCGTATGCAGTATTTCAAACATCTGTTAGAATACGAACAGGCCAATGTCCTACCCACATTTAGTTGCCGTATACTGTGTTTCAAACAAACATTACGCTACTAACATGTCTATGTACTAAAAACTGTAAATAGTGGTATATAGTATTTAAAACAAGCATGATAATACAAACAAACAATATTCCTCCTACCTATTAGTTATTGTGTATCGTCCTTAAACAATTGTAAGAATACTAACAGATCAATGTTCCACTTACGTTGGTTATTTCTTTATAGTACTTCAAACAAACGTTACAGTACTAACAGGTTAAGCTACTAAACACTTGAAATTATTGTATATAGTATTTAAAACAAACTATACAATACTAACAGGCGAATGTCCTGTGTACGTTAATTTATTTTATATAGTATTTCAAAAACGTCCTATCCACATTCAGTTATTGTATATATCTCAAACAAACTTTACAACACTAAAAGGCTTATGTACTATACACATAAAATTATTATATATAGTATTTGAAACAAACGATGGAATACTAACAGATCTATGTTATACACACATTATGTACTTGTTTAAAGTATTTCAAAAACCATTAGAAACTAACAGGGAATGTCCGACCCACAGATAGTTATTGTATGCAGTACTTCAAACATACGTTGGAATACTAACAGAACAATGCTCAACCGAACTTGATTTTTCGTATCTGATATTTCAAACAAACGTTAGAATACTAACAGACCAATGTCCTATACACGATAAGATATGATATGTAGAAATTCAAACAAATTTTAGAGTGCTACCGTGTTCTATGCCACATTTAGCTATTGGACATAGTTTTTGAAAAAAAGCCTTACAATAGTAAGTGACCAATATCCTACCCACGTTAAATTATTCTGCACAGTATTCCAAACGAAAGTTAGAATATTAACAGGTGAGTATCCGATCCACGTTAAGTTATTGTATATAGTATTTGAAACAAACGTCACAGAACTAAAAGGCCAAAGATCTATTCACATTAAATTACTGAATATAGTATTTCAAACAAACGTTACAAAACTAAGAGATAATGTCTTCCCACGTTTAGTTATTGAATACAGTATTTAAAAAAAAACATAACAACACAAAAAGTCAATGTCCCATACACATTAAGTTATTGTATATAGTATTTGAAACTAACGTTAAAATGCTTAAAGATCAAGGCTTTGCCCACATTTATCTAATGTATAACGTATTTCAAATAAACATATAATATTAAGTGACAAATATCCTACTCATGTTAAATTATTGTATATAGTATTTGAAACATATCTTAGAATGCTAAAAGGCTAATGTCGTATTTACTTTAAGTTATAGTATATAGCACAGGGTTGGCCAAACCGCGGCTCGCGAGCCACATGCCGCTCTTTGATATATAATGTACAGCTCGCGGAAATATGTTGGCTGAGCTCCTTTTGCATCACAATTAATATAAAAGGTAAATACAATTTTCAAGCTATATAATTATTTACCTGGTATAAACTGAGAGTCCACCGGATTAAGACGTAAGTTTAATATTCATGGTAAGTAAATATATTTAAGAATTTAAACCCTAATTTTAACACTAGATTTGAGTCGGAGATTAAATAAATTTCGGATCAGCAAGGATTACAGAGAAACTGTGCTGGAGAATCAGTAATCATACAAGCTGGTGCTGACAATGTTAGTTTTAGTGGGCGTAGCTTGTGATCGCGTTATTGTGGCGTGTGTGGCTGTGTTGCGGGCAGTGAACTTAGAGAAGTGTTAGTGTGATACTGGACGATGTAGTGTGTTGGAACTTATTGTTTATTTTCACTTTAATTTTTTTACAAGTGTCTGTGAAAATTTTGTGAAGGAAGATGGCGTCACCAAATTGTAATAAGCGAAAGTATGAAGATAAAAACAGAAATTTTCAGCCAGAGTGGGAGAAAGACTTTGCACTCATCGTTAAAGGAGGTAACCCTTTGTGTCTTATCTGCAATGTGTTACTCAGTCATTACAAAGCCAGTAACTTGAAACACCACTATAAAATAAATCACTAAAACGTTTCGTCTGATTATCCGCCTAAATCAGAATTATGGAAAGCAAGTTAGCTGTGTTAAAATCATCACTAAATAGTCAGCAAACACTATTGGCAACGTTTAGTGAGGAACGACTGAACGACAACGACTGAAGCTAGTTTTGTTATATCATGGGATATTGCGTGTGCTAAATGCCTGTATTCTGATGGTGAATTTGTTAAGAAGAATATAGCTGAAGTTGTTGCAGTGTTAGATCCAAATAACACAAAACTTCAGCGACGAATAGCACAAACACCAGTTTCACACTAAACTACAGTGAGACGTATATCTCTTGCATTCAACCTAGTCCTTGACGAATCTACAGATGTACAAGACAACCCACAACTGGCGGTATTTGTGAATTTGTAATTGTGAAAGAAGAGATGCTGGACTTAGTGGCACTAAAAGAAACAACTCGTGGTGTTGACATTAAAAATGCGCTTGACGGAGCATTAACAAATGCTGATATTCCACTGAATAAACTCGTGAGTGTTGCAACAGATAGAGCACCACCAAAAGTAGGGAAAAATGCAGGATTAATTGCACTTATGAAAAGTTATCCCAGCTTTTCATATTTTTCTCCCTGTTCATTGCATTATTCATCGTGAACACCTGGCGGCCAGATACTTGAAGTATGAAGATGTTATAAAATTTGTTCTTGAAATTGACAATTACATACGCTTAAATGGGAAGACTCACCGACAGTTCAAACATTTTATTGAAGAACTGGAGCTTGAAGATAAACTCATTGATGTCTCTTTCTACTGCATTGTGAGGTAGCTGTCAACCAGCAATGTCTTAAATTGGTTTGTTGATCTGTCGGAGCATATTATTACTTTTCTTGAAGAAAAGAAACGACTCTATCTTCAATTGGGAAATGATGAAGGAATATAAGATCTAATGTTCCTCACTGATATAATGAATCATCTATAAACTCTCAACTTGGCACTCCAGGGGAAGGATAAGATTGTTTCTCATCTTACTCAAACAATTTTCAGCTTTCAGAATAAAATAAGACTTTTTCAAAGAGACATATTGTCAAGAAACTTCAGTCACTTTCCCAATCTCAAAAGGAGAGTAAATCCATTCCCTGATATTGAAATACCACAAACTGGAAGAATACAAAGATAAATTACAAGGACTGCTTGATCATTTTCTAGACAGATTTGAGGACTTGCAGAAGCTGAAGCCCTGCTTCGCCTTTTTTGTAAATCCATTCATGGTTGATGTGATCAATGATGGTTGTTTAATCCTCGAACCTCTGGTTACAGAATTAACTGCTGTAGAAATGGAATTAATAGAACTACAGGAGAACCTGGGTTTAATGATGCTCCATAAATTTTATTCTACAATTGAGTTCTGGAAGAAATTTCCTGAAATAAAATATCCTGAACTGAAGAAAACCAGTGTACGACTGATCTCAACTTTCAGCACAACATACTGCTGGGAATCACTGTACTCTCAATGAAGTTTGTGAAGTCGAAGCGTCGTGTAATCCTTACAAATCAACACCTGACGGAGCTAATTTGTACGGCCTTGACAACATATCAGACGGAATTTCAACAACTTACCACCAAGATGGAAACTCACAAGACCTCTACTAGCAGTAAATAGCCTGATAATTGTATCAATGTCTGTTTGTGTGAGAAAAATTTTGACAAGACTAAAAAATTGTTAAGGTGGTATCTGATTAAAATATCTCTAAGTTTATTGTTTCACATATTTTCCTCCATGTTTTGACCAGATATTTACTAAGACAAAATAAATATCATTAAAAATATCTGTTCATACCCCTTTTATTTTTATTTTTGGAAGTCTAATTTAATGTTAATGAAATGCAAATTTGCATATTTTTCCGTAGTTCATTACCGTATTAAATATGCTCAATATAGTTAAAACAATAACCAGCCAGGATTTTAAAAACATTTGGTATATATGTATAAAAAAAACTACATACATGAATAAATATTATTACATACATGTATTTATTAATATTTATATAATATTTATGTAACACAATGTACATGTAACAATAAAAACGTGTGTGTTATTTGTTCATGTCTTGTGGCTCTCAAACATCTGAAGTTTATTATGTGTCTCTTACGTCAAGCAAGTTTGGCCATCTCTGATATGGTACATCAAACATACGTGAGAATTCTAATAGAATAATGTTCTTCCCATAAAAATGTATCTAAGAACGGCTGTTATGGGTATTAACATTTTTATTGATAAGGAGAGAACAACGTTTCGACCTTCCTAGGTCATCTTCAGGTTAAGAAAGAAAATTTGAATGTGACCGTTGACGGAGACATATCTTAGGGGGGTTAGGCACGGCTAGGTGAGTTAATGCGTTCGACTAGTAATCCGAGGGTCGCGGGTTCGAATCCCAATCGCACCAAAAATGCTCGCCCTTTCAGCCGTGGGGGCGTTATGATGTGACGGTCAATCCCACTATTCTTTGGTAAAAAAGTAGCCCAAGAGTTGGCGGTGGGTGGTGATGACTGGCTGCCTTCCCTCTAGTCTTACGCTGCTAAATTAGGGATGGCTAGCGCAGATAATCCTCGAGTAGCTTTGCGCGAAATTCAAAAAACAAAGAAAACAAACATGTCTTAGGGACGAGAGTATAAACGGGTATGGGATTGTAGGGAGCGTTTCAGGTGGATGTTAGGTTGTTGATTAGTATGGGTATAAAGGTGTTCCTTTATATTGGTTTAATTTTGGTTTCAGTTGCTGTATAAGTAGGGCTTCTTTGATTTTGCGTTTGTTTATATTTGTTTCCCTACTTAATATCTAGGTGTTTTCTATGGTTATGTTATGTTTATTTGATTTGCAGTGTTCAGAAACATGTGGAGATGTTTTTTTTTTTGTTCTTTGAATCTAGTTTCCATTTTTCTGCTTGTTTCTCCAATATAGAAGTGGTGGCAGTTGTTGCATTGTATTTCATTAATCATGTCAGTGTTGTGTTTGTCAGTGTAGTTTTACATGGTATGGACTTTAGTTTCGTACCCGGTTTTTGAATAAATTTGGTGTTTACTGAAATGTTGTGTTTTGTTATAAGTTTTTTCCAAGTGTTGATTATTTTTGCGCTGATGTCTGGAACATATGATATGTACTAATACTTGTTCTCTCCTTATCAACAAAAGTGTTAACACCCATAACAGCCGTTCTAAAATACATGTTTTTCAAGTGGGTTTCTCGTAATCAAGAACGTTCTTCTTACTTTAATTTATTGCACGGGTGGATAAGTCTATAGCCACTGGCCACATGTGGCCAGTGGATAGCGCAATTTTAGCAGCTCGAGTTTAGGAATCAACTTTTTCTATCATTTATTTTTTATCGCAAATTTGGCAATTAGCAACTGCACTGCCTCATGTCATTGCTAATGTCGTGCGCTTCATCACTGCCACAGACTCCGCCCATTTTGTAACATCAGTCTAGTTTAGATATTTGTTATCGAATGTGCGTTGTTTTGCATGCGTTTGCAAACATGTTTTGATTGTACAACTTTCAAGTGTTTAAATGTATTTTGTTTTTAGTCCCATAATATGGATAAGTGGATAATTCGAAAACGAAATAATCCAGATGATGGTGAACACTCAGAAAATAAAGACAATTTAATTAATAATGGCATTACTGCCGAAAATGAATGGCGCGTGACAAGAAAAACGTGAAACGAAAATTTAATGAAAGTTGGGAATTGAAATTTGTAGTGATTGAAACAAATAATAAGCCAGTGTGTCTTTTGTGTAACAAAGTTATTAGGAACAATAAAGTATACAACGTTAAGAAACTCTTTAACAATTTTCACAACGAAATTGATGTAAAATTTTCAGCTCATAATAATCGTAATGAAATTAGCCGTTTGAAAGCACAACTTCATGAACAAAAGTGAGGCCCAAAAAGATTTGTCATCGATAGAATTAGTTACGTTAGCTAGCTATAAAGTAGCTTGGATTCTAGCTCAATAAAGAAATCATTTTCTGATGCTGAATTAGTAAAAAAATATTGATTGTGGTCATTGAAACTCTGTTGGATAATTATGATTCAAAAATTAAAGATGCTATTCTTCGAAAGGTAAATAATTTGCAATTAAGTCGAAGAACAATTGTTCGCAGAATGCAAGAGCTAGCAAAAGACATAAAACAACTAAAAGACTTTGTATTTTTCTTTAGCGCTAGATGAGTCAACAGATGTTAGTGACACTGCACAGTTGATATTTTGGGTTCGATGTGTAACTTCAGATCTTCAAGTGAGGGAAAAAATGCTTGGCCTTTGTGGATTACGTGATCGAACATGTGGAAAAATCTTCTTTCCAAAATTTCTTCAACTGTCAAAAAAAATCAATCTGGATTTTAAAGAAAACTGGTTTCTGTCACAACAGACGGCGCTAACTGTAGCGAAATTAAAATTTGTTTCTCTATTGAAGCAGCATTTAATTGAAAATAATGTGAAGTTCACGCTGCCATCTTTCCTCTGCATTTTGCATCAGGAAAATTTATGTGCTCAGAGGTCTAAAAGTGATGAATTGAAAAATTTGATGACCTTGTTGTAAAAATTGTGAATTATATTAGAAGTGGAAACTCTCTCATCCATCGACAGTTTGTTGAGTCTTTGAAGAAAAGCAGTGACTGTACTTTTGATGATCTCACTGATTTTGCAAATGTAAGATGGTTAAATAAAGGAAAAGTCTTGGAACGATTTACTTCCTTATTTCCTCAAATAAAAGAGTAACTTGTTGAAAAAAGGTAAGACTGAAAATTTCCATGAAATTGAACCTTTGTCAGGGTAGTGTGATTTGCACTTTCTGTGCGATATGATGGTTCACTTGAATAATTTGAATAAGAAGTTTCAGGAAAGAGGTAAAATAATAAGCGAGTAATAACAGTCTATTCATTAATTTAAGTTAAAGCAAATACTTCTTGCGGAACAATTACAAAAGAATGATTTGACAAATTTTGCAAAGTTGAATAGTTTTCTAAAATATAATAAGGACTATGATTTCTCTGATGCCGCCCGGCATAGCCAAGTGTATTAAGGCGTTCGACTGGTTATCCGATGGTCGTGGGTTCGAATCCTGGTGGCACCAAACATGCTCGCCCTTTCAGCCGTGAGGGCGTTATAATGTGACAGTCAGTCCCACTATTCGTTGATAAAAGAGTAGTCCAAGAGTTGGCGGTGGGTGGTGATGACTAGCTACCTTCCCTCTAGTCTTACACTACTAAATTATGGACAGCTAACGCAGATAGTCCTCGAGTAGCTTTGCCGGAAATTCATAAAACAAATTCTCTGATGCTAAAGATGATTTCTATGTAAACTAGATCAAAAATCTACCTCAAAAATTTGAATCACGTTTCTCCGAATTTAAAAATTTGAAATTGATATTTAAATTTTTGCATGATCCATTTTAATTTGACTTGGTAAGAAAATTACATCTTTTTTGTCTTTGGATACGTGTGGATTTGAAGACGAAATGCTTACCCTGCAAAGTGTAGAACACATAAAAGGTAAACAAAAATGTTCTGTCAGAGAGATGTAACCCACTATTCTGAAAATGAGAGTCTTCCAAAATTTGGAATCCGGATGGATGTGTGAGTCAACATTTTCTACGCTAGATTTTCTCAAGTCCAGATACACATCTTGGCTTACTGACATAAATTTAGAGGCAGAGTTAAGATGCTTATTGAGCATAGATATTAAGCCAAAATTCAAGAAACCTGTTGATGAAAACCCCCATCAATTTTCACATTGAAGGTTAGGTGAAATGCAATTATTTTGATTAGACTTTCTTTTTTTTTTAATAGTGTGGCCAACGTTGTTTTCATTAGCCACAGTTGTGGCCAATATGAAAAATAAGTTTCCCACCCCTGATATATTGTATCCAGTATTTAAAACAAATTTTAGAATGTTAATAGGCCACTGCCCTATCCACCTTCATTTGTTGTATATAGTATTTCAAACAAACGCTACAATACTCAAAGGCCAATGTTCTATGCACATTGAATTATTGTATGTAGTATTTGAAACAACCGTTAGAATACTAACAGATCAGTGCTCTAACCATGTTATATACTTGTTTATAATACTTCAGACAAATGTTCCAATACTAATAGATAAATGATCTACTTATGTTGGCTACTTATTTATAGTATTTCAAACAAACGTTAGAATACTAATAGACAATGTCCTACCAAATTTAGTTATTGTACATAGTACTTAAAAAACACGCTAAAATACTAACAGAACAGTATTCTACTCACGTTCTTTAATACAGTATTTCAAAAAAATGTTATAATATGAAAAGAAAATGTTCTACCTATGTTTACTTATTGTATCTAGTGTTTCAAACAAACGTTACAATACAAAAGATCGTTGTGATATACGCATTAAGATTTGGTGTGTAGAAAACAAACGTTAGAATACCAACAAGCCAACGTTCTGCCTATATTTATTCATTGTATATAGTATTTGAAATAAATAATACAATACTAAAAGGCGAATGTCCTATTTATTTTACATAGTATTTAAAAAAAAAAACATTAGTGTACTAAGTGATCAATGTTCTATCCACATTCATTCATTGTATATATTATTTGAAACAAACGTTACAATATTAACAGGCCAATGTTCTATGTTTATTGAGTTATTGTATATAGTATTTGAAAGAAAACGTTATAATACTAACAGATGAATGTTCTACCCAAGTTTAATTATTGTATATAGTATTTCAAGCAAACGTTATAATTCAGAAAGGCCAATGTACTATGCACATTAAGTTATTGTAAATAGTATTTGAAACAAAGAATAAAATGTTAACTGACCAATATTCCACGCTCGTCGTGTAAATTTTTATAGTATTTGAGACAAACATTCAAATACTAACAGATCATGTCCTACTCACTTCTAGTTATTGTGTAAAGAACTTCAAACAAACAACAGAATATTAATAGAACAATGTTTTAGGCGCGTTGAGTTCTTTTATACAGTATTTCCAACGAACTTTACAATAGTAAGTGACCAATGTTTTACCAACTTTAATTTATTGTATCTAGTATTTCAGACAAACGTTTGAATACTTACAGACCAATGTCCTACACATGTTAAGGTATGGTACGTAGAATTTCAAACTAATATTAGAATACTAACAGACCAATGTTCTACCCACATTTAGCTACTGTATACAATATTTGAAACAAACATTACAATATTAAGTGACTAATATTCTACCCACATTGTATTATAGTATATAGTATTTCAAACAAACGTTACAATACTAAAAGGCCAACGTTCTATCCACGATAAATTATTGTGTGTAATATTTCATACAAATGTTAGAATATTAAGAAACAATGTCCTTCCGACGTTCAGTTATTGTATATAGCATTTCAAACAGTTGTTACGATACTAATTGTCAATGTACTATACACATCAAATTATTTTATGTAGTATTTGAAACAATCAATAGACTGCTAACAGATGAATGTTCTACCCATGTTACGTACTTGGGTATAGTATTTCAAAAAAATGTTAGAATACTAACAGACAATGTCCTACCCATACTTGGTAATTGTACATAGTATTTCAAACATACGTTAGAGTACTAACAGAACAATGTTCTATCCATCTTAATATATTGTATATAGTACTTAAAACAAACATTAGAATACTAAAAGAACAAAATTTTACTTACGATGAGTTCTTTTATACAGCATTTCAAATAAACGTTACTACTAAGTGACTAATGTCTTACCCACATTAAAGTATTATATATAATACTAAAATACCAATGTCCTATGCCCATTAAATTATTGTGTATAGTATTTAAAAAAAAGTCAATATCCTACGCTCGTTATATACTTGTTTATAGTATTTCAAACAACTGTTAGACTACTAACAGGCCAATGTCCATTGCAGGTTAACTTATTGTATGTAGTATTTCAAACAACTGTCAGAATACAATTTAGGCCAATGTCCTTCTCACATTTAGTTATTGTAGATAGTACTTCAAAGAAACGCTACAATACTAACAGGTCAATGTATTAAACACATTAAGTGGTTGTATATAGTATTTCAAACACGCGTTACAATACTAAAAGGCCAATATACTAGGCACATAGTGTTATTCTATATACTATTTGAAACAAACGTTAGAATAGAAACAAACAATATCCTACCCACAATTAGTTATTGTATATAGTACTTGAAAAAACACGTTAGAATGCTAACAGGTAAATATTCTACGCTCTTTATGCACTTGTTTATAGTATTTGAAACAAACGCTAGAATACTAACAGATCAATGTCCTGTGCAAATTAAGTTATTCTGTATAGTATTTGAAACAAACATTATAATACTAACAGATCGATGTTCCACACACGTTATGTACTAGTTAAAAGTATATCAAATAAACGTTAGAATACTAACAATAATATTTTGCTCACGTTGAAGACTTTTATATAGTATTTCAAATAAACGTTACAATACTAAGTGTCCAATGTCTTATCCATATTAAATTATTATATATATTATTTCAAACAGACGTTAGAATGCTAACAGGCTAATGTCCTATCTACTTTAAGTTATTGTATATATTATTTGAAAGAAACGTTAGAATGCTATGAAGCCAATGTCCAACCTACATTTGTTTATTGTAAATAGTATTTGAAACAAACGTTAGAATACTAAGAGGCCAATGTTGTACCCACATTAAGATATTGTATACAGTATATTAAACAAACGTTAGCATACTAACAGACCGATATCCTGTTCACGTTAAGTTATTGTAGCTGAAATTGACAAAAGAAAGAAGGATTATCCACCTGTGGAAGTTTTTGTCTCTATTGTATTAGCTACATATAGTTAATTTCTCAATATCGGTTTATCTTTCGTAAATTTTTTAAATATATCTCGTCCACAGGACGTTTATCTTAATTATACATTTTTAGTCAGTCATAAGAAGGTATACATTATATTTACATTCAATATCAGTCGTGTAGGAATATATTTTTACGTACAACATATTCATATTCAGTTTGCAGTGTGTAGAAATATCTCTATATGTATGAATAGAAACTATTTAGATTGACATTCTAGTGTGTTGGAATCTTTCTTTATATAAACACATTTACATTCAGTTTGCGTTGTTGTATAAATCTATGTATATTGTATAGTTGCAACATATTTATGTACATTTTGCACTGTTTGGATATCTATGTCTGTATATAACATACACTGTGTTTGCAGTGTGTAGAATTCTATCTCTGTGTACAATATATTTAAATTCAGTTTGCGATGGGTAGAAATCTACGTCTTTATACAATATACTTACACTGTGTTTGAGGCGTGTAGAAATCTCTCTGTATATATATTATACTAACATTCAGTTTGCGGCATGTATAAATCGGTGTAAATAACATATTTACGTTCGTATTGCAGTGCGTAGAAATATCTCTCTATATATGACATATTTACATTGAAATTGTAGTGAGTAGAAACTTAGCTGTATATATAACATACATTCAGTTTGCAGGATGTAGAGCTCTTTGTCTACACATAACATATTGAAATTCAAGCTGTAATAGGTAAACATTTTTGTATATATAGAACATAGTTATATTCTGTTTGTGGTGTGTAGACATCTAACTCTGTATACAACATATTTACATTCAGTTTGCGATGTGCAGAAATGTACCTCTACAAACGATATATTTACAATGAGATTGTTGTGTGCAGATACCTATCACTATATAAAAATAATACATCTACATTTATATTGCAGTGTGTAAAAAGCTACAATTACGTATAACATTTTTATATTGAGATTTTAATAGTAATATATCTCTTAATGAACAAATTGACGTTTAGATTGTAATGTGCAGGAATCCTTCTCTATGTACAATATATTGACGTTTAGATTGTAATGTGCAGAAATCTTTCTCTATGTGCAATATATTGACGTTCAGATTGTAATGTGCAGAAATCCTTCTCCATGTATAATATATTGACGTTTAGATTGTAATGTGCAGAAATCTTTCTCTATGGACAATATATTGACGTTTAGATTGTAATGTGTAGAAATCTTTCTCTGTGGACAATATATTGACGTTTAGAATGTAATGTGCAGAAATCTTTCTCTATGGACAATATATTGACGTTTAGATTGTAATGTGTACAAATCTTTCTTTAAACACAACTTATATATATATATATATTAAATGTACGGTATATATAAATCTATCTTTATATACCTCAAATGTACATTCAGATTCTGGTGTTGAAATATGTTTCTATTTCAACGTATTTACATTCAGTTTGCAGTGTGTAGAGATATATCATGATGTGTAAAATATACTTTCACTTTCAATTTTACATTCAGTTTGCAGTGTGTAGAGATATATCATGATGTGTAAAATATACTTTCCCTTTCAATTTTACATTCAGTTTGCAGTGTGTAGAGATATATCATGATGTATAAAATATACTTTCACTTTCAATTTTACATTCAGTTTGCAGTGTGTAGAGATATATCATGATGTATAAAATGTACTTTCACTTTCAATTTTACATTCAGTTTGCAGTGTGTAGAGATATATCATGATGTGTAAAATATACTTTCACTTTCAATTTTACATTCAGTTTGCAGTGTGTAGAGATATATCATGATGTGTAAAATATACTTTCACTTTCAATTTTACATTCAGTTTGCAGTGTGTAGAGATATATCATGATGTGTAAAATATACTTTCACTTTCAATTTTACATTCAGTTTGCAGTGTGTAGAGATATATCATGATGTGTAAAATATACTTTCACTTTCAATTTTACATTCAGTTTGCAGTGTGTAGAGATATATCACGATGTGTAAAATATACTTTCACTTTCAATAATGCAAGCTTTGAAATTAATAATATATCTTTCATATATAGATGTATATTCTCTGATGAAAAGGTAAGTAATCAATAGCACCCATCGGCATATGATAGGCTACTGTTATTTAACTGTCACTCTTATGGAGACTCACAGTCTTAAGGTGCGGAATATGTTTTTATGGTGATTGGTACTAGTTATTTACACTATTTGTACAAGCCGGATACACGATCTATACAAAAAACGAACTTAAAACATTTTTTCTAAACTCTCAGGTTAGCTGTAGTATCAGTATTTAGAAACTTGAAAATATAACACGTAAAGTCAATTTCTATCTATGCACCTCACCCGATTATAGAATTAACAAAAACACAAATCAACACTTCAAAAACAATACACCACGTAAATGGGAAAAACATAAATCATTACACATGAATGAGACAACACCACTTTCGGTCATTTAAACTTGCAATCTGAAATAAATAGAAACTGAAAGTTGTGAACGATAAAAGGAGAGAAAATTTAGCAGAATTTAAACTACGTGAATTAAACATTTGAAAAATAAACTTATATTTAAAAGTTTTTGTATCGTCAACTATAAAGCTGAAAACAAAGAAATTTTTTGTTGGTCCCTTCTGTTTAAAAACAATACTGTGATGCATTTTTAACTATTTCTGTTTTATTGTTTGTTATGTGACAATAACATTAATTCAATTACAGATTGTCTAAGGAACTTTATGTTGTATTGATAACAAGTTGTTTCAGAGTGTTTCAGATTAGAGTCTTTATTCCCCTTAGTGGCATGTCTGAGGACTTACACAACTAGAAACCAGGTTTCGATACCCGTGGTGGGTAGAGAACAGACAGGCCTTTGTGCGGGTTTGTGCTAAACAGCAACTAGAATCTTTATTAATCACGAAAGAATTGAGGGGTGCACATTATACTCATAGAAGGGTCTTCGACTAATACAAATTGTTTTGAATCTGAAAAGGAAAAACAAAGCACGCTGACGCAGACATTTTGAAGAGACGCACACAACCTGTAGAAACAGTTTTAGTATCAGACATGGATATCCCTTATCGTGGATCTTTTTCGAACTCCAAAATTTACCAGTTTCATGGAACTTTTAAAGCAACTTGTTTCAGCTTAGAATTCAACACTCGAACGTAATTTATAAAATATTAAAAATATATTTATGTAAATAGTGAAATACAAGAATTTTGAGGAATACTAATTAGATGTCTAGAAAAGTATTTCATGTTTTCGAGCCTAGGGTCTACAGAGTTTAAGATAAATTATTGATAAATTGATGGATCAAGTCCTTGTTCGTGTACTCTTATTTTGTTTTTGCGATTTGAATAAACTTCGCCGGATCTAATTTTCAACCAGTGTTTCCGTAGAATTTGTACGCTAATCCCTATCTGTTAGAGTAGTTAAAGTAGGTTCAACGTGCTCTTGTAGTTGAGGCAATTCGTTTCATGCAGTGGACGTTATTGTAAACTACTCTTATATTCAGTAATATTCCCGTGAACATTGTTGTAAACTGCCTTTATTGTTTGCTTGTTTAAAGTTAAACCGAAAGCTACACAATGGGCTATCCGTGCTCTACCTACCACAGTTATCGAAACCCGGTTTCTAGCGTTGTAAGTTCACAGACATGCCGTTGTGTCACGGGGGGGGGACAAACTGCCTTTATATATCCAGTGTTATACCTGTGAACTACATTTATATTCAGTAATATCCTCGTGAACGTTATGGTAAAATACATTTAATTTCAGTGATATCCTCGTGAACATTGTTGTAAACTACATTTAAATTCGGTGATATTCTACATTTGAGATGAAGTCTGAAACAAAATGCAAGATTTTTGTTAAATGATGTGACCTTAATGCATACATCTTGTTACCACAGTTTGTCATTACGCTTTGTCTGACTTTTTTCTCTGTCTTTAATGTACCCACTTGTGCTTCTTTTTTTAAAGAGAATTCTCGCACTGTGCTATAAATCTTTTCAAATTAAAAATTCAGTTTATGATACGTGTCACGAAAATAAATGAAATTGTATAAATATTAAGTTTAACTAAGACGGGCTTGATGTTTTTATACTGAGCAAACATACAATACACTCACTCACCCGACAAACCAGCAAGAGTACGTGTTCCATACAGATGTACACGTTTAGGTCTGCCTGCTCACGACGTGGCTCTTGTTTACTTGTGGTTTCGTCTGCTGGACGTACTGAAAAGTGACTTTGAAGTTCCTTTTTCGTTCGTGAACTCATTAATATTGTATATGAATACGTATAAGTTTTGTACTAATTTATTGTAATTAATATTCTTGGACTAACACTTTTGCAGAAGAGACGACAGCTGTCTTCATAGTGTTCTAGAAAGTTGTAGCTGAATAAAATGAAGCGTCCACGACTTCAGTGGCAGACGAGAAGTGGGCTTAATCTGTTATAACTGTATGATAACCACAGTTAAGCAGAAATTAAATCTAAAGAATACTTTACACCGAAATATTCATAATTCGTTACACGAGAATATGAAATAAAGCATATGTTTAAGTAATTAAACAATATCCTACAGAAAATTTGTTGTAGTTATTAGAGGTTTGTGCAACAGATATTTTTTTATAAAATTACTACTGTGATTGTTGTTTAAATAATCTAACATATGGTATTAACGGTAGTTGTTTGAGTAACTCAGTGTCCTAACTGCTTTTCAGTGAATGATACTGTTAACAGATAGTTACAGGTTAATAAATTATGTCTTTAATAATCAGATGTGGAACAACACATGAACATTAGTTTTACATACGTGAAGTTAGGTAATAAAGCATTACAAAAGTGTAATTTAGATGAGGTCACTGGAAATTGTTTATGTAGTTTATTTTACAGTTGGATGATTTGTGTATGTTATTGCATTGCAAGTATGACTCATTTTGAACTTATATAACTTGAGTGAAAAATTTAAGACCTTAATAGATGACATGAAACTTTGTAAAACTCAGTGTCGACATTTGTGTCCGAGAGAACAAACAGTTGACCCGAATAATTATTCAATATGTCAGATATCACATGAAGTGTCTCGTCTTTATATTCAATAGTTATATAAACAAAGCCACAAAATACCCACGTGCGTACCTTGAAATAGTTAACGTCTCTTTTCAAATTTTCAAGAACAAAATTTCAATAAAAGACATTTCACACAAAGATGTCTGTTGTAACGTTTCATAGTTTATTAACTATTGTTATTACTTATTCCGCTAATGGTAATTAAACTCGCGTATTATAACTGAGGATTGTGGGGCTTGAGAACCATATTTTGCAACAAATGTTATACTTTTCAAAATATAATATAGAAAAAAATCTTACCTAAAACATTTCAAATACTTTTGCGAAGGTACTGTCCTGATCTAACGTTTTAGTGTAAAAAAATGCTTTCACAACTGATTAGTACACTAATAATTCCAGATGCAAGTTTAGAGAAGTAGTTATAGTTGTAAATATGACAATATCTGTGTGTCTACAGTTACTATCTTAAACCTGAAGCTTACCTTTATTTAAGTTTAATGAAAATGTTAGATTTCGATAGTGTGAAAAACTTTTAAAGACAAAACTAACGTAGTACTAAAAGGTACACGTTTGTTGCATACAGAAAACACATTTTATTATAACACATCTGCGATGTAAACATACTATTAAGAAGTAGGTGTATGCTCATATTTGAAATAAACACTGGTTGTACATCTAGCTTCCAATACTAATAATGTATAGTGGGCCGAGTGCCGTGAATATTACATATTCTTTCCAACACAAGTTCGCCATTTAATCTTGAAAGATGCGTACAAATAAGTTCACAGTTATCTTTGAAGTGGACACTATCATGAAAAAAATGTTCATTCAAAACAGAAAGATGTACACTTATAGATATAACTAATGCACTTCTTTCAAAACATTAACACTGAAAGTAGGAGGAACTGAATTTGATTTAGACAGTGCTCATTCCAACTAGAGTGAGTAATATTCAATAGTGTACAAATCATCTCACGTAAATTAAAATAATGTACACCAAAAGCCAAATTTCATCTCCCGGACCTAAAACAAGTTAGCTAGAAATGAGCATGTTACAGTCGTGCTGGAATAATTTTAATAAATCGAAAATATGTTGTATTCAAGTTAAAACTATGTTGTATTCAAGTTAAAACTGTTGTATTCAAGTTAAAACTGTATTCACGAGTACAGCAGAATTTTCATTGTAACTACACAAGTCATCACCGTGTAAAATATAACACTTGGAAAATAAACACCTGCACCAAGTTGTATCCCTCGAATAAGATGAAGGTTTACTAATAAACAAACTGTGTCCCTTGAACAAGAAGGACATACCATGCACACCAGTAAACAAGTTGTGTCCGTTGAAAAAGATGAATGTTCACCAATACTGAAAACATTTCACATATGCTAGAGGAATGTCGAACAATAGACATGATATTTATTATAAACTAGGATACTATATACAAGACAACATGTCTTTAAAAGTAAACTAAAATAAACTTCAGTAATATCAATAGAGAATATTTCATGTGATGTGTTGGAATTAATATATGCCAAAGGAAATATCATATTTAGTTTAAACGGATGTTAAAAGATTAAAACGAAACTTTTCATTTAAACTAAAATCATGCCAACGACAATATTTTAACGAACAGAGCAAATATTTTACTATTTCGCGAAGGGTACATGCTGGACTGAAAAACTATTATTTTTAGAATAGAAGGATTTGCTGAAAATGAAGCAGGTGGCTAAAACAGTCACTTCAGTTGAGCAGCAAGTACTTCAACATAGCTCAGAATAATGTATGCCAATAGATAAGATCTCATTGTCAGGCTAGTAGATTTTTAAAACTAAACAATATATTTCATTCCAACTAGAAAGATGCTGAATCCGCATAGAACTATGAAAATAAGTAAACCAAGTAACGTGCCCAAGGTGAAATGATTTATCAAGACTAGTTAGAAGCTGATATGCGCAAATAAACAACAGACAAGCAACAAACGAGAGAAATATGCTCCAATAGAATAGTTTATACTGTCAGCTGCATGTACACCAATGAACCGAATGGTCCATAATTACTGTTAAAGGATAAAAACAACTACACTGTAGTCTATACAGTTACAGGATAAAAACAACTACACTGTAGTCTATACAGTTACAGGATAAAAACAACTACACTATAGTCTATACAGTTACAGGATAAAAACAATTACACTATAGTCTATACAGTAATAGGATAAAAACAACTACACTATAGTTTATACAGTTAAAGGATCAAAACAACTGCACTATAGTCTATGCAATTACGGGATAAAAACAACTACACTATAGTCTATAAGTTAAAGGATAAGCACAACTACACTATAGTCTATACAGTTATAGGATAAAAACAACTACACTATAGTCTATACAGTTACAGGATAAAAACAATTACACTATAGTCTATACAGTAATAGGATAAAAACAACTACACTATAGTCTATACAGTTATAGGATAAAAACAACTACACTATAGTCTATAAGTTAAAGGATAAGCACAACTACACTATAGTTTATACAGTTACAGGATCAAAACAACTGCACTATAGTCTATACAATTACGGGATAAAAACAACTGCACTATAGTCTATACAGTTAAAGGATAAGCACAACTGCACTATAGTCTATACAGTTAAAAGATAAGCACAACTATACTATAGTCTATACAGTTAAAGGATAAGCACAACTATACTATAGTCTATACAGTTAAAAGATAAGCACAACTATACTATAGTCTATACAATTACGGGATAAAAACAACTATACTATAGTCTATAAGTTAAAGGATAAGCACAACTACACTATAGTCTATACAGTTAAAAGATAAGCACAACTACACTATAGTCTATACAGTTACAGGATCAAAACAACTGCACTATAGTCTATACAGTTAAAAGATAAGCACAACTATACTATAGTCTATACAGTTACAGGATCAAAACAACTGCACTATAGTCTATACAGTTAAAAGATAAGCACAACTATACTATAGTCTATACAGTTACAGGATCAAAACAACTGCACTATAGTCTATACAGTAATAGGATAAAAACAACTATACTATAGTCTATACAGTTGCAGGATAAAAACAACTACACTATAGTTTATACAGTTACAGGATCAAAACAACTGCACTATAGTCTATACAATTACGGGATAAAAACAACTAAACTATAGTCTATACAGTTATAGGATAAAAACAACTACACTATAGTCTATACAGTTAAAGGATAAACACAACCACACTATACCTTAAATTCAGCTTTGTAGGATTTGCACAGCTGCCATATATTAAACTCAGCTGTGAAGTATATACACAAATATACTTATAATAAACTCATCCTTGAAGGATACACACAACTTCACAAACGTTAAACTCAACCTTGAAGTATGTACACAAATACATCAGTGACTATACATGTATAAAAAGGAGAGACACCAATACACCATATTCCATATTCAGCCTGGGAATATTTATGTAAATACCCTAAACACTATACTTTGACTAGAAATATTTCCATAAATACATTAAATAATAAACTTAGAGTATAAAGATATACAAAAAATATATTATGCGGTATATTCAGACTAGAAATATATACACAAAAATACCAGACATTAAACTCAATCTTGAAGAATATATATAATAATACATCAGTGAAATTGTCATATAAGAAGAGCATACACTACCATAGTTACCTTCTCAGTCTATAAAGGTTAGCATAAATACATGAACCACCAAAGATACACTACAAATATCCATATAAATAAATTACATACCATATTCATATTATAAAGAGGCATATAAACATAATATGTAGAGTTGTCGGACTAGAAGATGTACACAAACACATCAAAAACTAAATTAAAAATAGAAATATCTATGCATACAAAATAACATATGCTATACTTAAATAAAATAATATACATAACCTCATACTGAAATTCATACCAGACTAAAATAATGTGCAAAAATACACCAGACTGAAAGGATGTGCAAAAAATAAACCTGTCTGACTAGAGACACAAACACCTGTACACAAAACGAAACACTTAGGTTAGAAGGATTACGTCACTAAAATTGGTAATGTAGATAGAGGACAACCACCAGAAGATAAAATACCTAATTAAAACCAGAATCTGTGAACCACATTTGCAGTTACATAAACTAATTACGAAATATAGTAATTTTATAGCCTTTTACCTTAACATCAAAGGAAGTAGACACTATATTAACAACCATATCAAACTAAATACATATGTCGACAATTCAATATAAAAAGGATTTTGAAGCATAGTGGAAAGAGATATTTTCAGTTTTTTATTCAGTATTCTGAAATCTCTCATAATATTCTACCATTTTTTGTTATTATCCAGAAAGTTTATCTTGCTTTTCATAAAAAACTCGTGGTTTTATCTGCACGTGTGGTAAATGTTATTTTAGCGATGAATCATAGCAGTCAGTGAATGCATCATTATGGATTCTATCATAGTATTCTAGTAAAGTTAACAATAAGTCTTACCTTAATTCTTATGTGTTGTCATGTAATTAAAATTTGCATTCAACCAACTTAATCCATCTCTGAACGAAGCAGTTGTTGTTCAAGTAATTTGCTAACATAAATAATATTTCCAAAACTACTACGTCTGTCGCATACGAGTTGGCCTGAAAATCCTTAGTATTGGGTGAAAAACCTCGGCGGTACTGTGTATAGCAGTTATGGTGAGGTTGATGTACTACTATACGCTCTTATTTATTTTCATTCAGAGATTATCATGACCATTATATTCCTATTGTTATGAACAGAGACACAGTCCTTTTATTTATCCTGAAGTGAATAAGATAATTTTATGAACACGTATTCGGGCTAGGGAAAATGTATGTTACATTTGAATATTCTTAAAGGCATATAATGATACATATATACATATAATTAGTGTTAAAAGAGTGTGTATTCGTACAGCAAAGCTACATCGAGCTGTCTGCTGAGTCCACCGAGGAGAATCGAGCCCCTGATTTTAACTAGTGTTAGAAACATATACAGAGTATTTTTGTTCATTTTAGGGCTGTTTTAACGCCTTTCCAAACGACAACTAATTTCAAGCATATAATTAATTTGTAGTTTACTCTTCACTCTCTGTTAATTACTGTTAATTAGGTTTGGTTTGGTTTTTTGAATTTCGCGCAAAGCTACACGAGGGCTATTTGCGCTAGCCGTCTCTAATTTAGCAGTGCAAGAATGGAGGGAAGGCAGTTAGCCATCACCACCAACCGCCAACTCTTGGGCTACTCTTTTACCAACGAAAAGTGGGATTGACTGTAACTTCATAACGACCCCACGGCTGAAATAACGAGCATGTTTGGTGTGACGGGGATTTGAACCTGCGACCCTCGGTTTACGAGTCGAGAAAGGCATAGGTAAGGCCTTATTGAAGCTAGAGCTGCCCTGACCGGTTGAAAGTTAATTTAACGCGTAGTTCTGAGCACTCATTACGTCAAAATAAATGCTTTCAGAGAAGTTTCTTCGTCTCAGAACAAACTTATTGGTCGGATACAAATAGTTCTGATTAACTTTAAAGAATTTTATTTAATTGAAAAATATTCTGTAAGTAAGCTATAAGCATTCGTTTTCTATATGTACTATACAATGTTTGAAACAAGAACTACTCCTATTTATTTGTTCATATCGTATTATTTTATTCAAGTGACATACGTTTAAATTCTAAATTGTAAACAAGTTTCAATCATTGAAGATAGAGCCCCACCATATTGGTTTTCATTATCGTTTGTCTTTATGTATATAGAAATATAGTGGAAAGTTTTCAACTTTAATTCCAAGAGTCAGAAAGGAGAGATATTTGTTTAAGTAAAACTTCGTTTTTTCATCTTTGAATATTTTTATCATTCAGAGCAAAATTTACTTGTTCGTTTCAAAATTTCGTTCAAACCAACAAAAGAGCTATCTGCAGGTAGCTGTCCTTAACTTTGAAACGCACCAATATGGAGAAGTCAACAGCGTCCACCGTCTACTATTTTCTAATCGAATAGTCAGATTTTACGATCGCTCTTATAACGCGTCCACGACCCAAAAGTGCTGAGCGCATTTTTGTGAAAACGAGTTGGAAACCATCAATTTTTGGATTCATAATCTGGTCACATTAATCACTAGGCCACGTCCAACCTTTCTACAGAAAAGAAGCTAATCTAATAATAAGGAGTAATGTTTTTCTTCAACAGCACTTAACGTAAAAAAAAATCAAGACAATATTTTAATCTATGGTACACTTTTTAAGTTATGACATTATTATATAGTGCAAGCATTTTAAACTCAAAAACAAAATAGAGACCCTTTCGAGTTTTCATTAATGTTAATAAATGATTTATTAGTATAGTATTATATTCTAATAATTATTCAAAAAATATCCTAAAGTCGTTCACACATGTTCACTTACTATGATTTCAAACTAAATGAACTTTTCTTTGTTGTTTTTTTTATTTATGCCAATTCTTACACAAATCTTGCTTTACTGAGAAAATTACCTGAACTTCTTAAATAACATATTTCGTCCTTTTGGCACAAATGATTAATAAATTGAGCAGAAGTTAATAGTTCGACAAATTAATAATACATGCTGACTTATAGAAAACATTCTTTGCGAGTAATTTTAATATAAATGGTAATATCTGTTTTACAAGACCTAAGTACTTATTTCAATAAAATCTATACAGCTATCGAGCGTTTGGCAGGTGAACGTTTCCACTAAAGAAACCTGGTCAGATTCCTGAGAGAGTATCGATAAAGGGCTTCAGGCGTTGTAAAAATAGAACATGTGATTCATTATAC
Organism: Tachypleus tridentatus; assembly: GCF_004210375.1. Taxonomy (NCBI): domain Eukaryota; kingdom Metazoa; phylum Arthropoda; class Merostomata; order Xiphosura; family Limulidae; genus Tachypleus; species Tachypleus tridentatus. The sequence goes on from NC_134836.1 coordinate 36,603,631, forward strand.
GTGGAGAAAAATAGCTGCAGAAACAGGAATATTCAAGTGCTGTGGAATTCTACGCCATAGAAAAGAAATATTTTTGCAGAAAAAGACGTTTAAGAGAAGAATGTTATATGCTACCCAAGAGTTTAATTACATATAATTATAAAACTGCTTTTAATGTACTATAAAAGCATTATTATATATGTGTGTGTGTATGTGAAAACAAAAATAATTAAGTCAGTTAGATAATGTAATATTGAGGAACGAAGATATCTTGAGGCTTAGAGAAATTTAAGACCTATGGTAGGCATGCTATAGAACAAATAAACTTGTTAACGACATAGAAATTACACTATGTAACGAAATTTTTAATTTTTCTTGTTCCTGGGCAAAAAGTGTTATTTCCCAATTGCTTATGCCTAAAATAAATGGAAAAGACCTATTTTTCTCTTCAAACATTGCTTTTGTGACCTGAGAGCGTATAACGAAAACATGATGGGAGGCTGTATTTGGAGGCTGATACGCGAAACTGATTTACATTACAGTTAGAAATTTCGAAAAACTACTTACTTCTAAACATTTTTGCTCATTTTTGTATAACTGTAGTATAAATACATGTAAATCTTGATTCATGTATTGTTTTATTTAGACCTCATGTAAATGAAAGTGTGCAAATTTGCCCTTTATACATAGAAAATAGGTTAATTTCTAAATTTCATTATCCAGGTCAACGAAAGCAAAGTTTGAAGGGAATAACGGCCATTTTCTGTACTTTAACAACACAAGCAATTAAGAAATAACACATACTATCCAGGAACAAAATTTGTGTTACATAGTGCTATTGAGTTCTTGTATAATGATATAGAATAATAAGATCTATAAATATAAATTCAGGTTAAGATCTGTTATGACATGTCATAGAACAAGACATATACGAAACAATTAAATATATCGTATGATATACAATAGAAGAACTAGATTTACACTTCGTGACAATCTTACAGAAAAATTCAATAGTCTAAAAAGAAGAAATGTTAAATATGATATTCAACAGGTTGGTATAGCATTCCAAAGTTTTATTTAAGAGCTAAATTGCAAAATGAAACATTTATGATGTGTACAAAGTTTAAATCGAATCCAAAAACTTTTGTGTGATAGAATTCAAGCACTTTTAAGAACAGACATATAAATGTGAGTCTAATAAATAGTGCTATAAAAGAACAAATTAGTTCCTTCAATGGTTCTGTATGCTATAGACAATAATCAATATGTTTACAGAAAACAGATCAAGATTATTATATCACTAGTTCTCAAAGTTTATTATTGTCTATCCAGACTACAATAGATTCTGTACACTAAGCTGTTTCTTTCTTTTCGTTATTCCACAACTCTTTGAAGGAATACCCGAAGGAAACCCGCGGATTGAGAACCGCTGTATTAGACGACAGAGTTGCCACCTCTTGTTATTGTGCTTCAATAATTTATTGAGAACCGCTACTAGGTAATATAAAACTGGTACCTATTGACACTGTCGTCAAAATCATGTATTCTGACAGCTGTATTAGATGATGTAGTTCTTCCACCTATCGTCACTTGGACTACAATAATGCATTGAGATGTTAGATGATATACAACTGTTATTGTGCTACAATTATGTATTGGGAACTGCTTTGATCGATGATACAGAACTTCCATATAATGTCTTTAAGCTACAATAATATATAAAAAACCGTTGTGTGTCATACGATATAAAACTGTCATCTACTGTCACTGAGGCTTCAAAAACGTATTGAAAACAGATGCATTAGAAAATACAGAAGTGTTACTTACTCTCACATTGGACACAATATTCCATCCAGAGCCACTGTACTAGAAGATATAGAACTACCACCTATTGTCACTGAGCTACAGTAATGTATTGTGAACCATTGTGTTTAATGCCACCTATTGTTGCTGGGACTACGATAATGTATTCATACTTTGAATCTGTCATGCCATTTTTAGTTAATACCCTTTTATGAACAGTCAATCATATGTTGCCATAAAGATACTTATTATAATGATAATAAAGCTACACCTAATTATCGGCCCATTAGGGTTGTGATATCATATCCAAAGAATGTTATCACAACAAATTAATTAATTAAATATTTAATTGTTTTAAAATTTTAAATTATAGAATCAAATCTTACGTCTTCATGATATGAGTTATACTCGCACAACGTAATAGTTACCAGTTTTTTTCACTTTTCACTTACATAATTTCCATTTGTTTATATATTCACAATGTTCACGCACGTATGTTCGTATAACAGGAGTGCGAATTTTATTAGTTCTACATTAACACCTTTAAGTGCATGAATTCTCACTCCCATCAAAGGGGATCGAGTGTTTTTTTCTTCTCATGTTGCATGGGGACAAGTATATTCTTTACCTTGTAATTATTACCAGCAATGCTTTGAGCCTCGTGTAATAGATCAGTGGTACAGTATGATCTGTTGGCATAATAATGGTGCTAGTACGATCTTTTGTGTGATATATCAGTGGAACTAGCACAATCTGTGGGTAGAGTAGTGGTACTTGTACGATCTGTTGTATGATAGATCAGTGGCACCAGAACGATCTTTTGTGTGATATAACAGCGGTACCAGTACGATCTGTTAGTCGAACAATGGAACCAGCATAAATATTGGTAGAACAGTGGTACTAGTACAATCTGTTGGTTAATCTTACAAAAGCTATTACTATTATCAACTATCTTATTATTTTTCTATTTCATCAGAAGGAAAAAAACTCGTGATTGAAAGCGTTATACGTTATGTTGAAACCTCATTTTACACACACAGACTCATTTAAGTAAATACAATTAGTTAGTTTGTTTCTTTCTTTGAAATTAAGTACAAAGTTACACAATGGGCTACGGTGAACTCTTTCCACCATAAGTATCGAAACCCGATTTCTAACGGTGAGTCTGCTGACATACCATGCACTACTAGAGAACAAATACAGCTGGTAAATGTTTCCTTCAAAAGCAACAGAATATAAACAAGTTTTATATATTAATACGTTTTCTACTCAAATCATATATTTATATGCTGCGAGAGTGTGAAATATTACAAGGTATTTGAACACAAAATCACGCTATACAAATATAATACAATGCACACTAATTTTGTACTTTATCTTAAAACACATGTTTTCTCAAACAAACACATGTAGTTATACATATAATAGTAAAAATACTCATTTTACAAACAAAAATACATCTACATCTATATATCTTACCACATTTTAAAAAATAATAATACATCCGCATATACATATCTTACCACATTTTCTAAACACAAATACCTTAATGTATACATAACTTAGTTCCATACAACAACTGCTTCTTTGTTTACCTTTTTCATTATTTCTTACGTTACTTTTTTCATCAACAGATTGATAATGTTATGTTATGTTATGTTAATATTTCCTGCACAGGGCTCTTCTTCATGAATACATTGAACACATATAATGAAGTGTCAGTATTTATTCTTGCATATCTATTTGAATCTGATGTCTCTTTGCAACTATCTTCTCCCAGTTTGCTGCTGTATCGTACTCTGAACTACACCTCTTTCTACTTTGAAAATGCACTTTCAGTTCTTTATAAGTGTAGTTATAAGTTTCTTATCAATCTAATTTTTACGAGATTTATTACTAGATGTTTCATGATTTATCTGTTGACATAACAGTGATCCATAATCATTATTATACTCATTGTCATCTTCAGAATGCCAAGAATATTTCGATACTTTTGGCTCTGGAGTTTATTTTACTTATTGCAAAACTTTTAAAGAGGAGATCCAGAAGAAGAGTGAAAATGAATGAATTACACAGAAGAAATTTTAGCCTCTTATATAGGGGAAAGGTGATTTAATATGATGAAGCAGATTCTTTCATATTACATAATGTTGAGTGTTAGGAACTAATCAAAACTATTGGATGAAATGTATAGTCCACATGTGTCTTGGTGGTAATCATTATGCTTTACAGCAATATTGGTTACACTTCTTTATATGACTAAAAGATTAAAATAACGGTGTGTAAATGCTGATGACTCACGTACTGGTCCTATAGAAAATTCTAGGGTTAAGAAACCTCACTTTCGACCCAGAAACATAAGCAATATTGTCAAGGAAAACCACTAACAACTTCTACATTATGTCTGGGCCACTAAAACTACCAATTAGAACAGTATTGTTAAGAAAAGCCAATAAAAACTACGATGTATTTGGGCCACGTAGGTTACGAGTTCGAACAACGTTGTTAAGGGATGCAAATACAAACTTCTACATTGTGTTTGGGTCAGGAAAGTTGCCAGTTAGAACGATATTGTTAAGGAAAGCCAATAAAAACCTCGTTGTTGGACCAGAAAGGCTATCTGCGAGAAAAAGACAACAGAAACCTTTACACTATTGTTAGGGTAAAAGAAAAGAAGTTCCTCGTCAGTATTTGTCTTAAAAATCAAAAGCGTTTTCAAATCACACGTTGCAATTGACCAACAAATGTCAAAACGGATGTTATGTTTCCTGAAGGTTTCAAGTTTGTGTTAAGTTTTTTTAGTCCTTCACAGAACGAGCGATTTGTTTTAAAAAATGTCGAATAAAACTTTTCAAAATAATAGAATAAATCGTTTATAATAAAAACAGGTTTTTGCTGGTCTTGCTTCTCAAATGTACCCAGACCTTTATAATAAAAAAAAAACAGTCTGTAAAACTAAAACGGAAGAATGATTTATATGCTATAAAGCACGCCTATACTGTCACAGCCACTCAGTTACTTTGTTTATTGAATTTAAACAATAATGTCTGAATACTATTCAGTTTCAATGAAACTTGTTTTGTGGGACTTAACCTGCCCAACTGGTTTTACTGTGTTAGGGCAATGCTTTCAGCAAGTCCCTCCAATCACATACCTTCTGTGGTCAGTGAAACTTGTTTTTCATTATTATTATATAGAGTAATATTTACAGTTTGGTATCTTTGGTCTTTGGAAATATTTGTAATGATGTATGGAAGTCCTTTGGATATGTTTAATTAAATCTTTATAACTCTACTAAGGAACATTTAGCATTTTATTTTTACCGAATTATCTTGGTTTTTTTTTATGGTGCCCAACAATAAGTAACTCATAAAAAAAAGTCTTCGCTTCATGAGGTGATGAATCAGGTACATTGATTAACAAAAACATTAAACTAATCGTTAATACATACAATATGAACAGTAGTTTGTCACCTCAACTGACTGGCACATCCCAACAGCACATTATGTATAACACATTATTTTAATCCATGACAGTGCGATTCCTACTGCTATGGTAACTTCCATCCATGTGACATAACACGTGTAAGGGGAAGTATGTATGTACGTCTGTCACTGTTTACTAAATTACAATGATACCTGCATTACAAACACATCCCACTCTTGAAATAATGTGTGAACCAGAGATAAAACTAAACGGTTTTGTTTGTTTTACAGAAAATTTACAGTTCCAGTAATACTTTTTTTTACGTGCTTGCTTTTTGTTTGTTAGAAGTTAAGTACAAAGCTACACAATGAGCCATTTGTGCTCTGTTCACCGCAGGTATCGAAACCCGGTTTATAGTGATGTAAATCTGTAGACATGCAGCTGTGCCATTGGGAGGCTTTTAACATGCTTTTTTTCACTTGGTGGATGTTCCGCTTGGTATTATATATTTTTTTTTCTAGTATTAAAATAGTGAGAATTGTCTCGCTTAAAGAAATGCCTTTCAGCATGAGGTTAATTTGCACATCAAACTACGTTTTACTTATGAGACTACCATAAAAAGTAAAGATACTTTTTTGTTAGTGACCAGCTTCAAATTCCTAAGCAATACACGTATAAGTCTTAATTTAAAAGTAAAAGGACTTTTACTGGTATACATTAAAGTAAAAGGTAAGAAAGTTCGCCCCAACAAGTCTTCTATACGCAAATAAAAGTAAAATACAATCTAAACAGGTTATGTATAGCTTTATGTTAAATTATTTCCGAAACTGGCTGTAACATTACCTGCATATAAATACATGCTAGACAATAAAAACTAATTATGTGTGCGTGTGACGCCTATGATTTTCTCAAAAACACAAAACAAGATAAATGATAATCAATAGCTCGATGCGATAATTTGATTCCCTGTACTGTTATTTATCGTACATTATTCAATATTTTTGCTTTTATTTTGTATAAGTACCAGATTTATATGCCTAGCTAAATAACAACGTTTAGTGAAAACATTGTCAGTGAGTCAGAAATGTTCCTGAATACCATAGTCAGGAAAACAGTAAACGCGAAATATGTTTTTAAAAGATATATTGTACTTTGTTATCTAATTTTGGATCATTACGAGTAGGGATAAAAATATTTAATATGCATATGTATATATATTTAGGATCAATTTAAATGCTCTAAGCTGGACGAAATTTGTGGGATATTGTTGGGATTATGGCTGAAAATGTTGTTAATGTATAGGGTGCTTTCTTGATGAAATCAATGCATACTAATCATTCTGTTTTTATTTTACGAAGTTGTATACCTCCCTGGATAATAAGATATATTAAGTTAGTTAAATTATATAGTGGGTTAGGTTGTAATTACGATCTGTGTAGGTAGCTTGCTTCTATCGGAAGTTAGTAATAATTAACATTTCAGATAATCTTGAACTGGTCATCGAACACGAATCTGGTATAGAATTTTATATTCCTAGTTTCCATCAGAATCCAGATGGGATACTTTTTGACACTTTTACATATCCCCAGCCAGAAGCTAACAGACACATTGTGACACACGTGCTCATGTACCAAAGGCGGATGTCTTGAAGGGGATTTGTATTCGGTTACGGACGCCCCCTTGCAGTTGTTATTGAACTATTTTGGGTACAAAGGAGATTAAAATGTGCCCTTAGGATCATTTATGCATGATGGGGACAAGAAATATATTTTCATCGTTGCACCTGCACGTGGCATTGGATTGTTAATGGCATCCTCAGGATCCTAGGAGGGGTAGGTAAGTATACTTGAAAATGTATCTACACCCTTATTCTCGAGCGAGTAAGGCCAAACGTGTTCAGGTACCAGGGCCGGAGGTTCAAATCAGATGTATTTATGGCTATGGGTATCCCTTGTGGTAGCCATATAAGCAACTGTAAATAATGAAGAAGTTTGAACTGTACATTGGAGTGCTTGAGAATGAAGAGGGCCGTTTGAACTCAGCAACATAGAACAAGTATTTTATGTTAATGGTTTCACTGCTTTTATGCTATAAAATACTTCTAGCCAAAAGTGTAACGAAACAAAAACGTTTCTTTAAGTGGAAGTTTTAACAACTAATAATTAGCACTTTTTTTTTTACTTATAAAAAGCAGAATTTCCTGGAAACAAAGAAGTCGATTATACAAAACGACATTAACTAAGCCTACTTTCTATACAAAGACTGAAACTTACCACTATATGTGTAAGAGAAAACTATTTTGTGACCTATTTTAATGTAAGATATCCCAACTTACTTCCTTATACAGACTTGAACATTCCAAGTTAATTAATCACCTATTCCTTTGTTTTGATTGCCTTGCATGTGAGACAGCAGTGAAAACAGTTTTACAGGGAAACAAAAACTCCAGTAAAAACTAATACTTGAATAAATATTGTACTTAACTGTTTTGGTACTTGGGTTTTGTTAAAAGATCTTGTTGAGCACCTGAAGAGTTGGATGGTTTCTTGCAAATGGTTTATGCCTTATCACGTACATGTACTTAACTAACTTTCCCGCCATCTGGTGATAAATTACGCGTACTTATCAACATAAGTGACGCTCCTCTAAACTTTGAGGAAGAAAATTATATTGTTTGTTCTGTGTTTTAGTGGTTTTCAACGTTCTAGCCACTGCGAGGCATTAAACTCTGAATTTTAACGTTATAAGTCGGTAAACCTATCCCTGACCCACTGGGGGACGAGGAAGAAAGACTAGAGCCCAGAAAAAGTAAGAATTGGGGCATGCTTTCATCACAGTGTTTTATTGTGATAGAAAGCTTAATTCTATATTACTTTCAGATAAGTTCCGAATCTCTGAAATGTTGATTCGTAAGGTTTAATTTCTAAGAGGAACATAGAGACACAGATTAAAACAACAGAACTGAGATTCATTTTTCTTGATAACACACCGAAACAGATCTGAATATCTAGTACATAACTTGAGAACATTCTGAAACTGATGTATATGATTTTAATGTCAACAACACAAGTGTTTTTTTGTTTTTTTTTCTTCAAAATTTCAATAATACTTCTCGTCTATTTAAGAAAAAATAAATGGCTTGTGTTACTCATAACTATTTTGTCTTAGGGCTTAGTAAGGGGAAGGAAAAATAACTTGAAGTTACTAACATAGAGAGCGTTTTAAAATAGCCTGTTATAGTACGAGTTTCTCCACATCTGGCCAATAGGAAGTCCAGAAAAGGTCAAATTTTTCTGTCGAAAAGCATCGATCTGTCTGAAGAAAACGCTTTTTGATAATAAAATCGTCATTCTGTATCTTATCAAAGGTACACCTTACAGCGACGCACGACTTACCAACTCTTAGGGGTTTCATTCAACTATAAGAATGGTAAAAGTATGTTGCTACTTAGGAGTTGCTGGTATCGATTGAAATGAGTCCACCTGGAGCAAAGTGTCGAACATCAGCTCCAACTCGCGTGTTCCTTGAGCACGCCAATAAATATGAGCGTTCATTTCACTTCTTAGCTTACGTCATTGTTTGGTAATGACGTCAGCTTAAAGGAAGGCCCGTAGAAGACCTTTTTTCAATTAAAACTGCGATTTAAATTCGTTTATAGAAGACTGTTGGTAAAGCCCACTAAGCCAATCGAAATAATAAAAGAAACATGGAACATTATTGTTGTATTTTATCTGGTTATAATTTTAGGCATAAATGTTTGAGCTGAAATCACAATAGTCAATAAAATGATTCTAAAATCTCCCGAGAGATAGGATTTTAAAAGAAAATATTTGTGTTACGACCTAAAAATTAATTTTAAAAAAATGTTTTGAAGAACATTACACTCATTGTGTTTTTTTTGGCGCTCGCACATTTAAGACTTTAAAAACTGAGGCTATTATTTCAACATTTTCCGCTGGTTTCTTTCTCATGAAAATATTTTTCAACGAAAACCTGATATCCACATTAAACGACAGAAAATATTAGGCTGATTTTTTACATCATTAGTTTAACATAATGAAGGGAATTAAACTCAAAATGCATAATGGCTGAGACGTGAGGGTCGTGACATCAACGTTTAGCCAAAAATAAGTTATAATTGGTTATGTATTTGTCCAAAGATTTATCGTTAGCAATTTTCAGTCAAAGTTTACAAACCTACGTAGTAAGTACAAAAACATTTCAACTACTTATATTGTCGATTGGCAAAGACTAGTGTCTAGCGCGCTTGACTCACAATTCGCAGTTTGTGGGATCAAAACCAGGGGCTGAACATGCTAGCCCCACAAGCACATACAATTGTTTAAAAAAACAAAAAATCTGCTAGTTTCTTTGCCATGAAATATTCTTCAAAGAAAGACTAATATGCACGTTAAACTACGCTTTTGTTAAGCGTAGATGAAAATGTGGTGCTGGCTACCACTGACCCATTTCATTCCCTGTGGTCAGCATTTCAAAATTAGGGACATCGCAGATATAGCCTTAGTAACTACACCACTAATAAAACAAACAAAAGCTTTTACCTTCTGAGATGTATTTATTCAAAATAAGAGGTGGACAAAAAATTATGTGTCTTTAAAGGAAAAAAGATGTGCTATATAAATTCATTTACTAAATTTACTTTGCCATTTGACATGCTGATGTACGACTTTTTGAATGAAACTCAAAATAGCACAAACCAGCTTCAGTTTTATGTCAATTATTGCAGTGAAACCTGTTTGGTCACTTTGTAGGCTAATTGTAATAAGAAGATCCAATAAACTACAGCACGTGCACAATACTTTTTATGAGAAAATGTAACTAAAATCATGAAAAGTTCAGGCATTTACGAAATCTAGTGTTAAAATTACAATTTGAGACCACTTCTCGTATATATGACACGATTGAAAAAAGCTGTTGGATAATTAGTTGTTCTTGCACTGAATGTATGATATAATAGTCTGTTCTTTTATAATAGTTAGTAAACTTTTAATTTTTAAGTTTGGTTTGAATTTCGCGCAGAGATACACGAAGGCTATCTGCGTTAGCCATCTTTAATTTAGCAGTGAAAGTCTGGCCGTCGACAACCTTTGATTCTCTTAGCCATTGACATCGTGAAATAACAGATTTACAGTTTCAGAAGAAACAGTATTTCTTAAAACTGTCCTTTCTTTCTGTACAATCATAACAAAGTTTTATTGTTTTCTCAGAACATTTAACTCTCAACTGATCCAATGCTCTTCCAGTATTATATTCTCTGGCTGATTAAATTTTTCTATAGCATGTCTCAGTACGAAAACTGGTATTACATCCAAGTTCTTTTGATTCGAATGAAAAGACATTTGGTGATTGGATCTATAAATTTATGTTGGCTTGCAGAGAGAATAGTTTTGTATATTCTTGATCATTTATTACAGTCTTTGAGACTCGTCTGAATTTTGTGTTGCGTCTTTAAAGTAGTTTAATACATTCCAAGTTATTATTAATATTTGCCTCTTTAAATAAGTTATTGAGACATTTAGAGTCCCTTCGTTTGGAAAAGTGTTTATTCTTTCGGCTAGTAACTTATTTCAAAGTAGGCAAGGTGTTTAATATCTTATTCACAAAAGTGTATTGATGTAAATATATTAATTAGAAGGTCACTGTATTTCTTAATTATGAAGGTGTTAAATGATTACGACTGCTTTGTCTAGTAGCTAGAAAAGTACTTATAAATTTAGTGTTTGAGGCACTGAGAAATTCTTATAGATGATAAAGCTCTGATTCATTTAACTAATCAGGTATTTGGTCTATAAAATGTTAATATAATAGGTCTTCTACCTTGTAAGTTACTTAGCTGATAAGTGCACAAACTTATTTCGTGAGATTTTGAGTTAAATCCAGTATGTCTCCAGATCTTAGTTTTAGTACTTGTTGACTTTTTCTACTTCTAATTATCTTCGTTGGAAACTTATCGAGTCTATTAACTATTAACATGTTAAGTTTTAAGTATTTCAACTAGCTTAATAAGCTATTTCTCAAATCTAGTAAGTTGAGAGATTTTATACCATTTTTGGAGTAGCAAATTATCACTTTAATTGTTCGAAAATGATTACTATTTACACAAGAAGTGCATTATGTGTAGTCTTAAATAATCATGTGTACTTAATAAATATCAATATTAGATGTGGATACATAATCACAAACTATAACAACTGTAATTAACAAAAATCTAGTGAAGAAAATTTAAAATTATTGTTTTATTTACAGTATATTAGCTTTGGAGCTTACGTTTAGTTAACAATGAGATTTGATATTTGTAAATGTTCATAAAGTTAATACAATATCTACTGCTGAAGTCTTCTTTAATTGTCACCTAGAAGTGCAAAATTACGTGAGAAAATTATTATCTGAAAAACTTCTGTGATTAATTTTCCGCTTCGTGCAATTTTAAATTGTTTTTAGGAATATTGTCTATAACATATTTGTTTGTTTGTTCACCTTCGCGCAAAGCTCTGTTCGAGGACTGTCTGCGCTATTAATCCCTAGTTTTGAAGTATTAGACTAGAGGAAAGGCAGCTAGTCAACACCACCCACCGCAAATTCGCGAACTATTCTGACAGAATAATGAAATTTAATCGTCAGTTTTGTAAAGCACTCGTTAGTAGAATTCATCTTCACTTTTGTAACTCGTCTTCTGTCCTAAAGTCCGGAATGTGTTTTTGTTTTATTTTGGCTCTAACTAGGAGTGAGACAGGGAATCTTATATACACACTCCTGTATATAATAATAGACTGTTTCACATTTATATAAGTGAAACATAATCATGTATAACGTGATTTTCATGATTATTTTATTGTATTACTGAACCATAGGCATTTTTCACCTTTTACCTTTTCATAAGTCCGGCATTTCTCGGTGGTTAAGGCACTCGACTCGGAATCTGAGGATCGTTTGAATTCTTACCCTGTAAAATCCATTAGAGGATCTAAATCACAAAAAGTAAAGGGATGTCTGTGTATAATGAACCAAAGTATAATACTACCAAGTTTAAAGTCGATCTGCTGAGACATTAAGTAATGGTGGTAGATTGGAAAATATTTGTAATAAACGACAAAAAGAAAACGGAAAGGAACAATAGAACATAATGTCTCTATGGGAGAAGGCTCGGCATGACCAGGTGGTTAGGGCACTTGAGTCGTAATCTGAAGGTCGCGGATCCGAATCCTCGTCGCACCAAACATGCTCGCCCTTTCAGCCGTGGGGGCGTTATAATGTTACGGTAAATCCCACAGTTCGTTAGTAAAAGAGTAATCCAAGAGTTGGTGGTGGGTGGTGATGACTAGTTGCCTTCCCTCTAGTCTTATGCTGCTAAATTAGGGACGGCTAGCGCAGATAGCCCTCGTGTAACTTTGCGCGAAATTCAAAAAACAATCAACCAACCATAATGGAGAAAAAAAAACTCATTCAAAACAGTAGCATAAGAACACACGATAAACAATTTATAGGAAATTAATCAAATGTTGGAGAGTACTTAATTCGTAGTGAAGCAAAGTTAACATTATTTTAACTTCCTAAAGCCACGTGACACTAAGAAATACCATGTTCTCTATTTTTCGTATTAAAGCTGGAGTGTTTGACTGTTATACAGACTTTAGTATAATATGCATATTATCAATATTTTAATAGAATACGCTTCACTGCATTGTTTGTCCACGAATACTGCTTGATAAAGGACGAATAGATGACATTTAATTAATTACAAACTGTAGTATTGCGTTATGAAACCACCATGTGCAGAGTGCACAGTCTATGTCATAAAGGGAAAGACAGTCACATCTGCCCCTAAGCTTACACAGTTAACACCATAACTTTGACACGAAACACAAAATTAAGTGACTTGACCTATTTCATTTGCTTTGATTCCTAATTAATTATGCATTAACTCCTAACTAATTAGCAAATCTAGAGAAGATATTATAAAATAAAATCATAACCACAGCTACGATAAAAATAATACTGCATTGATGTGTATTCCATCATTAACTTCGGCGGTGAGCGCTGAACCATCTCGTCTGGCATGTAAAGGCGACTTGGAGCCACATAAATGTGTTTTTATAGAAGAATGCTAAACATTCCGTGGACAGACCATATAAACAATGATGAAGCTGATCAAAACCATCAGTGAAAGACAACTGATTTTCTAGAGCACATAATGAGAAAGGAAGAAGTTGACAATATGGTAAGTAGTGAAGGAAGACAGAGGTTAAACTACATCAGCAGTATCAGATTTTGAAACGTACCAAAACAGGAGCCTGTGGAGAACTATGATAACCTATATTGCATCTAGAGAGAGAGAGAGCCAGCAATGGTTATACTCCCCCTCCTCCCCCGAAATAAAAATAATTCTGAAATATTTTGATAATTTATCATACTCTTAGTTATTTGATATCAAGGACAAAGTTATTCAATACGCTGTTTGTCCTGTGCAAACTGCTGATATTGAAACACGAATTTAAGTTATAAGTTCCCAGTCTTTGGGGGGGGGCAATATCATCGTGCTTTAAGAACCTTTCGTCAGTTCAACGTATAATGATAAATTTATAGCTAAACGTTAATAATCTATTTAGAACCAGAAAATATTTTGCTGATGTTGTAATGTATGTCTAGTATTTATTCTGTTTTTCGCCCCAGGTGGCTGTAGTTAGCTTGCCGACTTATAATGATAAAAGTAAAGGTTCGACCTCTGCGGTTGGCACAGTGTAACTGGCCTCATTGCGCAGATTAATACTTACACAATTAAACAATCTTTTCTACTTTCTTGAAATTGCTTAGAAGTGAGTAATACTCGAATTAACGTTTTTTTGTATATTACGAAAATAAATACGTTTTAAAATCTTGGTAATGATCCAACCAATGATTTTGTGTTTAGTGTATAACAATGGGTGTCAGGATATCTTGGACTCGAGATGGTGTTAACAAAAATTCTTCGCATTTCAACTGTAAGTATGTTATAAAAGTTGCAGTAAATTCTGCTATCGGTTAAGAATAACGTTTCAAGTTCCAGGAATTTCCGACAGATTGCTTTCGTTTGTTTTGTTTGTTTGTTTTTGAATTTCGCGCAAAGCTACTCGAGGGCTATCTGCGCTAGCCGTCCCTAATTTAGCAGTGTAAGATTTGAGGGAAGGCAGCTAGTCATCACCACCCCCCGCCAACTCTTGGGCTACTCTTTTACCAACGAATAGTGGGAATGACCGTCACATTATAACGCCCCCACGGCTGGGAGGGCGAGCATGTTTGGTGCGACCGGGATTCGATCCCGCGGATTACGAGTCAAACGCCTTAACACGCTTAGCCATGCCGGGCCTAGGTTGCTTTCACACTAGTCCACAGCTCAAAATAAAAGACTGCTAGGCCTATACCGAAGACGTGTTTGATCTAGCCCGTTTAGCCTGGTACTTGTGTAAGGTCTCGTTCAGGTGAACAAACAAATAAATAGTAATAAACAAAACAACAAGAATTAAGTTGACAAGATAATGAAATAGAATATGTAAAATACACTAAAATAATTTCTGGAAAATTTCCTTTGTTACTCAATAAACCAAGGTAGATTTAGCCTCACGAATTATTTGTTTAGTTTATTCTAAGAGCAGAAACTAAGTAAACTACAACACAATAAATTTATTTATTTCATTGAAAGCATTCCTATGTGTTTTAGAATTTCAGAATACCCCTACATTTAAATTGGATGAACAGAATTTGGGTTTAATCTGACACAGATATTCTAACGATGTCACATTTATGCAATCTCTCGCTGGGGCAGCAGTAACTCTTCGGATTTACAACGCTAAAATCAGAGTTTTGATTCCCCTTGATGGACACAGCAGATAGCCCGATGTGGATTTGTTATACGTAAAAACATAAACACACATTTACCCAATCCATCTTAATCAGAACATGAATTAATTTAAAAAAACGTTTTTAATTAATTAATGACAATACAAAAAATATACAAATAAATAAAAAAATACATAGGTTTTAAAATCATATTTGAGTTACAGAAAACACAAAGAGAGAAATATTGAAATGCTGACTGTTAAGTTGATCGTTTCATTTATCATAAGCTATGACATATAAATTAATTTCTAATATGCATGGCCAACTTCTTCGTATGACTTCCCACTTTATCGGAGTTGTATTTCAATCAACCATCCAAAACTCAGTTAGAAACAAATATATTCTGGCTTGTTCTAAAGAGGGTTAATCTAATTAATTTGACCCAGCATGCAGTTTTTCGTGTACAAGCATGGTAAGCATTACCAGATGGAACGGTTCCAGCAGCACTCAAACAGTTGTCCGTTCATGGACCATGTTGAATCGTCTTAAACTCCTTGTACTGCCTAGTCCTCTTCTTTACCTTGGTTTTCTTTGACTGTTTTTTTTTTTTCGGATCTAGCCGTATGGAACGCTGAATTTGACGCATTTAGGGTATTTCATTTTATCGATTATTGATAAGTCTTTTTTATCCGACTACATTTATCTGGGTAAACTTTGACGGACATGGCACTTTATTGATTCATACCTAACTCCACTGGTATTCAAGCACAATAGGTTTTCTTTAACTGGTGTCTTAGATATTATGGTTCTGAGAAGTTCCTAAGTCTGAAATGAAAGAGATTGGAGCATAGGAAGTTGGGGATTTTATACATTAATATCAATGTCTTGGAACTTGAAACTTTATACAGCAAAACTTGTAATTGCTATAGAACTAAACAGAGGACTTTCCAAAAGTTTTCTTATGCTGGTGTTACCTGTGGTATGGCTCTGCAAACTAAAAGCCTTAAGCAGGCGCAACATTTTAAGACATAATTCCTTATTTATCATCTTGTGTTTCTTGTGCTAAGATAACAAAAGTTACAATAAATATTTGTAACTAAAACCTGTTTCTTAGGATGAACATTACTACTTCTGTATAACTTGAATTCTTCCTCTTCCACTATATGATCACATCCTACTACATGTTCTTTAAGTGATAACACCACACTATCCATTAAACTAATTATATCTGGCAATCTAGAAACGCTCCAGTCAGTTAAATACCATATAATTATTAAACAGTTTATGTTTACAAAGATACTTGTTTGTTTCAGCCTTTCGTTTACTTCTGTTAGCTGGCTGTGGTTTTTAAAATTTGGTTCTGGTCCTAAGTGTCACCAGTCAGTGGCGGCGTCAAGGGGGACTTCATCCCCCCAAAATGAGCCAAGCCCCCTCAGCTCCCCAATATTGTTACCTACATATATTCATAAAATCATCGTTGTTGCTTAACAGTTAAGAGACATAGATCTGTAGACATAGATCAAAGAGACATAGATCTGTAGAACTCAACGTCTTCATTAAGACGGAAGTATGTGTCATGCGTTCCATTCGTACTGAATGCACTGAAATTCATGCGCTGTATTGCCGCTCTCAAGTTACAACAGAACAAGCGCATTGTTTTGAAGTAATATTGACTATAAATACAACATGATGAAAGATAGTTAGCCTGATAGTGACTTTACTTTTCCTCAGAGTGCATTAACTTCACATGGGTTTTGTTTCTGAATTTCGTACAAAGCTACTCGAATGCTATCTGTGCTAGCCGTCCCTAATTTAGCAGTGTAAGACTAGAGGGAAGGCAGCTAGTCATCACCACCCACTGCCAACTCTTGGGCTACTCTTTTACCAACGAATAGTGGGATTAACCGTAACATTATAACGCCCCCACGGTTGGGAGGGCGAGCATATTTGGCGCGACGGGGATGCGAACCCGCGATCTTCAGATTACGAGTCGCACGCCTTAACACGCTTGGCCATGCCGGGCCCTTCACATGGGATAATTCGTTTCTGCTATGTAAACTATGTCTTTATGTTATATTTCTTTTGATTTGTAGCTTTACTCTTAATGGTATTTTAAATGTTCAATCTAAGCTAATCTTGATTTTCTTTATTGTTATGTATTACCTTAGGTGGAATTTAGGTGAGCTTCCTCTTTTACATATACGCATATTTTCATAAACAGATGGCCCGGCATGGCCAAGCGTGTTAAGGCGTGCGACTCGTAATCTGAAGATCGCGGGTTCGCATCCCCGTCGCGCCAAATATGCTCGCCCTCCCAACCGTGGGGGCGTTATAATGTGACGGTTAATCCCACTATTCGTTGGTAAAAGAGTAGCCCAAGAGTTGGCAGTGGGTGGTGATGACTAGCTGCCTTCCCTCTAGTCTTACACTACTAAATTAGGGACGGCTAGCACAGATAGCCCTCGAGTAGCTTTGTGCGAAATTAAGAAAAAAACAAACATAAACAGATTATTTCTAATTTGTAATAATGAATTATTAATCAGAGTATGAGTTTCCAATAAAAACTGCATTGAAAACGCAGTTCAAAATAGCACACCTTTCTGAAATGTACCTTGGTATTTACATTACTATAATTTACCATCTATACTTCATATTGGTGGCATTTTGGGAAGCCCCTCCACAGTTTACCTCAGCTTCCCCCCCAACAAAAATATCCTGGCGCCGCCACTGTCACCAGTCCTATTATTTCCAGTCATCAGCAAGTGAATACTGTATTGTTTTTCACTATAGTATTGTCACTTTATTTGCTATGGATTTATCACAGGACAATAGGTTGTTTCATTATTCAAAAGAGACGTTCCTTCAATCATAAGTTACTCAGCAACTGCAACTTCACAGCGTATTAATCACAATCTTTTCTCCGATCTTCTCTTCAAATATATAATCAGAAACTAAAGACTCAAACATGCTTACTTATACAATAAAGAGAACTGTTTAAAACAAACAGTTACTTAAAAAGGACGGACATGTAGCAAATTCAAATAAATTCGAAACACGAATAAAAAGAAAGGATTGGTTCTGCATTTTCGGGCAAAGCTACAAGAAGGCTATCTGCGCTAGCCACTCCTATGTTTGCAGTGTAAAACTAGAGAAAAGACAACTAGTCATCACCACCTATTACCAACTCTTGAACTATTCTTTTACCAATGAATAATGGGACTAATTGTCACGTAATAACGCATCCGGAGCTAAAAGGGCAACCATATTTGGTGTAACAATAATTCAAACCCGCGACCCTCAGATTAAGTGTCGAGTGCTATAACCGCTTGGCCGTGCTGGGCTAAAGAGAAAGGGAGGCTTGAACTTTAAACTATGATCAAACAACAAAACCATAAACAGAACGGGTGTCAAATCATTCAATGTTAAGGTAGGTTTATATCTTCCAAAATGGTTAGGGCATGACCTAATGGTTAGAGTGTGTCGTTTAACTTCGAGGATACATGATTCATACCTTGTTACCACGATATTTTTTTCCGTGCTTTGGAGTAACAAGTGCACTATATGAATAAAGGTAAATCCCACGAATCTATCACATAAGATTATTCCTAACGTATGTTCACTAACTGCTTTTCGTGTAGTCTATGAAATCAAAATTAGGGACGGTTAGGACAGATAACCCATGTGTAGTTTTCAACGAAGATGAGATACTAACATTAGCTTCTAAAACATTTAACTTGCAGCACTCTGGAGTCATTTACGTTATTCCAGCCAATGATAGAAAATTCAGTAAAAAAAAAGTGTAGAGAACGCTTCCTGCTCCTTAATTACCTATTAAAGAACCTTGGCTTACCTCCTACCTTGTATTGCCCAGGGGCATAACTAACCTTTAACAATAACAAATGGAATAAAAGCTTAAATGGTGTTAAACAATCTTGTGTCCTCCGCTGTCTGGTCATGAAACAATTATCACATTCTAGGAAATACCTTTTTTGTTTCCTTTTTAATAAGAATATAAGGGAAATAGATAGTAGTCTGTTTCAACAACCAGAAACTAGGCGTCCTTGAACCAGTCATGGCAAAAATAACAAGAAACATAAAAACACCCCTGTTATAAAATTATTCTTATATTGATCTGAATTAATCATTGATATTCACATGCAATATATTAAAGCTGTAGGTGGTTTAAGCTAAATTTAGCATGAAACACATTATATTTAAAATGTAACTGGGATACGTAGACAGGGATTGCAATGAGAACGTTTAAAGAACCCTTAAACTCGTTGGTTACAATATTAGCTATTCACAATATGCACGTTACTTTGTCAACATTGTTTACATGTTTGTAAAACTAAATAGTGGGTTGTGTGCGATGTATCGAATCTCCATTTATAGCGTATTAAGTCCTGAATGCCACAAGTAGATTAACTTGTTGGAGAGATTTGTTACTATAACACTCTGACTACATACCCACACCACGTTCTTATTGATTTAACTAACACGTATTTAAAGTTATCGAGAATGCTGTTATTTTATTGAACGAAAATTTTCGTCAAAAACTTTCTTATGTGAGTTTTTTTTCTCGTGTACGCGACAAGATAGAAATTATGAAGTTAGTTAAATTATATACCTTTTTGAATTAAATTGTAAAGTAAACTGGATTATTTATTCCTACTCAAAGAAGTTTTAAATAGTGGCAAAACAACGTTAAGATGTTTTGTATAAATACCCATATCTAGAGATGGGTGTTGGAAACCTGAAGAGCTACTGGGATAATACTATCACGAAGACATAAAATGTTGGGAAAAGATAACTCACATCTGGGTAGCTAGATAGTGCAAAAATCAAGTTGGGAAAAGATAACTCACATCTGGGTAGCTAGATAGTGCAAAAATCAAGTTGGGAAAAGATAACTCACATCTGGGTTGCTAGATAGTGCAAAACTCAAGTTGGGAAGAGATAACTCACATCTGGGTTGCTAGATAGTGCAAAACTCAAGTTGGGAAGAGATAACTCACATCTGGGTTGCTAGATATTGCAAAACTCAATTTAAGAAGAGAGAACTTACATTATTGCAAAACTCTAGTTGGGATAAGAGAAATCATATCTGGGTAGCTAGATAGTATAAAACTCCGGGCATGCAAAACTAATCGGAAGAGATTCTGAGGGAAAGTTTGCATTCAGGGGCCTGACCTTGGAGGGGGGCTTAGCTGGACAAGAAATCTAGCCGCTCGTTGAGACAGTCTTCGTGCGATGTACGATGTAGTGGTAAAACAACTCGTCGTCTTCAGGTTAGCTTGAACAAACAGAACTGGTATCAGCGGCAAGAACTGGGCGAACTACGTGACAGACGTGCACGTCGAGTACGTATACTTCGTAAAAGAGTGTTTTTCATGAACTGGATGTTTCTTCATCGTAACTGGTTCCTAATACCAATGAAAGATTGTTAAATTCACATAGACGATGACAATAATTGGAAGGTGTGCTTTATACTCAGGTATTCAAGTAAAATGTTTTATTTTCCACACTATTTAACAATACGTAGGTATACTGTCTTTCAGCCATGTTATGTTATTCGCAGAAAAACACACAAAATCAACAACAACTGTTTACAGTTGTGTTCGTATTTCAACAAGGACTGCTCGCCTTGTAATCACGTTCAGAGATGGCCTTAAAAAGGGTGATTTTCCATCCATGTTTAGGAATTACCTGACAAGTTTTCCCCCAGCCTACTGATGATCGCCGTTGAAGTAAAACTTATTACGACATCTCGATAATTAATGTTTTACAGATAGATAACTTCGTTAGAATTCAGAACTGAAGCGTTTAGTTACTATTCTATCTTTATGTTTTTTATACATAAAAGGGCTTTTCAAGAGTTTTGTTCCAGCTTCTATTTCACTTTATTTTGTAATAGTAATATCTTAGAAAAAAATGTGGCTGTGATAAAGGTATAAAATTAGAATACCACACGTTTCCGAAACTCTTTTATAACTATAGATTTGATTTATTATGAAAGGAAAAACATTTTCATAACCATATTCTTAATCTCTGCCCGTAATTATAGTTCTAGTCTATAAAAAAAACTGTTTTTGCATGAAAAAACCTGTTTTATAGTCATAAACGTGGTCTATAATTGAAGATAGGTCTGTTATATCACAGTAACTTTGGTTTATCGTTGAAGCAAATATTATTTCATAATTTATCACTGAAAATCTGGTCTACGATTGAAAATCGGTATGCTTCATAACAGTAGTTTTGAATTATCATGATCATAAGTTTTTCGATCATTGAATGTAGCCACAAACCTAGTATATCTTTGAAATAATAACTGTTTTATGATCGCAGGTTTAGGTTTTTGTTGAAGAAAAAATATTTCATAATATATCACGGTAAGCCTGGTCTAAACTTAAAGAAATGAGTATTTTTGGTTTGTTTCACTTATAAATTTAGGCTATCGTTGACAAAAATAACTGTTTTATAGCCATAAACCTAGGCTATCATTAAAGAAAATGATGTTTTATACTTTGGTTTATTATTATGGTTATAACTTTAGGCTATCATTTAAAAAAATATATTTATTTTATAGCCATAATCCTAGTTTATTATTGGAAAGTTATTTTACAGCCATAAACCTGCTTAGCATTGAAGACAGATGTGTTTAGTAACAGTGACTTTGGTTTATCGTTGAAAAAAGTATATTATTTTATAATATATCACTGAAATCCTGGTTTGTAACTGAAGAAAAAAACGTTTTCTAACAGTAACTTAGGTTTACCATAATTATATCTTTAGTCTATTGTTGATAAAAAATAACTGTTTTATTTAACTGGCCTATCGTTGAAGAAACGACAGTTTTATAACAGTAATTTTCGTTTGCCATTAAATGAAATATAATTTCATAATCTGTCGCTGAAAATCTTGTTTATGGTTAAAGAAAAGTGTGTTTTATAGCCACAAACTTGGCCTATCTTTGAAGGAAAGACTGTTTGATTATTATGACCATGCCCTATCATTGAAAAAAAAAAACATTTAGAAACATGTCTATGGTCTATCATGTGTAGAAAAAATAATTTTGATTAATCACTCGAGAAAGGCAGGTTTTATAACCGTAACTTTCAGTCTGTTCTTGTAATTACTTATATAAATCCTCAACTTTTGTTCACGAATGAAATAAGAAAATATTAGAACCTAAGCTAAGCATTTAAAGACCAACTGCTTCCATATCCACAATTCTCATCTATTTAAAAAAATTGGGAATAGCTAGTCTTAAAATACTGTAAATTATTGGCAGAAAGACTGCTTATCAAATAATCATGCTTAATCATGTAAAAATAACAGCCTTAAAATAGTGTAAATTATTGGCAGAAAGACTGTTTATCAAATAATCATGCTTAATCATGTAAAAATAACAGCCTTAAAATAGTGTAGATTATTGGCAAAAGTATTGTTCATCGCATAACTTTTCTTAATGATGTAAATAAAATACTGTTTTTATTGCCATATTTCTAAATTCATTATTAAAAGAGGGAATTTTCTATAACAAAAAATAAATATTGATTCAAAGAAAGGCCATTTTGTACCCTAAATCAGGTTATTGCTAAATAAATAAATTACTCAAGCTCAAATCTTACTAATGATTAAAGGAAGAAAAGATGTATACCCATGTTTATCGTCTGTCGTTCAATATTTTAATATCTATAACCTTGATACTTTGAAGAAAAAATAACGGTGTTGTGGTTATAATGCTGGGTGTATATCGTTAAGTTGTTTTTTTAATGCCTTTCACCTTGGTACATCAAATGAAAAATAATAGTGCTATGGTTAGAATCTTGGGAATATACGTTCAAGGAAAGAATGTTTCTAAACCCTATTTAATATAACTATTTAAGTAAGATTACCATTTTTAGCCATAAAGATAATTCATCAAGAACATTTGTAGGTTTAACCATGATCATTTATTTGTCAGGTAGAAAATGTTTTATAGTCACAACTCTGGTATTTCATTAAAGGAAATAATGTTTTTTATTGTTTGGCTCAGGTATATCAATGAAGGAAATAATGTTTATATTTACAGTTTAGACACATGATTGAATGAATAAATCTTTTAAAAATACATCTCAGACACGCAGTTGAATGAAGAAATGTTTTACAGATACATCTCAGACACGCAGTTGAATGAAGAAATGTTTTACATATACAGTTCAGACACGCAGTTGAATGAAGAAATGTTTTATATATACAGTTCAGACACGCAGTTGAATGAAGAAATGTTTTATATATACAGCTCAAACACGTAGTTGAATGAAGAAATGTTTTATAGATACAGCTCAGACACACAGTTGAATGAAGAAATGTTTTAAAAATACATCTCAGACACGCAGTTGAATGAAGAAATGATTTACAGATACAGCTCAGGCACATTGTTGAAGGAAGAAATGTTTTAAAAATACATCTCAGACACGCAGTTGAATGAAGAAATGATTTATAGATACAGCTGAGAAGGAAGGAATGTTTTACAGACACGTAGTTGAATGAAGAAATGTTTTACAGATACAGCTCAGGCACATTGTTGAAGGAAGAAATGTTTTAAAAATACATCTCAGACACGCAGTTGAATGAAGAAATGATTTATAGATACAGCTGAGAAGGAAGAAATGTTTTACAGACACGTAGTTGAATGAAGAAATGTTTTACAGATACAGCTCAGGCACATTGTTGAAGGAAGAAATGTTTTATTGATATAGCTAAAGCACTTGTTAAAAATAGAAATGTTTTATGGTTACACCTCATGCATATTGTTCAAAGAAGAAATGTTTTGTAGTTACAGCTTAGGCATATTGTTGATAAAAAAAATGTTTTATTGATATAGCTAAAGCACATTGTTGATGGAAAAAATGTTTTACAGCTACAGTCAAGATACATCAATTATTATTATATTTTAAACCTGATCCGCTGTTGCACAAAATAATTATTTATAGTTAACATTCTGTTCAAGACTTTTGACCTGTGACAACTGATCTTTAAACCTACGATTCCGCTTTTTGCGAACTTGGTTGAAACTGCTGAATCAATAGATTGAGATAATATTGAAATTTATTAGGGCTATGTTTACTTTAGAACATTTTTAAAAAAACTAGTCCAGGAAAACATGCGTTGTTTTGACGAATGTTAAAAATTTACCATAGAAGAATATTATACATAGAAAGGTATTTTGTGATATGTATATGTTGGGGTTTTATTTGAAAAAACAAAAATGCTTGTTTGTTAAACTTCGCGCAAAGCATCTCGTGAACTATGTGCTCTAGCCGTCATAAGTTTTGAAGAAATTAACAATATCCATCGCCAACTCTTGGACTACCACTGCCAGACCGAAACGTTGAACTTAACATGACACATTTTACTCACAACCACAGAGTGTGGAGTGTGATATTATTATTATGGTAATGTATATATATTTGAGGTATCGGCGCAAGCTTCATGACCTTAGATCCACAGTCCAGCTAACGACTAGGCTTCGCTGGGCCTAAAGAAATTACATTCTTGTTCAGAAGCTACTACTTCACCATATACCATATATACATATATGTATTTTGTGGATTTATGTGTTTCAAGCATATATACATATATGTATTTTGTGGATTTATGTGTTTCAAGCACAAAGCTGCATAACAGGTTTACCTGCTATGTTCGCTGTCTTTATTCAAGTAAATATTTTATCACCGTAATTCCTGATTACATATCAGACTGAGATTACGGAAATATATTTTACTTTGTGGAAATGACAAAACGTTATTGTTCAATAAGATGTCATCTTTCTAAAATTTTAATTTTGCAAATGTAAGTGATTTTTATATTCTTGAATTTTTAAATATTTATCATAGAATCATAGCAGGGTTTTCAGTCTTATAATGAAAAATAACTATATATTGTGTAACATCTGTTGATCTGGAGACATAGTGGTAACTCCGTCATTACTCTACAGTAAGACTAAACTTCTATCCGTATGCATCACACCAAACATGCTCGCCTTTTCAGCCGTGGGGGCCTTATAATGTTTCGATCAATCCCACTGTTCGTTGGTAAAAGAGTAGCCCAAGAGTTGGCGGTGGGTGGTGATGACCAGCTGCCTTCCCTCTAGTCGTACACTGCTAAATTAGGGATGGCTAGCGCAGATAGCCCTTGTATAGCTTTGCGCAAATTTAAAAAACAAACAATCTATCCGTATGCGAAATATCTCCACAGGTGTTCCAAATACTGGGATGACACTGTTCTCATATTTCTGAACTGATCTAAACGTTTTACATAGTTTTAAGGACAACAGAGAAATAAGTAGTCAAAAAGTTATAAAACTATGGGTCTTCTTCACTGTGTTCAAGAGACAAAACATATAATGAACAAAGAACCAGCACGAAACGAAACTCCACTGGTAAACAGTAATCTGAACTCGGGTTTGACAAATGTAACAACGTTTTTTTTTGTTGTGTTTTTTTTGAAAATCGAAATTGTTAATTGCTATTGGGTTAAAACTGGTGATTTAAACGTCTAGAGGCAGGAAAAAATAACCAGAAACGGGAGAATAATGGTTTAGCGGTAAGAGTCGTTTCATCTACCACTGACGACAACTCGTGTTTGAATCCCCTCTTTGACAAAATGTATTATAAATCTTGTAGGCTTAGTAAGTAAAATAAGCATTCACAGATCAGTAATAAAACATTACCGTTTGCCTTATTATTATTTTGCAATATCAAAGTTAGAATGCATAAACTCATTGTGATTAGATTTTAATAAAAATAAGCATAATTTACTAAATTTTATTTTATTTTACTAAATAAACAACATATGTAAAAATACAATCGAGCTTTTTTGCACAAAAAGTATTTAACATGTTTAAGCATATAATTTTGCTTTTTTATTGTTTAGCACAAAGCTACACGATGGGCTATCTGGACTGTGCCCATTTTTAGTGTTATAAGATTTCAGACTTACGGTTAGGCACATAAAAAAACGACTACATTTTGTATAATTGGCCTTACAAGAGGACAAAAACCACTAGTTTTCATTTAAAACCTATTTAGATGTATAATATCCTGTTTCATGAAGTAAAAATAAAATAACATATCCTTAATATCCTTAAAGCAATAGAAAAACAGCCAAATTATAATAAAGGAATCACCCAATTAAGGATATCTTATATAAAAAATAACCAAGTTATATAAATGAGCAAACTCTGTAATGTTGTAATAAAAAAATAGGCAAATTAAATAAGGAAAATCGGGAATACTTTGTCCCGTTTTAATTCCAACTAGAACAACAGCAACACGTATTTAAAAAGGCGAAACAATTGTTTCTTCTTTTTGTTTAAGTTATTCACTTTATATCTGTTATTTAACTTGGCTATGTTTTGATATCACATTTTTTGTGGTTGATTCCTTTATACTTAGTTAGCTATTATTATACATATAAAATGTTTAGATCAAATTATAATAAACAGATATGATATTTCAAAGAACTTTTTAGGTTGTGTAGAATTATACACGAACTTTTATCTACGTTAAATTACTTTTATTTTGCGAGCTATCGTCCCTCTCACCGGATCCTTCACCGGCCAACATTGTTACGTAGTGAACGCTACGGTAAGAGGGACGATAGCTCGCAAAATAAGTGTTTAACGTAGAGAAAAGTCTCTGCATATTTCTACATATTCATTTAACTACGTAGTGAATCATAAACAACAACTTCCGGATTGTTATTAAATAAAATTATATTATCTTATGAAAATAAATAACATTAGTTTTTACCATAACAACGTTATACTATACGGGTTTTTAATTTTTACCATGGAAAGTGGTTTTTCTCGAGGATTCTTAAACTTTTGTCATAAAAATACAGATTAGTTGGTAACAGTTTTTAAGTTTCACAGTAACATAGGGAGATCTATTCAGCTTTACAGTTATTCTATGAAATCATTAGAAGCTGCTGTTACAGTATAATGTTATATAAATGTTAAACATCTGAAATATGAAACGATGTTGCGTTCTGTATATGAAAAATCAGGCTATTATATTCATGTGTTTCATGTTTAACATGGAAAGTGATTTATGTTCAGTACATGCTGAGACGAACTTCATATAAAACGGGTCATCTGGTGGACATGTCGCGTCTTTAACATGGAAAATTGTATTACCTAATATAAATTGTGGACGGCGTACGATAAAAGCAATTATTTTATGCACACGTTTCAGGTTCAACGTGAAAAGTACTGTTACATTGTGTAAAACTCTACATTATGTACAATAAAAAAACAGTCGTATTAATGAATTTGTTTCAAGCTTAATATGGAAAGTACTGTTATCTAATGTAAAACCCTCCATGATGTAAAATTAAGAAAATAATTGTATTAATGAATATGCTTCATGTTTAATATGGAAAGCATTATTACATATTGTAAAACTCTACATAATGTACAATTAAAAACAATCATATTAATGAATATGTTTCAGGTATAATATGGAAAGTAGTGTTATCTGGGTAAACTTTAAATGATGTACCATAAAACCCATCATAATGGCGCCATTTTGCATATGGAAAATACTTTTACTCAGTGAAACTCTACATGAAGTACAGTTTAAAACAATCATATTAATGTATATATTTCGGGTTTAACATGAAAAGTACTGTTACCTAGTGTAAAACTCTACATAATGTACAATTAGTGAACTATAAAACCCATCATAATGGCGCCATTTTGTAGGTAAAAAGTACTGTTAGTTAGTGTAAACTCTACGTGATGTATAATAAAAAAAAGGATACATTTCAGTTTTAACAAGAAAAGTTGTATTACCTAAATAAACCCTACTTATTGTGCTATAAAAACCATCATATTAATGGCTATGTTTCAGATATAGCATGGATAGTACTTTTACCTTGGCCCCCGCTAGTACAGAGGTAAGTTTACGGATTTACAACGCTAAAATCAGGGGTTCAGTTCCCCTCGGTGGGCTCAGCAAAGAGCCCGATGTGGTTTTGCTATAAAAACACACACACTTTTACCCAGGTACGCTCTACATAATATACTGTAAAAACTATCATGATATGGCCATGCTGCAGGTGGAAAGAGGTGTTACTTAATGTAAACTCCACAAAAACAACATATTAATGTACATGTTTGATGTATAAAGACGATAACAGTCAAAAACACAATAAGTTCGTATTTACATTTAAATACCATACAAATATAAATTAAAAATTAAGACCAAGTCACTTTTCGACAATTTGTCCCCGCCCTGGCCCTGCAATCACCCAAAGTTGGTCAACATCAAGCTTTTGCGATCTCTTGGTTGAAAAATTGGGTCAGAATCAAGTGACGTCACCCAAGGTAAATAAGGTCTCTTACGGTCTGCTTCTTTTTTATGGGTGAAAATTTGTCGATTTAATGTGAAAACAATTCGTTTTGTTTTCGTTTCTTAGTAAACGACTATGGCTTTTCGCTGTGTTGTTTATGGATGTGGGAACATTCCTTGAGAAAAAGGATGTATCTCTGCGTAAGTTTCCACGTAAGTCAGACAGAAAATGCCGGCCAAAGTTTGTATCGAGAGCTCGTGAAACATAGAGTACGCCGATAGCTGCCATGTATACAGTAAATATTTTTTTTTGGAATCAGACTTCAAAAATAAATTTCAGTTTGATATTAAATTTCCAAAAAAAAACACATCAAAAACTTGCGCTACAGAAAGATGCAATGCCCAGTGTGTATTTGAAGTTTGAATGAGATGCTTCAAGCATGGCGAGCAGCAGCCAGTGGCACATCGCGTTTTGGTTTACTGACCAGTAACGGTAAAACAGTCGTGCCCAATCAGCTGTTAAGATACTAGAGGTATGTAGTGTAAGCTCAGCATTTTAGCTAATGTTTTAAGTGCAATTTTAAGTGCAATCAGGTTTTACAAAACACACCAGTACATCTGCTGAAACAAAAAAATGTTTATAAAATTTCACTTTCAGTTATATTTACCAAAAAGAAAAAAAGGAGGTCATGGGCAAACAATTGGCGATTTTTTGTTTTGTTTTTCATGTTTATAACACTTTTTTATGAAATCTCATTGGAGGTATCAATACGCAACGTACAAAATGCTGGATATACAATATCAATTATCGAAATATTATCTCAGCTATGTTTGCTGCTTTTCCAGTCCAATTGTATGCTTAATCATATGCATACAAATTGGACAATGTGCAGAGTACAGTATCAGGAGTTCATCAGCTGATATTAAATCCACATATAGATAAAGATCTATCACTTGATAAAACGAATATTGACTCAATTTACTCAATGATTTACCATATTGATGCATGTGTGACCACGCTGATAATTGTAAGTTTCGTTCTATTTTCGAAACATTAGCAGCGTAAACCATTCTTTTATGACATTGTAACACATAACTATTAGCACAAGTTTACTCCAAGAAAGATCAAACAGCTAACAGTCCTCGTCCACTTCGGCCATCATGTCAACATTAGACACATTCTCGTCTCCAAGCTGTGGTTCAAACATACACTGTGTGACTGACACATTGCTTCTATTTTCCTCTTTACCTGTCACCATTTTTCTTTACCTTGTGTGACATAGGTTTGCCCTTCCAGTTCACCATGTGGCGCTTCTGCTAGCTGTTATTAAAGCTGACTATGAGCTTCAGTATTCCTCGGCTCTTTAATCCTATGATTTTAATGCAATACCATACACACATAGAAGCAAGAAAAATACCCTATTGTTTGATTGTTTGGAGGTAAGCACAAAGTTAAACAATGGGCTATATGTGCTCTGCAAACTCATACCGCTAGAAACCTTGCGTGATAGGCAGAGCACAGATAGCCAAGTAGTACAACGGCATACCATATTGTATGTGGCCTTTAACGTGGAAAGTAATGTCACCTAGGCAAGCTCTACATAATGTACCATAAAAACCATGTTGAGCCATGTTGCAAATGGAAAGTACTTTAACATAGTGTAAACGTGTTGATTTCGAGCAAGTCCGTTCCTTTTGGTTGTAGTTTCACTGTAACGAAACGAAAGGCTGAAAGTGTCTCCAAGAATATTCAGTAATGTAGAGTTCGTAAACCGTAAATAATATAATGTACAGTTTGTAACTAGTAAAACAAATATTACAGAAAATTTACTTCTCCCCATCGTAACCAACTTTCCTATACTGTAAACCTTCTGTGATCAAAGTGTCCATAATGTTAATATAGATTCACCAAAATGTCACTTGTGAACAGAACAACTGGTTATTTGGTCGTAACAGAGGAATATCTAATTTGATGACGAAAACCCCTCTTTTTAAAATAATAACTCAGAGACAGCTTGAATGAGTGATAAAAGAATCTTTGTTATAAATACTATGACATCATCATAGAACCACCTAAGTTTTATTACTTGTGATGAAACACTATAGCAAACATTCATAAGTGTTTTTCTTAAACATTTTTTTTATTTCTAACAAAGTTGTATAATATCCTCTTAGTCTTTAGAGAATGTTCAAACTTACATCTCACGTGGTTACTTTGTTTTGATTTTATACGGGTTCAAGGTATATAATGCTTTAATAATTATAATTTCTAATAATTACATTTTCTACTGTCAGCTGACGATTTCTGATGTTTATTGAGATCATCATGAATTAACCTCACTCCAAATGTTTTCACCTACTTTAAAACCGTAATGAACTTCACCTCACTGTGTTTCCAGAAAAAATATTTTGTTCTGTTAACCAGAAAATCCACAAAATTGCATCGTCACTTCTATTATCCTGCATTATTTTATAAGACAATTTAAAAATGGTACTTTATTAAGTTAAAGTAACAAAAGTAAATTTCCATAGGCTCAGAAACTCGGGCACTTTCCAATAGTCGACTATTCTTTTTCAGGCTCTTCTCACTCCTGATGAGCCTACCAGTGGCACAGCGCTAAATTTCTGGGTTCGATTCTGGATGCAGTGTGGCTTTGTTCTACACAAACAAACAAACTCTTATGAAAAAGGATAGTCAACTACACAAAGGCGCTCGGGTTTCTGGGTCTATTGAAATCTCTTTTATTTTGTTTTTGGTAATTCTTTATATATTTAGTTCGTCACTGAGTTCCAAAAGTATATATATATATATATTTACAATTAACAAGATACTTAAACCATTCTTGTATATAAGTGAGAAGACTAAAATATAAATTTAATTGTTTTGATATAAGAAGTCAGAAGAAAGAAAATTCTATTTGTGGATCTTTATGTATTAATATATATAAAACCTCATTATGCTACTTAAAAACATTTATAATGTGAAAAATATAGAATCTTTTATTGTACTTTTATTGAATTGTGAAAAGTCTTAAAGTTATATGATTATTTTTATTGTTAATACCCCAAATTAATTTTAAATTTTGTTTATATAATTCAGCATACCGTAAAATATCTCGATTGTTTTTATTTTCTAATAGAATTTAAGTTATATCATTAATATTGTTAATAGTTTAAATTTTAATTTTTTTGCTTACTTATAGGCAGGCGGATGGTACACGATCTCCAGATAACCACTACAAGAAAATCACTTCTCTCTATGGATTCTGGTACGTCGTTATGGTGGGGATACACGTTTCAAGGTTGAATAAACTACATAAAAAAGACATCAGAATCATCCAACGAGGTGGATCGCTCGCAGCTAGGCGCAAAACAACTTTCTTTAATGGTTGAATTCACACACCCTATGGACCAACGACATGCGAGACAATATTCTATGTGTAGTTACGTCTCACACTGCATAGACGCATTTGTTGATATTATAGAAATAGACCCAATTCCAATTTCATACAAAGATAAACGTTGGTAAATGTACGTACCTGTACATCTTACAGAATGGCACCGTTAACCTTTGACATTATTAGGACCACAACCTATGACTCTTTATTCATATCGTTCTACTCGGTCAGCTGAATACAAACGCTAAAGAGATCCTGGAAACAACTCTTTTCTAAGAGTAATCGAAACTATCTGAAGACTTTCTATAACGTTCCGATTTTAACTATGGAATATTATCTTTACCGGACTGCCTCTGCTGTCCGTACGTGTGTGTGTTTTCTTATAGCAAAGCTACATAGGGCTATCTGCTGAGTCCACTGAGGAGAATCGAATCCCTGATTTTAGCGGCGTAAATCCGTAGCCTTATCGCTATACCAGCTGGGAACCTGCTGTCCGTAATGACTATCATCCATGATGACGAGAAATGTCACAAAATGCAAGGCTGTAAATTCAGCTATGTCAAACGTTTATTTACGAGGAAAAGGGATCAGTAACTTGCATTTCAGATCACAGTTGACTATCAGATGATTGACTATAATTAAAATAAACTAAAGCTATAGTACTATGACATTAAATAATCCTTTATTTGTGTTCTACAATGTGTATCTTTTTCCGCGACATTACATTATTTTATTTAAAATACAGCTAATACCTAACGTATGGACATTTTATTTTTACTAACTTCATGATTGTATCATTCAAAAGCCAATCTATTCAGTATTAAAAATGAATATCAAAACCAATAGAAATGAAAATGGCCATAATATACAGTTCACTATTATATAAGAAGCCCAGTGTTCGTTTTTTTTTTTAAATTGTCCTTGTCCAGGGCCACAGTTTACTGATGACTGGTGGAATTTTTCGAAACCAGTATAATTCAGTGAGAAGATATTAGGCTTCGTGTTTATACAAATAACGCTTTAATTATATAAAATTATCAAGAAATGAAAGGAGAAATGAATAACATGTATTTAAAACAACACCCACGGTGGTTTTAGACTTTTATTGTTGTTGTTTGTTTTCGTTCCTTTCATTTTCAGATAGCTCAAGAGATTCAGCTTTTAGTCTTTTTTTTTTTTTCTCTTTTAGAGAGTCTACGATTAACCGGAAGATGTTTGTTTGTTTGTTTTTGAATTTCGCACAAAGCTACTCGAGGGCTATCTGTGCTAGCCGTCCCTAATTTAGCGGTGTAAGACTAGAGGGAAAGCAGCTAGTCATCACCACCAACCGCCACCTCTTGGGCTACTCTTTTACCAACGAATAGTGGGATTGACCGTCACATTATAACGCCCCCACGGCTGAAAGGGCGAGCATGTTTGGCGCGACCGGGATGCGAACCCGCGACCCTCAGATGACGAGTCGCACGCCTTAACACGCTTGGCCATGCCGGGCCAAACCGGAAGAAGTTTACAGATGTTGAATACGTTATATTAATATGTTTTGTTGCCATATTCGAAGTACACTACTTCTAACTGCAAATTTTCCTACAGACCAACTTACGAAAGTATTTGTTTCAAGTGTTCAATGATATAGAAATCCACAAGAGTTGCTTCCGGCGACTTGACCAGTACGTCTTCTTATGGAACAATACTTATTTCATTTTTCAGCTGCTTAGTGTATGCTACGGTTGAACGGATATGTTGTGAAATAAACTTGTGTGTGTTTTTCTCATAGCAAAGACACATCGAGCTATCTGCTGTGTTCATGGGGGGAATGAAACCTCTAATTGTAGCGTTGTAAATCCGCATACTTACTGCTGTCCCAGCGGGGGCATCGATTTGTGTAAACATTACGAAGATCTTTCTGATTATGATGTATTCTGTTGCCTGAGACACTTGGATGACATTTTCCACTTATCTCTGTGTTCGTGGATTCCCATTTGTTAAAAGATCCCGTACTTTGCTTACTTTGTTCAATTTGTTTGTTGGTCTCATTCTGGAAAGTTCAAAGGGCTTAAGGTGGTCCATATTCACGTGCCTTCCGATGTCATTAAGTACAAAGGATATTTCTGTTTTAGAAATTCTAACTTCAAGGTCTGAACAAGTATTTTATTATCTGAGTGTAAGACTATTTCTGCGTTGGAAGGAGCTGATACATATGCCAGTCACAAAAGCTATCAGCTTTCGTTGTAATTACACCTCCTACGAAATGCTAAAGAACGTCAAACTGTGGTTTTGATATATGGTGTTTCATCGCGACTTCATATTTATTGTGATTCTGAAATAACTCGCATACTAAAAGTTGGTTTAATGTAACATACTCAATTTCTATAGAAGCAATTCTCAAAAGAGTAGAATTTCTTATTTAGAAGGAAATCTTTAATTTCATTTTTCAAATTATTAATGTGTTATTTTGAAGTTTATAAAATATTTGCCTTTATGACACTTTTTTAACATATTGCACACTTTCGTACGTCTTCTGGTTTGTTGGAATTACTACATTTACACATATTTTTTGGTCAAACTGATACCTTGTGGATCTTTCTGTATAGGTAATGTCAAAGATGTTTTTGCATATTCAGCTTAGTTTATCTCCACGACAACATTATGTTTACTTTAAAATAATTTAGCTTCAGTTCGTTTCATAGATTGTTATAAATACATTTAAGTTGTTGTTTTTCAAATACGGGTCTTATCTTTTGTTTCAACTCGTAAAACCATGTCATACGCTGAATGCTTATAACTGATATATTTACGTGAGTTTGTTTGTTTGACCATTTAATTTTTCTTCAAATAGGTTGGGATTTATTAATTTAACACGTAACGCCTGCAAGAAAGCGTAGTTTAAACGACGTGCGTACAAATGATAGAATAAGAAAATTCAAGCAAAGGGCATGAAAATTACCGCAACTGTTTTGGTGGTTGAGGCTAGTATTTGTTATAATAGCGTAAAAATTATATCCTGAATCATTTTAGTAAGTCCATTGTATTTCATTAGTGTGATTCTTTTGAATCTCGCGCAAAGCTACTTGAAGACTAATTGCACTTGTGAGTTTTCTGATTTACACAGTGTTCGTTTGAAACAATTTTGGACTTGGTTAAGATGTGTTGTCCAAAATGAAAATTATACCTGTTGTAGTAAATGATAGCATTTCATTTTTTATTATAGTTTACTTGAGAAGCTAAATTCCTGCTGTATATTTTGCTGGTCTTTCTTTACTTTAATCTAAAATTGTTTTCTTTGGTTGATTAGTCTAGAGCAGAAGTACCTTCTAGTGTATCTTTTGTAAACCTATAACTTCCATTACAGCTTATTTCCAAAGTTGAATTGTCTGAATTTGAAACTATTTATGGTTTAAGTACTGTAATAACATGATCTCTACGTAGACATTTGTTTGTTGTTGTTTTTTTAAAATAAAATTGTGAAGTAAAAATACTTTTTTGTGAATGTCTGTCACCTCCACCAGAACCTGGTTTAGAAGCTCAGTTCTCATAACAGAAAAATTTTCATGTGCAATTGTTATTCTTCTTGGATTAGTTTAGAATATCTTATACTTTTAGTTTCAATTAAGAGATGAATGGTCAGAAGTAGGAACTCTTATTCGTTCAGCTTCTGTGGGCCTATAAGTAAATCACTTGAGAAGTGTAAATTTTCCAGCAAACATTTTTCAGTTGTTGTTTTTGTTAAGCACAAAGATGCACAAAAGGCTATCTGTACTCCACCCACCACGAGTATTGAAACCCAGTTTCTAGAGATATAAGTTCGTAGACATACCGCTGTCCCACTTGGGGGGGAGCACATTTTTCATCGTTGTCACTACAATTTCAAATTGATTCAGGGGATGAACTGTCTGAAGTGTAAAATGTTTCTGACGTAACTGTTGTAAGCCCATCACATCCACTTGGATTTTATTCGTGAGGCTGAAAAATGCAGAAGAGGAATATTCTTCTACGTAAGCTTTTGGTGACCTTTAAATTCTATTCCGTTTTCATTCAAGAGATGAATTGTCTGAAGTTGTTGTTACTTTTTCAAGATTATAATCTCTATTTCATGTTGATTCAGGAAATGAGATGTACGATTAGTCTTTCTCATGTAGTCTTTAAGTACTGTTCATTTCATCCGAATTAATTGAGTCTAAAGTTAATTGACTCAAGTCCAAGTGCCTCCTCATGCAGCTTTTGCCGGCCTGTCACCCAGGGCCTGAGATTCTAGCCTGTAACCCTTAATCTTTCACAAGCTAGGGTCTCAGGGAGTGGGGAACAGAGATCATATAAAGTCTGAGGCAACAAGAAAATAATGAACTAGTTGTTAAGATTATCTTATAAGATTGCACAAAATCAACTACACTGGGCAGGAAAGTGTTCTTATCATATAAAAAATTGTTAAATGTTCGCCATATCAAAACAATTTTGGAGTATCATCATTTCGTTACATCAGTCACGCATTCACTATCTGATGAATATGCACCTTGACCATATCCCTGCAGCTTAGTTTTCACTGAAAAAGGTTCCATCACAAAATTGTTAAGTCCAAAGAACACCACTTCTCCCTGTCTGCCTTCCATAATAGATCTAGTGTTGGGAATTATGGTTTACCAGCGCACGTTTCAAAAATCTGATCACACAGAAAACCACAGACTTGATGTCCGGCGACTTGACCGAAATGGCATGAATACCCATTTCTTTCTCCACCTGCTTGAGTTATACACTGTATGAACTGAAGTAAAGACTTGGAGTCTTATACTGGAGAACTACAATATTGGACTTGTCTCCAAAAAAGCCGATATTTTTGTATGGCACAAAGGATTTGTCAGTATCAGTTACCTTTACCTTTGTATCTACTGCTGGCATAGCCAAGTGGTTAGGGTGCTTGACTCACAAACTGAGGATTGTGGGATCAAATCTCCGGTAGAACAAACATGTTCGTCCTTTCAGCCGTGGAGGCGTCATATCGTAACGGCCAAATTCACTATTCGTTGGCAACAGAGTAACTGAAGAGTTGGCAGTGGGTGCTGATGACTATCTGCCTTCCTTCTAGTCTTCCATTGCTAAATTAAGAACGGCTAGCCCTCGTGTAGCTTTGCGCGAAATCCAAAAACCAAACCAAACTAGTATTTATTTTTCAGATCTCTAAATTGTCCTTGGCGTATTATCTAATGCTAATATTGAATATATTCTAAAATGTTTGGCATACCTTCTACCATTTTTGGATTTCTTTACATTCATTGATCTATATAAAATGCTTCGAAACTTGTTATGTTTAGCAAGTTACGTATATACCTTTACGAATCTCACCACGTACAGCAATTTTTATACTGCTCGGTACGATTTAAGCATATTTATTTATTTTGATAGTTGCTTTCCTTTCATGGAACTTATGTCGTTATCCAGAGGGAAATTCTTCTCAACTATGTTGCGCATCGTTCTTTGGGAAACATAGACAACTTTTTGACACTGGTTTTATATACGTGGATCCTCACCTGCTAAAACCGCCACATTTGTTTACTATAGCTGGTTAAACTTTTGATAGTCCAGATTCCTCACCGTGATACACATTGCTTTGTTTTTAAATATCAATAAATTCAAAGGTCTCAACATCTTCAAAATTTTTGCCGACAAAGCCACATCTTTATGCTCTGAATGTATTACATTAAAAAGAGCTGTTAGATTTTTTATCCCAAAGTAGTCAATTTTCGGTTGCATCACATTACCTACTAACCGTAAAAGAATGTCAACATGAAGTTGTGTCACATACTGTTGTACCAATTTAATATAACTCACTCAACCATCTCCAAAATATGCCATTTTTTCATACTTATGACACAAGATGTAAAATTTAACAAACAAGAGATTAAGCAATCGTAAACACAGAGAACACATTTCTTGCGGGCGCGAATTGGCCTTGTTGTAGATCTCTGGATTTCAGAGGTGGCGAATAACTTGAAACCATGAATTACCACAAAATATTATCCGGTCGCTATGGATGCATTATAAGTGGCAATAAATCCCTAAGCGTGGACAGCGGATTGTTGTTTCCTTCCTCTAGAGCCCCCCAGTGGCTCAGCGGTATGTCTGCGGACTTACAACGCTAAAATCAAGGTTTCGATACCCGTGATGGGCAGAGCACAGATAGCCCATTGTGTAGCTTTGTACTTAATTCAAAATAACAAACAACCTTTCCTATAATCAGTAGTTCGAAGTTAGGGACAGCGGAAATAGCACAGTATCTTTGCTATAGATACAAAACACAAGCATCCTTTATCGCAGAGCATTTATGTAAAGATGAATAAATGAAATTTTCCCTTTAAACATTGTAATACTCTGTATTTTTAAATTATAAAAGTGAAATGATGATGCGGTAATTGTTTTGTAGTTTATTTTGCACCTGGTTTACATTTACTAGACGTAGGAAATGTTGAAATGGAAGTGCGTTATTAATTTGAAAGGTTTTAAAAAAACACAAGAGATGTTAGTTATTTTATTTGATTAAAAGAGGAAAAATCATACGCTATTTTTAACACCTTTTTCACATATCTTCCAAAATATAAAGTTGACTTCTTTATGTTTTAGTACATAGTTTATTTATCTTCTACAGAGTTTGAGGTCAAGTGTATTTATGAGTTTTCTTTCGAGTTGCCATAACAAATCGTACTTTACTCCACGCTCGTTTTAAGTAGATATTTCTTGTTATGTTCGTTAGTGGTTCAGCATTCTTATTAATTGAACGGTGTCTTTACTTTTTTGTGAAATAAAATATATCTCAAAATACTTATGTATTACCACGTGTAAGTTTCAAGTTCGATCAAAAGCGAATATACATTTTAAAAGGTATGTCAAAATAGCTACAACTAACGCGTGAAAAGAAATTTCGTGATGTAGTTTTTTTATTATACCCTAGCTTCTGCAAACAAGTGTTACTGTTCGTGTAAAAAATGCTGATTCTAGCCTGCAACGTATTTATGGCGAATATTTATTTGATTTTTATGCTCCAAGCTTGATTAAATCACACACACACAAACATGCATAGAAGAAACAAAAGGACACGTTCAATGAATACAAAGTTTGTAATTAAATGAACTAACATGACTAGCTTCTCGCATTCTCATTCTTACTACATGATACTGATCAGTTTGTGAAAGCATTTTTGTTTTTTAAATCAGTAAAGTGCAAAACATGAAAAATTTAACCACGATGCCGTAAAATTCCCCTTACCTCGAGAACACACACACAAAAAAACTTAATCCAACACGTTGCGTAAAATTAATAATTCTCTAGTTCATGTGAGACGATAACAGACTTGATACAGTTCACTACGAGTATGGCATTACTTCATAAGTTATGATATTACCTGAAATTGCTTATGCGTTAGTAATATGTAGGTTAAACCTCTTGTTTTTTTTACCCTCAAATATGGTTAGTTATAACGATGATCTTAGCTGGTTCAAACTATGAATTAAAACCGTGACATACATCAAGTTGAATAACGAACAAATGTGATAAAAACAAAGTGGATCATGAGCTTTTAAATGTATACGTTGTCCATTTTCACATATAAAAATATTTTATAACACACAATTAATAATAAACATTGTTTATTTTTGGCAATAGAGACTCCATGTTAGAATTGACGTTTCGGGCACATATCATTCTTGCTTGCCTTCAACGAGTCAGGGCGTCCTGTCTTTACAGCCGTGATATGGAAGGAGGTTACATTGTTTCTGTTACAGAAATGTGTGAAAACGCTATTTATATATATTTCACGACTTCTGATACTTTTTTATTGTCAAGTGTAATTTCTCCTTTATTTTTCTGCCTTTCAATAGATTTAAAAACCATACAATCAATTTATTGGCCGATACCACCTGCTTATTCTAGCATATATAATCCATCCGATAACATTATTCTGTACTATTATGTTGCACTGATTGAAGTATGTTAGTTTCAACAATCTAGTGGTTGTAGCACATGAACAAGATATAACCAACAATATATATTATCAAAAATCTCAGATTTCACTGCTGTTGGGGACCTTAAACATTTGGTTGTTGGAGAAAAAGTTGGTCTGAACTTGGACCTTTTCCGAGTTGTGTTGTTTCTTTATCTATGTATTTGTGGGGAACTTAGGTTTATCCTTCACTTGAATGGAAAAGAACATTTATTTAGCCAGTCTTGGAGAATAGTCATAAGAGAGGAAAGTTTTTCTGAAGTACTGTAGTTTTGGAATCAATGATTGGTCACAACATTAATCTTCAACTGATTGTGGTACTGTTCATGAGGTAGTAGTCTATTTCTACTTATGGTTATAGTAGAACAACCCATTACAAGTCGTTAGGGCACTAGTTCAACTAATGTACTGTCCAGTACTGTAGTCTATTTCTACTTACAATGCTGACTCATATGCAGTAGTGTGAGCTAATATACGAGGTAAAGGTACTCGTTCAACAAATGTATAGTCTAGTACTGCTTTGGTATAATCCATTAATGATTATGGGTTCTTTTCAGATGGACAGTAATGTAGAACTAGTTACATTAGTTGTCTATTCCCGGGTTATGGTATTGGTTTTGATACTAAGAACTGATATGACTCCTGGTGCTATATCAGACGACTGTGATTTAACTCCATTGTTGATTATTGTATTGTTTACTTTTGTGTGATATTAGATGACGTAGTAATAATTATGCTATTTCACTTATTTATATAAACATGACAGTGCTGTATGGTGTCTCTCCATGTAACTACATTGCAAGGTGTTGATGGATCTTCACCAAAACTGGTAAATGCAGGGGCACATACAAATTTTGTTTTGCATTTTGGGTTTTTTTGTGGGCGTTTCTTACCACTACTTCATCCCTTGTAGATGGTTCTATGCCAAATTTGAAATGCTTTGTTGGGTCCATACGGAGATACATGCAAATTTGCGGTTTAACATTTTGTTTTCAGTTCTTATGTGCGTTTTTATTGGAAGCGACTCCTAAGATAACCATTCATTAATCATGAATTTACATAATTTGCGTCCAGAGGACGGGCACTCCAACTAGTCGTTTAACAAAGAAAAACATTCAGTATCTAGTGGATATTATTTGTTTTCTAAACGTTTCACCATCCGTTTTTAACAAGAGGAGAACACCTTAACG
The DNA here is from genome assembly GCF_004210375.1 of Tachypleus tridentatus. Taxonomy (NCBI): domain Eukaryota; kingdom Metazoa; phylum Arthropoda; class Merostomata; order Xiphosura; family Limulidae; genus Tachypleus; species Tachypleus tridentatus. Next base: position 36,644,585 of record NC_134836.1, read on the forward strand.
ATCTGGCCGTTTCTTTTTATTAAGCATTTTTACAATACACTACTGTTATTTTAATTATTAATGTATTGTCCAATATTACTTGTGGCGTTACGTCGGAAATGTTTCACAGTCTAGCAATGATTACAGTTCTGTTTCAGATATTGTGTTCTATTATTATTTTTGGTACTACGTCAAATGATATAGCAGAGTCAACTATATATTATTGTGTAAGTTCAACAGTCGCGTAACAGTTTACCAGGAGTCGTGATACACATTCGTATGATGTGGTCAATTCAGATATTTGTTATTTAATAATTACGTATGCTATAATACAGTACTTTTTATAATATTAATTCAGTCTAATATTGTTTATAATACAAAATTAGATCTTATTGTCTAGTCTAGTCTAATGATGACTGCAGTGTTACTACTTCATATAGATGATCAGGTATAATTGTCACTTTCTATGGTTCATATATCTTAGTGTAATGCGACATTGGTTATGGTATTATACGAAATGCTGTGGTGTATTTCAGTACGGGTTAGTGCACAAAAATCGGGTATTTTTGTGTAATCCCGTATCAGGACACTACTTCAGCTGTTTTGGTCTCACCCACTATTTTCTATGATGCTAGTTAACACGCTTTAGTTTAGTCAAATATTGATTAGGGTGCTAGTTTAGGGACAGCGGTAAGTCGTGGGATTTACAATACTATAATCAGGGGTTCTATTCCCCTCGGTGGACACAGCAGATAGCTCGATGTGGCTTTGCTATAAGAAAATACACAACTAATTCGGGAACTCAGGTTTAGTCAAATACTGAATATGGTACTGATCCATACGTTTTGGTTTAGTACAATATTTATTGTGGTACTATTCCTGATGTTTTGGTCTTGCACAACATATGCTGTGGTACTACATCAAATGATTTGACTTAGAATGATATTTACTCTGGTACTAGTCCAGTTGGTTTGGTCTAGTACAACATACGCTGTGGAACTAGTTCATATGTTTCAGTTTAGTCTAGTGCTGGTTATTCTAAGTTTAATTTATACAACGTTTAGTTCACACACTTAATAACAAGGCTATTCCATAAGAGACCTTAACTGAATATAGTTTCGTCTGTAACAAATTATTTGTTGTTCTTTTACTTACCTTTCTTATATCGGGATTTACCTTATGATAATGATACTTAATCAGTTTATACAATCCAACTGTTTTTTTTACAGATCTACTATGTTTACGTCGTAATTATGTTTGTTTTAGTAGTAAAGCTTCACTCTGTAGTCGCTACAGATGTTCTCCAAGTTCATTCTTTACAAAACTGAGATTTGCTGTCTTGTTGTTTTAAAGTCCTTCTGAAAGAAATCTGTGTTCTCCTGGAGCTATTTCTATTAACTACTTTTAACGAATATGGCTGATGATGGTGTGGAAGAATAGAGTGCGTTGCGACTTCCTAATGATGATAACCTGATAAAGATTACCAAATTAACACTTATAAGGTAATCTGAAAATGAGGAATGTAATTACACGATAAACACTTTGATTACAACTGTTGCTAAATTGGCCACAAAGTATCGCGCCGTTGCTTCTTTTAGGACTTTTGTTTTTATTGAAATCCAAAGTAGGATATTGTATACAAAAAATAAATAAAAAAAAGATAGATCCGAATATAAGTTTCCTCAACTTCATAAATATAAATGTAATAAAATGATAAATCTTACTCCTATTTATTGTATGATATAAAAGTAAAACAAAGAAGGTATAATTATAATACTTAAAAAATACATGCATTCAGGAAAAATAAAATTAGCTTTCAATTTGTAAATATTTTGAATAAAAACATACTGTACATTTGTACACAAACCTTTGGGTACCATATAACTGTTTTACAATAGCTAAATTTGATTGTATATTGATAAGTTTACTTTATTTTTACTTCTTTAGTTAGATTTCTTTCAAGTTAAAACGAAAGAACTTTCAATTAAACGGAAGTTACGAAGCAATAGTGCACATTTGTTTCCAAGCAAGTGGGATTCGATTTACTGATCTTTATGGTTAATTTGAATGTGCTGATTTTTAAACTGAGATGCTAAACTTCAGTGTTAAAATAACACTATTATTTTTATGTTGCTCGGGAATTTCTAACATAAACCTATTTTCCTAACTTGCTCTATTGAGGACTTTACAAACAACTTTGTGATCAATCCACATATCTTCGGGAAATTCAACATCACACTTTCCTAGTTTGTTTTATATTTTTAACTGTACACAAAACTTAATTTTCAAATTAACGACGCTGGAGTTATCACACTTTGACGCCGTATATGGATGATAATGTTAACAAAACAAAATCCATTTTTGCACAGTTTTATAAGCGACCTTCGAGAAGAAGCCAAACACAATGTATGCTTATGCAATAAGCCACGGGTTTAATGGTTTATATGTGAAGTAACAGTAAAAGATAGTGTGTATACAATATATATATATATACACACACACACACATTAGCAGATGGACGTAAAGACAGCGTTCGACATTAGGCATAAATGAATATTGCTTTAGTGAGCTATGAACAGTAAGAATTTATAAAATAAAAAAAAAAACCGTTGTCAAACGTTCATTATGAACTTCCTGCTTCACGCGGAAGTAGGAACGGAAGTATAAAACATTGTACAATGTAAAAAAAATTCGCTCTTAATATTACCCAAAAGTCGAATTATGTTTAAGATAAAAACACCTTTGTGAGAGTTTTATGTAAATATCCTACAGTGAAGAAAATGTCAATATTTTACAACATCTACTGTATGAAAATAAGTTTTATAACCAATATATTTTATAACCAATAATTCGGTCATCATCATGAAGAAGGTCGAAACGTTGTTCGCTCCTCTATTAGTGATTTCTCTACCCATACCAGCCGTTTTTAAATATATAATTTTCTCTACAAGTGGGTTTTTTCGTCATCACGGATCAGATTATTTTACTTGTAAACTTATAATAGTTCAATATTGTACAAGATAGATGGTTTATCATTGTAAAACTAAGATAAATACTTAAATAATTTATAAATTAGCTCAGTAAACTACGTAAACAACACAGATTACCCCATCATTTAGACCTTCTGAAGCTACTGTAATCGTCTTGAATGTATATTCTTTTAATTAGAAAAAAACTTAAGTCTCAGCAGTTTGAAACAATCATCTAAATATGACATCACTTAGATCATATATTGATTGGTTTACACAGTCATACTAAGATCTTATAAAAGTACATTTGCCCTGATGAATTAACAACTGTCTCTACTTAACCCTTATTTCCTATAAGATTTTATGCACTGTTGAAGACTTCAGTTAGTAAAATTAACTTCAAAAACTATAAACAACTATATAACGTATGTAAAGTTTTCCAAAGAAAGTGGTATCGTTTTCAGTAAATTGTACAATTTTAACGTTATGACGTTTTTAACGCTATTTACAGAGTCTAAAATTCAGTTCATTTCTAACGAACTGGTCTGCTCAATATATATATGTACTTGTACCGAAACTGCGTAGGGATTTTCAACACGCTATTTATTACCTTCTAACTTCTACACAATTCTACCTTAAATTTCTTAAACAGTTTTTAAGTGTACTTACCTAATGTTCTTCATTTGCATAGTTCATACAATTATTCTTTTGAAATGACTTTTAGTTTTCTTACATATCTTTAATTTTTCAACGTCCCTGTTTTATCTTCTTGATGATTATGTGGTCTTCTAAAAATAATTTTTGGTCTTCTTGAAGAATCAGAATTTTTTTATTCTCCCTATCTTCACGACTAAACAGAATTTCAAACCATTTACTCTATCATATTTTCGCTTATGGATATGTAATCGTCATTAACTATACAAAACAAAACATGTTTTATTCCAACAACATATATTTACCTACATATAAGTTTCCTACAGTTTGTTAATTTCACTATCAGTTGAATTCACAATGTAAATAATTATTTCTAGATTTACTTACAGAAGTTTCAAAACAGGTTGCAGGCTAGTGTTAATAACAGTTATAACTGGTGTAAGAGATTACTTTTAAACAACTTCACAAGACAACTGTAAGATCTAAATAAAACAGGTTGAATACTGGTGTTAATAACAACAACTAGTGTAAGAGATTATTTTTAAACACCTTCACAAGACAACTGTAAGAGGTAAATGGTTACATACTGGTGTTAATAACAGCTATAACTGGTGTAAGAAATTATTTTTGAACACCTTCACACAGCAACTGTAAGACGTAAATGGTTACATACTGGTGTTAATAACAGCTATAACTGGTGTAAGAAATTATTTTTGAACACCTTCACAGAGCAAATGTAATTTGTAAATAAAACAGATTGCATACTGGGGCTGGGAATAACTATCAGTCGTTAAATGATCGTACATTTTAACAGAAGAGTTTCCTTTGTATGAAACTGAAGTACCTGGCATTCGGGGAACGTTTCCTTAACATGAAACGTCACCTCTTTTCCGGCCAATAGCAAACGATAATATATCCTGCTCTTAACCCCTCTCTTACAGATCAACGATATACAAAGGGGTATCAACAAACATAAATGTAGTAAATTCGCCTGTTGAAGTGTGCGCCACACAGAAGATAACTGAACTGTAATTGTGACTTCAAAATGGTACTTTACAGTAATGCATGTTTCTTGGGAAATGTCTGTAATGACTTCAAAATATGGTGGCGGTTCGATTGTTGGCTGAGTTCTTTTTTAAACAAGATTAGGTAACGAGAAGCCTATATATACGGTTGCCTCTTAACAGTATAACGTAGGAATAACACGACAAATATTTTCACGTTTGTAGTTTTTTAAAGAAAACCTAAATCATTTCTCCTAATTAACTGCTGTCCATTTTTTTCACAGGTAAATACTTTTTTTCTCTTTAATTCTCTCAATTAAATCAAATAATACTTGGACTTGGCTCTTACAGATATTTTACTTGCGACAAAGATAAAAAAAACAACAACAATCAGTGGCCTTGACTTCGTTATCGGGAAAATTTCAAAGTTAATATAGCTAGGACTATTTTGAATAAATCATATCAAATACGTTGCTTTTTTATTTCATTTTATTTTTTGGATAAATATATTATCTTAACAAATCAATAAACATAGTTCAGTACATAAAGAAAATAACTTGATGCTAATGTTATAAGCCGCCACGGACATTCGAGAACATTTAATTAGCAAATTACGAAATTATTCCACTGGAAATAGAGATAACAACAGCAAAAAACGGTTACTTCTAAACGTTAGCACAGATTTATGATTTGTAACTATAAATCATGACGTCCGCAATTTATAACAGATCACCTCTTCTTCATAACACTTAGTTGGGTTTTAATGTCCAGAAATACTGTAATGACCAAAATTTAGTTTTCACCTAAAGACACACTGCAGCTCCACGTGCAGTAAGGATATCGAACCGTATCAGATACAGCACGTGAGAAAGACGATTTTCTGGGCGGTTTGGGATGACCCAGGGAAAGTTAGCAGGCTGTACAGTTCTCCCCAAAGATGTAGTTCTCAACTATACAACCTACTACCTCAACCCGCGAACATCCCCAGATTGAATACAGGTAGTTTTCCTTAAGACTTTCAACTCCCAGCACCTAGAAAAAGAGAGTTTGAGTAAGGCAAGATAATTGCAAATATTTTTAAGTTCTTAACGTTTAGAGAGAAACAATAGCATTCATTTAACACATCCATTTCAGTCTGTCTAGAAACTTGGTCGTTGAAAATTAATGACAAGTAGTTCGACCAACTATTTAAGGTACGTGTTTCAGGAAAAAACGATATATAATAATTCCGAATCAAAGACAATGTTATGCACTTTGAAGTTTTATACAGAAGCGGTCGGATAATTGTTCGTATTTTCAGGTCATAATTCTAAAGAACTACAACAACAAAAATATTGCATTGTTCAGACATTACCTTGTCCACCTTGAATATTCCATTCGCATTGGCACATAGCGTCCTGCCCAAGTTATTCAAAATTTACGTTCTTGGTTTTATAGAGGAATGTATGCTAATAAGTACACGAAATGAATGTGAAAAGGGCAAGTTTCAATAACAGTAAAATAATACTGCAAAATTAATTGAGATAAGGGGTCGATTATTTCGTTAAATATAGCAAAAGAACTGAAAATGTTTATTATCAGACTTACCTTAAGCCTAAGTTATGGTTTTTATCAGAACCGATTTCAGTAATTTCGAGGTACAAACATGTTTTATAAATTTATGAAGCTATTCAAAAACCCGTAGATGGTAAAGGATTGTACAATCTGTGAACATATCATTTTTATTTTATAAGGTGAAAATCAATTTTAAAAGATGCCAAAATATCACATATTTAAACGATTTTTTTTACTCCTAATTACCACTTCTCTTATTAAAAGTTCTCATACGTGCACGCTATACTAGTAAATATTCTCAATATATCAAATTTCTTGACATGTTAAATAGAACTTCAAAACACATATGTAAACATTGTTCTTTCCTGAAATTCTGTTTATTTATCATCTATTTTAATTCATGTGAATTTGCACTTTGGAAAGAAAATATCTGGCAGTATTATAAACGAAAAGGTAGTTAAACAAACCAAAAAAGGGAAAAATCATAATTTCTAAAGGCTACTCTGTTTTCCACCAATTACACATAAGCAGCTGAGGCCATGCTGCCATTAGTTGAGGAGCTCTGCGCGTGTCAGACAGCCCCCTGGACAGCATGTACGCTAAGCGTTCTGCTTTATGACGTAGAGGGATAAAAATAAACTGACCCAGAGAAATTCGATTGGAAACAAGCAGACACTCCTTATTGGCTGGATTGCAATTTCTTGCTGCTTTTCATTGGTCATAATTTCAAGGACGTCACAACATGCTATGAGACATAACACTAAATCTCTGTATGGTTCTTTGTATCACCGTATATCTTGCTATTTAAATATTTTACTAATAGACATACAAGCAATAACATTTGCAAAACAGAAGGAAAAAATATAAAAGTATTAGAAATATTAACACTTAAGCTGTCGTAGCTAAACCCTCTACAGAGTCTATAAGTCTCAAGTAGTATAAACCTGACGTTGTCTCCGCTGGCACACCACCATCACAGCCTAGGCCCATACAAACGAGCTTGTGGCGCCAGTACTAGAACACAAGTTCGATTCTACGGGTTTAGGCGGCAGGGTGAACTTCGCCCTCAGGCTAGGCCGCCAATCTTACATATGATGTCGAAACCTAGTGCAGTGAAGTGGGAAAGGCGGGAAAACGAGCGCTTTCATCACATATTGTAGACGCTCACATAGAAGTAGCTCTTGTTCTGATAGACTCCGCCTATTTGTCAACAAAAGTAGTGATTAAATAGTAAGATACAATGCATCCGTGCATGAAACCACAGAAACCAACAGTAAGGAAATCGACAATACTTGCACGTACGGTGGTTAGTAAATCGTTAAACAAGATACAACCAATATCCGAAACCATAGAAACCAACATCAAAGGAGCTGAAGTTATTTGCCGCCACAGGCTTTCAATTCTTAATTTAAACGTTCGTGCTGTGCACGTGCACTTATAAAGAAACATTTAAAATTAGCTTATTAATTCTGTTTTTCGCTATTTTTTTATGTGGATTACAAAAACACCCGTGTGATGAGGTTTAACAGATCCCGCGTCGACATTGACCACCCGCCCATAGTTAGATAATGAAACCTAACAGGTCTTTGAAACATCCAACTGTTACTGGTTGAAATTAACTTCCAGTGAATTATGTATTTTTATTTCACTCTTTCAGAACAACAGAGTTCAGCTAGAAAACCGCGTGCAGTAGTAGCCAGACAGTTTTTTGCACACTTTTAATATTCTAAAACATTGTGTGTGTGTGTGTGTGTTCCTATGCATACATATAAATACATATTAATTTTAACATAATCTTAACCACACAGATAATTAAAATGTTAACAATACACAACTTTATAGACATTAATCACTCACAATAACGTAATGGTTTAATACGGTCATCAGAAAACGATAGCCAAATAATAACAGATTAAAATACTATTATATTCTTCTTATTGGAAACTCATATAAACTAACAAACATTTGTTATAAATTACTATATCTATCAGTGTTATTGTGACGTAATAGTACACGAACTACTTATTTATAGATCGCCGACATAAGACGTCAGTTATTAAAATAACACGTAAATAAAATAAATCGAGGCTACACATGAGCTCAACAATTACACATAAAACCAGAATTGTTTTAGCGTCAACGCCTCGTGCAATTCCTATTAAACAACTTGACTGTCCACTATATTTTTAAAAAACACAGTATAAAAGTGAAGGTGGTAAAAATTCCCCAAAATGACGTTGTCTTCCAATGACGTGCGAATTCGTGTGAAGTACCTCATAAAAACCTTTATTTTCAACGATTCCACAATTATAGCAAGTTTCTGACATTCTTAAGTCGATTCACGTCTAACGACTCTCAGGTATTCTCATTCTAAGGTAAAAACGATATCTAATGTGTTAAGCTGTGTTGCTTGGAATACCAAAGTTATTTTGGTTTTTTTTACGTACTTTTGGCACGATTATTTCAAACATATGTGTAATCCAATAAACATAACCAAAGTAGAAACCAAATTACATAGTAACCAATCAAGATTTGTCGAAGTAGGTAGTACAATAGTATCATTCTTTGCACGTATCCTAACCTGATACAGAACTTAGCAAAAACAATTGCTTTGCTGAACACGATGATCTATTCTCACAATAAATACACTTGTATTGAAAGAACTGTGTATTTACACTACTGTGTATCCTTTTCTTCGAACACGTAATATTCCAACTGAAAACTGTCAGAGAAAATAAGTTTTTTATCGGAAAAACAACAATTGCTTTGTTAAACACGATGATCTATTCTCACAATAAATAAACTTGTATTAAAAGAACTGTGTACCTACACTACTGTATATCCTTTATTTCGGACACGTAATATTCCAACTAAAAACTGTCATATAAAATACTTTTTTTTTTTATAGGAACTGTGTGTGTTTTCTTATAGCAATGCCATATTAGGCTGTCTGATGAGTCCACCGAGGGGAAATTTATAGCAGCTATACAATTATAGTTTTTTTGATAATTTAGTTATAAATCTAGAATTGTAATTATTATTATTACTACTACTTGTTTAATTATTACCCAAAACTCACTATGCAAAAACAGCACTTCTTCCCGGGTATTGTTAATACTCATTAAAAAATCATCTAACGTATCTGGGAAGTGCTTTTTAAGTAATGCTCATTTTCCGAAAATAAGACTAAAAACAGCCTATAAATTTAAAAATCAACCACTTACAATACGCCACTATTAAAAGCTTTAAATATTTCTGGTAGAATAAATACAGAATGAGCTGTATTTATTTATTTATTCTGTATAAATACAGAAGTGCTTTTAAGTAATGCTCATTTTCCGAAAATAAGACTAAAACAGCCTATAAATTTAAAAATCAACCACTTACAATACGCCACTATTAAAAGCTTTAAATATTTCTGGTAGAATAAATACAGAATGAGCTGTATTTATTTATTTATTCTGTATAAATACAGAAGTGCTTTTTAAGTAATGCTCATTTTCCGAAAATAAGACTAAAAACAGCCTATAAATTTAAAAATCAACCACTTACAATACGCCACTATTAAAAGCTTTAAATATTTCTGGTAGAATAAATACAGAATGAGCTGTATTTATTTATTTATTCTGTATAAATACAGAAGTGCTTTTTAAGTAATGCTCATTTTCCGAAAATAAGACTAAAAACAGCCTATAAATTTAAAAATCAACCACTTACAATACGCCACTATTAAAAGCTTTAAATATTTCTGGTAGAATAAATACAGAATGAGCTGTATTTATTTATTTATTCTGTATAAATACAGAAGTGCTTTTAAGTAATGCTCATTTTCCGAAAATAAGACTAAAAACAGCCTATAAATTTAAAAATCAACCACTTACAATACGCCACTATTAAAAGCTTTAAATATTTCTGGTAGAATAAATACAGAATGAGCTGTTTTAAGGTGTTTTTTTCTATTCTAAGATGTACCATCAGTACTTTTCAATACTGTGCATTACGATTATATTAAAATCACGTTTATTTTAAATGTTTTTTTGTAAATATATCGTTCAACATTCGTCCCTGCAAATATATTATTTTTAGGTAGGATTTAAGCCAAAGAATATTCATACGGAAATCTGGCGTATCATGTTGTATTGAAATAAGTTTTATCGAAGAAACACTGCAACAGAAATATAAAGCACAATAATCCATAATACATATAATTCGACAAATATCCAATGAAAAATATGATGCACCTGGTTACATTACACAGTACTTGAGAGATGCATGTGGTTGATCAGTTTTAAAACAAAACAAATATCCCTCGCTGATTCAACAGCATTAAACGTTGAGGCTTATAACGCTAAAAATTAGAGTTTGATCTCTCTAGTGGATAAGGTACAGCTTAGTGTTTAAATAAAAGACGATTTATAATAATCTCTTCTTGAGAAAAAAATTAATATACATTATGATTCTGAATAAAATTTTCAATGAGCATATACAGGCTGGGACAAGTTACTACACAGTTGGTATTAACGAAAATATTACCAAGACAGTTGAAACCAATATAATTGTTGTCTCTTTCAGAGATAATAGTTAGAAATTAAACTAAGTTTTAAATGAAACGGCTCTATAGTCACTTTTGACACACCATGTATATATATATATAATATCAGTTCTTCAGGAATAAACATGTACATTAATTGAATTATGCGAGATAAAAGATACACAATGATTAGCAAATAAACTTAATTCTCTAGAAAACACTTTCTACAACTCTACTTTTAGTATCTATTTCACAACTTTATCAAAGGAGGAAAACTAGGTCAGATATACTTCTTTCTCAACTGGTTTCATATAAACGTTAATGTTTCTTAGGATTTAATCTAATATTAGTAATGCTCATAAAAATACCAGACTACGTTTCCTCATGCTCTGTTTCTTGGAAAATGCCAAGAAAAAAAAAAAAGTCTGACCTGCAAAACATGAAAATATTAATAAAAACTTGTTTTGCAGTCATTTTCTTGAATACCAATACGTCATACGCCATTCTTTGTAACAAGTTCTTTATTAAATGTTAAGAAAAATAAGTTTGTGAAGAAACGTGATGTCAGAGCTGGTGTATTTTAATCCACGGTTAATATAAGAGTAGTTCACCCCCCACCACAAAAAAAAAAGTTGTACACAATACTCGTGCTAACAATTTATTTATTTTTAACGAATAATAAATTGCCAACAATTCTGTAGAACATAGGCTTAAATAATTCTATACGAAACATAGTTATGTGTCACAGTTCTCTGTCAAACATATAAATCTATAACTACTGAGAAAAACTCACCATTGAATCCGGTTTCTAAGAAACATTAAAACGAGATCAAGTTTGCATCTTTAAGCTATAAATAATTAGAGAAAAACTAATTGCCAATGCATACGATCTGAATGAATAAAATTTTCTTTTAACCATGTTAAAATGTATTTTAGTAAAGCACCTTTGATACCATAAGGAACTTATTATGATACATGCGGGTTTTCTAACGAGTGATATAGAAAACTACATAGTGATGTTAAACACGTACATCTCAAAGTAAAAATCCCCAGAAGAATGACTGGTATCAAAAGATCCAGTAAGGTATAGCAATGTACGGTTGGGTAATTTGGATCCACTTTCTTAAGTGTCCGTACTCCATTATATTACTATATACAAACTTATATACTAACATAAGAACATTGTGTGTTATAGTTTTTCTGATATCAGTAAATATTGGTCTAACGACTTGCGGTAATGAGTTAAATAATTAAAAATTACTCATTGAGCTATTTTTTATACATTTCGTAGTTGAATTACTTAATCAAAAAGTTGTACATAAATCATGTGGGTCTGTTGGATAACTGGGTAGCAGAAAAGTTAACGTTTATTTCGCTCTTTTGGTTTTTCTTCAATAAACACTGGTAACAAACAAACAAACTTCAACTAAATGTTAAAATTTAAGCAACAAAAAACTGGCGAAGGATTTGAAACCACCAGGTCTATCATTTGTAATAAGAGTCACGTAAACATTTTTTTTTTAACCGTTCCTCTAATGGAGCCATTTTGGATTCCAAATCAGATGGATGTAAAAATAACATTTCTGACCTATCTTTTACGTTTTACGTAGCACTAATTTAAAATCCAAAATAGGTAAATTAACAAAAATGTGAAAGAAAGGAACATCTGCAGTTTACGTAATTTTATGACAAATATTCAAATAATCTTACATCAGAACTGTATTACCAATATTATATTTTCTAACTTTGTACCAAAACAAACACAGAATATTAAGAATCATATGCAAATGAATAAAAATTACATAATTTTGATCTAAACGCTACTCTGTTTCTATCATAGGTTGAATAGTCAAAGTTGCACTACACAAAATTCAATGAAAACCACAACGTAAAGGATATTCACAGACATCATATAATTACACTAAGTTGCATACATCACAGTTCAACACACCTGTGCCGAAAATAAATAAAGATAAGAATGCAATCCCACAGTGGCATGTCTGTGAACTTACAACGTAAACATCCGGACTTCGATACCCGTGATGGACAGAGCACAAATAGCCTATGTGTTTCTTTATACTTAACTTCAAATAAACAAACAAAACAAAGATATACGTAGGTTGTGAAGTGACTAATAATTCTCTGAGGACTTAGTAACAGAATATTTGTGAAACGACTTAACTGTTTAGGGTCTTGCAAAAGTCCGTTTATGTACCTTGAAATCATAGCGTGAAATATATTTTATCTTCAATAATATGCACTTTACTTAAACTGGAATACACTAGAAATGAGAAGAGAAGTTAACGTGACAAACAAACCTGCATATAGTGTACTCACGCTTTTGATATCTCATTCATTTATAAACGAGAAATCCGACAAAAAAAATGCCTTCCTTCTAGTAAATCTATCTTTGAAACTCAATAATTCATAAATGACGTGCTTCTTATTTAATTTTGTGTAGAAAGCAACGGTTGACCTTAATTTCTATAGCTTAGTAGTCTTAATAGTCGTGTTAAAACTATAATACAAAGAATGGAAAACTTAGTATCTGATCTTGCTTCAAAATAAGTTTATGACTATCAAAAACAAAATAAAACATGAGTGCGTTATTTTATTAGTTTTCATACTTATGTTAACTTCATTTTCGGAATTAACACTTCCATATTGTAACTTTATTAATGCACACTTCGAGAGTAGTAGGCAGTATGGGATAGCTAGATCAAAGTTATTTAAAATTACCTTATTAAAAGGTAAAATCAAGAGCTGCTTTTCATTAAAAAAAACATTTGGTTAAAATTCGAAACTTCACCAACTATTTATTATTGGATTTAAAAAAAGCTACACTGGAAGGAAATACGATCATTTTTTGTCTGTTAGAGTGCCCATTTTTACCGAAATATTTTTATAAACGAATGAAATATTTTAAAAACTTTACGGTTTATTTATTTTGTTCTCTCCTTCTTATGAATACAGTGAAAAATTAACTATGATGAAACAAAGGTCCCCCAGGTGGCGCAGCAGTAAGTCTAAAGACCTACAACGCTAAAAACCGGATTTCGACACCCTTAATGGGCAAAGCACAGATAGCCCACTGCGTAGCTTTAAGTTTAACACCAAACAAACAAGTTAACCAGATAAAAACGTCACTTGGTTAATTTTCAGTGCTTTAAAAACAGAGTCAATACAAAGTAAGTCAACTATCTTACATTAAATAAAGAAATTAGAAGTTATTTGTGTTAGATGTATAAATGTTTAGTGGTTGTCGTGAGACAGGAGTATTTACAAACGACGAAAAACGTTTGCTAAACTCTTATTAAACTTTTCTCGTCCGGATTTACTACTTACGTTAGCGCAGATAGCCCTCGAGTAGCTTTGCGCGAAATTCAAAACAAACTACTTAGTTTGCAAATTAAGGCTTTCAGGTAAGAAGGGTTTCTAGCCAGGATTAACAAAGTTAACAACTGACATTCATACACTAGCAAAAACAATAATTAGAACGATTGTTAGTAACAAACAAAACCACTAAATATACGTCCTACATTACAACCACAAACTTTCCTTAATTATCAGGGAAGATTACTTACCATAATCTAACTGAAGATACAAATGCTAACGATGAGGTTTTAACCCTAAATCTGGCAGTTGTATGAAGTTTTATTATAAACTAAACTTCAATCTTACCAGTAACTATTTCCCGTTCACATCCAAATATCAGTTATTTGCACCAGTGCATCGAGATGGCCAGAAACAGAAATTTTTAAATTATTATTATTATTTGAGAGTTTTGTAAAATGTTAAGCCAAATAGCCAAAGCAATTATTTAAAATGTCTAATTTTTCAGGTCAAATACATAGGCTCCAGGAGTAAATAGTGGAATTAATTGTGATAGCGTTAGTATTTAATTTTTGTACTTTATATGTTACTCGGGGACTTGTAGCCAAGAAATTCATTCAGGCATAAGCAATTTGATGCATTAATAGTTTAAAATAATAAATGTGTTTAAAAATCAATGGTCCCCGTCCGTAATAACAGCGCTAACCGGAAACAATTCAAGGAAGAAAATGATTTTTTTAAAAGCAAACAAACCTAAAAAGTTTTGTCCTCATATAACGGTTAACAGCATTTTTGATAATGATAATGTGAAAATGTTACAGAAGAAGGCATAATACGTTACAAACATTCACAACAAGCGTATAATACAAAGAATATAATAAGTCTATTAGAAACTTGACACATGGCTGATGGAACATAATGGTAAAAATTAAACAACAACATTGATTTCTATATAACAATGTTGATTTTTATGTAAATAGTAATAATACTGTCACATAACTTGACAGAAAATTAGTTGTAGGGTAACACTGTTTGAGATCAAGACATATCTTACATATGATGACACAACGACCACTAAACTAGACAGATCAACTGATTCTTATTTAATATCCAGTCCACGAGGATGACAATACCACAGACGAATCTTATACTGCCACCTAATTTGACACGTTATTAATTATTTGGTAAACTCCCCTCAAAACAATATATTTTTGGAGATGAAAGTACAGATGCAAACTAAAGTGTTACTTTAGTATGAATGAGTCGTAGAGTGTCGGGAAAACTATTCTAAATATGGTATTTCAAGTTCCATTTGATCAGTTACGTAATTTCAAGTCCGAGAAGATAAATTTGTGTAGTATCCTTTCAAGACCGCGTTAATTTAAATTCTCTACCATTTAATGTTGCACATTGGTAAGCTGAAACAAGTAGCTATAGAATGATCACTCTATATAAATATAGCTTCTTGAGGGAAGTTACGTAAACTGAAACCAGCCAAGCTTACTACAATTTTTAATCCACTAGAAAGGAGTTTTAAGATTTCATAGACTAAGCAAATCCACATATAACCACCAACTGTCATTTCCAGATAGAAGATCCAACTAGATGAGTTTTAATTTGTTCATGAAAATTACGCATTTTATCCGTATGCCACCTTTAAAATTTTCATAGTTAAAAGGCTTAAGATCGAAGCTGTAGGCATGAAACAGATTACCAATACATGAACGTTCTAAGTTGATACAAGAACCGATAGACATATAAATTTATTGTCTCAAGACTTTTTAACTAAACATGCAAGAAATACATTGTTGTACATTCGCCAGTTAAATAATAATAAGCGAGAACCAATCTGCCATCAGTAATCGTACAGTTGTAACAGCAATATAACATCTGTTGTGGTGCCACAAAAATTTATATGAACAAACAAGACACCTTACACAGTCACCGGAGCATCCGCGTGTATTGTGTTACGTCGAACAATATCGATCGGCCCATCACGAAACACATCAGCGAAGGATAAACCCACCGCATTCACTCACTTTAGTTTTGTTAAACATGACATTATTTATGAAAACGAGACGTAATTTATGCTTGCGAGTTTAAAACTGACATTTAGTGATTTTTTCTTTCAGATCTTAAAACAAAATATTCATTATATTGTTCGAAAAAGATCAATGTTAAGCAGTATTTATGTACTAAAGTTTTGTTCTGTGTTGGTTTTTTATAAGACTTCCTTAAGTAAAGCTTTAAAAACAACTTTCTAACTTTAACATACGCGAAGTAATTGGCTAAAGGCGTGCGACTCGTAATCTGAGGGTCGCGGGTTCGCATCCCCATCGCGCCAAACATGCTCGCCCTTTCAGCCGTGGGGGCATTATAATGTACGGTCAATCCCACTATTCGTTGGTAAAAGAGTAGCCCAAGAGTTGGCGGTGGGTGATGATGACTAGCTGCCTTCCCTCTAGTCTTACACTGCTAAATTAGGGAGGGCTAGCACAGATAGCTCTCGAGTAGCTTTGTGCGAAATTCAAAACAAACAAACAAACAAATTGGCTAAAGATACCAAAAATATATATATTTAAGAACATTCACTTGTTACTTAACATTAAATCAAAATCAAATTGTATGTCTTGTTCTCACAGTTAATATACAAAATATAAAGAAACTTTGAATATAAAAATGGACGATGGCAAATGTGTAAATCAAAGTTACAAATTATATTCTAGTACGCTTTGAAAGTTAATAAACCGAAAGGTCTAAAAAGTATTATGTTTTCATTGTTCTGACGGAAACTTTTTAACACCATGTTCCAATGATCTGGTGAATAAATCCTGATTTTAAAAAAAAATTTTTGATTACGTAGAGTTTGTAATATTTCAAAATTCCCTGAAGTTTTAACACACTGAATTGTAGTTAAAGAGGAAATAAAATTTATCGAGTAGTATTTCATCTAAGCCTCAAGTTACATTTAGGTATTAAATCAGACTACAAATAGGCCCCTAGTTAACGTTATAGTCTGTTTTAAAAGTTTTAGGTGGTAAATAAATGCTGGTTAATAAATATCATTTTGGCATTTTGACATATATATTACCTATCTGGTCTTAAAACATAAAGAAAAATAAATATTTGTTACTAACAAATATTTCTTATCCTTTGTACAGTCGACAAAGTTGAAATTTTGTGTCAGAATGTGTGTATTATGTTTCCTACTTCTTGACTTAGAATACAGTGAGACTCAGGAGAACTATTTAAGTCTCTCAGAGTACACACGCACTCCTTCCTGTTCACGAAAACATTTCATTTTTGGCGCATTTTTTACAAGAAACGTGACGATTCAAGAATCACTTCGACACTGAAAAAACAAGTGAAGTGTGGGTGCATTTTCAAGGTACAGAGAAATTGGTTTTAGTTAAATTCTACAATTTTCGTTAATCACTCAACAATAGTTTCCTGGTGATTTTTGACGGACTTTTACAACAGTGATCAGTATATGTTAATTGTGTTTTTATTTCAGTCATTTAGAACTAACATGCGGTATTACAAATTGTTCGATTTTCCAATCCTACACCGTTTACAGATATTTCATTACGTTATCAAAGTGAAGGTTTATGTTCACAGTGGTGTATTTCAGTAGTAAAGTAAATATACGATTCGAATAAAATAATTAAAAAAACAACACACATACCCGTAAAGGAAAGGTAAGTCTGTCATAAAGTTACAACAGCACAGTTTGAGGAACAAAAACCCTAAAATGCGGTTTGTAAACTAATACATATTTATATAAAAGAAGAGAAGATTTTTGATTACTTTTCATTCAATCTTTCTCACAGACTCATTCTTAGGAAATAGAATATGCTAATGAAGAAGAACAGTAAATAATTATATTCGTTGACTGTCCAAGCGCTAACAACAGTCCTCATGGCCTTCAAGTGTTACATGTTATATTGATAATGACAAGATGAAAACATGGTTGCTACCTAAGCATTAAATATTTCTGAACCTTAAAAAAATAAATAAAAAAAGCAAAAAGAGAAAATTTCTGTTCATTTAATGTCTAAACCTAACCCGTTTCATAACCACAAGTTAAGTGGTTCAAAAAATAAGCATCTTGTTTTCAGTGGGACAACAATTTATACAGCGATATATATGCAAAAACGGCTGATTTGGGTTGAGAAAATTTTTTTATGTAGAGGAGCGAACAACGTTTCAACCTTCTTCTTTGTGAACCCAAACCAGCCGTTTTTACGCATATATTTCTCTACAAGTGGGTTTTCTCGTCATCACTGATTTTTAATTTATACAGCGATTTTACAGTTTATTCTGTAATCGTGAAATATTAGTATTAATTACTTCCCGTTGACTGTGTCGTTATTCTATTAGTTTTGGACACACGACGTCGGATATTCTTTGAAGATTATGCTGTTGTAACCTCGTATCGGGTAGGTGTTTTTCATAAAATAAGTGGCTTGTGGTCATTAAAATAAAGACTATGATACGTGCCTTCCAAATTTAGGGAAAGTTACTTCATGCTAAACATAACACAGATAGGTTATTAATAATACTTTTCGAATCATTCCTTTATAATACAAACAAAAGCACTTTAATGTGAACGTTAAAGCAATAATTAAATGCTAATCAAAAATGCATTATTCGCTTTCCTTCAGTATATTACCATCATAACAATACATTTGTGTAGCTTGAACAAATTCTCATAATAATAATTCTCACAATTCTTTATAGGGGATTTATAGTATGTGGTATCACATAACTTCCTCAAGAACTATTACATTCAGAACAAACAAGCAAATAAACTTTAAGTATTACGGAAAAATTAAAGATGGATCAGTTAATGTCATTATCCATGCCTGTCACAAAGGGATTGTAAGAAAAAAACACACATTTCTTCGTAATATTTTATTGTAAACAATCTTGACACTTATTTATTAAGCATTGAAGTGATCAGGTCCGATGGGGATGACCATACTCAACACTTATTATTCTGATGTGTTCAAAGACATAAAGGTGGTGTACGCTTTCCAACAGATAATTTTCATCTTACCCTCTATAAAAACAAAGCTACAGTACTAACACAGATATCAAGGCAGCAAAAGATTAATTAGTAAAAATTCAGAGGAAAATAATCCCTTCGATATCTAATAGTGTAGTACAAGAAACTATTATAAAAATCTGCAAATTGTCACTGTCAGCTTTATCTCTATGATCCACCATAATGTTTCAAGATAATCAATAATTAATGTTATTTCTTAATAGCTGTGTTAAAAGCTTTGGCAACAATGTGATCTAATATGACGTTTTGATAAATTTTATTTCTCAATATTGGTATGAAAAGTAATAATAAATCTTATTTTTCTATGTCACTAAAATAACATGAAAAGCGAACAAAAAGTTAATGGCAAGTTCATGTTGGTTATTAAATTTACAATCAAAATAACTCTCAGCAGATACAAACTGACACAATTTATACTGATTGTATAACGCATTGTTGAATACAACAAAAGACATCAGTACAGCATTTAATTTTTTTAAAAAAGATAGTTTAATTTATATAATTTTCTCGAGTTTTTCGTTACAATTTTAAAGAAGCGTTGGCATGTTACCTTTGATAAATTTTTGCACGCCCAGAAAAGAAGTACAAGTGTCAGTTTTGCTTACCTCACTATATATTTCGAGTTAAACTTTATTAATTAATTATACTTCAATATTTAAATATGTCACGGTTTTCTAAACCTGTTATAATACTACGGTGTAGACCAGTGCTTCTCAAACTTTTCCAATATAATTTTTTTCACAACAGCTCATTTACTCTAATTTAAAAAAAAAGGCAAAAATTATTAAATTCTTTATTATGACTTCAATATACATCAAACTACAACTAAAATTAATACAACGTAAAATATGCGTATTTATCAAACTACAAAGAGAATAAACAATAATAAGTAATGACGTTTTTTCTCTTGAATTTGTGTAAACCTGAAAATACACACTCACCCTAAATTCTGATTTCTTTAAACCCTGGATGAACCATTCACCAAGATGAGAGGCACTGGTGTTGCAGACATACCGTACGTACTACGAAATCACTAATTATATCCTTATATCTACATATACATCTGCGATCTATTTCTTTCAGTGCGCGGATTAGTCCTACGGTAAAACACCTTATGTGAGAGCAGGCGAGTCAGATTCGAATATATGCAATACCACAAAATATTACCCACACTTTAAGCTGTGTGTGAGCACTATACGAATAACATGCAATCCTTAAGTGTAAATGGTAACGTACTGTTAACTAGTCAGTAGTTCAAAATTAGGAAAAGCAGCAAATACAGAAAACAAATATTTCTTTCCAGTACTTTACATTTTGTGTATCTGAGAGCTTTTGCTAAATTACCATAGAAACCACAAAAACCTACAAAAGGCAAAAAATAATATAAATAAATAAATACATAATAACGAAAATGAATAATACAGATGATGGGTCGTGTAACAAATAATATTGAGTTCCATAACACCTGATTGCCTTTTTCCAAATAAAATTTGGTAGAAGATATCGTTAACAATCAGGACACACGAATCAATGGTTTATCATCGACGAAGTCTTTTTTTTTTCTTTTCGTACGCTTATTAATACTAGTGTGTTAAATAAGCTATATTAGGGGTATATTTTATTGAAATATTAAGGTAACTCATATTATCAATAACTTCTGATCAAAGTAACCGCAGAATTTCAAGAATTATGTATTTTAGGTAAAAAAAAAAATTTAGACGTTCCAAAATTTATATGTTTAGAAATATAACTAAATACTGAAGTTAACTGCATTTGGCACATTAACAAATTATCCTAAAATAACCTGTTTTCAATATTAGATTACAAGTTTAGTGACAATCACTTCCAATGTACTAATAACAATATATTACATAAGGTAAAAAATACTGTTTTTTTATACATATAACATGTATATGTTCAAGTTTCTGCTTCCTGAAGTTATTATGTATCTTCAGAATGGTAGGATTTTAATACTTTTGTTCAATACGCTACACTATTCCAACTTTTACGTAACAAATAACACAGGGATTACTTGAATGTCAGGAATGCATGTATTAAACCACTAGATGTTTGATAACTGACTTTAACAACTTATTCTCGATTTACTTTCTAACATTCATTTTTAATACTGAAAGCACATAAAAGTGCATTAACATTCCTAAATTATAGTACATTATAGCATTCTTGAATTCAAATAGAATATTTACGAATAGTTTGATTACAAATAGTTACATACTTAGTAGCGAATTGAAAAACATGCCAATTATTAATCACGAAACCTACACCGATATAAAAGTTAAGATTATTTTCTAATAAAAAATCAAGAGAGTTACACATACATTTATAACACAATAGCGTAACTATTAATAAATGTTTCGGAAAAAGGAAACGATTTGGTAAGGTATAAAATACACTCGTTTTAATCTGCTTAAAATACTATTTGTCCAAACCCTAAACCACAGGGATCTAGTACTGAATTTTACTGTTATAAGTTATAACCTATTATGTTTACCACTAAGCTACTTAAACGACAGAAGTAAAATAAATGAATAAGTTTCTTCCTACGCTAAATGGCACCGAAAAATTAAAAAAACACTGACATGTCAGAACTTGCACTAAAATTATTAGAAACTTTCATTTTAAAATTAATATCTGACTTAACTAAGTAAAGTGGAATTTGGTTCGCTTAATGATATTCTAATATAATCGGATAAATATTCATGTAATATAGAATTTTTATTCGTAGCTTTATAGACACTTGTTAACAAGGAGCAGCTGTAGCAACTTGTATGATTTTTTTTTATATAAAGAGCCTCAATCAAAGCCGTTAGGCCTACTTTTATTCAAATTCTATGATCTAAAAGAAACGCTAAAATTAATCGGCATGTCTTACCTGATCTAACAATACTTCCTTCCACTTGTAGGATAATTACCCTATTGTACGGCAAAACAACTTTCTGTAAAGTAGAAAAATTGAGGTTTCGAATAGAAGGGTGAAACTCAGATTTACACCTGAAAGCATGAAATTTGTTTAAAAGAATAGCATGCTTATTTTTACTTCAAATTGGAAGGCTCGGCGACAAACGTTTCACATCGTTAAGCCTAAAGCAGTCAATAATACAATAATCAGTAGAACAACCAAATACTGAACACGTGATACATTTATTATACAGATTGGTTATTATTGTAATTATATTGATGTTTTAATAGCGGGTGACCATTTGTAGGGTAAACACTGGCAACACAGAAGGATATCAAATAGACAAATGACGAAAAGCTAACCTGAAGCGCTTCAGACATAAATTCAACAATTAGATACACCTTTTCGAATTACCCTAGCATTATGTCACGAAATATTAGTCTAAAAGGAAAACGTATATATGGCGACGACAGTACCATTATGATGCTATGTCTACAATCTTCTACATAGTTTTTTTTTTTACACATACAGGCGTTGTTCAGAGTACTAAATTCATACTGTAGTCTGGAATATATTCTTATACGTGTGTTAAGACTTGTACAAAAACTTACTTTTACACCAAAGAGTTAAGGAACGAAATTATACTTTGCTTTCCTAAACATGTTAAGTCCAAATCTGACAATGACGTCTGATTATCCTAACAAAATTATAATTATACGTTTAATATGTTAAAATTTAAGTCAAAAAATAACTTCCTATAACTATGGATAGGTATGAATACTACCGTGAGGATTGCATGCGATCACGAAATAACATCAAATAATTAGGACACAAAAAAACAACATCGAACGTCCTAGGAAGTTTGGAAATAATTATAAGCGCATATAGTACAAGGTAAATTTACCCCTATTAATCTAAATGCAATGAGAAAATCCATTAAAAGGGTAGAAAACAGAAAATCTTCACCTTCAGTGCCTAACTTCTTTAAAAGTCCGTGTGACAAAAGCAGAACATGCAGCTAATTCGCAGCTCAGTTTTAGGTGAAGACATTATAACACATAAGCATAACATTTAACACGAATATAAACATAAAATAATGCATAGACTTAACATAGTTTTCAAAATCTAGAAAAACGAATAAAACCAATAAAAAGGTTCTTAAGAAAGCGAATCAATATCCACAAAAACTTCAAAACAATCTATTATAACAGCTATCTTTAGAATATAATTTAGCAGCCACTATACACCACATAAAATTGGCACATTTACTAGTGAACATACAAAAGTAGCAATTTCTATTCACATATTAAGGGAATGAAAAATAAACCTAATTAAAACAATAAAAGATTCAACTCACAGCACACTATTTACGTTACTCATGCTGCTAAGAGTCAAGAATAACTTTTTCAATGGCAATATAACTCTTGGCATATCTTGAGCTTAAAACAGCGTGACTAAACAGAAAAGCTAAGAACGTTCGTCGATATATGCTGACGTTTTCTATAAACCTCACAATTTAATTACGCATAAAATTAATGTCAAATACCTATGGTAATTTAGTTGTAAAATAGAATATTACACCCTAGTTTAGAAATCGTTTGGCATTAAATCTTATTTTCAGTATATATTATTCATAAGTTTTTGTATTAAAATGCTTACACTGTTAATACTTGAACAATGTTAAAATAAATAAAGCATTTTTAAAAGTTATACGAGAACATTAAATACGTTTTATCCAGCAACACAATATCTGTAAAAATACAACTTGTGAGTCACAAGTTAAGAATTACATAAACATTCAGCAAGCTTTTGCACTTTCCCACCGTCTCTCGATGTTGAATTCCGATTTGTAACGAGGCACCGATTCGGCTTCTTATAAGTTGTCTTTCAGAAATATCTTCGCCATAAAGATCAATGAAAAGGAAACAATAATACAGTAGTTAACAATAAGTAAAGAGATTTGACCTCACCTACTTAGTTCTTTTTTTAGGTGTTAGCGCAGTCACATTTAAAACTTTCAGTCAAACTCAGCGGGAAAAATTTAACCCTAATTTCCTTTGACCAGCTCACAATAAGGATAAAAGTACCACAGCCTTTCGAGAGTAGACAGGAAGCATGGCGTTCCCTCCACATACGCTCAAGACACATCGGCTATGATATGACGTACACATAAGATTTTATGCGCCATTTTAAACCAGCCAATCAGCTGTAGCATTGGTTTGGGACGAGAGTATTATTGACGGAAATTCGTCTAAGAAGGTTGGGCACCTCGTGAGCAGCACGCTCAAAATTCTTGTCTCCATAGTTGGCGAGTAGCCAACCAATAAAATGGTCCCATACTTACAGTTTTGATGTGACGAAAAGGAAATTTCTCTTCCAGGAGGTACACCGGTTACTGGAACATTACAGGGAAAGGATGCTTCATTTATTGAGGCAGTATTCCCGAGGTTATTTGTATTTATTTTTCTATTGTTTCGATCGCTTTAAGCTAAACAAGAATATATATTACCAAAACAACTCTAATAAATGATAGATTGATGTTTTATGACAAATGAAAATATATGTATATTTTGCAAAAGTGGGAACCAAAAAGGTTTTTAACATCAACAAAAATTGTTTAATTCATTCACATTTGTAAAATGTATTTTCTACATTTATCTATGTCTTTCTCGAATAATTAGGATTAATAATGTTGGCTGACCGATTGAATTATAGGATAAATCACAACTGAGGATGTGTTACTTTATTGTACCATGTGATTTTTAGCTAACCATAATTTGAAATATTGTTTTGGTGTGCACACTTACTGACACGTTTCGTTTCCTATTGCGCACACTTCTCAAGAGAACAGTATCGAAGCAATCACCATACTAGTTAATATTAATTTTTAACACTAGTGAGTTGTTAACAAAAACCAACAACAACACACACTCAAGTACATTACACAAGCGAAATGAGATTTCCTAAACACAACTGATAAGTACGTCAAAGTTTTAATAGTTGAAGCTGATGTCATTACATTGTTCTAAATTTAATTACTGGTCATACAATTGTAATTCGCCAACGTAAACCCTGTTAGAACTGTCAGTTTTGGTTTGTATTTTAGTGAACGGTCCTGAAGAAGCTCTGAAGCGAAATGTTGAGCGTTTTATTAAATAAAAACAATTCTGGTGTTATGAGGTCGTTTATTTCTAGAATTAATGTCTTTTATATACACTAATATGCACTACAAAAGTTAAATAATGTTAACTTGTGATATAAAGGCAAACAGTGTAATTCAGAAACTTCTCTAGAAGTCAGCATGCCAAGTTTGGTGATGATTGGTCAAATAGCATACGAAGAGTTAGCGGTCAGATAAACATAGTATTCGCTTAAATATATATATGTAGGCACACATATTATTTAAGAACAAACTCTTACACCCGATTGATGAGTGCATGGCTATATTGGATCAGGTATCACGAAGTATTCAAAAACAAGGAGTAGAAACTGCATATCACATTTTCCCCAATTAAACACGATTGTCAATTTGCATACGACAATGTGCACACAAACGGTTCACATACAAAAATACACTTATATCTTAATAAAACTTTGGCTTAAACAATATCCAGACGACTTAACAGAAAACACAGACGTACATGTACGGTTCGAATACAGCTGTAACGAAGCAAAACAAAATACATACGTTGATACATAAGTATTACAGTAACATTACGTAACGACGTTCAGGTACAGGCGGTTTAATTAGAGTAATACGCTGCGTACAGAACCTGCAGTTTAAACGCTACAGTCTGATAGAAATGAGACAAACACTCCAGTTAAAAAACAGGGTGTCCATAAACTGTCTGACCCATTTTAAAATTTAATAACTCCAAAAACAGTATAGTTAGAACACTCTGGTTTTATTTATCTTGTTAACATTTCATAAAGATTTTTTTTCTTGTTTTCCGTTACAGATCCGTCATTGGGTCACAGCAAGAAAATAGTTCCAGAATGGACCGGTAAAGATAGACCAACACGACTGCCCCCCTTGTTCCCCTGACACACGTCACCCGCTGGTACAGTGGTAAGTCTTCGTATTTATAATGCTAAAATCAGAGGTTCGATTCCCGTCGGTGGGCACAGCAGATGGCCCGATGTGGCTTTGCTATAAGAAAAACACACACACGCCACAGACATAACCTCTTGGATTTTTTTCTTTTTGGGAAGGGGGCTTGTGAAAGATCAGGTATGTTCGACATCTGTGAACGTTATCATGGATCTACGTTACAGAATGAAATAAATAAACGTGACTCGTAAAATACTGGATAACACTTGGAGGGAAATAAGACACAGCCTAGATAATCCTGGAGCAACGAATGGTACACATGTGGATGTATACTGAGAAAATAAAAAACATGATAATCCATACAATCAATTTTTCACTTCCGCACGTCACTACCACAAATGACTGTGCATTTAGGAATAGGTCAGTAATTTGTATAAGAATGATTTATGAATACGTGTGTATCATGTACTGCTAACACTTATAATTAAATCAATTAATAAAAAGAGCTAATAGAAAACCATAAAAATTGTACTACACGACCGTACTGGTTTACGTTATCGTTTGTTTGTTTTGCTGTATTTCGCACAAAGCTATACTGCGACTATTTACCCTAACCATTCCCAATTATGGCCTGGCGTAGACTTGTGGTTAGGGTACTCGATTCACAACCTGCGGTTCGCGTTTGGATACCAGTCACACAGAACATCTCGCTATTTCCGCCGTGGGGGCGTTATAATGTGATTGTTAATCCTGCTATTAATTGGAAGAATAGTAGCCCCACAGTTGGCGGTGGGTGGTGTTGACTAGCTGATTTTCCTCTAGTCTGTCACTGCTGAATTAGAGACAGATAATGCAGATAGCCCTTATGTAGCTTTAAGCGAAATTCAAAACAAACAACCCCAAAACCAAATTTTGCGGTGATGGAATAGAGGGAAGGTAACTCTAGTCAACATGTACAGCTAACTATTCGGCTACTTCTGTCAATAGAAGCAATGGAATTTCATCCTATTCTCATAACACGCGGTAAAGTGAGATTAACTCTGGAACCTCAGCTCCACAGTCCAGCACGTCAATCACTGTGCCACACTCGGTTCAAAACATTTATAAAAAGAGGAGTTTCTTATTTACAATGATTAGACGTTTTAAATTTTAAATATTATGATCATATTTTTAGCACGTTTCACTAGCATTAAACTGCATAGTGCCTTCACTGATTTCATTCTAGATGTTTGAAACTCTTTACTGGAATTCAAAATATATACTTTCTGACACGAAACTACAAACTAGTAACAAATGTGCCATTGTTTACAATTTAGTTAAATGTATCACAAACTATTAAATAAATCAAAAATCATGCAACATATAAGAGATATAATACAATTTTGAAAAACAAGAGTATCCACTATTACGTACAGCAGACGCATTTATAGTGTGTCAAAGAAACCAGGCAGAATGGTAATCGTATAGAAATAACTTTATAGAATGCCCCAGGAAATCCATCCCCGAGTGACTCAGAAGTAGGCCTATGAGCTTAGAAAGCTAAAATTTAGGTTTTGATACTCGTGGTAGGCAAAGCTCCGATAGCCTATTGTGCAGTTTTGTGTTTAACAACAACCAAACTCAGGTAATCCACGTTACAATGCTTCTGAGGTCATTACAATGTCCTTCGCTAGGACAGCGGTAAGTCTACAGATTTACAACGCTAAAATCAGCATACAGCCCGATGTAGCTTTGCTATAAGAAAACACACACGCTACAAACCTGTAGGTAATATAGAATGAAAATTAAAAATAATAGTTATGTGATAGCTATAGGACACCAAGGCAGCAATACCTGTTTAAGTCCTATAAATGTATAAACATATATATATATATATTGTCGTTCACGAACAAGAAATACAACACACTGAAGATTTTATTAAAATCAAACAGAGTTTGAACGGCAGGAGTAAAACCCATACAACCCAAAAGAAAAAAAGCTTTTAACTAAAATCAGAGACCAACTAAAAACGTTGTGTCAGGTACATATTTGAAACTTTTTTATTTGTGTTACTTTAAAGCTAAGGTATACGAACTTTTTCAGTAAGAAGAGCAGTTTTTGTTATTCTAAGAGTTTTTTTTTTTAAACTTACTGGAGCCAACTTTAAATAAAATGTTTGCACTGAATGGTACAACGTAACATGTGTATGCACACTTTGTCACTTATCTATACATTCTGAAACTTTACCATCATTGTTGTTTCCACTGGCGATTATTTTATTATCTTCTTCGCGCAAGCTTTCACTTTAATTTATTACAAACCCTGTACTATAAAGAATATATTGCGATTTCCATTGAGGTAGGGTGTAAATATATTTACTTAGGCGGAAGAATGCACCATATACAGTCATGTGAAAAAGTTAGAACACCCTATGAAAGCCTGTGTATTTTTGTAACATTTTTGGATATACAGATATTTAATCTCAATTTTAACAATACTGAGAGATTATAGGAATATAACTAAACAATTAAAACTGAAAAAAGACTTTGATCTTCTGTAAATGTACTTCTTCAAAAATGTATATTCTAACTGAGGAAAAGGTCAGGACACCCCCACATTTATTCCTACTTAAAATGGCTCAACTCACACACAGGTGTATCACACCAAGTGCACATGATTAGGAGATCATTACTCAGCATTTTGAATGAAGCTTGCCCTATTCAAACCTCAGACATTTAGTTTGGTGTGCTCCTGACTGTTGAAGTGAGGGTGAGTACCATGGTGAGAGCAAAAGAGCTGTCTGAGACCTTCAGACCAAAAGTTGTAGCAGCTTGTGAGCCTGGTAAGGGATTTGAAAGGATCCCAAAAGATTTTGAAATCAGCCATTCCACTGTCTAGAAAATAGTCAACAAGTGGAGGGCTTTCAAAACAACTGCCAACATGCCCAGGTCTGGTCGTCCAAGCAAGTTCACCCCGAAAGCAGATTACAAGATGCTAAAAGAGGTCTCCAAACACCCTAACATGTAATCACGGGTCCTACAGCAGGCTCTGGCTATTGTTGATGTGAAAGTGCATGTCTCTACAATCAGAAAGAGACTGCACAAGTTTAGCTTGCATGGGAGGCATAAGAGAAACATCAAGGCCAGACTGAAGTTTGCTAGAGAGAATGTAGACAAAGACCAGGACTTCTGGAATAATGTTCTTTGGACAGATGAGTCCAAAGTTGAATTATTTGGACACCAGAACAGAGGACATGTTTGGCATAAACCAAATACTGCATTCCAGGAAAAGAACCTCATACCAACTGTGAAGCATGAAGATGAAAGTGTCATGGTTTGGGGCTGCTTTGCTGTAGCAGGACCTGAACAGCTCACAATCATAGAATCCACCATGAATTCTACTGTGTATCAGAGGGTGCTTGAGGATCATGTGAGACCATCCGTATGAAAATCAAAGCTGAAGCGGAACTGGACCCTGCAGCACGACAATGAACCAAAACATACCAGTAAATCCACCTAGGACTGGCTGAAAACTAAGAAATGGAGAGTCCTGGAATGGCCGAGTCAAAACCCAGATCTTAATCCAATTTAGATGCTGTGGGGTGACTTGAAACGGGCTGTACATGCAAGAAACCCTTCAAACATCTCACAGCTGAAAGAATTCTGCATTGAGGAGTGGGGCAAACTTTCTTCAGACCGATGTCAGAGACTGATAGATGGCTACAAGAAGCGTCTCACTGCAGTTATTTCAGCCAAAGGGGGTAACACTAGCTATAAGGGGGTAGGGTGTCCTAACTTTTTCCTCAGTTAGAATATGCATTTTTGTAGAATTACATTTACAGAAGATCTTGAAAAGTCTTTTCTTCAGTTTTAATTGTTTAGTTATATTCCTATAATCTCTCAGTATTGTTGAAATTGAGATTAAATATCTATATATATCCAAACATGTTACAAAAGTACACAGGCTTTCATAGGGTGTCCTAATATTTTCACATGACTGTACAACTTCATCTTATGTATCTTGAGAACGAAAATTTAAATGAAAACATTACAATAAATACTAATAGATTACCATACAATAAAACCGTTAATAAAAGCTATTTTGGATGGTAAACTCTCTATCATATGCATTTAAATATTTCCGTACCTCAAATGAAAAAATAAGTTGTGGATGGGAACAGTTTCGACTTTTCGTTATTTTATCAAATGAACGTTCATAAAACGTACACCGAAAGAGAAACGTAAAACTTTGACATTCGATGTACACCTTTATTTTGTAGATGACTTGAGAGAAAATATTTGGTTTTTAAATTAGTAACATCATTTGCCATCTTAACAAACAGGAGATGCCACTCTGGAAAGATTTTAAGGTCTACTTTTCGAAAAATCTCAAGTTATCACTCAGTTTATTTCATTGTGGTTTGTCCATGTATTCTCTAAGTATCGTAGTCAGCTATACTTAATATCAGAAAACGTAATCATATGTATACGTTTCTTGCGAAATTCATACTTTTACCATCATGGATTTCTTTAAAAATATAGATTCACGATATCTTAATATTTGTAAGAAATATATTTGGGTTATTTTGCTTAAATTACCACTCCATAAAAACTAATTATACTGTTATCAAGTCACTTAGAGTTTATATTACGTTAGTATAGTTTTCATCCACTGCTGAGATGTACAACTGAATAATTGTCATTACAATTCCGAAGTTACGCCATATTTAAATGTAATATTACGAATACAAAACGATTACTTTATTTTTTCTATCTACTTTGGTTATTATTATTAGAACTGGTATGTCTCGTGTAACACAAAGCAGCTGTAACTGATCCTCAAAAAACCGAAACAATGAGCTGAATACACAACAAGATATTGTGATGTTGTTCAAAAAACACTGATATTAAATGCTTACCTTCGTATATCAAATGACTGTATAACCAATAGTAAGTATAGGTTAATACGTACCTGTTTTTGTTTTCCGACGACGACATAGTCGTTTTAATCCTTAAAAGGTATGCTTTGCAAGTGTACTTACTTATTTAATGTGGTTAACTAATATTTTATCAGAATACAAGTAAACCAGAAATGACGTTTATATCTTTACTGATTTAAAACCTTGCAATATCTTCCTAATAGGTACTTCATGTTTACGGGTGTGGCTTATCCTGGCTTCCAATCTCACTTGATTTAAACACTTGTTGTGTCTTTCTTAGAGTAACTTGATGTTTATAGATGTGGCTTATCCTGGTTTCCAATCTCACTTGATTTAAACACTTATTGTGTCTTTCTTAGAGTAACTTGATGTTTATAGATGTGGCTTATCCTGGTTTCCAATCTCACTTGATTTAAACACTTATTGTGTCTTTCTTAGAATTACTTCATGTTTACGGGTGTGGCTTATCCTGGCTTCCAATCTCACGTGATTTAAATCCTTGTTGTGTCCTTCTTAGAGTAACTTGATGTTTATAAATGTGGCTTATCCTGGCTTCCAATTTCACGTGATTTAAATCCTTGTTGTGCCCTTCTTAGAGTAACTTGATGTTTATAAATGTGGCTTATCCTGGCTTCCAATTTCACGTGATTTAAATCCTTGTTGTGCCCTTCTTATAGTAACTTGATGTTTATAGATGTGGCTTATCCTGGTTTCCAATCTCACTTGATTTAAACACTTATAGTGTCCTTCTTAGAGTTACTTGAAGTTTATAGGTGTGGCTTATCCTGGCTTCCAATCTCACTTGATTTAAACCCTTGTTGTGCCCTTCTTAGAGTTACTTGAAGTTTATAGGTGTGGCTTATCCTGGCTTCCAATCTCACTTGATTTAAATCCTTGCTGTATCCTTCTTAGGGTTACTTGATGTTTATAGGTGTAACTTATTCTGGCTTCCAATCTCACCTGATTTGAGCCTTTGTGACTTCTCCCTCTTGGGTTACTTGTAAATAATCCATACATTTTACACGAGTTTAAGAATGCAGCGACATGGTTATTGTGTGAAATGTTACAGGACAGAACTCACAACTTGTAATTTACATCACGTGATATCACAATAAGGAGGGAATACTGAACATGTCATTCACAATCCAAGTGTGTAGTTCAAAACTGCCATTGACGGAGTTGTCACAAATATAAAATGTAAGATATATATAAAAATAATCGTAATGTATAACATAAAGCGCTTCTTAGCTTAAACTATAATAGTGATTTTGTAAAACATGTTCATGAAAAACTTCTATAAAATTATCAGTTTTTAATATTCACTTGATCTTCACTTTTAGAGGATAAATGAATATAATTACCTGCAACAGTCATAGAGGACATTAATGTCTACAATACGTTATAAATGTCACTTTATCCACAATCCCCTCCAAAGAAAGTTAGAACAACAGAAAATATGAACAGGAACAAAAATGAACAGAACAACTTTTGCTGTAATATGGGGAAAAAGCGAAGATTATTTTAATAATAATTTGTGTCCTTAGTTCACTAAGCCTAACCGTTGTCAACAACAATGGAATACTTTGAAATCATCTCCCAAGCACCCGGCGAGAAATAGTCCAGCTTCCGTAGTTAATTCACTGTTTATCAAAAATAATATTCGAACAGTAGGCTTAATAAATGAAAAACAAGTTTACTATTTATTGTAAAAAGGTTTTGGCATTCTTACTTGAAAGACTTGTTCATTACTACACGAAACCATTTTTATAGGAAGGAAAAACGAATATCGTACGTTTTACAGAAATAAACCAATAAGATAACAGAATAACACAATATCGTGTGTACAGTTAACACTCCTACGAAAAGACGTTTCTAGTCCTGATTTCTCCAAGCCCGTTCCCCTGGCTGTGGTTTCGCTAGATAGTAGATAGGGACAGTGGGAATCTCGTTAATCCATTCATTAATGGATTTAAATGGCAATTTCATTTAAATACAAAATTATTAGCCTAATATTAATAACCTTTCAAGTTGCTCTGGGGCCCCACTTTTCGTAGGAGTGTTAATGAAAAACCACAGTAAATATAACAAACTGTCAGAAACCTTGACATGCGCACTAATGTGTAGACATTAGTTATATGAAGACTTTGTGTTTCCCATTTATTAAGGTTTTGCATTACATAGATCCTAAGCATTAGACATAAACTATCCGTATATTTCCATTTTTAAATTTTGTCCCACCCCAAGTGCATATTTTATGTAACAGGTGCATTAACCGCTTTAATATCCTTATAAATAAGTTACTTACAAACAAATGTTCAAAGATTACGTAAAATATGTTAAACCAAAATAAATAACATATCAAAGTTTTAAGCATCTTCTAAATTAGGCATGTTACTATCATAATTTTAATACTTCTATGAAAGAACGTTTCACGTTTTAATAATACAAAACCTAACAAGGCCCAGCATAACAAAGTAGTTAAGGCACTCGACTGGTAATCCGAGGGTCGTGGGTTCGAATCCCCGTTACACCAAGCATGCTCGCCCTTTCAGCCGTAGGGGCGTTATAAGTGTCGGCCAATCCCACTATTCGTTGGTAAAATAGTAACCCAAGAATTGGCAGTGGGTGGTGATGACTAGCTGTCTTCTCTCTAGTCTTAGTCTGCTAAATGAGGGACGGCTCGCGCACATAGCCCTAGTGTAGCTTTGCACGAAATTAAAAAAACAACAAACAAAACCAAATACCTGATCTCCATATTACAAGGTACAGAGTTCACCAAGTACACTGTTTTAATTTTATCTTGAACGACTTGAAAGTTTTTAATACAAAAAAACAACAAAAAACGTGTATAACTTCTAACATCGTCTTGGCTTTATTCATACTCTGTCAGAAGTACCGTTGTCCAAATCACCATGAAGTCCTGCAACGAATAAAGAAAAGTATCTTAAAAACTATTTCTCCACAATACTAGTATATATTATTAACAACTATTTCTCCACAATACTAGTATATGTTATTAACAACTATTTCTCCACAATACTAGTATATGTTATTAACAACTATTTCTCCACAATACTAGTATATGTCATTAACAACTATTTCTCCACAATACTAGTATATGTTGTTAACAACTATTTCTCCACAATATAGTATATGTAATTAACAACTATTTCTCCACAATACTAGTATATGTTATTAACAACTATTTCTCCACAATACTAGTATATGTTATTAACAACTATTTCTCCACAATACTAGTATATGCTATTTTTTATTACATCACACATTATTCGTCAGTTTCATTCTTTTCTCTCCCTAAGAAATTATTTGTTCCAACATAGGTGTCATTACTGTAAGAAGTTATCTGACGTAGTAAGAAACGTGTTCATTATTTCATTTCCTGAGAAAAGCTTCTTTTGAATTACTGAACTTCTACAAATACTTAAATGTTTTCTTATCTTTATTAAGTATACAGTCCTTGGTGGATTTTAACCTGCTAATTTTAAGAAAATTTAATTCGCTAACGAAATTTCTAGTAAGGAAGCAATAGGGCACAAAACAACATTGTTTTTTTATTTTAATTGTCATTTATTTGTTATAACAATATTCTACCTCTTGTATGCCTCCAGAAGAAGGACGGTGAATTATTCGAAAGTGTTGAAATATGGGTCTCGTTTGAAAATCATCTTCTTTCAGTTAATGTTTTCTTTGATTTAAGCGCAATACTGTACTATGTGTTACCTTCACTATGAACATTATTGGGATCAAACCCCAAATTTTAACGTTGTAAGCCCACTCCCGCCTTACTGCTGAGCCACAGTGGCAGTGTACTTCAATTAAAAAAAGAAAATAAACGTGGGTACATATTTCTAGGTATCTACAACCAACAAGTCCGGTAAATTTGTGCAAATGCATTCACTCTCGTGTGTTTATTTCTTTCGAATTTCTCGCAAAGCTACACGAGGGCTATCTGCGCTAGCCATTTCTAATTAAGCAGTGTAAGAATAGAGGGAAGGCAGCTATTTATCACCTCTCACTACCAATTCTTATACTACTCTTCTATCAAGGATAATGAGATTGATCGTTACTTATAACGCCCCCACGGCTGAAAGGACAAACATGTTTCGTGTGAGAGGAATTCGAACCCGCGACACTCAGATTAAGAGTCGACCGCTCTAACAATCTGGCTGTGCTGGGCAACACCCATGCGTAAAGGGTGTGTTTTGGAGATAAACGTCGTATCTTCATACACGTTTCAGAAAATATATATTGATATATATATATATATATATATATATTTAATTTCATCCATGGAATAAAAATATCACGAACTTCTGCTTATTTCTATAATATTAGTCTCTACTCACATGAGAGTGAGGTAATAGCGCCATATTGGAACATCACTCATTGGCTACAAACCAAACAAATCTGAACTGAGATTGACTTTATTGTTATTCAACTGAAGTATTTATAATACCAACATAATGTTGCCTGTTACACACTTTTATGTTTTCAGTGTTTTCTCGATGCGATGCACCTAACAATTTTTAAGTAACAAAAACTGTATTTTTTTTTCGTTTGTGCACTTTATAGAAATCCAGTTTTGTTTGTTTCTTTTATTGAATTTCGCGCAAAGCCACGCGAGGGCTATCTGCGTTTAGCCGTCTCTAATTCTGAATTAACAGACTAGAGGTAGTCAACAGCATTTACTTTTGAACTTCTCTTTATCAGCGAATCGTGGGGTTGACCGTCGTATTAAAACGTCCCCAGGGCTGAAAGAGTAACCATGTTTAGTGACGGGATTAGATACCACGACTCGTAGATTGATTTTACCATCGGGCCAATTACATCTCATAAAGTTTTAAAACTGTATTCTCTGTTTTTCTATGATATTCTGAAGTTTCCTATGTAAAAATAACAGAATCAAACTACGAGCATGAGAACAGTTGAATATACTTAATATGGATCCCGATGTTATGTGAACAAATATTAATAATAGGACACAAGCAATAAATAGAAATACATGCAGGTTACTTAAGAAGTTATGTAACATCTTTTACTTCACTGAATTCTACTACACATAATAAGTTATGTATCAATCAGTTCAGTAGAATGTATGAAGTATCATTCTAACAAAATATATGATCGTTTAAAATTCACTGGACTATATAGAATGATCAATTAGTTCAGTATCATGAAACTATCATAATACCACACTACACATGGATGGCACAGTAAGAAACGAAGCCACTTTATAATGTGTGATAAGAAGGAAGCACGTAACAATTCCAATCCCAAACATAAAAACGTGTTTTGACTGATATAAATTGGTTGATTTGACAATGAAATATTAAGTTGCAACAAAAGTAAATCTACAGGAAAATATGCAATGAACATTTTATATCAATATAATTAAAGTAAGAAGATTTAGTCAATATAACTCATGAGAGTCACGTAATTCTTTACTTTAAAATACACGTTATAGAAAAGCGTCTTTCGTTCAAAATGAAAAGTTTGTAATTCTTAGTTGGAGACATTGTCTTAAACCTACAATATGATACTGTACTAGAATTGAGACTACCGCTACTAACAGCTTTTTGGGACGTTATCACTTTGCTTGTAGAAATAAAAACTGTGTATATGTAAAGGTATCTAACTTGTAATCATTTCCTGATAATAAAAAATACCATTGGTAGCTTACACACGAATAACTAAAATTGCTAAACAGTTATGAAAGCCCATAAATAACTTAAAACTTATTTGTTTTAACCTCTGTAAGTCTTAACATACCGTAATTTAAACTCATACAGGTCGTCCAGAAAAGCGCGAGGTAACTCCGCCATTTTGTATCATTGGTCATCCATTACCCACAGAAACTGTTGGGTTAAAATTATTTAATTTTTCTATATTTTTGAATACCGCAATTTCTTAAATTAGCTGTGAGGAAGACTAAATACATATGAAATTAATAATCCAGTAATATTAGCATATGACGAATAATAAAAATTGTAAGTCATCTAGTTATTTACAAACACTTTTTTTTTATGTTATCAACATATTTAGCTGCGATAGTTTTTAGGTTCCGACTTGTTCATACTGCGCAAAGATAAATCTGCTGAACTGATTTTATCAAAGGTCAAATTACAAATTCCTACTTTCACGTATACAGCACACAAAAATGTCACTTCTACGCTTAGCACTCAGGAAGTAATGGAATGAATGTTTCGAGGACCATAACACTTACGTCATCATTAGTCTAGACATAATTGATCACGAAGAGACTTCCGCTTTATCAGAAGATTGTAGATAATGCTGAAGTGGGTATCTGCAAACAGTCCCAGACTGTCTGCTCAGACGTTACACATGATCAGGGAGAAAAGCAGACTGTTTTACAGATCCAACAACTACTTCGACTACGTTTTTCCTTGAAATCATTTTTAACCACGAACAGCGACCCCTACGAAAACAGTAACGATAACTCAAAAAAACTGTATCACGCGGTCAACATCTAGCTCGTCTGTACTACAGTACCACGTAAATGTTTGCTCCACCTCAACCCCTTCTTTGGTAGTGTCTGACAGGACATAACTGAAGAAAGACGCATACTGAATGTAACTTATAGAAATAACTTATAACATTTATTATTAAAAAATTAAATTAATAGTTCTTAGTTGCCTAAGTAGGCTTTGGCGCCAGCCTCAACGTATAGCTTTATTCACCATTAACAGACGCGAAAATACCTCTACAGTTGCTCATCGGAATCAAGGTCAATGCCAACTCAAGTAACACGCGCACAGATGGCGCTAAAATATAAGGAGAACGCTGTTAGAAAAGCTTCTACAGCGCTTGCGCAAAATATATGTCGTTGATTTCACCAACCAGAAACGCTAACTCCTACTTTGAATAGTCATATATCAACAGGAGAGCCTAACAGTGCATTTAATTGCATAGTTGGCGGGAAAAGTACAACTTCTAGTAACTAATAAAAATATCAGTCTTATATGTGCGATTTGTTAATATTGAATATAACATTCTTTTTAAACATTTCATGTCAATTTTATATCAAGAAGCATCTATGCAAGTTCAAAAGCTGTCATAAAATCATTATCAATTTTTTTTTTGTATATACTTCACTTACGTTTGTTTCGAGTACAAGATAAAAAATCTACAATGCTTAGTGGGTTGCATTTTACTTCTTATTATAGAGATGGTGTTTTTCAACTTGTCTTGCAAAGTAACTAACTCTCTCAATATAAAACATTCCAAATTTAGCAAAGATAAAATATTTAGAAACGCTTCTTTCACTAATTATCTCTTTCGAGTACACAACTGAAAATAGTTCGTCAACACAAAGAAAGCAAAATTACTTCGGCATTAGATAGTTTCAACCTGAACTTTATCGCACGTGACACATGATATAGAAGCTCAATGTTGTGGTTTTTCTATCCCTACTTTACAAGTGTTAACCAAAGTGAGATCATCCAGTCAGTAGTACCCGCCGCCTACATGGCTGCTCTTAATTGACTGTAAAGGTTATAAACGCCCGACAACTAAAAATGTACGGTGCAATCAGTGGAATATGGTCACTGTAATGGGACATTTCACACACACACAGAGACCAGTACACTGAACGTCTGTTCAAAATATGATAAAACAAGCTACTTAGGGACCTTCATGTAAATTACCATTTATAATGTAAGGTAAATGTTAAAGCATTTTCAATTTTTGGACATTAATTTGCAAACAATTTTTGAGGGTGTTGCCAAGAGGTTAACATGTTCGTATTACGAACTTGAGTGATTAACTCTTACTAAAGACGGCCTACACAACCTTTCACAGCACACACTAACAACTGTATTTCAAGTGTATAGTTCAAAAGAGGACCAAAGAAGATGCAATCCTCCCTTCCCATCAAACAAACAGTTGTGGTTAAAAACTTAACATTCATAACTGTCTAAAACAAAATAACTGATGCTGCTGACAAACACAGGTTATGTACAACTTTAGGTAACCTTGCAACCTGAATCTGTTTTAAAAGGTTTCGTGACCTCATAGAAGAACCTCCCACCCAAACCTACCAAACATTGTGGATCTACTCCTTCACAAAGTTTGTTCAAAATAATTTAGTAATGATAGATACCATAAAAGAATTGTATAGTACTCTCATACGGAATTTGTAGAACGTAAAATAAAACACAAAAAAGACCAGTTTCACTAGATTTTTATATTAATTGCATTGCGTTGATCATTTTCGGCTCTCAAAAAATACGACATTGTGCCCGTACGTTCGTCGTTCTCAACGGAAACAAACCATTTTTAGCAGAACAATGAGAAATAATATTATTCATAAGCCTACAAAGTTTCATTAAACTCCAATAATTTTTGACTGGGTTATAGAGCAAAAATAGTCTTAGAAACCATTCCCCATGTTAACAAATAGGATTTTTTTTTTTAATTTTAGTAATTTTGCTGTGACTCTGACCCTCCAAAACCTAATCACTTCTATGTTGGGTCATGAATCAAGTGTATATCAAATTTCGTCCAAGTCCACTTAGCCATTTTCGAGAAACCTTGCACATAAGGTTGACAAAAACAACAACAATAACAAATGTTTGTTAGCCTGCACAATGTGCTATCTGGGCTGTGCCCATATAAGGAATTGAACTCCAAATTTTTACCTTTATAAGTCCTTAAGCTTTCTATTGAGCCACCAGGGACCAGGTTAATAATAACGACTGGTGATTGTACACGTAACAGTTTTTGCAAAAACGTATATCTTTGAAGTGTTACTTAAAAATAATTTAGTATAGCTATATGTACATCTGTAATGTCAGTTTTAACATATGTTTCTCAATAACCCTTAACTTTCGTACCTCTTCCTTCTGTTTTTCTTTTCGACCTCTGCTCAAAAATAACATTGCAGAAAAAAATTTAAAACTCAAGAAAGGCCTGTTATAAAGTGTTTACAAAAACGATCCAAAAGTATCTCTTGCCAAATTTTCATCTACTTCAAAACTGAACTGGGATTTATTTTAACGTTTGTATTAAGCTTATTTAATATTTGAATGAACAAGTTTTTTTTTTTAAAGAAATCTGTTAGAACATGAAAATTATTGTTTTCAATTGTTCAATATTGTAGAATATTACTACTGGTCTTTCAACAGTATTTGGTTTGGCTTGTTTTGAATTTCGCGCAAAGCTAGCCGTCCATGATTTAGCAGTGTAAGACGAGAGAGAAGGCAGCTTGTCATCACCACCCACCACCAACTCTTGGGCTAATCTTTTTACCAACGAATAATGGGATTGACCGCAAGTTATAACGCTCCCACGGCTGAAATGGCGAGCATATTTTGGTGTGGCGGTAACTCGAACCCGCGATCCTCAGATTAATATCAGTAATTCCTGAAAAGTCAGTTAATGCCTAACTTAAAAATTAAAATTAAGTCCTCGAAGTTGCTCGAATTGTTCAGTTCATTTATGAATAAACTGACAAGTTGTCTTATGACCGTGTCATCCATTTATTACTATGGTTCACGAAAAGCAATCAAACAAAAATTCCTCTCATAAAATTAAATATAAAGGTATAAGGATTCAATTGTCAGAAGTATTGCTGAAGTCCTCTAAATAATTCCTATAGTTCACAGGATGAAAAAAATAGTAAAACATTTTTCAAGCAAAGAGAGACATGTTTCGTAAAACAGGAAACAGTAACTAAATGTATGGATATATACACTTATATAAAGAGACAGAAGACAAGAGAAGTTTGAAGTAACTATACCAATTCGAAGAAAATGTGGTGAGTGCGAATTTAGTATTATCAACATACCTAAGCCTACGGATTTACAACGATAAAAAAATCAGGGGGTCGATTCCCCTCATTGCGCTCAGCAGATAGCCCGATGTCGCTTTGCTATGAGAAAACACACACCAACATACCTGTGTAACATGGAAACAAAAAGGAGTGTTCATGAGTTATCCAAATTGTAACAATACACTTTTTATTTTGTATAAAGAATGTGTAGTTAATGGAAACTTTAATCAACAATGACACAAAAAACACGTCCCAAGAAAGAACGGTATGGCCAGACAGATTGAAAAGGACTTGTTTGTTTTTTTAAGTTTTGTGCAAAGCTATTATATAAGGACTGTCTGAGCATAACTGTCCTTAATTTTAAACTGATAGATGAAAAAGAAATTAACCGGTCAGAAGTGTTCTTTACCGAATGTTGTGCTGAGCGTGTTATTGCGACAAGGGGACGCGAATCATGAACCTTGCGATTCACAGTTGTACACACTGACTACGTAACCGCGTTCGGTGCAAAGAAGAAACGGAATACCTCAAAAAGTGCCAAAGATATCTGAAAATGTATCTTTTCAAACAATTAAAAATTACACGCTCAAATTCACTTAAACTTCTGTTCATTTCTTTGATATTTGATGAAATGTAGTCTTTTTTTTTTTTTTTTTCCAGTTACAGGCCTTTCCTACTTTGTACAAATATAGAGTAAGGTATTTCTATTATTTTTGTTTTCTGTCTGGCTATGAAGCATATGTTAAAACCGTTTAGGGACCACATAACAAATAATATTTATTCATTACCTACAAAATATTTGTCGTTACACCACCTTTACATTTGACTTGTAGTTTAGTTTCACTTTGTGAGGTTATAAAGCATTCTTGCTCTGTAGTAGAATACAGTTGGAACGTAAATAAACATCATGTCATACGTAATGAAACGTTTATTCACTTCTACTATGTCCATACAGATTCGTGCTAGGCAACATCTGATATAAACGTTTCGAATGTACATATGAAGACAAATTAACATAAAGTGAACATTCATATAAAGGCGTGATATTAAAAAGTAGAACCAAATGATATAAAAGGGCGAACTTTCTAAAAATGAAATTTAAAAAAAGGTAAATTAAATAAAACAAAAATAGAAACTTTTGGTCCCCTTTATATATTTATATATATTCCTCTTCTTGCTTGTTACAGTTACAATCCACTTTTATATTACAATTTACAGGGTATATGTGCACTTTTATATTACAATTTTACAGGGTATGTGTGCACTTTTATATTACAATTTTACAGGGTATATGTGCACTTTTATATTACAATTTTACAGGGTATATGTGCACTTTTATATTACAATTTACAGGGTATATGTGCACTTTTATATTACAATTTTACATGGGTGATTTCTTTAAATTCACTTTTCTGTATTCGTAAAATATTTTGATTGGGCATCACTACTTTTTTATTTCAAGTTTAACATTAATTAAAATAAGTTTCACGCGAAGAAGGGTTTGAACCTCGGTTATAAGCACAGATGCAGTTTAGAACATTATACAGTTCTTTCATTACAGATTTTCCAGTAACATTCCCTAGGTTATTAACTTCTTTTACGCTGGTCCTCCTTTCATAACCATATAAGAAGAAAAATAGCAGTAATTTTGCCGGTTTCTGATCGTTTTCGTGAATTTAAAACATGTGAAACTTGTATGTTTAATGCAACCTAATAAAAACATAAGAACAGTGGGATTCAAACGTTTGAAGTGGCTGTGACAACACTCTGAATTTGGCAAAAAGTTTGGTTCTATATATAGTGTTTCGTTATTCTTCTAATTTGGATAGAGTCACTATAGTGGTGCTCGATAGAGTTAGCTACACATATATAAACGTTTGTTTGGTGTTTTATTTTAATTGAAAATATCTTATATCTATCATCTTATAAGATTGTTGAACGTCTAGAATTATATGTAATAAGGGTTCAGACATATACTCAACATGTTTCTCTTCCATATTATCAGCAAATTAATTAAGATTAATGCTATAGTAATGAACCATTTCGAATGATATTTGTTGAGTTTTTGAGACTATATTTTTAACAAATGCTAACCTTTCAAACAACTTTCATCAACTTCAAAGACCTACATGATTCACAATAAATGCATGGCCCAGCATGCCCAAGCGTGTTAAGGCGTTCGACTCGTAACCCGAGAATCGCGGATCCGAATCCCCGTCGCACCAAATGTGCTCGCCTTTTCAGCCGTGGGGGCGTTATAATGTGACGATCAATCCCAGTATTCGTTTGTAAAAGAGTAGCTCAAGAGTTGGCGGTGGGTGGTGATGACTAGCTGCCTTCCCTCTAGTCTTACACTGCTAAGTTAGGGACGGCTAGCGCAGATAGTCCTCAAGTAGCTTTGTGTGAAATTCCAAAACAAACAAACAACACATTAAATGCAACACAAAGTAAAATTATTACTTATTTCTCGAAAAGCAAATTTAGCACAAATAAAAAACAAAACAAATATAGATTTAATCAAAAATAAAAATAAATAAAACTTTATTGAAAATATAATTATTATAACTGGCAGTAATTAAAATTATAGAAGTACGAAAAGAAGATGAACAGTTGTTCTTAAGCACGCTCAAGACAATTATTTAATTCTTAATACTAACAATTTTGACTTCAAGCTTACATCAGATGATACAAAGAAGTAATAATTGTAATTCATTACCAATTTTTGACAGTATTCCATTCACTGAACTTGTTATCTATTGATTTCTGTTGTTGAGAGGGTTCTTTTAGATTATTCGGTAAAAAGAACAATACCTAGTCCAATATTTAATGCTAAAGAAATAATTATATTTATTCAAC
Source organism: Tachypleus tridentatus (assembly GCF_004210375.1). Classification (NCBI taxonomy): domain Eukaryota; kingdom Metazoa; phylum Arthropoda; class Merostomata; order Xiphosura; family Limulidae; genus Tachypleus; species Tachypleus tridentatus. The sequence goes on from NC_134836.1 coordinate 36,688,233, forward strand.
TATAAATTTACATGTTAACAATTGTTCCTGATAGGCTTACGTCGGCATCAAATACTAATATAACAATTTCACTTATTTCGTAGGCATTTTCTTCTATCCTTTGTACTTTGTTGAAACATAAGTTTTTTCAAGGCTTCTATGTCTTTGAGAATGTTCTCGTGTTTTTGAACTGTGGATCGCCTGGCCATACGACATATTAGTGTTGCATCTTCAACATCAATATTATGAAATATTTCATTCGTGAGCTCTAAATCATGATGTTCACCAGTAAAGATATGTTGGTGTTTGATGAACAAGTTATGTCATCTGTGTCTTTGGTCATCTCCGGTAATGAGATTGTTAATTCCCCTTATGTAAAGATTTGACATCAAACTTTATACAACTTTGTTTCTTATGTGAATACTCAGGGTGATATTTTATGTTCTGTCCGGATCTGACACGGATTTAACGATTTGTTGTGTTCATGTGATATTTTATGTTCTGTCCGGATCTGACACGGATTTAACGATTTGTTGTGTTCATGGCTCTGATGATGACACTCTATTCTTCTGATCCACGAGAGTTCTTCCAACCACATAATCCCTTAGCATAGGTTTGACTCTTTGGTTCTACCACGTTCTAGATACTAAATCAGAAATATTTCGTTATATTACCTAGCATAAGTAATTAACCTTTAAAGTGCACTAATAACTGTCGATCTTATTGTCACTAGAAGTTCAGGTTCAGGTGTTGTAAATATCATGGAATACACAGAGGGATCTTTGTCAAAAACTATAAAGCTGTTTGAAGCAAGTCTAGCTCCACCATTTGTGTTTCTTAATGAAGTGTATTCCCTCTTTTTGGATGTCAATTAACTTCACACAAAGTTGTGCAGAAAAGCTTCCCATAGTAATGACGAATTCAAACTTTCCTCTCCTGAAACTTAATGACCACTTACTGTTTGCATCATATATCCCATCTCCATGTTCCCATGGGCTGATTTATTTATATAACAAACTTCATGTTTCAGTTGGGAAGCATTTCAAATTGAACTTCGCCCCATAAATTCATTTAATTCGTGTTTTTAATGTTTAATTAGCTCTTTGTTGTTTCTATGACTTGTTTTTTGGTTTATTACCATTTATTGATTCACCACAGGTTCGGCTGTAATTTACAAGTTTTACACATAGCATCCCACCCTTTTTCTTAAACCTTTGGAACAATTTATATTTATTAAAGACTTTTGTCTCCATTTCCTGGCAATATGTCCTATTAAGTTGCAGTAGAAAATATACTGTGCTATAGTTTATTTCTTCATTTCTGAGTAGTCAGTTGTCAAATTATTCCCTGTCAGAAGTGTATGTTTTCACACAATTTGACCTGATTATCTAAAAAATACTGGTGTTTCTAGTTCTTAGTCTACAACGTTAATTGCTTCAAGACTGTTTAAGTCTAATTCGTATACTGTAGACCACTATGGCATCAATGAATTGGTCACATGTCAACGAATTTAACATCTCGCGTGAAGCATCTGTAATAGATATTTCCAAACGAGCCTTCCACATCTTCACTTCTGCTCCTAAAATCTGCTTTAGAAACTCCTTTCTGGTGTGCTGTTCCAAATCTATTTCATAAGGTAGCTATTGTTTGGTAGTTGTTACGATTTTCTGTAAGAAGGCTTCTTAATGATGTAAAAGTTGGTCATTTTCAATGCGTGATGAAGAAGGTGTTGTTCATTACTCCATCTTATATTTACCCAGACATTCTTTCAAAAGGCTCCTGATATGCCTCCCATAACACTTCCCAATAATTTTTGATAAAATAATATCGTTGAACTGGTATTTTTAATTAACTAACTCGGTGAAGTGGCGTGTTGCTCGAGCAGTACGACAGTAAGTGTAGACTGTATTAGTTCTCATATTTAATATACCATAGTTAATGATATCTGAGGTCAGCACTACTGAACAAATACGGACAAAGGTGTGCCTGGTTTGATCCTTGCATCATTCACTGATTCCGTTTACAGATGTTTTGTCATAACGTTCACATCTTGTGTTATTTATGTTATTGACGTCCTTTAGACCTTCAGTTTTGTGGTTATAATCGTCCAGTACATTTTCCATGGTTTCCTCAACTTGCCTTTGATCAAATTAATGTTTGTTCATAATTCTTTTGTACATACCATGTCTTTTAACTCTTCTCTCTTTCTTCGTGATTATCTTTCCACTGTTGCCTCCCCCCAGTGTCACGGCAGTATGTCTACAAACTTACACTGCTAGAAACCGGGTTTCGATACCCATGGTGGGCAGAACACGTTGTGTAGCTTTGTGCTTAATTCCTAATAATCAATCAAAACTTTCCACTGTTTCATGACTTCTAGTAAAATTTCTATCTCGCTTCGAGTACATCTATCATCTTAAAATTTAATTTTGGTTACATTTTATTTCTACCAAAATAATCCCACTACTGAAAACAATGTTCTCACAGTGTGAATTACTGGGTAGCTTCCTTTGAATTATTAGGTAAAACAGAAGAACACTAAGTTAGTTTTTAACGATAAATTTAGGCTTCAAATTATTAAAATTGAAACTCATGCTCTTCTTACTGGCAGCAATTAAAAACTTGATTTCAGTTTGTTCAGTAAGAATCGACGGTGAAAAAGTTGCTTTTTGTTTACATCTGTACGTACAAAGATTGTTTCTCAGCTGACCTATTTCGATTATTAATAAATCTTTTTTATATTTAAATTAACATGATTTAAAAATCATTCATTTTTCCTTATATCTAACTTATTACTCTGTTATAAAAAGTTGTAAGCATTATTTGTTACTTTATTCAAACTAAACAAAATGTAAGTCTCCGTATCAGAAATGTTCGCGCAAAGCAATGTAAACTGCTTGGTGTTCCCGTCTCTAATTTGGAGCTGGTAGGCTAGAGGGAAGATAACTAGTCTCCACCTTTTTCTTTTCGGCTATTTTAATCAAATAGGGGGATATGACCGTAACTCTTATTGTGGCCCAACGTTTCCAAAGTACAGAGCGCATGTTTAAAGAAAAACCATGAACTCTTAAATTTGCATATCGAGTAGGCTTTCCACTAGGCCCCTTCTGGCCAAATTTTGTAATAAAATTATTACATTAAATATGCACTGTAATTATACCATTTTACCAAGAAAATTTTAACAGCATTCCTTAAAATAAAACAGAACATATCACTATTGTGCATTGCATGAAAGGGTTCGTTTTTAATGTGTCAAAAGTCTGTTATCAGATAAACGTTTACTTTCTAACATCGTAAGTCTGATAAAGAGTTAAAAAAATAAGAAACACATGTGAAATCGGCTAAAAACTATAAGTCACTATTTACACACTTTACACAAATCAATGTGTTTACATTTCAAATTATCATAATATATGCAAGTGTCATATCGCTTTAACATTTAACTTAGAAAATATCAACGAATAAGATATAACTGTAACTTGTTAATAATATAGACGAGCTTAAATAAAATTCCGTGTATGCTGGAAGATACTGTTTAATGTTAAAAGATTTTTATTTTTTCCACGGTGGCCAGGAGAATATTTTAAATACATATATAATACGATCAGCTGCCAACATGCCATCATGTTCGGTGAATAAAACACACCGGTTCGATTAACAATAATCTATCCGTTACTCGTCAAAACTGTTTTATCGAATTACTTAAAAATATTGCTCGTAAACTGATGCAATAACTTCATGCCATATTGTAAATGAAACCATACAGAACTATGTAGTTTAACATATGATTAAATCGTAGGTGTGTTATAAGCACGACAGTCAGATTCTATTGCTCGGTGAGACAAGACAAATTTATGAGTTGGCGGTACGTACTTTGATTAGTTGTCTACTCTTAAATCTACTAATTCAAGATTAGCATGATCTTAATGAGAAGATTTAGGTGATCTGGATTAAAGATAATCAAGAAGGAATCCTCAGTAGCTGCTACACTTGAAATTCGATTAGGCAAGATTAGAGTAAATTAATGTGAGACCATTTTATCAGTTTTATTAGCTATATGTTTGTGCGCCAGCAATACCAAACGTGAGGCGTGCGTATAACCGATTCGACTTTACTACTCATCAGGATCTCCAGCCTTTTAGGCAAGATTAGAGTAAATTAATTTATAAGATCTTGGGCGTGGTCAAATACATCAACTGAAAGGGTTTGACCTCCTGAGTCCAAAACTATAATTATATCTCAAATCGGTCAAGAGATTACGGAGTTATAAGCTAAAAGTTTGCATTGAAAAATTCAGAGCTATTCTATAAGCCGCTATATCGGGCAAACAACAATAAAAGAATTTAAATTACGTGTCAACTGCTTTCTGTTCTTTCAAAATGAAATCTCACAAGCTCTCAAAATATTAAACTGAATATTAGGACCACATCCACAAAAGACACAGAATGCGGAAAGCCAGAAGCGGGTAACAACAACCAATCGTTGTTTCTGACAGACCCACGACTTAAAATAGCAGTCACCCACTCTCTATGTCAGAAATGACCAATACCGCGTTAAGTATCTAATAAGGACACGCCTTTTTGGTTAGAAAACTATCAAACCTGAAACTGGAGAGGTGATTATGTTACACATTGGAAAGTAGCCATCAAACATCCATGTAAAGATAAGATTTCTTTGGTATAAAGATATTTAACTAACAGTGTTATATTTGTCAAGAATAATTTTTGAACATATATAATAATTACTGTTTGCGTTACTAGATTTTAAATGGCACAATGCGAAATACTGCTTGTATACTTAAAGAAGAAATTTAAAAAAATAATGTTAATGAGTGATGGCTAATACCAATCCTTCAAAAAGAATGTGAAAAAGACAGTTGGGATTACATTTGTATCATCCCTACATAATAATACAGGCACACTGTGTAGTAGAATGTTAACACACAAAAATACAATAAATTAAATTCAGTTGTGATTAAATAGTTACATATATATATATATATATTGTTATATTAATAATTCCTGTGTTATTATATAAGAATGATGCAAATGCCATCCCTACCATCTTGTTTGTATCATTTTTGAAGGACTGATATCACCCATCACTACATTTTTTGAAAAGTTTTCCATTATTTGTTTGCTGGTTGTTATTTTCTTAATGCAGTGTTTCAATAGACATTGGAAGGTTTTATTTATAATTAAGTTCTAAATACAATGAGGTTCCAAATGTAACATTTATTGTTTATCTATTATTTGTAAATAGTTCATGTTTCACCCTATACTTTAGCTTTTCAAAGGAACACAAAATTTCTAACTTCAAGAGGTAATAGTGACATTGTTCAAAATATAATTAAATTTTTTTCTATTTACTACTAGTTAATAATACTTTAAAACTATGTCAACTCAGTGCATTTGGTTGGCATAATTGTTTTGGTTTTGAGATATCATGTAATAACAAAAGAAAAAGAAGAAACTCAACCTTTTTAATGTGATATTTACAGACATTACCAGAACACGTGACTCAGTCATTACACAGATATTGTTAAAAAAGAAAACTGTATGGTATTGTAAAGTTCTAATGACCTATTGAGGAGATATTTAAAATACCATTTCGATGACAGTCTCAGCTATTTGAACATTAGGCAATGTTACTGTCTGCCTGATAAAAGATTTCTTAAATGAATCATTATGAGCATACGTGTATTTGTGTGTGTATGTGTGTATATTAGTGTTTTCGCTATACTTATTTTTAGCTTATTGTGAACAGTTCAACTCCAAGCCTACAAGGTTTTAATTTATAGGGTTTATCAGAACTGAGTTGATAAATTATAAGTTACCACTTTGTGGTAATAATATACATCAGTTAGAAAAACTGATTAACGTTTACAAGAATTATCAAAATTTCGGTAATAATTCGCAGACTATATCAGAACTGTGATGGGAATTTAAATAAAAAATCAGAACCATGATAATAATTTACAAGGACTTTTAGATGCTATAGTGGATTTTGGAAAGCTATTTACAACATGTACTTAATACATATAAAAATAAATAATCCAGATGTTGTACCCTTAGTTGTTTATGGTTAAAAAACACAAAACAACACCAACGAATCGTCTGCCTATCATCTCTTGATGTACACATTCATGTATATGCGTTTGTGAAGACCAAGATATGGTTACCTATACATATATAATCACACTCTCTAAGTATACTGTGTAGTTACAACTCACAGACGTGAAACAATGCACACAACAGTTTTGTTTTGAATTTATTTACGATTGAGCTTACAGCTTGTTTGAAATTAAGCACAAAGCTACACACTTGCCTGCTGTGTACTGCCCACTACAGACATACAGCTCTGACACTACCGACTAAGAATATTCGCATTTACAGTTTTTACAATAAATCGTACTTGCTGTAAAAGCTGTAACTTACAAAAATGCACATAACAGTAAGTATCGAAACTTATGTCTTCATACAATAATATAGTTAAATCTTTTTATATGAAGTATTATTAATAGTAACATTTATTTATGATGTTTTCTTGTCGAACTTCTTCGAAGCTCTTTATCACGAGCAACAAGAAAAAGTACGAACTAAATATTATAAATAATTACTTTATATTCACATTTTGTACAAAATACATGCATGAGCACGTATGTATGAATATTCGCTAATTCAGTAAAACAATAAAACAAGCACGCATGCCCAGATATCCTAACAATGATGCCTAGATAATCAGTGTCAGGAAGATCGAAGATCACGGTATGGGCGATTCCGTGCATATATACCCCGCCTGCTTTAATAAGATGGAAATAGACTCAAGTTGCCTGCTGGTAACAAACCTGTCCAAGCGCTGCATTCCCGCGCAAGGGGGTGGTCAATAAACTCGGTAAGGCATAGATCATCAAAATATCTGTCGTCACCTGTTCGTTTCTCAGTTGAATTTCGCCAGAATTTTAGTCTGTGAGACCGTATGTGTAACGTATCCGACTTGGTAGGTCACGTTTGTGTTATCTTTTCAACACGCAGATTTAAATAACACAATGTTATATCATAAGCTTATGGTTTTTCATGGTGCTCACGGTTGCGCATGTTAAGTGTATTAATCTATATAAATCTGTTGAAGCAACACTATCGGAAACGCACGATCGCTTGGTTATTATCACCAGCAGAAATGCCGTCCTAGTCCTACGGCCGGATCATTGTGCTAGCAAATACTTGAGAATAAATTTAGAAAAAGTGAACATTAAATTTTTTTTTTTTTTTTCTGAGAAGTACTGCACAGAAAACGTGTTCGGACTGTGCTCTTTCGTCATACGTAATTCCTTGCATCAAAATTATTCAATGTACTCAGCTGAACATTTTCAAAAGTTTTACTGATATAAACTGTAATTCTTTTATGTATTAAAAGTGGTGTCATCTATTAAAAAAAAAATACAAGTTTTGAGGAACTTCAGTTTCTCAGTGTTATATAGGGTGTTCGGAAAGTCACTGTGCAGTTTTGTATGTTAATAAATATATAAGTGCACAGTGACTTTCCGAACACCCTATATTTAAAAATTAATCAAAAAAATGAAGTCGAACCTTCACTTACAGTCCTAGTCAAAGTCGCGTTCATTTTAGGATTGTTTGTTTTTTGAATTTCACACAAAGCTGCACGAGATATATCTGCGCTAGCCATCCCTCATTTATTAGTAAAACTAGTAGGAAGGCAGCTAGTCATCACCACCCACCACCAGCTTTTGGGCTACTCTTTTTACCAACGAATAGTGAGATTGACCGTTTCATTATAAGGTCCACACGGCAGGCAGAAAGGGCGAGCATGTTTGGTGTGACGCGGATTCGAACCTGTGACCCACAGATTGTGCCCTAACCACCCGGTATTTTGGTATGACAATTTACTTTTACTTTCAGTTAAACGTCTACATAAACATAAAGTACTCGGAGACTTTTGAACAAACTTGGTATTTATTAGAGCCATAATATGATAAAAAATATTTGTCACGAAAAAAAAACATCCACTGTATATTATTTTATTGTTTATTGTATGAGGGTTTCTATGGAACTTTGTAATTGTTTTCTAATTCTACTTTTTGCGTTCTTATCCTGCCAGTTTAATAGGGGGTTATTTTTGGATATAGTGTTTTCTATTTTGTTTAAAAACAGTTATATATACAATTTATGTTATCATTTGAAGCAAGAGGGAATAGCCAAGATATGACGTAGAAAATTATAAAACGATAGGATCAATCCACTTTATTCTTATGATAATATGTCTGAGTTACAATTATATATACTTTCATTAAATATTTTTAAAGATATTTAAGTCAAAATTAGTTTCGAGGAGCATTATCTAATTATATGTTAATTTTAAGGCATAACATATATATCCAACTTAGATTTTTTATATATATTCAAATAAGGTGTTCAGTTTTTAAGGGATTTCTCAAATTCTAAATAATTTATCAAGATGTCAAATTCTAGGTTCTTGTTGACAGTTTAGCTATCATATAAAAAAAACATTCTTCAGATATAAATTAAGCAGTATATGTTCTGTATTTATTAATAGTTCATTCGTATATAACACTTTATTAAACGAATTGTCTGTTATATAATGTCAACTGAATTGCTGGAAAGAATTAACGTTATTATTATAAAACCACTTATATATATATCACTTTTTTTTTCTGTAAAACAAACTTTGTATAAATAGTCTATATGCATACGTAACAAGTAATATGAGATAAGAGATAAAATATTAGAAATCTCATAATACACATATCGGTTTTCGTTGTATGCTAACTTTAATGATTGTTGTAAAGTCGTGTTTAATCGCCTATATACTTCTGATGTAATTTATAGAATTAATACAGTTTACTTTTACGTATATGTACACAGCATACTACTTAGTCCTCGTTCTACTTCTAGCTGAATACTTTTTTATTATGACCTGTTTCGTGACAAACTGTAGTCACTTATCAGGTAGAGTTTTAAGGGCAATAACAACAACTGAAATTTGGTTATAATTAAAATAAACACGCGTATTATTCATATATACAAATACATTGCTATTATTCTTCAAGGACCTTAAAAGGCCCACAATAAGGACTAAACTTTGTCCATTAAACATATGTATATCATAAATATGAGCCAGCTCTTACATATAGACATCTTGTGTCTCAAGATTAACCTGAAGATGACCTAAGAATGTCGAAAGGTTGTTCTGTACTTTATTTTAATTAAAGTTTTAATACCCATAATTGAGATACATTTTTACTTCAAGTGCGTTTTTCGTCGTCACGAATTATACACACTTACGTGCGGATGCAGGTTTGACATCTAAAACATATTTCCTCTTTATTCGTTTGTGCATAAATATATAAAACAAATAATTTACGTTACCTTTTCTCAGTAAGTTACGAATGTAAATCCCTTCTTCAAATTGGATTTCGATACCCGCAGTGGGCAGAAAACATATAGCCCATTGTGTAGCTCTGCGTTTAACAATAAAAACTAAAGTAACTTGTTACATTGAAAGAAGTACAGCTGCCACTGAATATAAACCAGTAGTTTAACACCAAGAAACGGGGAAAAATGTGAAGTTCCTCAAATAAGTTTCCAGACAAATATCAATTATGACAACCAGGATGACAGGAAGTTATATATGTCACGCAACCTGAAACATTCCTTTGTAGGGGGTAATGATTCATTACATACATAGGAACACGATTTTGGAAAATACACGGTTAAATAATGCTGTTGATTTCTCTATCTAATTCTATTATAAAAAATAACATGACAAATTGTTCCACTGAACTACAAGTTATCGAATTTATTCAGAAATGTATCAAAATAAGATAGACTACAATATATACTAACATGAATATTCTATTTGCTTCACATTAATCACGAATGCAAAAAAATTACGAAGCGTAAATTCCTGCAAGACGTATCATTTGTAATCTCAATTATATATATATTATGAAACAGATTCAATTAAAATAATGACGGGTGCACATAAAAATTCGTGACAATGTTTTGATTACTGGAAAAACTTGCATAAACTACACAAAAATTGTCTCCGCTTGTCATTACTAATTTTGCACTGATAGATTAGAGGGAAAGCAGACAGTCAGTGTCACCCGTCGCTAACTTTCGAATAATCGAATTTGACCGTCACTTTCATAACGCATTAATGAACCAAAAGTGTAGATCACAGTTTTTTCTTTCGGTAATTGGATGCGAACCAAAGAGCATTATATCGACATGGAGGGGGGGGGGTCTCTAACAGTTAGTAAACACCTGGCCAGGGGACAATCTTCTATAAGTTAAAAAATTGTGGTTTGTCGTTTTAAAAAAATCAATTCTATTTTTAGTTTAGTCTGTCTTGTTCAACGTTGAACTATTGGGTTCAAATGACTAAAAACGTATGCTAGCTAATTTTATTATAAGTAACAGTTCTATTTTCTTTTAATTTGGCGCAAAGCTGCAAGAGGGCTATCTGCGCTAGCCGTTCCTAATTTAGCACTGTAAAACTAGAGGAGAGTCAGCTAGTCGTCACCACTCACTGCCAACTCTTTTAGCAACGAATAGTGAGATTAATCGTCACATTATAACACCACTACGACTGAAAGGGCGAGCATTGTTGGTGTGACTGAGATTCGAACTTGCAACACTCGGATTACTAGTCGATTACTATAACCACCAAGCCGTAACAGTTCTCACCAATGAATTTACTTTAGAATGAGTCCTACAGCATCACTCCTGAATCTTCTTCTGAGGCCCAGCATGGCCAAGTGTGTTAAGGCGTTCGACTCCTAATCTGAGGGTCTCGGGTTCGAATTCTGGTCGCACCAAACATGCTCGCCCTTTCAGCCGTGGGGGCGTTATAATGTGACGGTCAATCCCACTATTCGTTGGTAAAAGAGTAGCCCAAGAGTTAGCGGTAGGTAGTGATGACTAGCTGCCTTCCCTCTAGTCTTACACTGCTAAATTAGGGACGGCTAGCGCAGATAGCCCTCGTGTAGCTTTGCGCGAAATTAAAAAAAAATCTTCTGTGCTTTTTTTATTATTTAAAAGGCTTTACTTTAATAGATTTTAATATTATAATTTATTAATATAATAAATTGGTTTACAGACAATTGAACAGGAAAATTCCTGACTTATCCAAGAATTCTGTTCAAAACAACATAACTTTTTATCCTACCATAGTCAGGGTCTTCTTGGTTTAGGTTTATAAACTATTTTAGAGGATCGTGATTTTAAAACTTCAAAATGATTTTGTTTCTAATAAGCATCAGAATATATCTAATTAACTAGTGTATTCACATATGTCTTCATTTCTGGTGTTGCTATATGTCTACACAGTTTCGTTATATTTATTAGAAGCACATACAAAAAACTCATTTACATGTAAATTACAATTATATGTAATTTATGTTTACAATTTGTATTTAGCCAATGACGCATGAATTTTGAGTATAAGATAAGCTGTTAAGAGTACACAGGAAATAAAACGAATGTTCATGTTTGAAAAATAAAATGCCGTTATACTGGCTGTGTAGACCTATCCTCAACTCTTTACTGTATAAACTAATATATTGAAGTCTAGTGTCTTGATAATATCATATATATATATATTTACGAATATTTGTATAAAAGAATATTTATCTCCCAAGTTAGAGAAACTGATGTTTTTAGACTAAAACGTGTTGTTGTTTTACAATGTTAGCTATCTAGGAACAGTGAGTTGGTAATTTACTAACACGTTGTTGTTTTGAATTAAGCACAAAGCTACACAATGGCCTATCTGTCCTCTGCCCAACACGGGTATCAAAACTCGGATTTTAGCGTTCGAAGTCCCCAGACATACCGCTGAGCCACTGGGAGGGGGGGGTACTAACACGCACCGGTAGTTGCTTTCATTGTTATGAAGTGAAATCATAGAACTTTAAGAAAGCAATATGATACGCAATTACACCAGACAATACGTCTCCCTGTTGCGTTCATGTGATATCTCTCAGCTACTAAGTAAAAAATGATGGCGATTGTATTAAACATTTCTTTTATTTTCTTATCTCTTAGTTATATCATATGTAAACATCAAATTACTTGTGAAACTACACATAAATTTCAGACAAAACGTCAATAAAAACTGTACGTCTTGGTTTATTTTGCTTTACCTATATATATATATTCATAAATTTCAAATAAACCAAGGTAAACCACGATTATTCAGTAAAAATATACATTTTCAAACTCATAAGAATTATACATTAAGTACTGAACAAATATAGTATTAAGATTGTTTTTGTCAGAAAACTAATAAATTTTTTATGAGTACTCGGAAAAAACATTTTTAAAGTATTTTTATTATCTGTTTGCTATTGGATTGAGGAATAATTCGTGAGCGTTTTTTCAAGTTAAAAATATATTCATAAATGAAACGCTTTCGCAAAATATTTCATGTCATTTGGTAGATAATTTTTTGCTCTAATAGATGGTGTGTTTGATTTTCATATGTCTTTAATTTTTGCTTTCATTTTCAGCTCATTAAATGGAATGCCAAGTGGACAAAATCGAGCATTTTCGACACCATCTGCTTTTCGCATTTAATTTCTTGCAATTTCGTTTAAAACAATGCATACTATATACCTAGGTATTACATGAAATAAAGTATCATAATAAATGTTTTGGGTGTAATGTGTTCATGCATTGAAGTATTGTTTAGTCTTGCATGTAATGCTTAAATGAAATTATTTAAAAACGCTCACGAATTATTCCTCAACCTAATAGATTACTGCTTATGTTTATACAGTTATTAACATCAGCGATGCATGACTATATATATAACTCAAAACTGTTATTTGCTACCAAATATTTCTTGGAATTTATCATATTTAGAGACTTTAAAGATTCCTTCAATGCATATATTTCGGTATGAAAACATACGGTACATAAGAAGTAGACGGTTTTATGTAGACATAACCATGTAAAATATTCCTTAAATTAGATGTACGGATAATTAACATGAAATACTTAAAGGTTTACTAATACAATCAGTGAAGAAAGTGTTTGCTACAATGAGTAAAAAATAATTATAAAAGTGTGATGTATAGTTTGTTAGTACTTTGAGCTAACTGTTTATATTGAAGATTTTCAATGACTTAGAGTCTTAGATCCGTTAAAGTGTACGAAAGAAAGATTCGTATTAAAGGAAAAATAAATTACATATATATGACTGAATTCTTTACATACATATTGTATTACAACAGTTCCACACTGATATAGTACACATAAATTATTAAAGACCACTTTAAACCACAGATTGAGAAGTAGGATGCACATAAAATACTGTAGACTTTTCATGTGTAAGTGAATTTAATGTTAAGTTAAACCATAGTTAAATTTTATTTCAAAATAAAATACTTTCATTTCATATCCTTTACAAATAGTTTGCAGATGTACAAGACCGATGGTTGGTGTAACAGCCAATTTAGTTATTTTTTTACAGTTTGATTTATATTATTATCGCTCTTGTTTCTTTTTCTAAATAAACAAATTATAAATAATACTTTCGTATAAAAATCAGTCGTTACTTAAATTTAACGTTAAATCTTTGAAGATTGGTTTGGGCCCAGCATGGCCAGGTGGTTAAAACACTCGACTCCTAATCTAAGAGTCGTGGGTTCGAATCCCGGTTACATCAAATATGCTCGCCCTTACAGCCGTGGGGGCGGTATAGTGTGACGGCCAATCCTACTATTCGTTGGTAAAAGACTAGCCTAAGAATTGGGGGGAGTGGGTGGTGATGACTAGGTGCTTTCTCTCTAGTCTTACACTATAAAATTAGGTACGGCTAGCGCAAATAGCCCTCATGTAGCTTTGCGCGAAATTAAAAACAAAACAACCAACAAACAAGATTGGTATTAATTTTCTATCACGCTTAGGGTGAAACTAAAGTTCAATATGGTATCTGTAAGGACTATAATTAATTATATGTATATATTCTTGTCATATGTTCTTATTTATAAAGGCTTGAATACATTTACCCACTAGTTGTGTTGTCCCCTTCCCAATATCTTTGGTACAAATTGTGAAATTTCGTTTTACAAATGGATGCAGAACCTTAATTTTGAATTTACTTTGTTTTATGATTTTATTTCTTGTCACTGAAACAAGAAATTCAAGTAGCTGTAAGTGTGAAAAATAAGACTAAATATATTTAAACAGACTGATTCTCATTTCATGCTCTTTAGACAAAGTGAAAAATAATCGTTATAAACAAATAATTATGATTTTAACACTTTTTTATCTAAATATAGTTCGTTCCTTCCCTTTGTTTAAGAAGGTGTAGTGCATATTGGATTGGTTTAGACATTTTGTCAATAAAGTCAGAAACAAATAATCTTTATCCTCCAAATAATAATAAAAGCTTTATTTTAGTCAACGTATTACCCTTTTGGCTTCGTGATGGTTAATAATACAAGAATGGTTGTGTATTGCCCTATCAGTTGGGCACACTGCGCTGTCAACAATATTGTTTGTTTGTTTAGAATTTCGCGCAAAGCTACTCGAGGGCTATCTGCGCTAGCCGTCCCTAATTTAGTAGAGTAAGACTAGAGAGAAGGCAGCTAGTCATCACCACCCACCGCCAACTCCTGGGCTACTCTTTTACCAACGAATAGGGGAATTAACCGTAACATTTTAACACCACCACGCGACCCTCGGATTACGAGTCTTAACACGCTTGGCCATGTCGGGCCCATCAACAATATTTTCGGCCGTAATCATGATTTTTTTTCCTAAAAATGCATATAAAAAACTTAATAATTATCATGAGTGCAATAACGTAGCCGTTATTTATAGAAAAAATATTTATGTAGGTAGGTATCATTATTAGCCTTATTATTTACTTAATACCTGAGTGAATGAGACATGGTTAGATTGGTACTATTAGGCATGATGAAACCCCAAGGGCGAAACGTTGACTGGAATAGTTAATGTTGTTATTATCATTCGAAAAGTAAATATTTTTTCTTCATTTTCCTCGAACTTTAGTGCCGAAATATCGTAAATGTACTTATTTTCATGCTCAGTGAAGCTTAAAATTTTTATACGCCACCTGAATCAGTGAGTAAATTTTTCGAGTTACATATAAGTTAGTTGGCTGATGTAGTGTTTTATGGCACAAAGCAGCTAGGCTATTTGCGCCAAATAAGCTAGAACGCAATGAAATGAACGCCATATCTAAAGCATAGAAATCAAGAATGGGCGGTAAGCCTAATGACTAAAGATGTCTATAAGAGAGAAGGACATCAGAACGAAATTATATATTCTCTTTATGTGTTATCTAGCTGTTTTCGAGTCCCAGTTTCAGTTACACGGTCAACAATTTCTTCAACCAACCACGGAACATTAAACACAAATTTGTTTTTTTATTAAGGACAAAGTTACACGATGGACAATCTGTACTTTGTCCACCAACATGTTCGAAACCCAGTTTTTAGCGTTATAAGCTTCCAGACTTGCCACTGAGCCACTAACTGTTTAATATACTAACCAATAAATTTTGAGCAACAGTTTGCACACTTATCACACTAAACAAAGCTCCGATTATACTGTTTTCAACTTAAGGGAAAAAAACTCCAACAAAAACAACAATTAACATTCTCCTGATGTAACAGTGATTTAATGATTTATATTATCAAAATATTAAAAGTGGTTTCATTCATTTATTTAAAAAAGAACAGTCGTGAGCAGGCTTCGCTTCCTAACTCTTTATTTCATAATTTCTTAAAGTGTGAGGTGTCCCCTCTAGAGGGCGCGAGCGATTAGGGTACAGTCAATAATGCAAAATAAAATGTTTTAACACATTTTTCATTAACGAAAATAAAAATTAATTACTACATCATATATAGCATTTTAATGTGTATATGTATATAGCATATCATCATGTAATTCACAGTTTCATTCATTTCTAAAACAGGAGGGAATGAGCAAAAAACTATTTGTTTAATGGGGCGTGAATGACAGAAGTTTGGGAAGCTTTATTGGAAGATTCTGTACATCTCGAACCTGAAGAAGGCTCACTACCGAAACTTACAACAACTTGTGTTGTATGGTGGAAGTGAACTACGTATGTTACAAACCATTTTGGATACGTACTTTCAAACACATAAATATTTCCTTATAGTTAAGTTTACATTAAATTGTTCTAAATAATAAACTATTTCAATATTGAGTGAAAAAAAAAAATCCATAAAACACAAAATGTTCCGAACTGGGTTAACTGCTGGCTGCATCACTAAGAGTAGAAACTTTGGTTTGTTTGTTTCTCACACGTGGTATACCAAAACTAGTAAGTAATTAGGCTACATACATTCATAAAAATTAGAAGCACGTTTGAATATGCTAACGTATTGTGGTTCCATTTAATACCATACAAGACAGTAGTTACATAACCATACGTAGCAGAACCAGTTACAATTAACATGATCCTCACAGTTTTAGGCCAGTACAAAACGATTTAAGTAATAATTACATACATATATTTGTATGGAACGTCAAGTTACTTGTATTATTTGGGATCCTTATACCAACACACAAACTTGTAAACCTTAAAATCACGCAGCTTTTCACTGTTATTTTATAGCATTAACTATAATCATATAGTAGGTTGAAACAGGATTTAATAAAAAAATATTTTTAGAAATAGATAAAAACCATATCTTCAGCATACTTTTACCATAAATTTTGTAATGTGGCATTTGAAGTTGGTGCTTTTTTGATAGTATAAACTGACTAATCTGTTCAAGCCTAGTTTCTTGAACTAAAGCAAACTAAATGGATGTGCAAAATATGGATCAGCCAGTCGAGTTTCGACGTATGAGTTATGCATTTGTGTTATTACCTCAAACTTGAGTTCGAGGACGCACTTAAAGTCCGTACACATGCCGAGATCCATCCTAAAAGCTGACAAGGTCGAGCAGCCCCCCAAGATTGAAGTCAGTCACATAGGTTTAGATATCAAAAACAGGGTTAAAACATAAAAGGGACTCTTCTATGTGCTAGTTTATTTTTTTTTACAATAAACGTCATACTTAGAAGCACACTTTTGTCGAATAATTGTATAGTCCGAGTTTTCTCTGATTTTGTATCTACACCTGGTATAAAGTTTGATGCATGGTCAAAGGTACAAGTCTTTTTAAGGGTAAGTTTGTTGCCCAGAAATGTACCAAAACCTTTAAGCTTTACTAGTGACAATCATACAGGAAAATTTCTTACTGTGGAATCCCAAAGTATTTTCTGAATCTCTCGATGTCCTTTCGAGATATTTTTCGCTAAACTACATTGAAATAACTATCATGTTTGTAACGAGGTATATTTTGCTACATGGGCGTCGCCATCTTGAACCTAATTTTTTGCGATGATGCCACCGGAATTTGTGATCGATTGTTACATCTCGGTGACAGATAAAGTGTACGGTTATATACGTAAGCTTTACATAAAACTGGTTTGGACCAGCTGTATATTCTGAAATGTGCAATCGAATTTTCAAAACTCAGATTAATATTTGTATTGTACAATTTTATTTTAGAAAGAAAAACAACATAAAAAATGGACTGTGAAGCTGTTTTCTAAACCAGTCTGTCAGCTATC
Source organism: Tachypleus tridentatus (assembly GCF_004210375.1). Lineage (NCBI taxonomy): Eukaryota > Metazoa > Arthropoda > Merostomata > Xiphosura > Limulidae > Tachypleus > Tachypleus tridentatus. The sequence goes on from NC_134836.1 coordinate 36,705,878, forward strand.
ATCTTAAGAACAAGAAATTTGAAGAACGGTCTCATCACCATTTCTGCAATTTCTCTTTCCACATCTGGTAACACCCAATCTTCAATCCTGTTCCACTTTCAAAAAGGCCAACCAAACTTTCACAGAATTAGTCCTTGCCAATTTGACCACATTCATTTTGCACTCTATCCCACAACAGAGAAATCAAGAATGGGCAGAAAGCCCAAGAATGGAAAATTACTGTAACATAGAAAGGTATCAGGACAGAAATCATTTCACTTGAAGCCCAAGTACTTTCTCTTTCGTTCAAAAGTCCACTGAACCAGTGGTAAAGAGAATTTCTCGCCTATATCTCTATTTTTGCTTGAGTCCAACTTTCATGTTACAGGCGAAAAGAGCTATGGACTAAGCATAGTAACAGTTAATAGCAGCATGCCAACTACAAATGCAGTTGAAATTGTCGCTAACAAGCTGAAGAGTTTGGACTTCAAAAAGAACATCATTACTGTTCTTTAGCAGTAGTTTATACAGAGTATTCATGACGGAACTCAGTTGAACGGACGATAACTTATGTTGTAGAAACACAAATGTAAATGACGACGTTTCGAAAGTCTTTTTAGTTTCCCCATTACCGTTGTTACTGTTGGTGAAATAAGAAAGAGAGTTCAATTAATATGTTTGAGCCACCAAATTTTCCACATTAATGAAATTCATCTGGCAATTGTTGATGTTCGCCATAAAAAGTCTGGTAAAGTTGATTAGGAAGAAGAAAAAATTGAGGAAGCTACCAATAAAAGAGTCAGAAGAAGACGTTGAAGAGACGAGCAGAGAATGAAGGCTGGTATGAAGAAGTCCCAGATGAGAACATTGGGTTTTTAGATGATTCTCAAGTCATAATCGAAAAGATTACAATATGTGTTTGCATTTTTCGCAAATATCCATTTAAAAAATAATGATCTCCAGAAACTGTACAAGGTTTATAAGGGAAAGAATTATCTTTGCTTATGGACACTCATACCAGATGGAGGTGAATGCTTATGACGTTAAAGAGGTTTTTAGAATTAAAAAGCATTGTTGCAAGTGCTGTGGTTGATATTTCTACCATTAATCTTTTTTTTTTCTGCAAAAATTGTCCAGGCCTTAAAAGTTGTGTAAATTGGTACCTTGACACTGAGCAGAAAAGTGTGGCTTTGTCAAGGCTGAAAAAAATCTTTTCAGATTTGAGGAGGGAGTTAAATGAAGAGAAGAGCGTTATAGAGCACAAGTTGTATCTATCTATCTATCTATCTATCTATCTATATATATATATATCAGATGACTAAAGAATGAATAAATGCAAATCTTTCTGGCTTGTTCATATAACTCATTTTTAACTGGTGACTCTATACTCCCATCCATCTAGGGATGAAATTACCAAGACATTCGCCTCTTTCAAAATCATGGGAATGTTAATGTGATCAACAAAGACAAGGATCAAGCTATTGACGAAAAGAAGCACCAACTAAATTTGGCAAGGCAAAGAAACTAGATGATTTTATACCAGAAAGAGGAAAAGCAAAAGTACTGAGTCTGGATTCTTCACCCCAAGAAACCTTAAAGTGTTTAAAGAGAGAAATAACTATCCTGCAAAGCATCAAGGATTGTAAAATTTATTGGTAAAGGTATTCAGTACCGTGATGACAATAACTATAGCTTCTGTAGAGGCAGAGAGAAGTTTCTGCACAATTGACTTTTGTTTCAGAAATCTTTAGGTACCTTTGAATGATGAAACTTATGATAAGCTATGCTTCTTCGATCTTACCTCATGCAACAGAAACAATAAAGCTCTTTCTTTTTCAGAAGTATTTTATCTTAATCAATTAATAATTGATTAGTTAGAAACTTTCATCAATTTGGTTGCAGAAACAAAATTTACAACAGAGAAATTTAGCTACTTACACCTTTCCTTTTGTTTGAAAGATTACCAAGTTACAAAAATACACATAGTAAAAATGAGTGGAACGATGGTCATTTTCACCTTGAAGTTGAACCATGCTAATAAAAATCAAGTGTTGTAATATTACCAGCCATTCCTACCTTGTTTCCTTACTTTTTGGTACTCCTATTCCTACTTCCTTATTTTTGTCTAATTATTTTACATTTGTCTCATAGTTTTTTCTTGGTACTAATTCTCGAGAATGACTTGCTCTAGATGTATACTTCTTGTAGCTTTTCTAAGAGCTGTCTCTCGACATTTTCTGGCTTTTGCTGTATTTTCCTTCCATCTAGCCATGGTGATAACTTTTACTTTGGCTGGATTAATAGCTAATGCTTGTTTCACATATTCAGCATAATTGTTTCTTACCTTATCTTTGTTTTTGCAGTAATGCCCTTTCCGTTGGGACAAAAAGTCTTCGAGATTATCAACATAATATTTTCTTCTTCTCTTTCACTTTGTTTCCTTGAATGGTACATTTTAAAAGGTGCTCTGTTTCAAGTACAACCTTAAATGTCAATAGGTCACACTTAGTTTGAAAATAATGCAAAGGTAAATTATACAACTATTTGTTTTGTTTTTAGTTTAGAGTACTCGAGTAAAGTTATGTCAGACTTTATTAATGGTAGCATTCGTCCTTACATAGGAGACACATCTCATAAAACTGCGTTGTCCAACATAGTATCTTCGAGTCAGTTGTATAGAATAAAAACTTTGCTTTCTTAGTTAGGATATCGATCTAGAGAATCTACGTCGTCCACGTTTTTTTTTTATCTGTCTGATATAGCTGCAGGCTGATCACGTAGTGCGTGCGCATAAGCAGTGATATGATGGTGGGTTGTTACTTGGCAACTTACAGAGCGTGCTCATAGTAATAGAATATAGCTAGTAGCATGGTGTTGGCTCGTCAGTAGTATTGCCAAATGCTTATTGTTATTACCACAGTTATAAGTAAAGTTAAGAAAAGTTATTTTAGCCAAGGTGCAAAATTTAATCATGTACTTTTTATTAGCATAAAATAAAGGTAGGAAAGAGCTACACCTTTCTAACAACATTAGTCATCAGATTGACAGATTTGTGATTCTGCGAAATGTTTATCTTTACTGACTTTCTCAAGTGCTTTGGTGGCTTGTTACCCTGCAGTTGGTTTATTACTTAGCAATGCATGTAGGGTTCTTGTAAAGTTTTGTTTACACGCTGTTCACAGTGTGTTGAAGATTTTAATTTGTGTTATACATCTGGCCTATTCCTACTATAACTACCATCGTACTTATAACATGATAAATCAGTTTTATATAGCCCTACATAACAATTATGGCGAAATATGTTTGACGCTTCGATATCTCAATTTGAAATACGAAAATACTTTAAATTAGAAAGTCTCTCACTTCAAAACACACACACACACACACATATATATATATGTATACATAATAAACTAACTTAAGGTATGTAAATGCTTGTAGGATTTCCTTACATTCGTCCTTACTGTTGAAGCCGTTTACAGTTTCAAAAATCAGTAGCATCTTAGCAGCTATTGAATTTCAATCGCAAATCCCCGTATATTAGATCCTTAATCATTTAGTAAGTCAAGCTATGTCACGTATTATAGCAGAAACGTTGCCCTACGAGCGGTTCATTGTGATAGTAATTACTAACCGCAGTATTCCTACTTCGTTGAAAACAAATTTAGAAGAAAAAAAAAGGTTATTGTTTCTCCCATTGGGAACTACTGTACGGGAAGTGTTCGGATTATGCTCTTTAGTCATATAACTCATTACACCAAAACAGTTCAGAAGATATACCATGAATAAATGTGAATAACATACAGGGTGAGCCAAAAGTAGGTGGACAGCATTTGGAATAGGTTTATGTATCGGTTATATTAATGCAATTGTATATTATAACTATGTTGCAACTATATTATTTGTGTTATATAATTACAATTTTATAATTAAATTTGTTTTAATTTAATCTGTTTTCTTTTTTTTAGATTGTTAATAGAACCCATAATGTCAAATACTTTAAATACAGATAAAAGAATATGGGTGTTAAAAGAGTATTGGAAATCTCAAAATACTGAAACCGTAAGGAGAAAGTGGGTTGAAACATTTGATACTCCAGCTCCAAAAAGACAAACCATTTACCGTATCCGTGACAAATTCGACGCCACTGGCTCAATCCTTAATGCTGCTAAAACTGGTCGACCCAAAACAGCCTGTACAGAGAATAATACGCAACGTGTTGCCGATGCATTTGTTCAAAGTCCAAAAAAATCCACCAGAAGAGCTTCTGTGGAATTGAACATACCACAAACCTCTATTAGGCGAATTATAACGCAAATTGGGTTGAAACCCTATCGACCACAACTAATTCATAGCTTATTGGAGGATGATCCAGACAGGTGACTGCAATTTAGTGAAATTATGCTGAACAAGATTGAAGAAAACCCAGGAATTTTAGATAACATTGTGTGGAGTGATGAAGGTTCTTTTAAATTATCCGGTCATGTCAATAGACATAATTGTGTTTACTGGTATAGTGAGAACATGCATTTAACATTAGAACAACAGCTAAATCAGCCTGGTGTCAATGTTTGGGGTGGTATTTCAAGTTCTGGTGTTTATGGACCATTTTTTTTGGACGGAACAATTACAGGAGATAAGTATCTCGAAATTCTAAGGAATCAAGTTGTTCCCCAGTTACAGCAACAACCTAATTTACATGACTTTTATTTTCAACAAGATGGGGCCCCTCCACATTATTCCAAAGGAGTTCGTGAGTATCTTGATGAAACATTTCCATTGAAATGGATTGGTCGAAGAGGTCCAATCGATTGGCCGGCACGTTCACCGGACTTGACCCCTATGGATTTTTTTTCTTTTGGGGAGTACTCAAGGAAAAGTTTATAGTCAAAAACCAAGAAGTGTCGGTGATTTAAAAAATTACATAAGAGATGCATTTCAAGAAATTAATGCCCAGAGTGACTTGTGCAAAAATGGTTGTCGATGCGTAAGAGGTAGACTTCAAAGCTGTGTAAATCAAGAAGGAAAACAATTTGAGCATTTGCGTTAATAAATAACATTTTATTTTCATTAATATAATTGTCTTATTACATATAGTTGTACGTATACGTGATCTCTAAATAAATGTTTTTTTACTGTCCACCTACTTTTGGCTCACCCTGTATGTATCATATGCACAAATAAGAATATATTAAAGCCTCATCAACTATACTTTTTTGCTATGCCTAGAAAGTCTTAAGAATATATGCATCGAACATAAATGCAAAGAATAATACAATTATTACAAACAAAACGCAATTTTTATGGAACTACAAAAACAACGAAAATATCTTTCGTTATGGCGTATAGTTATATAATAGGCTATTTATGCTGTGAGAATCATAATTACCCATGGTTATCACTGAGTCACCACAGATTTTGAAAGATAACGTCTAATATCTGAATAATTACCATAAGTGTTAATGTTAAACAAAGTAAGAAATGCTGTGTGTTGGCAAATGTTATTATTAGCATTATATATACTTATCGTTTGAATGAATGAGACACGGAAAGATAACAGAAAATGACGGATGTGTTCTGAAAGAACTAAATTTAAAACGAGCATTTTCTTCCACGAGGAAAAACTTTTAAAATACAACGTGTATTTACAACACTTAGAGTTCAACTGCCAAAGAGTTACCCAATATAATACTTTAAAATCGTATCGGTAACTTACCAGTTAAACAGTACTTGAATTAAAGTTGAATTTCTGTCTACAATCTGGGTAACATAAAATATTAAGCGTGTTATACAATAACCAACCAAACAATGAATAGATACGATTACACAAGTAATGACACAGTTCAATATTGTTGTTTTCAAGATATTTTAAATATAAGGGGTTTCTTTATAATCATCACGTGCAAGTATTTTTGTGAAGCATGCGCTGTGTTGTTGTATGCCATTTCCTTATTATAACTTGCATTTTCCCTCGCAATTAGAATTTTGAATCCTGACACAAAACCTTGGGAGTAATGATTAAAATGTTAAATAACATATAACTTTATAAAGCAGAATCATTACACTGTTCAACAAATTAAAATAACCGTGTAAACTTAGTATCACTAAAAAACTTCAAACTTATGATTTAAAGTGATATTTCTGATTCCGTTTAAAATTCGAAAATACCGACATGTTAGGAATATGGGCATTATATGCTGAGTGAAGACGTCTGAAAGCATTTTAAAGGCTGCATGTTGCGTTTTTTGAAACATACCAGGTACAAACTTGCTCGAATAAAGTTTCGTTTGAGTTTACTTGCTGATTGAATATATTTTATTACAGTTTACAGCTTTTGCAGTCAGATTTGTTTTCAGAACGGGTAAGCCGTTTCGATTACTTACGATTTTCAGATAACATTTATAATTTCAAAATGCTTTGGAAAAAATTTACTTCTGACACTTGCAATTTCTCAGAAGTTATCGTCTCACAGTTGCCTTTATAACAGTCATATTAGTTTAGATTCTTTATAAAATCTTAGTTGTAACTGTTATTAGTGAAATAAGATTATCTTAAAATGAGTTTTTTGATACTATCACTTCTTAAATTTATTCAAGACGTAAAATTTTTCTGATATACTTCTTTCAAGTGATTACTAACATAATAGATTTGATGTAGACGTTCGGTGCGTTTCAGAGACATAACCAAGTATACTAAAATAACTGAACTTTATGTAATTACACAGATTTTAATTTAAACGAAATAACAGTAAAGTTGAAATAATTTCTATTACCACCAATGTAAAGACAAGTTTGTTACTTGTTTATCACTTCGTTTTGAAAGAAAAAGTTTTGTAGACACTACAGGTAGCATGATTTTTTTCTTTTTGCAAGCAACCTAAGTTTATAATCATCACAGAATACAATGGCTTTATGATGAGCATTACAGTTCCCAATATGAGAACTTCAGTGCTTGATTGCTTTGTGTATACGATGGCACACGTGTTAATTTTTATAGAGACGTGTGATTTTATGTATAGTTATTTGTAACTAAATATCAAATACACTGATCACAAAAAACAAACTTGCCTAGGAAGATCAGAATAACGTGTAGTTAATATAGAATTTATTAGCTGTGAAAGAGCGGCCAGTTAATTATCTAACTGTTGAGAATGCAACAACTTTTATGGCAGAATTACAGCTTTGTGTTGGAGCTACAACATTTAGTGGCTTTATGGAAAAAAAAAATTGTTTTTTTGTTTAATTACCAAAAACTCCCATGGAGCCCACAGTTATTTGTTAATCCATACAAAATAACAATCAGTTAGTCTAATAACTCAGTAGTTAATTTTTAACTAAGATAACAGAAAATGACGGATGTTTCTAAAATATATTATACTGTCAAACTTGAAGCAATTGGCAGTCTTATACATGAAAAAAAAATTGTGCTTTTGCAAATTAGATTTTCAAATCTTGAGTCTTTCACTACAGATTTATGATAAAATATACTTTTGATATAATGTGCTTAAACACTTCAAGGCATTAACTAGTTATATTACAAAAGTTGCAATGAATTTCATTTGTTTTGTTCTGAATTTCATACAGAGCTGCTCTAAAACTACCTGCACTAGCAGTCTGTGTTTAGCAGTAATAGTCAACACCACCCACTGCCAACTCTAAGACTACCTGTTTACCAACAAATAATGGGAATGACTGCTACATTATGTTGCTCTCATGGCTGAAATGGCAAGCATCTTCAGCAATGGGAATTGAAGCTCACGACCCACAGCTTGTGAGCCATGTGCCTCAGACTCCATGTCAGACAAAGTGGCACTGAAACTGTCAGATATAATATTCTAATCAAAAGTATAAAAGCATACATTTAACACAAAAACCGATTCACGTGCTAAACTTCAATATAATGCCATTCTTTACTGCTACTGATTAAGAATAAGTTAACAGTGGAAAGAATTTAAGACATCCACAAACCACCACATCATCTAACAACAAACTGAAATGAAACAAATATGATCACAGCCACTCTTGCCTTCTTGTTAATGAAATTAATGACAAACCAATACTAGTCTTGAGAGTAAAGATTCACAACTTATTATATATCTATACTTCATATTAAAGCAATCAAGCAAATGTGGATTTGTCAATTTTATGTATCTTTTAAATATACTTGCTAGACACTAAACAAAAATATAGTTTAAGTGAATAAAACACGAATACTTATTTGTAACATTTTTTGCATTAAAGTTAGCAAACATACCATAAACAAATTCTTACATTTAATATAGTAGGTCACATAAAGAGTTACTACTCCTGAATTAGTACATATTGAACTCAAAATTTAATAATTCAAAATGATTAATATAAAAATTATTATACTTAAGCATATAATAAATCTTAGTAACAAAACATATAATGTCAAAGTAAAACATTCTTGCATTGGCAAAAATAAACAACCAACAGCTTTATGAGTTGGGTCAGCATGCATAGAGTAAAAAAACAAAAGAAAAACTTGCCCAATTACATATTCTGGGAAAAACCTTAAAGATGTTTCAAGCAGAACATATGATAGTTATAAATTTCCATGTTGCATGGAACAGTAGACAAAAGTAGAGATTACCAACAAAGTATATGAGAATAAATTAAATACAAGTAGAACAAAGTCTTACAGTCAAAATTATTGTTTTCTCCATTTAAAACTCTGCTTAAAAAGTTTTCTGATAAATAATTTACATAATTATGTTCTTATTAATAAACATGAAACATCATCACAGTTTCACCACAATGCAAAAATAAGACATTCACACAGCTATCCCAAAAAACACACATACATGTCTAAAGCAAATGATTAATTGTAACTCATGCAGCAAATGTATACTTCTTAAATTAAATATATTCAGAATAATTTAGTGATGACTGCTACGTGTATATTATCTTGGCCATTAAAACTAACACCAAAGAAAAAACGAATAAAATGGAGAAGAAACTACTTGGAACTATTTTTTATTTTCTATAAGAAATATAGACCAACATAACTTTAAACAATAGACTAATCTATTTCTCTTTACAAGTTCATACATACGTAACAGACACTACCACAAATTCCAGTTATCTATGAACCAATCAGCACTTGTGCTAGTATCTAGAGACTACTAGCACAGGGTCCACAAAACTATCAACACGTAGGTGTCCAAGGCTGACATCTTGAAATTTTTACTTAATACTGCTATTTGAATTTTATTCCCATTGTTTAGAAATAAAATTTCTCATTCCTACCTATCAGAACTATAGAAAAGTAAAAGATAATAAACCACTCTTACAACTAAATAGTTCTAGTTACTATATTTTATCATACTCAGAATTAAAACGTTGCAACTAAAGAGCAAAAAATTAAATCTACTTTCATATTTTGAAGATTTTGAAAACTAAAAGAAACATCATCGGCTTAACAACATTCAAGGTTTTACAGAATATAACAATTTATTTTTAATTATTTCAGTACGATTTTGGTTTTTTTTCAAAGGCACAAATTTACTTTCCTAAAAATGATAATTTTTAACACAGACACATTAAATATAGTATGCTCACTTTTTCTTAAGATACATCTTAATAGAAGCCTGTAATAATTAAAAGCTAAATGCCCAAAACACTTTGATGTTGATGGATTTAAAGCATCATCATCACCCATCTTATGATTACTAGTCAGTGAAAAACTAGAAGAAGAAAAAAATGTCAGAAAATATTATAATAGAAATGTACCTTAAAATTAATCGAGATGCTGAATAGTACAAGGTTCAGGTTAAGCAAACAACAGGGTGAGTTGTCCCTCTTCCAATTACTCCATTATGAAATCTCAAGGTCACCTCTTCTGAAGTATTCTCACTAAAGATTTCTTGCAATCACATCGTCTGCACACATAAACGGTCTTGTTCCTTCCTACACCTTCCTTTCGTCAGTGAAACATCTATCAGGAACAAATAAAATCTGAACTCTTTGCTGTGAATGGATAACTAGTCGGTTGGTAAGACACATGCACAACCAGCATAAACTGTGCATTTTTAGGAAAAATAAAATAAATCTCCTCCAGTTTGTAAAAAATAAAAAAATATACCATGCAGTGTTGCATGCTAGTGGCTGGAGTTATGATAAGTAGAGAGGCTACTATCCAATTAATAGCATAAATGGGTGGCTCTTGGAAAAGGGGCGGAGCTAAAATGTGAACTCCCAGATTTCCCTGTCAGTCTCCCTTCCACTCCATATATGGAAGGATGTGGAACCATTAAAATTCTTCCTTGGTTTAGAGCTGCATTGATAGGTAGTTTCAGATATCAAACATACACAAAGTGAATATCTTCCAAAAATTAGATTTTAAAAATCTGTGCTGAACCACATTTTTTTTTTTTTACACAGTACAATTATTTTATTCATCATCGTATTAAATAAAATTTTACAGCCTACAAAACTGGTTAAATACACTGTGAGAAATGTTAATAATGATTGACTTTGCATACAGTTTATGCAAAGTAAACTATACATATGTGATACAAAATTTACTCTGAATGACAATACATTTCACTGCTTACAGACATTGACATACATAAGTTCTGCCATTTTAAAAACTACAAAACACCTTTTTATAGAGGATTATTTATGAAATTTAAAATGTAAATCAAAATTACACTATTCCGAGAACTAACAGATACTTGAAAACAATAAAACCACTTTGAACTAGAAGAGAGCAAAAGTTATTATATAAAGAAATATAATTTAGAAATAATACAGTTTATGAAAAAGGTAGACTTATTTTCTGATAACTAACTGATAACAGTTTCAATTACTATTTCTAATAGGTACAGATCTTTACTAAACCATAGATTCAATCAAGATTCAAAGTGGAGAAGTAATAAAGCACTTTAGTTTCCTTTATTTCTTTTATCTTCAGCTGCTTTAACATACAATAATCATAAATGAAAACACAAACATTTTCTCAACATTTCTAAAAGCAAAATAATCATGTTAATATATGCAAACTAAAATACCACTTGATGAAACTTTTGTACAATGGACAACAACTACCTGCTGTGGAGACACAAATGTGAAGGACGAAAGGCGGAAGACTTTCGAAACGTCATTCTCTACACTTGTGCCTCCACAACAGATGGTTGCTGTTCATTCTACAAAGTTTCATCATGAATACTCTGCCAAAACAATCTATCAAAGAATAAAATACCACTTAGTTAAAATAGAAGATAATTTTAACCAGAACTGATATTAAACCAATGAACAGAAAGGCACACTTTTATCACCATATACAGCACACGAATCTATACAAAACTTGAAGTTAATATAAAATAGAACAGGGGTTGCAAAACTGTGGTATCTTTATGTATTCTCAAGACAGCTGGTATGGGTATTAAAACTTTAATTAAAATATAGAACAATGTTTTGACCTCCTTGTGTCATATTCAGGTTAACAAACAGTTTGCAAATGACTGTTGTGGTCTCTAAGTTGTTTTTTTGTGTGCATTTCTTATAGCAAAGCCACATCGGGCTATCTGCTGAGCCCACGAGGGGAACTGAACCCCTGATTTTAGCATCGTAAATCTGTATTTTACTGCTGTACTGGTGGGGGATCTCTTTAGGTAATTCAAGGAAAAGTTTCATAATTACATAGAAGTTTGTAGATCTTGAAGCAAACCTGATACTTTAGACCTAAAAAATTCAATTATATAAGCAAAAGTAATATTTACAAATAATGTGGAAAGTCTAAAATAAAATTCTACATAATATGGCTTTTGAGTTAAAGTGTGGAAATATATTTTTTGTTTGAAAATTTGTGTGCATTTTAAAATAATGACCTAACTGCTGGTTTCTTTATTAAAGAAGAAGGCTTACTGGCACTTTCTTGCAATGATACAATCAAGTCAGAGTTTAAGAATATCCACTGTGAGTTTTAGATTTAGAAAACTGGGTAGCACCCAGAAGTTACAGGCCCAGCAGGTCCTTTCCTGATGCCTTTCACTATTATGCACCATTGTGAGATAAAACTTTTTATCACTTGAGGCCCTAAAGTTCACGTAGAGAAACAAGATGAATCCTGAACCTGACCCGAGGCTAATAAATATTACACCTTACATTACAAAAACTTTTTCTCACAAAAACACATGCTCCATCAAGTTGAAACGTAGTATTTATATCATAGTGATTTTTATGTACTTAGCTGTTGTTAAATTATACTCTTATTATGTTGGCTGCTGAATTCTCCTTTCAAGAAACCCATTTAGACAGCCTGCAACAAAAACAAGTTTTGGAGCCACTGATATGGAACATGCATTTGTATGTGGCACATGAAATTCAATTTATTAGCACAAGAAGAGAATTCATTCTCTATGCATGTCTGAATCTAAACCCCTACTTTGAAGAACCATTATTATTATTATCACTTTTAATAATATTTCATGACTTGTCAGATACAAAATGCCATATGTACAGTTATCTTGAATGAAGTTCACTGACAAAACCATAACCAATAAGATTTAAAGTGGTTTCTTTATTTGTTTTTGAAATTTGTGCAAAGCTACACAAGGGCTATCTGCACTAGCCATTCCTAATTTAGCAGTGTAAGACTAGAGGCAGGGCAGCTAGTCATCACCAGCTACTGCCAACTCTTCAGTTACTCGTTTACCGATGAATAATGGGATTAACCATCATGTTATAATGCCCCCATAGCTGAAAAAGTAAGAGCAGGTTTAGTGTGATGGGGATTCAAACCTACAACTCTTGGATTACAAGTTGAGTGCCTTAACCACCTGGCCATGCTGGGCCATTTAAAGTGGAGACAGCATCGTCTAGTCACACAGAATAAGGTCAATTATGTGGAAAAATATTAATTTATTAAAATACAGTCTTAACCTTGTATGACCTAGCCACTGAAATTCTTCCCTTAAAAGTGACGAGGACTTTGAATTATTAAAAATACCTTTAGAAGTAAATATTGAAACACATGCCTTATAAAAAATATTCCGATTAACAAATAGAACATTGTTTTAATAAACAGTTTAATAAATAAACACTTTATAGTTGTATGATTATCTCAAATCATATCTGTAATTTGATAGGTCTCAGGATCCTAAATGCGTTATAACTTACACTGTAAAAACTTAAATACAACAACAGTTACTTAAGAGCTGGGTGATTTATTATCTATAAGCAACAGTTATATCTATTAGTGTTACATAAACTATCTGATTAATCAAATTTAGTGTTTCTGATTATTCCAACAACCAATTAATCAAAATTCTATTTGTATTAGTTCTTGCAAAAATAATCACGTAACTAAAATTACTATTTTTGATTATTCTAACTATCCAAGTATTGAAAATATTGTTCTCATGGTTTTTAGTTGATGAGCACAAAGTTATGAAATGAACCATTTCTGCTATGCCTAATTTTAGCCTTACAAGTTGTTTTTAACTTAAATTTTATTCTGGTTTGATGACTCAGAAGGGAAGTAATGATTCAAAAGCCTTAGGTTTAATTTCCACTTAAACTAAACTTGTTCACCTCCTCTTTGTTAAAATAAAGCTATTAAGATAACCTGTACCTGTCACTAATTTTGAACTGCTGATGAGAGAGAAAGCAACTGGCTGGCAGTACCAACAACCTATTTTTTGTTTTTTATATATGTACAATTTGGGGAACACTATACTGTTTAGTGGAACTGTTTTTATCAAATACCATTAATCATCCTTCCCCGATAGCTAACTTGTTTCAGTTAAGGAATTTATATTCTTTCATTCTAAAAAAAAACAAAAACTTTCTGCTGATAATTTGTTCTATGCACTTTCTAAATTTTGGAAGCTTATGTTGTAAAAATGTACAAGCATTACGTCTTAAGTCACTGTTTATACCCTCTAACGAATCTGAACAATTAGCAGTGTGTAATTCAACAAGTTTTATAACATACTAATGAAACAAACTGCTGTTAACCTTCATAGATATACTTAATATTCTATTACTGAAGCCTTTTGTAAGGTTAATAAGAATTGTATCTTTGATTTTATGAAATCCATTTCCCAGACAGTCAAGGTATTATTTAAGAAAAGCTTACTTAAATAACAAAAAGCTAAATAAAGTTTTGAATTATTTATTAGTCAATCAAACTATGCAATCTAACTAACATCTTGTGTTCCATTCAAAACCCATTTTCTAAATAGATAAGAAAGTGAATAAAATTAACAAATAAAAATACTGCACTTTCAACAGTATATAATATACTAATATAATTAAAACAGCAGAGGTTTCTCAATATAAAAAAACATAAATTGAATACACATATGATTTTTAACTCAAAACAGAGAATTTAATTTGAAGGATTTTAAATTTATGTTCATTGCAAAATGTCATGAATAATATTAGTTCTTCAAGATATTCCATGAGAGATCTTATAATGAAAGAAATGGCTGAAGTATCTTTACTGATGAAGATCAAAAATATTATTCTTAGCTAATAAATTCCTCAACAGCAAGAAGAGTGATTTTTAAGTAAACTATTTCTGTTTAGAGGAAACATTATTTTTGGAAAACTTGGGAACTTCTTAAATTTATATGGAAGCTTAGTAAGTTTCAATGAGAGCTTCATCTTAAACTATTTTGACACTAATAAAATTCCAGATGACCAAATTTCCAATATGATCTCAAAAACAGATTCACTGAAAAAGGGTTCTATTAATTATGAACAAAATAGCATGGCTTCTTTCAGAAGAAAATTATAATTTATTGTGAAATATTAATTTAAAAATTTACAACAAATAATATAAGTAATAATGTTAAGGGTGGTTTTCTTGTCTTAATAATCTGTTGAAGATTTTATGTGCATACACAGCATTTATATAAACACACTTTTGATGTTACCTTTATGTTCTAAAAAAGCCATGGCCATCATGCCGATGTAGAAATATTAGAATTTCAAGTGACTCTGAAATTGATAAGTACTAGCAAAAATGCTATCCTATAGATAACTGATTATGCTAGTAATTACTAACCTTAGTATTCATAAGTATTCAAAGTTAAGATGCAGAGTTCATCTTTAAATTCTTTGTTATAAAATTTTGAAATGGTCTGCCTCTTAATGAATTGGAACACAGTTTAAATTTTTTAAAACCTTTTCCTTTTGATTTGTCATATGGTGTACATGAAGTGCTGTATTTAATTGTAAGTTACATTATATTTTTAGTTATTTAATTTTGTAAGACAGGTTTGTTTTGAATATTCATTAAAAGCTCCATGAGAACCATCTGTGTCAGCCATTCCTAAAACTAATGGACAGCATTTACTGCTGACTCTTAATCTGCTTTAATTAAAATAGTGGGATTTGACTGCTACCCTTATCGTGCACATTGGTTCATAGATAAAGAGCACAATTTATATCTGTACATTTATTTATTTTTTCATAAATAGAATGTAAACTATGCATGATTGGAACAGTCTGAGAAGCTAACCATTAGGCCAAATCCATCCTGTTTTGGCCAGTTAAACATGATAACAATCATCAAATGTTTTTTGTTTTTTTTAACTACATGCTTTCATCAATACAAAACAATTCCCAAACTACTTCTGCTAAGTAACAATTGTTTTGTGGTAATGCTAATTTTAAGTCTAGGATATTTTAAAATTAAATCCTTTTAAAAGTTACACTGCAATGGTAAAACATGGCAAAATGATTCTTGAACAAATAATATCTTATTCATATCTATGGGTATTTTTTAATGTGAGAGGGATGTAAGATAGGTTAATAAACAGCAACCTAGAATAATTAGTTACACTGAAGTCTAATTAAAAATATTATATCCAGGTTTTTACCTCCATATCTACATAATTTACCTAAGCACTAGAAGAAATATAATATTTATTGACAAAAACTGGTTGTGTTACTTATGCTACTTTATAATTTAATTATGTTTTTCTTGTTTATGTATGTATGGTAGTGCATAACATATACAAAGCTACTAAAAATAGACACAATTTATTAATTTTTAACAAAACTGTGTTAGTACAGCAGTACAAGTTTCATGGTTCAAAATTTGGTAACAGTTGATTGGATAATATTTTTCATTATACCACTTAAAATTCAAATTCTTGATAAGTGTCATAAATCTAGTATCAAGTAAAACTAATCCAGAATCTGTATTTCAAACCACAACAGGCTCTTTAACTAAAACTTGTAAAATCAACCATGTGCTGTTTTATTATAACATTTTTTTTAAAGCTACATCAATAGATATTATTAATGGATTTGTAATATCATTACTATGTTAGTCTGAATTTACTAATAACTAAACGCAATAAACCGATTTTATAATGTACTAAGTCAAATCAACACTTACTACTAGTACTAACAATAACTGGCATACACATTAATTTAGTTTGGCTACAAATTATGCTAACAATAACATTAACAGACATTCACGATTTCAGCAAAATAAGCAGTTTCAAGAAGTCTTGATACCAGATTATAAAAACCCTGTAACTCGAACGTTTTCGTAAGGTGTGGCTTTCTTTTTTTTAGGAGCAAACTGGACAAGCAGTGATATTTGTGTAGCCAAAACATTGCCAATAAGACTAGCACTTTAATTTTTGGTAATACTTTTAAGTATAAATTACAAGATGACCGAATGAAGCCTAAAAATAACAATAACTTTTTCGTGCCAAAACGATTTTGTTTTAATGGCACAGCGCCCTCTCTATTCAAACGATAAATTTGCTTTAAAAACCTTTCCATTTCTAATTTCCATTTACTACTTAACGTAAGAGTTGTTAGAGAATAATCTACATGAAAGAGATAAACATTAACACTACAAACTTATAAAACAAAGCAAAAACGCAAAAGAAAAAAATCACTATATAAATAATCGGTATCGATTATACTTCATTTAAAACAGTATCTTTGGCTCAAGAATAAAACTGAAAAATGTCACTTTTCCGAAAAGAGGTCTTCATTATAGTAATTTTGAAAAAAAAAATTAGTTAACGTCTGATAACACAAAGAAGAATATGAACAGAAAAATTAGTTTTTCTTAAAACATATGTATCTTATTCAATACAAAAATCATTCAATGTTATTCTATCATTTCAATAGCGATGAAAAAAAGCTGTCGCAAAAGTTTTAATGCGATGGTCTTAAGGATTTCAGTATATGTACATACGAGAGATTCAAGAAAACTTATGCAGTGAGGTAATAGCTAAAGTGCTTAAAGAGCCTAACTTAAGAAATCTAATTTCAGAAACATAAATTATACGATGATGAAATCAAGTTTTATAAACCTGTTTCGATGCCTACAGTGAACATGAGAAATGAAAATGTACAAGAAATAATGTTCAGGCTTTGGTGACAGGACAAGGCCAATGAAGATGAACAGCCAGTACAGGAAGATTTGCAATTTTTTTATGCCCCTGACCTTAAGATTAAACACTTTTCTTCAACTAATGGGATAATGCAACCAAAATTCTATCTTTTTTAAGAGTCTTTTTTCCAAGAAAAAATATTCATTTCATTGTTAGACATATACTTGTTACAAATTATTAAATATGAACATTTTTATGAGGTCACAATTAGATTATGGTTCATGATGGGCAATATATGTTTAATACATTTTTATGGAATACAGAGAAAACAAAGGCTAGATAGTTTCATCAGAACAAATACATAATTTTAATTTACACTAACCTGTTAATCACATACAGGGTTGCATAATGTGCCCACATTTACTGTTTAATGGTATAAGTGCGTATTTTCTTATTTACAATGTTTAAAATGCTTTGAATCTTTTGTAACAATTATAATTCACCGAATTACTGTAAACGTTCCGAGACTATTGAAAATGAAAATTAGAAACAGAATGTAAATTTTTAAGAATTGTGAAAATACTAATTAGGAAGAGAATGTAACTATGTTGGTCAAATGTGTCGTTTGGTATATTGGAAATAAGGCTCAGAGGCACCCGATTCGTTCACCAAATTTAAACAGTGTTTTATATTATCGCTAGATGGTGCCACGATAGCAGTAAAGTTTACGGTTCAAGAACCACGGCCTTGCAAAAGACAGAATCATTTAACAGTTTTGAAAATATTGAATTATTAATAGCTACTCCCTACATGTAGCTGAAATAAAGGGGGTTGAGGTGAACTAAATTGTTGGAACACGTATTCAAGTACCCTAGAATGAAGATGTTTTTCACTGCGACCGGACAGCAATAATACTTGTGCAAAGATATTTAGATACGTAAACTTTCGAACAAATCTTGCATAATATCGTGAATCGAAGAATGTTAGTATGTGTCTGTTGTAAGAGCGTTCAGAAATAAAAAGGAACAAATCTTATTAAACAACTGTGTAATAAAAAGAACATAATAAAAGTCTCGGAATACTACTAACGAAGTTTGATTTGTAATAATCGTCCTTTATATTTATCCAAACACAAACCTTTGTTGTATTACTTTCTTACTACAATTCTTCCTTTTTATCAAAACGAAACTTAAAACATGGAGTAATTTTTAAAAATTTACTTTCGAGAGATATAAACAGTGAATAGGTTATATATTCAATTACATACCTCTGTGCAAGTTCACATAAAATACTCTCATTGGGATATTTTAACTGTATCTGCTTGTGGAACGCTAATTTTTTTTTCAGAAGCATCATAAACTGTGAAAAATGTAAAATCCATCTTGCGCCAACCGACTGATTAACCTGAAAGAAAAACAAATACAAATGAATAGAGTTTATTTTTGACAGACTGATCTCTAAGCATTATTTTCAAAGTTGATTTTGATTGTGATTGCAACATTCTATGCCAATGCCTTTTTGTTTGTTTATTAATTAATGTTTACTAAATTGCGTAATAGTCCTCGTAATTGTTTATAAGATAGAAAAGATCATTTCGGAAGGAAGCTAAATTCTATGTTTAAACTTAAGCCTTAGGCCATACAGGAAATTTACATTCTGCCAATGTACGCAAGATAGGCTACAATTCTTCACTACGTGACCTGTTTCTAAAATATTTTTATTTATTTATTTTTACGTGTGTATGATATTATTTAGATGTCATTTCTCTTTGATTTATTATAATAATGAATTAATAGAATAATGATAGGTCTATACGTTTTGTTTTAATCAAAAAGCTTGCCAAGAGGAATAGGCGTGATTCTTCCTGCATCTGAATAAAATATTTCATTCTAAAGGAGGCACTAAATTGGAGTAGAAACTGGAGAAGGTGCCTTAGTAAATCGTGTACAAAATACAGATAAATAGTTATAAACACGGTTTTTATCAACAGAGGCTAATTATTTGACAGTTTCTCGATTTATATGGACCAATATGTTTTCCCAAACATTGTACTGAGGTTTGGTCATAATAGTAAGAAATAAAAGTAAGTAACAAATGTTAAATGAGGGATGCCTTATGATTTTAGGGTGGCGTATAATTACGTCATGGAAAACGCAGTCTTTTAAGCAAGTCCTTTGAAGGTATACAATAGAATAACTACAAACGAACACAATATAAATCGTCAACTAGGGATAAGAATAAACCAGCCATATAAGAACGTCAACAATACCGTCATGTAAGAACATCAACAATACTGTCATGTAAGAACGTCAACAATACTGTCATGTAAGAACGTCAACAATACTGTCATATAAGAACGTCAACAATACTGTCATGTAAGAACGTCAACAATACTGTCATGTAAGAACGTCAACAATACTGTCATGTAATAACATCAACAATACTGTCATGTGACATGGAAAGGGAAAAGATCCAACAAGCAGCTCACGAAATCCGAATGCGGCTGTTGCAGCATGAGAACGCGCCATTCTATTGATAATTCAAAATAACAATACATTGTTCATATAAATGATTATTTCGACAAAACGCAACATTCACAACGTTGTCCAGAGGATTACCTCGATATTTATTTTAAAAAGTGGCGTATAAAATACCACACAGTTTCCTATCTTTTAAGCACTTATATGTACATGAATCGACGCGGAAACGGTATGGAACATGCTTCTCATTATCAGCATTTCAGTATATTGAGAGCCTCAAAACGTTGACAGATTTCAACAGTACAATGAATTCGTTTTAATCTATCAATTCACTCCTGCTTAATACTTCTATACTGACTGAATTATTCTTGTAGTCTTATCTGGTAATAAATAATATTTACTGAAATAAGAAAACGTTGTTTCTTTTGTATTTCACAGAAAGCTACACGAGGGCTATCTGTGCTAGCCGTCCCTAATTTAGCAGTGTAAGACTAGAGGGAAAGCAGCTAGTCATCACCACCCACCGCCAACTCTTGGGCTACTCTTTTACCAACGAACAGTGGGATTGACCATTACATTATAACGCTCCCACGGCTGAAAGGGCGAGCATGTTTGATGCGACGGGGATGCGAACCCGTGACCCTCAGATTACGAGTTGCATGCCTTACCACGCTTGGCCATACCGGGCCAAAACGAACGTTACCTCTAAAATTTCGACAATGTTTATCAAATCAACCAACGCTGTAAACCAATCAACTAATAAAACAATGAACCAAAATATATCCACACACGTCTAGACTACTGCTACCCAAGTTGCTGAACTAGTATAAGGCATAATATACTTGCTAGTGTCTCTCTCTCTCTTTTGTTTTTATTCCCATGATGGGTCAGTAGTAAGTTTATGAACTTATAATGTTAAAATTCGGGGTTTGATTCCACGTGGTAAACACTGTAGATGGCTCAATGTGGTTTTGCAATAAAACAAACCAACAGTCTGTAACAATCATCACTCAACTTCATCTTTTTCCTTTCGCTTAATTTTGGACCCTTTAAAATTTATTTTAGATTCTAATTTACATTTTACCACAACTATTTATTCATATGAACGTCATAAGTTAATTTTTATGGTTTCTTCAAAATTTTCCCATGTCCGCCATAAAACAATTCTATTTTAATTAATAAAATTGTACAGTTTTCCTTGTACAAGTTTTCCTCATCATTTTATTCAATCAAATTTTTGAAATGTATAATACTTTATGAAATGTAATATACGAAATATAAATTTATTAGTTGAAAATGTGCGCAAAAACATGAATTAAGTTTACCTTTGATGTTTTTTGATTGTCTTCTATTCATTGCAGTAAACCTATATTCATACAGAATTCAAATAATTGAATGTTTTTATACAAAAATAATTGTTTTGACAGAAGGGAAAAAAATAATTTTGAAAAAAAAAATCAGCGACCACCTCCTCTCTGTTCATTGTAGTAGGATTTCAAGTTGAGCAGTTTTTGTTATTTGTGATGGTGAAAAAGAGGAATATAAACACTATCGTTAAATGTTGTAATTATATTACAGTTTGAGTTTGTTTGGCTAAATTTTCCTATTTTACGATTTAGTACCTGATTTACTTGAGAGAACAAAAAAATTGAATGAAAATTCATTAGTCCTCCAGCTAGCTATCAATCACGTTTTGGGCTTCTACGAGAAGTGCGCGTTTGCCCTCTGTTCAGCCCGCCCCTCATATTAAGTAGGAATGGTTTCATTTACTTAAGAGGCAAAGTGATTTATAAACGTGTTTGGAAGTTACTGCTTGACATTGCACAACTTAGAATTATACGTCCTGTAGTGTTTTTCATATTTTGTTTTACGTTTTATTAATCAAGGTGGTAGGACAACAGCAAATCCTAAGTTAACTGCACATTTTAAGCCCTAGTTGTAAGACTAAACACCAACTAACTTTACTGAACCAATAAATATGCTAGAATTTATACATTTGACAGTAGTAGTAAATACTTATTATTTTTTACATGGATATTTCATTTTATTCGACTCATTTTGGGTACAAGGCAAATGGCAAAGTGACAGCATTGGCAAGGCTGTTAATAAACCATAAATAGAAGATGGAAATTTATATGGATCAATTTTTTATGTGAAGAGTAGTTGTGGAGTGAATGGTTGGCATTACTCAAAATAAACATCGACGAGCTTTAGTTTTCCCCACGATGTCACACTGGGAAAGTCAAGTAAGTTGTATACATAATAATTTAAGTAAAAAATCAAACAAAATCAAAAGAAGTATCATTTGGCCCTCCAATGTCCCAGCTGTATGTCTGCGGACTTATAACGCTAGAAACCTGGTTTCGATACTTGTGGTGGGCAGAGCACAGATAGCCCATTGTGTAGCTTTGTGCTTAATATCAAACAACAAATGTATCACTTGTGGCTCAGTTTATACATAGTATAGTACAAAGTGTTATGTGATGTCTGAATGAGCAAAAGGACGTCTGACAGGAATCTTAAGTGTGAAGGGCCCGGCACGGCCAGGTGTGTTAAGACGTTCGACTCGTAATCTGAGGGTCTCGGGTTCGCATCCCGGTCGCACCAAACATGCTCGTCCTTTTAACCGTGGGGGGGATTATAATGTGACGGTCAATCCCACTATTTCGTTGGTAAAAGAGTAGCGCATGAGTTGGCGGTGGGTGGTGATGACTAGCTGCCTTCCCTCTAGTCTTACACTACTAAATTAGGAACGGCTATCGCAGATAGCCCTCGTGTAGTTTGCGCGAAATTCAAAACAAGCCAAACCAGATACAGAGAGGGTTTCCAATTGTAGTTTCAGTGGATTGTTTTGTCCTTTGTTCCACGGTAATAATGACTATAAATTTTACACGAAAAGAGAAGGCAAGTTCAAAGAAAAGCAGATTAATGCCACGGGACATTTTGAAAAAAAAAACTCTTTGAGTAGGTCCAACATTAATCTTTTTATAATAGAGATCTTCGAGATTTCGGAGTTATGACATAACACAAGAAAGATAAACATAAGATATTCAGTGTCAATAATAAGCGAGATATTTAATGTTTAATATACACACAGATACTTATATATACATGTATATATGTAGGCTTACATTGTACAAATACGTGCCCCAGTAGTTAAGTGGTAAATCTTTGGACTTAAAACAGGTTTCAATGCCTGTGTTGGGCAGAGCACAGGTAGCCTATTCTGTATCTTTTTGTTTAACTGCAAACAAACTTATATCTGTGTGTTTCTTGTACTTTCAACACTAAAAGTTTTCTCACTGTTCATTGCAAAAAACAAACAAACAACGTGTATAAAACACTATTTCTGTAGTTTTTATTTGTTGTTAAGCGCAACATGCAATTTGTACTGTGCACCAAAATGGATTGAACCATGAATTTTAACGTTATATGTTCTCAAGCCTACAGCTGAGCTGTCTATGAGCGTCTTTCTAGAGCAAAATCTAATTTACTGTATGCGGTTTATGAGAAACACAAATCGACGATTTTCGTGTGAGTATTATGAAAACAATATTGTATTAATCTCACTTCTCAGACCTTTTAATAAGGTCAGATTTTACATATATCACAAAGACATGATAATATTATTGTTAACAGCTACTCCCTATACTCTATAAACTGGAAAACTCCTTTAGTTATTTTCCCACTTATTCTAATAGTTTAGACTGTGTAACTAGACATACAAGGAAATCTTTATTTTGTGACGTATTATCGTCATTAACAGAATTATCTTGTTTACACATATGTAGGATCATGTAAACTGACTATTTCTTTCTCACAAAACTAAATTTCTAATGGTTTTGGTTCTGGTTAGATATCAAACCTTTTTAACAGCTGCTTCATACTCATAAAACTTCATACAATTTGATAATTTCAACACTGAATCATCAGATAACCAGTTTGTATGTTCATAACGGAAATTCCATGTACAAAAGTGTTTCTCGCATTTTCGGTCACTCTATCGAGAAAACATATGTTTGTTTGTTTGTGTTGAATTTCGCAGAAAGCTACTGGAGGGCTATCTGTGCTAGCCGTCCCTAATTTAGCAGTGTAAGACTAGAGGGAAGGCAGCTAGTCATCATCACCCACCGCCAACTCTTGGGCTACTCTTTTTACCAACGAATAGTGGGATTGATCGTAACGTTTTAACGCCCCACAGCTGAAAGGGCGAGCATGTTTGGTGCGACGAGGATTTGAACCCGAGATCCTCGGATTACGAGTCAAACGCCTTAACCCACCTGACCATGACGGTGGAAAACATATAAAACACACAAAACTAAGACAGAGAGTATGGTTACGAGTTGATAAGTAACCCTTCTAAACGTTGTAATACATTCTTTTCAAAACAAGACACGTTGAAGTGTCTCGTGTCTTACATCCAGCTGTTTCGTAAGTCTTATACTAAAACCGAACTTTTATACAATGAACGACCTTTGGCTTAGCACATGTGTATTTGTAACACAATACACAGGACATTCATTTTCTTGCACATGAGTGGTTTTGGTGTCGATTTAATTTTGGGTCACCTTTCATTTCTTTTCAGCTCCTGAGGAAGAATAGGCATGAAATATGATCGTTCTAGAATTGGAATTGTTTGTATCTTGTCGATATCCAACTTCAGTTTCCCGTAAGTTAACCCATTTGTTTCGTTTCAGAAAGTAGGAAGTAGCCTTCCTTTATAGAATAAATCTTGATATTCTATATATACAGTTGTACAGATAAACTGGGAGCTTCATTATTATCATTTTCTGCCTCATACTTTCATAGTTCATAATTTTCTTGTAAGATCCGTCAAATCGTATTCTCTTATAATTATTTATTGTTCTTCAGGCTTACAAAGATATTTTCAATTACTTAACTTGAAATAGATCCTGGATATCACTTTTCAACACACTGGTCCATATAATTTATATATATATATATGTAATTCGTTCATGTGATGAGCCTATATCAATATATGAATATTATTAAGAGCTGCTAATAACGTTTATCGCACAAGTTTAAAAAAAGTTTTTCGAGGTATGGTTCTCTAACGTTTTGGTTTCTACTGATGTTGGTTCTCTAACGTTTTGGTTTCTACTGGTGTTGTTGGTTCTCTAACGTTTTGGTTTCTACTGATGTTGTTGGTTCTCTAACGTTTTGGTTTCTACTGATGTTGTTGGTTCTCTAACGTTTTGGTTTCTACTGATGTTGGTTCTCTAACGTTTTGACTGATGTTGTTGGTTCTCTAACGTTTTGGTTTCTACTGATGTTGTTGGTTCTCTAACGTTTTGGTTTCTACTGATGTTGTTGGTTCTCTAACGTTTTGGTTTCAACTGATGTTGTTGGTTCTCTAACGTTTTGGTTTCTACTGATGTTGGTTCTCTAACGTTTTGGTTTCTACTGATGTTGTTGGTTCTCTAACGTTTTGGTTTCTACTGATGTTGTTGGTTCTCTAACGTTTTGGTTTCTACTGATGTTGGTTCTCTAACGTTTTGGTTTCTACTGATGTTGTTGGTTCTCTAACGTTTTGGTTTCTACTGATGTTGTTGGTTCTCTAACGTTTTGGTTTCAACTGATGTTGTTGGTTCTCTAACGTTTTGATTTCAACTGATGTTGTATAATGTTATATATTGTTACAATGTTTATCTTAGGTCACACCAAAGCAAAAAACATTGTATACAACAATTCTTTAGTATTTTCTTACCCAACTTGTTATTTCTTTGTAAAAGTAATTTGGGGCCACGAAAAAATTTTTCAACGAATCCGATCTTTAATTTCATGATGAAAAATTAAATATCGACTGATGCTAAACAAAACGTCTGAAAGTTTATTATTATGAACATATATTTAATCTGAATAGTAATTCGATTTAATAATTAATTAGTGTACTTATCAATATGATACACAAATTTCAATGTTCTCTTTATAAATATTACCAACTTAACATTTCAAAAACATGGCTCATGAATACTTTGGTTTACAAGTAAAAATGTTGAAATTTTATGTGTGTAACTGGTGTCGTAAAACATATTGTCGTGACCACTTAAAGACATTTAAAAAAGCAAAAACATTTTTAGGTGGTAGAGTTATGACAACTTAAACTGCTCAGTTGCTAGGTTATAATCAGTCAGTAACTTAGTAGAGACCTGTTTTATTAAACCTAACTCTTCGACCGGATAATTACTATACAATCCAATAAATCTTTTTTTTTTTCAGTTGCAACCTTGAAAATTTTACTTTGAACCTTGAAACTGCATAGATGTATAGCTTGACTAGTTGTTTTTTTTTAATGTTCTTGAAACGCCCTGCTTTGCTTTCCTTGCATCCTGTACTTGATTAAAGAGAAACCCGAAGCTATTAGTGAATTGTGTTTTTAATTTCAGAGTCTAGACGTTAATATTAAATAACACTGAAGCGGAATATGATAGCTAATGATAAATTATTTTCGAAATATTTGAAAAATAAATTCAGTATATGCAAAAACCAACAACTACAAAAAACACACTATGGCTCTATAGAGCTTTCGAAAGACACAGTAACAAGTGGTAATTCTCCAAAGTACTTCATAAATAGCGTATTCCTCTTGTGATCATTTAATTTGCACTGCTGTGCTTATTAGAATTTTATACAGTTTCGAGCATCAGAAACCTTGAGAGCTAGAGTGTACCAGAACGAGGAGAGAACGGCTCCGCCTTGAGTTTGCCACTTAGCCAATAAAAGCTCAAGGATAGAAAACAAAATGGCTGTCTTTTGTTAGGGGGCAAAGAGTGAAGGACATTCACAGACAGGAGGTATATTGCTGGTTAGGAAGCTTAATATTTACCGTATCATACACACAATTTTCTCAGTATATGTAATATAGGTTCTGGTGGTGTGTTTTTGAACTTTTAAAAATATTGAGGCTATGTAAGCCGAGCTTTTCACCAAAGCAACCATCAAGAACCGATCAAATAACGAATGCTACATTGACTAAAATTGGTAAAATAAATTGATATGCTACGATTTACAACGGCTTATAAACTATCGGGATGCATAAAATATAAAAATTAAATGGAACAGTAACCTCATACGTCATCATAACACATTAATCTGTAATTGACTAAGTAATAAATATACGTTAAGAATTCTAATTTCTAAACCTAATCACTTGTGTAGCTACAAGTAAGTTTATATATTAAACTATCTTAAACATGAAGCTATTCGTTCTCGGAACTCTGAATTTAACATACTCAATGTGATTTACTGATCGAAAAGTTTTAACAGCTCACAATACGTATAATTAATAAATCTCTGTAATGTAAACCATAATAAGTTAAGCTGGGAAACAACAACAAAAGACACACTGAACCCAGTTTCAAAACGTTTCGGCTCATATCAACTCATTTAGATACACACGTCAGTCAAACATTTAAATAAAATAAAACCTATCATAATATCATGACATATTTTTGTATTACAGTAAGATACCCAATAATGTAATTGGAAAAGGCTTAGTCAAAACTTGATCGAATAAGTCCACACACAGCTACTGAAATATGGTTAGAGCAGTCCACACACTTCTATAACAACTAACCTTACTTATACGTTTGAATTTTCTGTATCAGAAATATGTGAAGGAATTTACACAGTTCTATAATAGCTAACCTAATTTATCATACGTTTTTGAAGGAGTTTACACTTGTTAACTGATAGAGATGTTTTGTAATAACGGTCAAACGGTCAGACGGTCAACTAGTTGATATTAAACTAAGTAAAAACGTTGATTTGAAATTAAATATAGAATATCTAATGAAGAGTTTTCCTAAAAATTTTGATCATTACAATTTTCTTCATAAAGTATGGCTTTTAAAGCAACCAAAGAAACAACGAACTTGATACAAATCAAGAGACACTAGAATTTCCAAAACGTGTTTAAAACTGCTAAGAACAAATAAGACAGGACTGACCTTATTTGTTGTCGTTGAACTCGGAGGTAGCAACGATTTTAAGAAACACCCATATACCTCAAAAATAGAGAAACATATTCGTTAGAAAAACAAGAAACATGATGAATTTTATATTGGGTGCCAGGCCCGAGCGCAGAACGTTCGAAGGGGAGGGGTTCTAATTTGTGATGTCAAAAGCCAGCACGTTATACAAAATATAATCAGCTTGTAAAGCATACTAATATTACGAGGGTATGAAGCCATGAGCCACCCCAGAATATGTTTTAAAAATAGGTGCTGTGAGATTAAATCTGGAAGCTAATTTGCTTAAACAATTGCATGGCTATTTACGTAAAATCTACAAACATCCAATGAAAAGTCAATAACTCACCATCCTGTTGTGGCATTAGATAGGGAGCTATAATTAATTCAACAAAACTATATATGATTCGTTATATTAAATTAGTGTACTATCTATATACAGAGTAGTTAGTAACTGTTAAATTATATTACAAATAAAAATTCTGTACAACAGTAATATATTAGCTATTTCAATCATTGACTATCATATACATACACGTATGGACTAATACTCCATTCTTATGGAGTGCTTTTTAATAAATAGCTTACATACAGTTTCAATGTTGAGAACAGCATCATAATGATTGTGCGTTAAAGCTAGAATATTCGGTTTTTTCTTCGGTTTGTGTATATATATCTCAAATAAATATTGAAGCAGCGGAGAGCAGATGTCGAACGTGAACATGAACTCAGTGACATCTATTATAAAGAATTCGGCCTACAAAACCTGACAGTAACAATATGGCGTCGGCTGTTACTGACAATGTATCAACAGAAACTATTGCAAGCGACTATTTCAAGCTAAAATTGTTAATAGTTCATCAGTAAAATGTACACTATGTATAGAAGGTTAAATACCAGAAACATCCGCGGTATAACTGTATAAATATATATTTCTTGTTTACATCATGCAAATAAAATGGGGTTTCGGCCGAACTGTCTTGACCTCCATCCCCCTTATAGGTACTTGTTTGTGTGCACATTAAATTCACGAAGCAGAGATTCTAAAATTCTATGTTACACTGTAGACAAAGCGCAAAGTCTCATTAAAGCTTTGTCTTCTAACCCAGTACTGGATACCTTGAACTCGGGTAAGCAGAAAGTAATCATGTCTTGCATAATAATTTTATTGGTATGCTGGACCAAGAACTACAACAATCATAGAACGAAACTGCTGATAGATGTACAACTAAACAGTTAGCACTTTTAGTTTACTTCAATGATCATTTTGAAATTGAAGTTCATGTTGTGGATCTAACTGGATGGGTCTATAAAGTCCTCATTTGATAACATAGTATCATTATTTGAATAACTGAATACCCATCTGAGAAATTGGGTTGGAATTTGTGGCGATACAACAAATGCTTCGATGTAGATTAAATCATTGAATTTCAACTGTAATTTTAAAAAACCTACAATTTTTATTGACAGTATATAATTTCCTTATGATGCATCTATCTGCTTCAGAAGAGTCTAGGAGAGCTTGTAAGAAGTGTGTATAATCATTCTGGTTTTAGTGAAATAATAAAATATTATTTCAGTCGTTTTACGCTGAGATGTCCTGAACAGGCCAGGTGGTTGTCAGTTAAACTGTGTGTAGACTGATCTGAGGATCACGGGTTCGAACCCCCGTCACAACAAACACGCTCGCCCTTTAAGCCGTGGTAGCGCTATAAATAACGGTCAATCCCACTATTTGTTGGTAAAAGAATAGCCCAAGAGTTAGCGGTAGGTGGTGATGACTAACTGCCTTCCCTCTAGTCTTACAGTTCTAAATTAGGGATGGCTAGTGCAGATAGCCTTCGTATAGCTTTGCGCGAAATTAAGAACAAACAAACAATGTTTGACTAGTGGGTCGAATTTCAGTTTTACGGTATTTGTCTTTGAATATCCCACATGTACTAAGAGTTGTTCGTTTCTAGTTACAAAATCCACATGTTAAGTTTTGTCTAAATTATGAGTATGCATTGGACATCTTTAATTCGTTAAGCATTCTCTTTTAAATAATGCTCTGCTACATACAGAAATAGACTAATCTAATCATTTGCTGTTATTTTGATGGAATGTGAGATAATTTGATAAAAATATATGTAATCGCCTCTGAACAAAGTACTTGTACGTAAATTAGCAAATATAAAAAAAAATGCAAACACGAACCACGAAGAAATAAAGAGAAGTGTACCACGTGCCACATATGAGAAAAAACAAATATTTTAGTTTTATGGTCCAATCTTAGAACATATCAAATATGCGGATCCCATGAATGCCCAACAAAGTGTTTCATCTTCCGTTTTAAAATACTGTTCACCATTATAAAAGAAGTAAAAATAGACAAATGAAACAGGTTAGTAGAGTCAACATGAAAAAAACAAATGTAATGAATTTAAAAAGACGAAAGTACAATAACACGCTATTGCGATGGATGTTCATATGTTAACATATTAAACCGAATGCTATTGTTATTTAGTTAACTGACAACTCATTCTTTTTGGAACCTAAATGAATATATATATATATATATATATATATTTATTTATTTGTAGTCCGATGAAGAATATGTTGTTTTATTTTTTCTTTGCAAATAAACATGCTGCGATAGAAAAATTTTGTTATAATATAAAGTAAAGACTGAGGTTTTGTACATAAAAATCATAGTTGCAACTAGTAAAAAAAATTAGTTATTGTACCTTTCATAACCTAACTAGCTTTGTAACCATGTAGAAAATATGCTGCTTTATTTCATTTTTTTATGAATAATAACACATTTTTATCGAAACCTAGTCTGTGTTAATGACTGAATATGGCTGTTTGTGTTCCAATGTTTGACATACGAACTCTACCAGTTCTTGTGTTGTATCTGGTTGTAGGGTGAAGTTTTGTGTGTTCTAATGTTCGTACTAACACACGAACAATGTCTTTTGTGCTGTTGGCTTCAATACTAACGATCCATGGTATGAAAATAAACAAAGTACCTTGATTGTAGGTATATATTTCGCTGTTTCTGATGGACTTAAATTATTGCTTACTTTTACGACAATGTTTAATTATGTAATATTCCTTGTTATTTAGCATTGTTTGTTCAGCAGTATCACGTTGATATAAGTATAATTAAAGATGGAAAACTTTACACTGTAGGTACTGAATTTGGTAAAGAACTAAACGTTAAGGGTATTAAATCAATAAATATTCTATGCTACTTCGATTTTCATTTTATTAAAGTAAGTACCCAACCCATTAGCTATAACATAAACACAATTTTAACAGGTATTCAGAGCTTTGTTAACGGAAATGTGGTAATAAAATAACACGATATGTCTGAGGCCCCTGAACACAGGTGAAATTATTGGTTTTAAACGTATCTTCTTTGTAAATTTTGTTTAGAATATTATACTGACACGCGTATTTATTTATTAACCTTATATATATCTGAAACAACAAAGGAGCTTTTTAAAAATTTAAATTAAGGCAGAGTAAACTTTAGCGTTTGGCCTAACAAGATACCCGTTGGTTGATCACGTGATACCTTGTTGGATAAGTGCACACGCAAGCACATACAATGTTATATAGATTTCAAGGTCACAGGCTCATATGGTTGGAATGGTTAACTACAGATACCTAAAAGAATTTATTGACAGTTGTTCTTCACAAATATGCGTTTAATTCGTAGCAAGATGATTATATTATTTAATTATAATCTCCAATGTTCATCAGCAGACAACTGTGGTTTACCATATATACTTAACACACAATTTATTCAAAGCTGCTCTTTACAAATATGTGTTTATCTCGCAACAACTTGGTTAGTGTTTCGTAATAAAAGTTCCATATCGATCAAGAGAAAACTGTGGTTAATTATACCTAACACAGCACGTATTTACAGCTGTTCAGAAATATGTATTTAAAAATTTATATAAACTTGATTAATGTATTCTAGAATAATATTCTATGCCGACAGAGATCAAAATCTATTGTTAATTACATATATACAACGTTTGTTCAGTTCGTGATTTGTTACGTGTCGCTTATATTAATACGGCAAGCGGTATTAGAATGACTATATACAATTATTATGATTTCTAGTCAGTTCTAGATAGGCTGCAATATACTGAACAAACTACTATGTATAATGACTAATGGGTACATGTGTTTGTAGAGAGTTTGAAAATTTTGTGATTAGTTTTAATATGTGCTTTTGGGAATATCTTTTCTTAAGCCTTAAAACGTAGTGGCGAGTGTTTAAAACGTGTGTTGATAGCTTTAAAAGTTTGATGGATGGTATTTAGTATTGTACTTATGAATAAGCTTTATCAGCTTGAAATGTAAGTAAATGTTTAGTACATGCTCACAGTTACGTTTAAAAACTTGTTGGTGTTTAGTTTTTCCTGATTAGCTCGAAAGCTCGTGGTCAGTGCTTTACGCGTGTTTTCTAGTTAGCCTTTAAACTACAAAACACTGCCTAGCGCGTGTTTTCCTGGTTAGCTTGAAAACCAGTGGTCAGTGTTTAGCGAATGTTCTCCTGATTAGCTTAAACTTTACGGTGAATGCTTGATACGTGTTCCATGTCTTACGCTACATAATTTATTACCAGAAACAGCCACGCCAGCAGATACACTATAGAAATAAGTATTAGGTACACTTGAACAGTGTAACATTATTTAACTTCTCTGTTTTAAGATTATAAAGAAAAGTAGGTAACAAACGTATCAATAAAACTTAAGTTTAATGAAACCAATGGCCAGGTGGGTTAAAGAGTTCGACTCGTAATCCGAGGGTCGCGGGTTCGCATCCCGGTCGCACCAAACATGCTCGTCCTTTTAACCGTGGGGGGGATTATAATGTGACGGTCAATCCCACTATTTCGTTGGTAAAAGAGTAGCCCAAGAGTTGACGGTGGGTGGTGATGACTAGCTTCCTTCCCTCTAGTCTTACACTGCTAAATTAGGGACGGCTAGCACAGATAACCCTCGAGTAGCTTTGTGCGGAATTCAAAAACAAAAAAACAACAACAATGAAACCATGCCACCATGGTCTTGGTGTAGAAAAGATAGATGCTTTTTTTCAAAGCATCACTGTCACCTACGTTCAGAACAAATCTACAAGAATAGGTGAAAAAATGTTTGATTTTTGGAATTTCGCGCAAAGCTACACGAGGGCTATCTACGCTAGCCGTCCCTAATTTAGTAGTGTAAGACTAGAAGGAAGGCAGCTAGTCATCACTAACCACCGCCAACTCATGGGCTACTCTTTCACCAACGAATAGTGGGATTGACCATCACATTATAACGCCCCGACGGCTGAAAGGGAGAGCATGTTTGGTGTGACGGGCAATCGAGTCGAGTGCCTTAACCTCCTGGTCATGCCAGACCTTTCACACTCAAGATTCCTGTTATACGTCTTTTTGCCTTAGCGCTCATTCAGACATCACATAATGTTGTTTGATATTAAGCACAAAGCTACACACAATGGGCTATCTGTGCTCTGACAACCACCGGGCCTATGAAAAAAAAAAAAAAATGTAGTGCAACATTCTTTCCGTGTTGTAAATTAACTGGTCTCGCAAGTACAAAAGGTAGATTAAACTGCTAAATATGGTATTTAGAAATTTCTTTGTGTCAGTGGTCTGTACGTTTCGACCGTCACATTATAACGCCCCCACCGCTGAAAGGACGAGCATGTTTGGTGCGACCGGGATTCGAACCCGCGTCCCTTAAATTACGAGTCGAACGCCTTAACCCCTCTGACCATTAAGTGAATCGGTATTAGCAGAACATGTGGCAGATATTAGCAGAACATGTGGCAGAAACATCTCATTGTTATAAACCGGGGTTATATCAAGTTGATAAACATGGTAGAATTAAAAAAAAACACTAAATATCAAAGGGGCTACTGAAGTCGGAAAAAAAAAACACCCAAAGATATTATACTAAAAAAGAAAGTTAGTCGAGATCTAGAAATAATAAAGTATTCAACAGTTGCGTTGTAACTCTGGGTAGTTTAAACCTAGATGGCTTTATAGGAATGTAAGTGATGACGTGGGTATATAAGTCCTAATCTGGCCTTTACCATTACTCTGAAGATGGTGTCATAGGGCAAACGTATGTAGTCTTTTTTTAGGACAAGTCTTTGTTTTAACAGGTATTTATTGTTAACGTTGTATTCGTTTCAATTGTAAATATAGATGTTATAAACAAGTATCGTTTTAAATCATTTTACTCCAACTTTATATTTTTACACAATGACAGTATAAACAATATTTTAAACTTTTATCTGTTTGTTTGTTTTTGAATTTCGCACAAAGCTACTCGAGGGCTATCTGTGCTAGCCGTCCCTAATTTAGGAGTGTAAGACTAGAGGGAAGGCAGGTAGTCATCACCACCCACCGCCAACTCTTGGGCTACTCTTTTACCAACGAATAGTGGGATTGACTGTAACATTATAACGCCCCCACGGCTGAAAGGGCGAGCATGTTTGGCGCGACGGGGATGCGAACCCGCGACTCTCGGATTACGAGTCGCACGCCTTAACACGCTTGGCCATGCCGGGCCAAACTTTTATCTGTATCACATAACTATCAATAACTGTTGTAGCGCTACTCTGGAAGTTTAGTGGACACGAACATAATATGGTTACGGCGGAGGAACCGTACAAACCTTATTTTTGTGGAACAACTTAAAACAGAAACAAACCCACCAGAAGAGCTATGCGTTAAGAGCTAACAGTAACATCAATCCAACATATAAACTGTTTGCTGGATAGCACAAACCCAACAGAAGCGTAGTTCGCTAAGGGCTAACAATAACACTAACTTCCCAGAAGAGTTGTCCGCTAAAGGTTTATAGTAACACTAACCCACCAGAAGAGTTGTCCGCTAAAGGCTTACAGTAACACTAACCCACCAGAAGGACTGTCACTGACAGCGACCCCTTCATCCACTAAATGAAAGGTTATTCTCTAAGGTTCGACAGCAGAGCACTCGTTACAGGCTGACAGCAACTCACCACAAGAGCTGTTCACTGAGGGTTGATAGCGAAATAAACCTACCAGGAAAGGTTTTTGTTATCATTTGACAACTATCCAGTGTCCATATAGTCATTTTATTGACCGATAGTCACGTGATACTGACATTAGACGATGATACGCTGATTTTTCCACGTCATTCGAAGATGTGTAGTATTTCAATCCCTTGTAATTTCCATTTTTACATCAAATATAAAGAAGCACTGGTTAGCACAAAGTGCTTACATCATAGATACAAGCTATCTGTCTAAATCTGGGTGAGGGCAGGTGAATTCAGATTTTGAAGTGTACAGTTTGGTCTTTGATTTTTGGTTTTGTTAAGGTGTTACAAAATACAGCTACATACCAAATTTAATATTTCGAATTTAATCCACTTTTATGTCAACTGGCATTTATTTTTATCGCTGTTTCTATAAAGTTGTGTGGTTTGTTTATGTTAATTAGTGTGTTGTTATCACGTAAGAAGTACTGGTTTCGATTTTTGAACAAATGAGACTACAGAAAAAGCCGAAGAAAAAACTTGTAGGTTTTTAAAAATAGGTCTAATCTAATTTTACTGGTTCTTTATTTTTGGAAGCTATGTAAGGCAAGTTGGTGGGACCAGTTAAAAAGGCAACAAGAAACCACATAACAGGGATAGAGCTAACAAACCATCATGAATCGAACACAGTTACGCACTCGTAGAAATAGCGTAGTCTGTTATCCTTGGAAATAATTGTGTAAACAGCGCGATGAAAAGTGTGTTAACAAATTATACGCGAACCATGGATATGGCAAAACACATACTATGGCAAAACACGTACTACAAGCATTTATGAATAGGACCAACCGGAAAATATTTAAACATATGATTAAATTAACCTGAATGAAACATTATCGGTTTACTGAGGTAACTGGAAAACGAATGTGGTTCACAGTTATTTTCCAGCAGAAAAGCGAAGTAGTTAAGGTTTAGCGTAGACGTTTGTTATCCTTAGAATGAGAGACTGTTTTGGTGAAGTTCTCGTCTAGGTAAGAATGCAACTTAGAATATGGTTTCCCAGTCTAGGCCGAGTGATTGAGGGTGACAGTGTCATTACTTGTGCCATCTATATCTGAGTCGAGGCATGTAAGGAATCTCACTGAGATGTGTTGATCCACTTGGAAAGGGACTACGAAGTCAGTACCACGGGTTAAGAATGGGTCTGAAGTTGGTTAAATGGAAAAATGACAATATATGACACAGAAACATGTGATTGTTGATTAACTAAATGATAGTAACAGATTAGAGACCCGAGTGTGGGCTATTGGTTAGCATACTGGACTATGGATAATGGTTAGCATACTGGACTATGGATAATGGTTAGCATACTGGACTATGAATAATGGTTAGCATACTGGACTATGGATAATGGTTAGCATACTGGACTATAGATAATGGTTAGCATACTGGACTATGGATAATGGTTAGCATACTGGACTATAGATAATGGTTAGCATACTGGACTATGGATCTGTGAGCTCAACGCTCACGTCCCATTACTTCGATTTCTTTCTAAACCTCGTGCTGAGCACTCAGATCTGTATGTTCATTATAAAAATAGCGATTTAATTCCAATAGTAGGCTAAACAAGACTAACCCAAGGGTTGGCGGCGGGTGCTGTTGATTAGTTTAGGGATAACTAGCACAGGTGGCTCTTCATTACCTTTGTTTGAAAATCCTTTCCCCTCGAAAAACAACAACAACAAAGCTACTGTAACACTTTCTGTTGATAATTATATTGATTTATTTTGCTGTTGATAAGTTATTTAAACGTGTTATGCCTGTTGATGAGTTAGTTATTTGTACTGACTTCATACGTTGATGAGCTATTTGGACGAGTCTTGTCTATCGCAAATCTCACTAGACTAGCCTTTCCTATTGACGGCTGGTGAATGTACAAGTGTTTTCTGAGGCAAAAATCGTTTTAAAATCCTGTGACGTATAGGCAAGTGGACGAAGCTTCTGTGGTAGTGTATGTGCTTAATGTGACGCTGTATTAAAATCTTGAAGATGGCACCGACGGTTGAATATTGTAAATTAAATATTGTACTAACAGGTCAAGCTTAGCTACTTAAGTCAAATTGATGAAAGGTACCCGATATGGAACGAACTGAAAATTACGTAAGAAATTGTATCGTCGCCGAGACAAAACTAAATCTCACAATTCTAACGGAGTGTCAATGAAGACAGCTATGCATCGCCATCTAACAAAAGAAAATATCTGGATTTTGATAATTAAACCTTGAACTGATTATTAAGTTCGTACTTTCTGTTCCTTTCAGGGATTGTTTCTTTACACCAATAACGCTCCAGAATTTCAAACAATTTGTTTATGCGAAGAAACAACAGTTTTTTCAGAATTTTTTTTAAATGGTTTTTATTTATTTATACGACGTTGAAGTTGCTGGTGTGATGACTTATGCACACAAAGTTTAGGCTAAAACATAACGTAACGTAAACAGTAAGAAGGCTAAAAAAGTGTTCGTTTGTTTCAGAACTTCACCCCAGGGCTCCTCTGGTCGTTACTTCAGTTCTCATTTTAAAATATTTTTTTTTTGACAGTATACGCTAATGCAGGTGAAACGTATTTGAAACGTCATACAGAATACATGAATCGGTTAGACACATTCTGACAATCGTTGCTTTGCAATTGATAACGTTAGTTGGTAAAGAATTAGAAAAACATTGAAGGTAACATCTATATTCAGCTTTCTAGAATGTACACAAAATATTTAATTAAATAATCTGAACTGCAGAGTCGTAGTTACATGGTTTTTAACTGTGGATGAAAACTGGGATTTGCTAATCCGATTTATTTGGATATTTGGAGTAATGTGAAAACATTTAACTCATAATATAAAATAATTTATTTTAGAAAACCAAATCAGTCTAAATAGTAACGCCAAAAAAACCAGCAAAATAATTAAAATAGTGAAGGTTTAAACATTACCTTTCATTCATTTTTCTATGTAAACGACAGATAAAAAGGTTATGATTGTAAAATGTTTCAGGGTTCGTTTTGAATATTCATGACAATGAAACTACTTACATGATTTTAATGCTACTCTTTTCTCATTCCAGATTCCAGTAATTTAAAACTCTTACCCAGTTTCTGGATTTTCATGATTAAAACTTGAACTGATTATTAAGTGCGAACTTTTTGATCCTTTCAAGTATTTATATTCCACTTAACAGCCTGGTTCTTCATTTCAAACAGAAAGGGAACAGACTTCTTCTGTTTGACGTTTTAAAATTAGCACAGGAATGACGAAAGCGATGTTATACAAAGACAGAATTACGAACTGATAGGAATATGTTTTTACCCGGCAACCTATGGACACATTGTAAGCTGAAATATCTGTTGTGTGGGTGCTAATAAATTATTTTTAACAGTTATCTTTTTTTTTTCTTCAAGTTAATTCCAAACAGTGTGTACCTTTGTCCAGAAACAAATTGTTATAAAATTGGATATACATAATTTATTTTTTCAGTTCCTTTCATTATAACTAAAAGATTAATTATGCTAAATTTCTCAAATGTATTTCAAGGTATTTTCGAAGATCGATTTTACCAGGATAATTCTTCCAATATCTTTGCTAAACCCACTACCAATTATTATTTTTATCTTACTTTTAATAAAAGTTTATAGTGGTAATTTAAGTCTACGGATTTACAACGCTAAAATCAGGGATTCGATTCCCTTCGGTGGACTCAGCAGATAGCCTGATGTGGCTTTGCTATAAGAAAACATACGTATATACATATATACATAATAAAGGTTACGTGGCGAATGCTAATCACAACAAATTAATACATTTTGCGGCGTGCTATGCTTCCAATAAGAACTAAAAACTCATTCTTCGTAGTTTTATAACGTTTCTTGTTTAATACAAAACTAGATAATCTATGTCTGACATTTAATGTTATATGTTAAACTTAGAAAGCTTACGTGTGTAGAAACACACAAACACAGTTGATACAAACTGATTTTACTTAATATCCTTCCCTGTGACTCAGTGATATGTTTGTAGGCCAGTGAAGAGAACAGCATAACAGCCTATTGTGTAACTTTGCGCTTAACAACACCAGTAACAACTATCTATTATATTTTACTTTGAGGTAGATCTAGTTTTTACCACATAGAATCATCTTAAAACCACATTTGGATTGGCAAAAAATAGACAGAAAATTATATTCACCACAGTTTTAATTGTTCTACATCCTACATTAGAAGGAACAAAAATAGCAACCTTTCATTGATTTAGTTATAAAATAACAAAGCATGCCAGTTGATGGTATTTTAATTTCAAGTTTAAAATAACAATATATCGGCGAATTGTTTTCCTCCGATATCTCACGATCGATCATTGCAGATTAGCAGCTGGTGATTTATGTTTGGTTCTCTAATTTATTGTGAAGACAGAAAAAACTATATTTTACGATTGTTATTTTTATATTGTTTCAATCAAACTCCTCTCGTCCCTATATACTTTACATTATTAATTACAGAATATCACCAGCTGTTTCCTGCTATTCATCCATTAACTGATGTTCAGCATTTACACCTGCTCGATTTTGTACATGCTCAAAATAAATAGAATCAGGCATAATACTCATGATAAGAATAAAAGAAACGAAACATAACACCTATTTATTTTTGTCATTTCTCCTACTTAATACCTTATCAGGATAAAAGTAATCAGACATAGTGTTTTTATTTATGTTAAGTCTCAGCTAATTTTTGATCAAGAGAGATAAAACTAATATTTTATATATGTAATTCCTTCATTAATCCATGACCCAGAATAATAGAAACAAGACAAATCACCCGTTAGTTTCTTGACTCGTCTATAGGTTTATGATCAATGTTAGATCCCTATCTAACATCTGTTTGTTTTTCTAATGCGTCACTAATACATTGTTATTCTTTTGCACTAATTCATGGCCAGATTTATACAGCAGCGCTACGTAATTAGTTAATTATTCCTTTGATATTTCCTTTTCCTTGTTTAAGTACTGGAAAATCATGCTTTCTGAATTTATCAGGCCATTATCTGATAATCATAGTTAACATAACAGTAACATTAACAATATAAAGCAGTGTACTGACGAACAGATTCTTGTCTTTCTTCATCACACAGCGAACGAGAAGCAACAGTTTTCGGAACAACAAGTTCTAATTATTTTTTTTAAAGTGGACGTCAGCAGCGTGTTCAACATGAGGACTAACTCTCTTAAGGACTTTGCCATTTTCTTGTCTTTCAGTCGACGTTTCGAGACCAAGAGAAACAGTAGAAAAAATGCACAGAAACTCAGTTCCCAGCAACGCCCTATGAAAGTCTTCCTCAGTGGCACAGGAATAGCTTCAGTGTTACTTCATTTGTAATTACTTTTATATTTTATATTTTTTTATTTTCCAAACTCTTAAGCGTATTTAATGTGAAGAAATTCTAAGGCATTTATAAGGATAACTTGCGAATGTTCAACTGATGTCTTAAACTTGAACATTGTATCTTTAATTTCCTTTAAACACGCTACATTTTAAAACGGCATTTCTTGTCTAGGAGAAACGGTTAACGAGAAAATTGCCTGATACAACAGCCGAGTGGAGCGACAAGGACGCGCGGCGGGACGGTACACGAAGCAGCCAGAGTTCCCCTATCTTTACATATACATGTATAGGCATATCGAACAAAAAAAAAACGTGGGAAACACGGTAACGTTTTGGCCAATTCAACATCATGACAAGATTGATACAGATATGGAGTGTCCGAAAGGCCCCTCGAAATGTTGTTAGGTATGACGACAAGTCATGCATATCCATACGTATATTATAAATTATAACTACGTTAAAGTTTAATATAACAAAGTATTTTAATGTAACTTTAAAATGTTCACTCATTTAGAAAACCACAATATTTTGTGCTGATAAAAAGTGATAAAGGGTATCTTCTTGTTCGAATTCAAATTTAATGTACGAAAAAAATATGTTCTGTTTCCATTGTACTTGACCCAAACATTCTACATTTGTAATGAATTATTGGTATCAGCCATATTAACTCTACAGCATACATTCTTAGCCTTTTAAAGCTATATTATAATCTGACGGACTTCCAGAATCACACGATTTAAAAACTGTTTTGACTTCAATATAAACGATTTCGATGTAATAGCTTTTACCTCGGTCAGGTTAAAGAATGACTTATTTAGTATATAGGAAATTTGTGAAGAATACAATGACTAAACACAGTTTCTTATGTATT
Organism: Tachypleus tridentatus; assembly: GCF_004210375.1. Lineage (NCBI taxonomy): Eukaryota > Metazoa > Arthropoda > Merostomata > Xiphosura > Limulidae > Tachypleus > Tachypleus tridentatus. The sequence continues at coordinate 36,747,004 of NC_134836.1, forward strand.
TACATCAATCTTCTATATTGCAAGATTTCATTAAAGTTTGATGACCGTTTGAAATATATGTTTAATTACAAAAACAAAATATTGCACTTATTCTGATTACAATAGAAGTTAGCAGTTAGACAAATGAAAGATATTAGTGACACAGTTTCTAATAAATTACTTGGTCAAAATTCCTTATGTTTTTTAAAGTTTAACAGCCCTTTTACATCACTCAGTTCCTACATAGAATTTCGCTCACTGATTTAACGTTTAACGGTTTTTTTACACCCATTCTGTTCACATATATAATTACGTTCACTGTTTAACATTTAACTAGATATATATATATTTAACCCTTACAGTAAATCAGTTTCTCTCTTACAGAAGGTGAAACGAATTTAATATTGGAAATCTAAATGTACAGTAGCAAATTACTGGCTATTCAAATAAAACTGAGATAGCAGAGGGTTATTATGAAGGAAGTTTAATGAAACAGGATTAATACCACAAGTGTGGTACACTCATGGAGATGTGTTAACACTTTTGCTCTTTTTTTGCATCAGGCATATAGGTGAAGGAATGATTAGAGAGATTACTCAGATTTACTGATTACATTAAAAGTTCTAGTTTCACTGGCTGTGAGGAAGATGCTACTGCTTAACAAAACGTTTTAGTGGGTTGAACAAATAAATGTAAGATGGCGTTTAGTTATAAGAAATGCAAGGTAATGTATATGGGTTATCATAATTTTAATTACAAGTATAAATCATAATTAGAATTACAAGCATAATTTTCATGGGAATAACGCTAACATGGATGAAAAATATTTGGGTATTCTGAATGATCAGTTTTTTTAAGGCATCCTAGCAATGAGCTGTTGCAACTTTCAAGGAGAATATTATTTCTGTTTCTATCTACATGAACATTGAATACAGCTCTAAAGGTGTTATAGTGTCATTGTATAGGTAATTGTTAAGCCACGTTTGGAGTAGTGTTCAGTCTTAGACTTTTACTTTAGAAAAAGACATTGAACTCTTGAAAAGGGTTCAGAGGAAGACTACTAGGATAGTGTCTGGGAGGGAAAGGTTGTCATATGAAGACAGGTTAAGATTACGGAAAGTTGTCTTCCCTTGAGAAGAGTTAGGATGATCTGACTGAGGTGTTTAATATTGTTAATGGAATTATAAGAGCTGATGTTTCATCTTTTTTTCGTATTTAATGGCGGGACTAAAGGACACAAATGTTGATTTTAGCAGAGAAAGAGTCATCTTCAGCTACGACAGTTTTATTTTTCTAACGTGGTGATTGGCTTTTGGAACTGAGTGATTTGAAATATGGCAGATGTAATTAATACAAGGGAGTTTATAGGAAAATTTACTAAGTATTTGTATGATAAAGACTGGTTGTGAGATTTTTTAGTGTTCGATTTAATTTAGTGGATAAGACCTGTAGATGCACCAATAAGTCCCTTATTGTCCTTTAATGCTATATTTACTTATTACCTGTTGAAGCTAGGAAGACAAAGTGCTGTTTTAAAAAGAACATCAACAAGCCAGAACAGTTATGTAGTCTTATGCTATTAGTCCACAGGTCAGAACAACAAGCTAGTCTTATCCTACTGGTCTACAAGACAAAATAACAATATAGTCTAGTTCTATTAGTCCACAGGTCAGAACAACAAGCTAGTCTTATCCTACTGGTCTACAAGACAAAATAACAATATAGTCTAGTTCTATTAGTCCACAGGTCAGAACAACAAGCTAGTCTTATCCTACTGGTCTAAAGACAAAATAGCAATATAGTCTAGTTCTATTAGTCCACAGGTCAGAACAACAAGCTGGTCTACAAGACAAAATAACAATATAGTCTAGTTCTATTAGTCCACAGGTCAGAACAGCAAGCTAGTCTTATCCTACTGGTCCAAAGGTCAGAATAGCAAGGCAGTCCTATCCTTCTAGTTCACAAGTTAGAACAGTCAGATTAGTCTGTAAGCTAGAAGACTAAGTCAGTATTACACTACCAGTCTGTTATAAGTCAGAACAGTAAACTGCTCTTATATAGCAGTTTAGAGACCAGAAGAGTAGGCCACTCTTATACTATTGACTGGTCAACAGAACGGAAGAGTATATTGGTTTTACACTACTTACTACTGTAAAGGCCAAAATAGTAAGTTAATATCATAATATTAGTCTACAGAGCAGCAAACAAACTTGTGGTAATGTCAATGTTTTACAAATTGGAACCTAAAGCAAGGGGAACTAATTGATTGTTATCTTACCCGAACAACTTAACCCTAATTTATTTCGTCCTATCGGCTAATTGCACGTATCATACATCTTTCGTGAATCAAATGAAACTGAACTCTATACAACTTTTGCCCCCCCCCTTCCAGTCGTGGAGGCGTTATAAAGTGAAGGTCAATCCCACTATTGGTTGGTAAAAGAGCTGCCTTCCCTCTAGTCTTATACTGCTAAATTAGGGACGGCTAGCACAGATAGCCCTCGTGTAGCTTTGCGCGAAATTCAAAACAAACACAACACGATGTTTTATCATAACGATCACCTCATCTGTTGTACACTAATGTAGTTGAATAAAGCCACAAACTGAGCATTTTTAGATTGTTTTAATGAGTCCTTTGTCCTCATTATTACTTTTGTTCAAGTGTGAAGACTTTTTGTTGGTTCAACGTAAAATACAATTATAATTACTGTTATTACGGCCTACATAATTGTTTTAACAGACCCTTCTGCCCGAGCCGGCGTTTAACTATTGCAGCATTTCCATTTGTAATTACACTTATCATGTGGATGTCATAAATATGTGTTGTGGCAAAAAACCAATTTAAAAATATGGAGAGTAATAAGGTTAATATAAACTTAAAATGAACCATCTCTTTGATGAGTGTAGTTTTGACGTGTACGTATTAGCACAACAATCTGTAATAGTATGAGGGAGTAATATATGTAAGTATACACCTGGGGGCGCTAGTTCACCTTTCTTATAAATTGACACATAATTATACTCGTATAAACGAGAGCCTCTACTTAGGAAAAGATAAAGCTAATTTGAGATTATTTATATAGTCGTATAGATAGATTCATAACATGTTAATTTATAGGTTCCGGTCACATATTAAGCGTTTAATTAATTATAACTAACTTTTTGGCGTCTTTTATATATTCGTGAAACAAACTTCGTAATATCAGAACTTTCAACTTCTTTATATATATATATTCATATGTATGTGTGTCAGTCTTGATAAATATCTACACTTACATATGGTACTTATCGAATAACTATTACAACTGCACGTATTAACTATAAGTGTGATACTAAACCATCAAATTATACTTTAAATTAAATGTCAGTACTAAAGGCTGCATTACATGAATGGTGATTTACAAGGAACAAGGTGTATTTTAAAATTATGTATCCTGTTTTCACTGTCGGATTGCTAGTTTTATAACTAAAGGTGTAAGCTGTCAAGATGTACGCTACAAATTACATATGTCTCTACTGTAATTCTGTTACTTTTAAAACCGAAGGTATATGCTGTAAAAATACACACAAACTATGTATACTACTGTAGTATTGTCAGTTTTAAAATGAAATATGTATATTGTGAATGGCATATAATGAACTGCATATATTATACCTACTGCAGCTTTGTTAGTTTTAAAACTAAAGGTGTAAACTGTCAATATGTACATAACGAACTATGTGATTTATCTGCACTGTAGTATCGTTAGTTTTAAAGCCTTAGACAGTGCTGTTAAGAACTTTATATTATCTCCAGTGCAGCATTTGTTGTTTTAAAATCACAGGTGTTTACAATGAAACTAGATTTCATTTACATTAATTAAGGCTATAATAATTAAAGCATGTCGAAAACTAAACTAAAATAATGTTACGTCAGCTCTCACAGTTTTTTTTTAAGGTTCACAACAACATTGCACGTCTTTGTGAGAAATAAATCGTGTGAACTACATTGTATCTTGTTTTCTAACTTTAATTGCTATTGGATAGCAAGTGAAAACAATAGGAACCTCACGACCTGATTAACAAGTTGTTGGATTTCCTTGAAATAACAGATTTAACTGTTACTGAAACTGTATCTGTACACAGGTGTTTGTAAATCCAGTAAACATGCACATTTCAACAGAAAACTAACTCCAGGCGTACAGTGTTCCATTAGTGTACTTAACTCATCAAGCGCATCTTAAGAGCAACTCACTATAATTTATGCTTTTTCCTTCCCTATTGTTTTATTATTACTCTGACATTTATACTTACACCTGCCTTTTATTCAAGGAAACTTCCCACTGTCTCAGCAGTAAGTCTGAAGGCTTAAAACGCTAAATAAAATAGGTTTCCATATTGGTGGTGGCCACAATACAAATAACTAGTTTCGTAGCTTTTTTTTTAACAAAGCCTTCGGTTAACGAAGAAGTTTTTTCATTGAACCTTCAATTGCGTATAAACAAATGTATCTTCGAAACGTAAGGTACGACACGGCAAGAACGATCCCAGACATTAGACGCTGCTCTGTTGCATGCTGGTAACTGTCAGAAGAAACTCGATCTGTCCTGTTACTTACTGACAATTAACAATTACACGTCTAACCCTTCAGTAATGTCTTTGTGGGACTAATATATCAAATCTTAATGGCTGGATAGTTGCTTTCAACACTGTAAGTGGAAATATTCTGATCTTTTTTACTGACAGATAAGCTATTATACAAAAGTTGTCAATTAAAGAACTGTATCTGTAACAATTTTAATGTTAATTAACATCAGCTACTATACAAAAAATTATGTCTGTTTAGTTGATGTCAATTAAATAATTATACCTGTAACAATTTTGATGCTAATTAACATCAGATAAGCTATATAAAATGATAAAGTGTTTTCAGTTAAAGCCCCTACGCTCATCTTTACGTCGAAATAATGTAATATTTGCTACTATTTGAAAATATAATGTATTTTATTACATGGTCGTTGACATAACGTTATCAGACGACAATAAACAACCTTCTAATGTATCTCAAGGCCTTTCCTTTACACTTACCTCAGAGAAGAAAGAAAATTTAAACCCACCCTTTACTTTTCAAGATAGCATCGATTCTCATCTTAAACTCCTTTATGGTGCTGGCTTCCACTACTGTCGACAGCATCTCAGTCTATAAACTTGTTTATTTGATATACAGCGCAAAGCTACACAATGGGATATCTGTGCTCTGCCCACCACACGTATCGAAACCCGGTTTCTAACGGTGTGAGTCCACAGACATATCGCTGTGCCACTGGGTAGGGGGGCAATTCATAATTAAACCACCTTTTAAAAACTAAAACTGCCTTAATTGGAGCCTAATCTGTCTCTGATATCTGTGCCTAATCCCGGTTTCTAACTTCCACAGACTTATCGCTGTGCCACTGGGTCGGGGGGCAATTCATAATTAAACCACCTTTTAAAAACTAAAACTGCTTTAATTGGAGCCTAATCTGTCTCTTCCACGTCTTATAACCTGTGTTTCCTTTGGTCCAATATGTTCAAAATATAATAGCAAGGAATCGAAACCATCTATTTTTTTTTTTATTTCCCGAATAAAGTAAACCTCAATAAGATTATCTTTATCTTTCTTTAGTTGAGATAAAATAGAGTAAAAGGTCTTAACCCTATCCCTGTAAGATAACCCTTCTATCCTTAGAATTACCATTGTACCCTTCTTCCGAAGATAAGGAAACCAAAGCTGTACACTGTATGCTAAGTAAACTCTAAGTAGTATCATCATAGTACCCTTCCTCTGAATTCTTTCAATATCCTGTTTTTAGATAAGGTTTGGTTTGGTTTTTGAAATTTCGCACAAAGCTACTCGAGGGCTATCTGTGCTAGCCGTCCCTAATTTAGCAGTGTAAGACTAGAGGGAAGGCAGCTAGTCATCACCACCCACCGCCAACTCTTGGGCTACTCTTTTACCAACGAATAGTGGGATTGACCGTCACATTATAACGACCCCACGGCTGGGAGGGCGAGCATGTTTGGCGCGACGCGGGCTCAAACCCGCGACCCTCGGATTACGAGTCGCACGTCTTACGCGCTTGGCCATGCCAGGCCCTTTTAGATAAGGAAATCAAAGCTGTACACGGTATGCTAAGTGAACTCTAAGTAGTATCATCATAGTACCCTTCCTCTGAATCCTTTCAATATCCTGTTTTTAGATAAGGAAACCAAAGCTGTACACGGTATGCTAAGTGAACTCTAAGTAGCATCATCATAGTACCCTTCCTCTGAATCCTTTCAATATCCTGTTTTTAGATAAGGAAACCAAAGCTGTACACGGTATGCTAAGTGAACTCTAAGTAGTATCATCATAGTACCCTTCCTCTGAATCCTTTCAATATCCTGTTTTAGATAAGGAAACCAAAGCTGTACACGGTATGCTAAGTGAACTCTAAGTAGTATCATCATAGTACCCTTCCTCTGAATCCTTTCAATATCCTGTTTTAGATAAGGAAACCAAAGCTGTACACTGTATGCTGAGTGAACTCTAAGTAGTATCATCATAGTACCCTTCCTCTGAATCCTTTCAATATCCTGTTTTTAGATAAGGAAACCAAAGCTGTACACGGTATGCTAAGTGAACTCTAAGTAGTATCATCATAGTACCCTTCCTCTGAATCCTTTCAATATCCTGTTTTTAGATAAGGAAACCAAAGCTGTACACGGTATGCTAAGTGAACTCTAAGTAGTATCATCATAGTACCCTTCCTCTGAATCCTTTCAATATCCTGTTTTTAGATAAGGAAACCAAAGCTGTACACGGTATGCTAAGTGAACTCTAAGTAGTATCATCATAATACCCTTCTTCTGAATCCTTTCAATATCCTGTTTTTAGATAAGGAAACCAAAGCTGTACACGGTATGCTAAGTGAACTCTAAGTAGTATCATCATAGTACCCTTCTTCTGAATCCTTTCAATATCCTGTTTTTAGATAAGGAAACCAAAGCTGTACACGGTATGCTAAGTGAACTCTAAGTAGTATCATCATAGTACCCTTCTTCTGAATCCTTTCAATATCCTGTTTTTAGATAAGGAAACCAAAGCTGTACACGGTATGCTAAGTGAACTCTAAGTAGTATCATCATAGTACCCTTCCTCTGAATCCTTTCAATATCCTGTTTTTAGATAAGGAAACCAAAGCTGTACACGGTATGCTGAGTGAACTCTAAGTAGTGATTTGTACAGATAGAAAATTTCTTCTTTCTTTTTTTTGACGTGTGATCAATATCATAATACAGCGACAGTGGCTTATCTACCATAATGCCAAGATCCACTTCCCCAGTGAAGCTATTGATTTGGTTTTCATGTGGTCCAAATTATGATAACCCAAGTGCATTATCTTGCACTTACTATAATTAAAAGCGGTTTTTTTTTTTTGCCAACTCTTTGTTGAACTCGTTAAATGATACACGTCATTAGGTAACATCTCAGATTTTCAATACATCTAAAAGAACCCAATGTTTATCATTAAATTTTATTAATTTACTACTTTGCTCCTATCAGTATCAAATGAAAAACAAAGACCCAATCACTGACTCCTGAGGTACTCCATTAGTAATAAGGGTCTAGTTTTTCTCCCATCCAAAATTCTGCAAGCCAGTTAGCTAGTTTTTCCATAACCCCTACCAGTATGTTTTTCTGAGCTAATATGTTTGTGTGGCACCTTATTCAGTATACGAAGTCCACGGATTTTTATACATACAGATATCAAGCAGTGTCTTCGGTGAAAAGATAATAGATTAATAAGGTAAAGTGTTTTTGTGGTTAAACAACTAAACCAGGAGCTACTGTAATATTAGTTTCTATTTGGTAAACTATTATCTTAAAATATAACGTTTTATTAGTTGTTGTCAGTTGAATAACTAAACCAGGAGCTACTGTAATATTAGTTTCTATTAGGTAAACTATTATCTTATAATATAACGTTTTATTAGTTGTTGTCAGTTGAATAACTAAACCAGGAGCTACTGTAATATTAGTTTCTATTTGGTAAACTATTATCTTAAAATATAACGTTTTATTAGTTGTTGTCAGTTGAATAACTAAACCAGGAGCTACTGTAATATTAGTTTCTGTCAGGTACACTATTATCTGAAAAGATAATGTTTGATTAATTGTTGTAATTTAAATGGTTATACCTGGGATTATCGTTCTTCTAGTCAACAGTCAGATAATTTAACTAAAAGACAAGTTTTTTACCAGAGGATTATAGAAGATGGTGGATACAAATATCAATAGTAAAGATTAGTAGAATATTCATCTAGATTACTGAAGTCTAAAGATAGAAAGACGGATAAACATAAAAATAAGATATACACACGGAAAATACAATACATATGAATTAATTACAAGTACTATGAATTTGAATGACCTGTACAATACCACAATCTAATTAACTACTGTTAGGCAAACTAAAATCTAGCGAGTTTATCCTGGTGAGTTAAAAGCATTAACTACAAAATATCATTACTGACTCCTATTTTCTGAGATAAGTATTATGTCTGTGTTTTCTTCGCTTGGCTAGATCTGTTAATCTGAAGGATCACGTAGTACAACCCACTGAACAACTGTTGCTGTTTGGAACTAAGCACAAAGCTACACAATGAGCTATCTGTGCACTGCCCACCACGGGTATCGAAACCCGGTTTCTAGCAGTGTGAGTCCGCAGATATACCGCTGTGCCACAGAATAAATGTATGAGACAATAGAACTTTACTAGTATCGAAGAACATTTCGGTTCCTGCTAAGGATTGGCTTGTGCAGTTAAAGAAGTAATTTATATTAGATGGTTTTTGCAGTGTTGTTATAGATCTTTACCTCGTTTGATATGTAATAGGCCACTTTATCTCTTTCTTGATCTGGTACATAATTACTTTACCTATGTGAGAATTAGTGAACGTAATTACAGGCAGGTGATTTCAGAGATACATGTTCTGACAAAATCTTAAGAAGTTTTTTCCATACTTGTTTTCTGTAATACATTTAGTCCCTTAACTAGTGTGATGTCATTTGCCAAAGTAACTTGATAGGCTAACTAATGACATTATATACGTAATGAACTTTATCTACGTGCAGAGCACGTTCACCCCTATCAGTGTACTTTGGGTTTAACACGAACTCCGGTTGGCACTACCCAAGGTTTTCCTTTTATGGTTCTTTGTTTGACGTAGCCTGGGTGTTTACAGTAGAGGTGTGGGAACAGTGGTGATCTTGGTGTGTTTTTTTGTACACAGAACTTTGTGTACACCTGTCTTTCATGACGAGATTCACGTTATGAAAACTGTTATTCCTGGTAGTGTGGATCTGAATACATTTTATGCCTGGATTACGTTAGTTCAGAGACGATTAAGCCTCGTTTCCAAATACACACACACATACACACATAATTTTAACATTGAAACATAATATTTACTACTCGAATATATTAATGTTTCCTCTACCCATTCCTAAGTACATGTACAATATCACAAAAGTCACAACTATGCAAGTTACTTTCAAGTCAGTTATTAGTCTGGAAAAGGTTACTAGTAGGTTAGCAATTTCCAGAAAAGTACCAACCCAGGAGAGATTGTTTAGTCAGCCATTTTCAGGACACTACCAGCAATGCATAAGCTACTACGTGAGAAGTTATTGCTGGTTAGCTGGCGTTGATAAAGAAATTATATATTATGTTCTTTTTTGTTAAACATAGTTTCTTTCACGTAAGCAGTTATTTGAATTGTTATTATATGAAAGACATTGATGAGTTACTGTACAGTTACTGACTGTCAGAACTATTTGGAGAACTGTTGACTAGTTGCTGCCTAGTAGGCTATTTTTTAATGAATTTTCGTATGGATAATTACTCTCAGATAAATTACAATTTGGTTAATCATTGTCAGGCAACTTAAATCCGGAGAGTTATTATCTAATAGACTATAAGTTTGTATAGTTATTGTCAGATAAGCTACAATTCGGTTGATTACTATCAGACAAGTTGAAACCCGGATAGTTATTATCCTGTAAAAGAGTATCAGCTGCAGTCTGTTAAAGTAAACTACAGTTTAGTGGTTTTTTGCACAGATAAGCTACAGTCTGATTAATTACTGATAGGCAAACTAAAATACATCGAGCTATTATTCTGTAAAAGGCTATTAGCTACAATTTACTGAGGTGAGCTACAGCTCAGTGACTTCTTATCAGGCAAACTATGATGTAGTGAGTTGTAGGCCGTTGGGTTAATGCCAGGTAAGTTACAATGTGTTTATTTATTGTTAGGTAACGTATAATCTTCTTAGCTAATGTTAGATAAGCTAAAGTCTAGTTATTTATTGTGAGAAAAACTAGTCTGGTTAACCTTTGTTGGGTAAACTACAACGTGATTAGTTATTATTAGGTAAGATATAATACGGTTAGTTATTTGTAAGTAAGCTACCGTCTGGTTAGGTATTGTTAGGTAAGCTATAACGTTGTTAATTATTGTTAGATAAGATATAATCTGGTTTGTTACTGTTAGGTAAGCTACCGTCTGGATAGTTATTGTTAGGTAAGCAACAATATCTTTTGTTAATATTAGGTAAGCTACAATCAGGTCAGTTTTTGTCTGCTGATTTGTCAGATGACTTCAATCTGAGGAACGATCTCCAATTAGTTATTGCTTGTGTCTTCTTTGAAATAATACTTATAAAATTATTTATTTATCAGCTGATGATATAAAGTAGAATAGAATAATAGTTTATGGCAAGTCTTGGTAGAAGATCAGTCCTAAAGGTTTAGTTAACATTATAAACAAACAATTACCACAATTCACAGCATTGCAAGGAATTCCATGTTAAAGACTTTAACAAGTTTAAAAATACATATTTTTTGTGCATGAAACAAATTGCTCCAGTTCCAAGGAACTTGTTAATAAGTCACTAAAACCGTTTAGTTACACAGAACATTGGAAGTTGAATGATTTTTATTTTATTTTTTCATAAAACGGTAGATGTAATAGAAAGTTGTAGGTGATAAATGATCAGTTTTAGACATTAATGCTACGAAGGCGAGTTGTTAATCCTATTCTTCAATGTTCTTAATTCTATCTCGGTTTTTAAAGTCCATAATATTCAATATGTTTTTGAAATATTCAATCACTGATAAACCTATGTGACTAACATACCAAACTGCTGTTAAGATGGACAGAAGTATACTGGCTTTACACTTTTGAAAACAGTTTCTAACTATGACAAGAATTATCTCACAATGTGCAAAATGCATATATTTCGTAATTTAATACATCACATCTTACTAAATGTTTATTTCAAGCATTATATAACCATCATTATTTCTACATGTTGTTTTGTGGTCCAAGTTAAGAACACCACGAGTAAACGATTTGGGTATAGGCGAGTTGCATGTTCGAAATCCTATTCTGAAGACATTAGTATAGTAAACGAATAGCACATCTTCCAGTCTTTATAACAGGAAAGACAATGATATTATGAAACGATGCTAAAATTAGATCTATCAACTAGAATCTATACGTGATTATTAGTTTCTGAAAAAACAAACAAAGTAACAGTCAAAATACAATAATACCATATATATTTATAGAACTAAATATAGATAAAATGAATTACTAAAAATGATTTGGTGATTTGATACTGTTGACAAATTCTCACACAAACGTACACGAGATAAAATGAACTTTGAATACAGATATTGTGCCCTTTGTTGGATGCCTTATATAAAAAATGTCGATAAAAATAAAACCGTTAAAAAATGACATTGACTTATGTTTCTATTCTTAACTCGCGTGTGAAATACGTACGTGAAAAAAAACAACCAAAAAACCTTAAGAAGTTACGACATCAGCAGTGCCTGTGTGTGTTTGTTTTCATATAGCAAAGCCACATCGAGCTACCAGCTGAGCCCACCGAGTGGAATCAAACCCCTGATTTTAGCGTTGTAAATCCGTAGACTTACCGCTGTACTAGCGGGGTCAGCAGTGACTGTATCGGCTACAAGTCTCAGATGCACTGTTAAACTATATAAGTTTCAGACTTGAAACATTAGCGTTAAGTTATACAGATCTCAGATTTGAAACATTAGCGTTAAGTTATACAGATCTCAGACCTGAAACATTAGCGTTAAGTTATACAAATCTCAGACTTGAAACATTAGCGTTAAGTTATACAAATCTCAGGTTTGAGACATTAGCGTTAAGTTATACAGATCCAGACTTGAAACATTAGCGTTAAGTTATACAAATCTCAGACTTGAAACATGGCGTTAAGCTGTACACGTCTCAAATTTGAAACACGTGTTGTTAAGTTATACAAATCTGAGACTGGGAACGTAGTTAAGTCTTTGATGAGTATTCGGTTCGAATTCAAGTGAAACTTCATTCATATATATTTCGGCATAATTTCAATTCTTATGATTAGCGATCACTTGTCATAAATTAGAAAAAAAATGCGCTTTTTATTGTATTCTAACCCAATGTCCACATTACAGGTCGTCACTAATTAATATAGGGTAGAAATTATACTGGAACCGTTTCCTTAAAAAAATGTGAATAAAAACAACCTTTCCTACAAAATAACTGAGTAACATAAGAAATCAGCTTTGAAAGAAAAAATACGTATAGAAATTTATTTCAACAAACTCAGGAGAAGAATAATGATATTTAAAAGGCCTGATAGATATATGATGGTTTTAGTTCAATCAAATATCATATAGCACATGTAGAAGTTATGAACCATGCATGTAGTAACACAGTGGTGAAGAAAATCAAAAACCTATAACAATTATATAGAACACATACGTTCTGAGAACATAAACCTGGAGCACAAAATATTCTTCTGCTTCTAAGAATTTCACCTTTCATAGGCCAATAGCTATAAAGGAATCCAAGCAGTTTAAAGCACTAGACAGACATTCTTTTCGAAGGCGATTTATTTCGCTTTAAGTAATTTTTAATTATGATGCGAAATTCACTATAAGATCATTTCGAGGCACCGTTACTACACATTAAACATACTTAGCACGACCTCACCGACAACCACATGGTTAAGTAAGAGACGAATTAATGTGTAGTTAATAAAGTTTTCTTCACAAAAGACTGCGAGAGGAACAGAGGTACACTTTTACAATACCGCTGAGAGCCAAAACGTCGCCACTTAAGTAGATTCTTTAATAGCAGGAATAGTAGCATACGTCCAGTTATCCTTCGTTAATGCCACTACATGCTAGTGTATATGTATAGCTCCACATCTCAGAAATGGATCGCAGTAACTGATATTTGTAAGGCGTGAGTCACGCTATAAAAAGGCAGATTCTGTCATTTGCCGAAACGACTGGAGAGGTTCTACGCATGTCTTAACTAACGACGTGGTTTCATCATATTCGTAATTGCTAGAAGCTTTAGCTGCTGACTTCTACGCGCTGATCACGTTCAACCCTATTATAACTGTAGTTGCAGTTTTCTCAAGTTGCTTTAATATACTCAGACGACTGGTGAACGAAACTCTGGACTTAACTTTGATCCTCACGTAAGTAAAAACGAAACGTGGAACGTGTGTCAGAATATTCAGCGTACTAAAAAGCTGATGTGTGTTTGAAACTCGCAAAAACACTTTATATTGCTCAAATAACTTTTATTCCTGAAGTTAAGCGATGAAGAAAGATTCAGTGGCGCCAAAAATTATTATAATTTATCATAAAGTAACATTTGGATGAAGGGTTCTACCATAGTCTCTCCATGCGTTGTAATTTCTTGTTTTCCCAATTTACGATAACCAAAGTTTAGCCCTAATACTCTTATTAGTGAGGCTATTTTGAAGCCCTACGTGTTTCTGTGCAGTCTTCATCCTGTAGCCAAATGGCTGTTTTCAAATTATACAATTAATTTATTATTATTATTATTATCTAAACCTTTTCCTCTATGTAAGTTACGAGAATATATCACTTTTGCCTGTTGAAGTTGATATGCTAAATGGTCATTTCAACTCTAATCATTCAAATAAACTTAATCACTGGAAGAAATAAATATGCAATATATTTTTTCTGAAGTTTGAATCTTACAAGCTGAATGAAACACAAGGGGGCTCACCTATTGGATATAATTCTCACAGTTAAACCTAGAAAGAAGCAGTTAGCAATTATTAAGAGTATTTTTTCGTTGTAGTTACCTTACCTGGAGATGAAAAGAACGAAATTGGACCAGTGTGTAACAGGCAATACAAAAACCTCATCCGTACAGCTGAGTGCTTTGCGATTCTGCGAGTCTCAAAGCTTAGGCCTGATTCCACACTGATGTAGGTCGTCGTTCTTCATCTAACCAAGCGGCTAAGCCGTTCTAAGTATTCCGCTCGGCGCCAGACTTTAACCCGGATAAATGAGTACGAGGAGCTAGCAGAATATAACACTTCGTGCACGTCACATATCCACCAACGCAGAAAAATGTAGGATTGTTTCAAATTTACTGAAGATATTTATAGTGAATTATTAATCAGTAACTTATGTCGACCGTTCACCAATAACGCAGTTACGAGCGCGAGCGGTGTTTCGTCGCGTGGTGTAGCATCACGAGTGAGCGAAACAGCCAACAGGCCTTGGTACCAACCGTTTGCCTGGAGCACTCATAAAAAATATTTTCATGTCCCTAACCCCCCCCTCACCTCTCGTGCTCCCTCTTTCATCCTTTACACGTAAAAAAAAAAAAAAAAGCTCCTCGCTTGAAATCAGGCTGTACCAAAGTCGCAACAGACAGGGTGGGGTTGTAGAGACACATACACCGCAATAAGTGGTGCTAAACGTAAAAAAAAAATAAAAAAAAAAAAAAAAACTCACGAATGTTGTGGATTCTCGTTTGAGATTTGAAATTTGGATGCTGTTGTTTCTAAGCGACACAGAAGGGACACAAGTCAGGTGAGGCGACTGTTTATTGTATTGATTTTGACTGATTTCAAACTTCAGAAAGTTAAATGTCAAAGTATTATCGAACTGTGTGGGAAGACATAACCTCTGACCAATATAGAGGTAGCATTCGTGCAGTACGTGTACTGACTAGAATAAGCAGCGGTTGATTGAGCCTGCCATCTGGTTAACTGGTGAAGAGTTGAATGTGTTTTGTTTTGTCTGTTTTTTTATTTACTTGTTTGCAATCTTTTCATATAACAGCTATAGCTTACTAGGTAATACGTGTGAAAAACTAATTTCAGGCATGTTTTCAGACACAATATCGACATACCATAATATGTTTCTTCCATCCAGCAATCGACGTTAGAAAATGCGAAACAAAACGCTCTTTAAAAATACAAAAAAATCTTATGGGAAACTATTATTTTAGCAACAGACTACGTTTAATATAATGTTTTACATAATTTTAGTGACTATTTGTTTATAATGGGCTTTATTTAATCAAATGTTTTGACCAATAGTAATGACTTATTTATTAATAATGACCTTTGTTTGATCGAATTTTATAAAAAACTTAGTGACTTTCTTTAGTGGAGGCCGTACTTTAATCGATTGAATTAAATAACTGTGATGACTTTTTGTTTGTTTTGAATTTCGCGCAAAGCGACACGAGAGCTATCTGCGCTAACTTATTGTTGCTAGTAGCTTATTGTTGCGGCCCGACATGACCAGGTGGTTAAGGCACTCGACTCGTAATCCGAGGGTCGCGGGTTCGAATTCCTGTCGCATCAAACATGCCCTTTCAGCCTTAAGGGCGATATAATGTGACGGTCAATCACACTATTCGTTGGTGAAAAAGTAGCCCAAGAGTTGGCGGTCGGTGGTGCTGACTAGCTGCCTTCCATCTAGTCTTACACTGCTATATTAGGGACGGCTAGCGCAGATAGCCCTCGAGTAGCTTTCTGCGAAATTCAACACAAACAAAGCGTATTGTTACTAATAGACTGTTTAATTGAAGACTAATTTAAAAAACCATCTTTTACTTGATTTAATTAAATACGTTATTTTTATAAACGTAATAATACAGATGTATCCAAGGTTATTGTGAGTAGTTTTTCTTTTACCCCTGAAGAACTGTAAATTTAGCAACTTCTGGTGAAATGACTGCTGAATTAACCACATTCGATTCTACAAGTTTTCCAAATTTTCATGTTATTGGTTTTTTAATGGGAGAGCTCCTATGCAAATAAAGATAATCCATGCTAATGAAGACAATATCAATAGTCAGTCTATACTAATGTAGACGATACAAATAAAAGTAATTCATGCTAATTATACAATACAAGTAAAGGTAATTCATGCTAATGTTGACATTACAAATAAAGGCAATTCATGCTAATATAGAAAATGCAAATACAAGTAATTTGTGTTAATGTAGGCAATACAAATAAAGGAATCCTAGGTAATACGTGCTTATTTAGACAATATTAAGAAAGGCAATCTATGCTGAGGTAAACAATAATGTTAAAGGTAATCTGGACTGTTTATTTCAATTTTAGTTATTCCAGTGTTTTAATAAAACAAAGAGGTTAACATAAGCGATTTATAATTTGTATATTTTATGTTAGAGATTTACATCCGTGACACTAAGTGAATCCACATTGGACAAGTTGACAGTTGATGTTGTCATGTTTGTACCCTGGATACAGGTAGAAAATAATTATATCAAGTTTCTTTCATTATATTTTCTACAAAATGTATTAAATCTACTGACTGAGACTATATATTCAATAAGTTAATAGGATATTATAAATAAAAAGCAGTGTTTAAACAATCTGGTTTAAAACTTAGCCCTGTAGTTTTTTTTTTGGGGGGACTCTCAAAATTCTGTAGATTGGATAAGATGTTGAGCGGACCCGATATTGCGACTTAGGACAGTTCTTGTCTGAACCCTGAAGGTTCCTGGAGCCTCACTGTTCACCTTCCCCTACCATTGGTTGATCACGTTCACCTCACATCCCTTTGTTCCATAACAAAGCCAAGGGCGTCCTCTAAAGAACTTATATGTGCTGCATCAAAGACCCCTATAGCTTTGCTTCGATTAATCTCAATCCCAGGTATCCGAACGCCACTGATACACTAAGGAATATACATTTACATAGAACTAAAAAGCAGTGTACATGTATCACGTGCGTGTACGTACGTGTATATCTTTTCTTGATGCCACAGTTTGAGGAACATATTATGAATAAGGAACCTAGTACTATGGGATATGTGGATACATTTACAACCAGAATTTCATGTTGAAAATGTTTCTCTGTTATTTCGGTAAGTTCTTGACCAGTTGCACGTAATTTCAGCTTTAAGTTCATTTGCACACACTAAGAAAGTATATGGTTCTTGTATCTTAATCCGATGAGTTTTTGTTTTAATAGAATGAACAGAAATAGTCATATAATTACTTGTCTTGAAGAAAGGTCTTTTGTATGCGATTAACTAGCACATCTAAGCAAACATGTGAATCACAGCACGCTGGAAATTAAGATTTCATAGTTTTCAATGTATAATTAAGTAAACTTCAAATTGTGCGCAAGATAAATTATATGACGCAGTTTATTTGTGCTAAATGAAAAATAAAAAGAAAAGAAAGAAGTATGGTTGGCCCTAACATCAAATATTAGACTATAAATCACATAAAACATTGCCCAAGTTCGTATAGCACTATTACAGTATGTGCTACAAGGTAGGTAAACCCAGCAGACATAATGTACAACTGTAGCTTATGCACTTCTACATCAATACACTGGTTTTACGTAAACACAGTATACAGATAACATTTCAGCAGATACGTACAGAATGTGATACTACAGTCACAGGTCAACAGGTATACACATGTAGACACTACATTCACAGGTCAGCAGATAAACACAATAGGTATACACTACAATCACAGATTAGCAGATAAACATGGTAGATACACACTACAATCACAGGTCAGCAAATACAAACAAGTAGACACTGCAACTACAGATTAGCAGATAAACACAGTAGGTATACACTACAATCATAGATCAGCAGATAAACACAGTAGGTATACACTACAATCACAGATTAGCAGATAAACATGGTAGATATACACTACAATCACAGATCATTAGATAAAGACAGTAGGTATACACTACAATTTCAGATCAGCAGATAAACACAGCAGGTATACACTACAATCACAGATCATTAGATAAACACAGTAGGTATACACTACGATCATAGATCAGCAGATAAACACAGTAGGTATACACTACAATTATAGATCAGCAGATAAACACAGTAGGTATACACTACAATTATAGATCAGCAGATAAACACAGTAGGTATACACTACAATTATAGATCAGTAGATAAACACAGTAGGTATACACTACAATCACAGATCATTAGATAAACACAGTAGGTATACACTACAATCACATATCATCAGAAAAACACAGTAGGTATACATTACAATCTCTCAGATCAGCAGATAAACACAGCAGGTATACATTACAATCACAAATTAGCAGATAAACACAGTAGGTTAGGTATACACTACAAACACAGGACAGCAGATATATACAAGTAGACACTATAGTTTCAAGTCAACACACATAATATACCAGGTACTTTATATTGGTGAATAAATGTATTGAAAAAATTCATATTCGTGTGTTAGGGTATGAAATAATATGCAGGCATTCGAATCGTGTTTTTGAGTGAGTAAACATATCTACAAACTCTTCAGACATACATCAGCATGTAAACGTACAAACATTGTAAGCTTGTTAAAAGGTGTGCTACATTAATGTGCAAGACACTACACACCTTCTTAAGTTTTACAAAGTTCATGTACGGACACTACAGTCATATACTAAATAATGTGTAAGAACTATAAGTATATAATATGTGAGGTAGAAACATTCGACTCAAATGTAATTGTATAGAAACTATCGGTACGACCTCTTCAACTGCATCACAAAGTAACAAAACATAATATACAGATAAAGAAGTGATGTCAACAGGTGAACAAATAGAATATACAAATAAGAAGGTCATGTCAGTAGGTGAACAAACATAATATACATATAAAGAAGTCATGCTATAATGTGATTAAATAAAATGTACAGATAAAGAAGCGATGCCACAAAGGGAACAGACATAATAAGCAAATGAAGAAGTTAAATCATAATGCGAACAAATACAATGTACACTATAGTCACAGGTCAGAACTTACGTATAGTAATGCCACGTCATGAATACAATCTGGTCATAAAGACAGTAATGTACAGATACTATATCACTGAAATTATTTAAACGTAAAACGTTATAGTCATGTCATAAGGCGAAAACATGACCAACATGCTTTAACTCATTGACATTACACAACCATAATGTATAGATGTTACAGTCGTGTTATTAGGCAAAGGACAGCATTTACACACTTTATTGTTGCTGTCATGTAAACATGCTATACGGCACTACCACATTAGTACTATATAAATGTCGTGTATGAATACGAACTGCAAACAGTTAAAGCCTTGAAAACACTAAAATAATGCATCAGTTTACAATTTTTATATGCATCATTTCTCTCAGACAATACGTAATTTCGTAGAACTAAAACTCTTGTAGGTTATGATTTATTGGTACCGCAGCATCGCTTGTTACATAAACATTAGGTAAAGACTGTCTACAGATATAAAAGATACGTAAATGTCTGCGTATATACACGGAGATATATATATATATATATATATATATACTTCATTTAGATGGAATGATAAAGTATGTAAAAAAAAATGGAAAGATACACTAGTTAGGCTTAAGATGTACAGAAATCATGGTTATTTATCATAAAGTGTAATATTATAACAAGTACACACACCACAGTTAGTTGTCATGAAGTGTGATATTATAACAAATACACACACTACAGTTAGTTGTCATGAAGTGTGATATATAATAAAATACACACACCACAATTAGTTGCCATGAAGCGTGATATTATAAATAAACTACCGACACAGCAATTAATTGTCGTGAAATGTTATATCAGAGTAAAATATGCACATCGAGTTTGTTGTGATAAAGTTGATATTTCAATAAAGTATACACGGCAAATTAGTTGTTATAGTGTGATACTATTATAATACACTCATTACAGTTAGTTGTCTTAAAGTGTGTTATAAAATACACACACCATGGCTATATTATTATAATACACTCATCACAGTTAGTTGTCATGAAGTGTGTTATAAAATACGCAACCATAGCTATATCATTATAAAATACACTCATCACAGTTAGTTGTCATGAAGTGTGTTATAAAATACACACACCATAGCTATATTATTATAAAATATACTAATCACAGTTAGTTGTAATGAAGTTCATGTTAAAATAAAGTATACACATTACAATTAGTTGTCATAAATTGTGATATTTTAATAAATACAGACATCACTGTTATTTGTGATAATGTGTAACAATATGAAAAATGCAGACATTATATTGAGGTGTCTTAAGCCTTATGATTAACATCATAGTTAGATGTCATGGGACGTACAGTTATAGTTATACAGACATCACGGTTAGTTGTCATAAGGTGTGGTATATTCAAATAGGGACATTATAGTTAGGTATCTTAAGCCTTATGATAAACACTATAATTAGATGTCATGGGACGTATAGTTAGTTATACAGACATCACGGTTAGTTGTCATATAGTGTGGTATTATAATAAAAGGTAAACATCACATAAGTTGTCCTGAACCTTATAATAAATTATATGTAAATATAACATACACAGGATACAGTCGCATGTTTGTTTATAAACACCTTAAAGAGATAGAATAATCAGATATTGTAGAAATATTGTGAAAAAGACATGGCAATAAAACGTTACATGATGAATAATCGTATTTATAAACATTATAGCAATATACTAGTTGTTATATCATGCATATTCGTTACATGAAACATTACATCAACTTATCGTATGTAAACATTATAAAAGTACATTAGATCAAGATATTATATAAATACACTATATAAACTTATGTTTACACATTGTAAAGAGACATTGTAGAACTCTAAGCATTACGTAAAAAAAATCTACTTTATTATTTTACTTATAAAGATTACGTAAAGATACAAAACTTAGATATGTATGTGCACAGGGAGACACTAAATACAGCTACACATTATAACACAAGCAAAGGATATATTTTTACACTTAATAAACGATATAAGCTGTCACCCAATGATATATGTACGGTTAAATTTAGTTGTCGTGATAACGTATGATAGAGGAAAAGAATAGATAGCTGTATAATGTAGTATGGAGCTTATATTTGGAAAAGGATGTTAACAGTTTTTGCTTAATGAAACTAGCACATGATGTACAAACTGTGATACATTTAGTTCTGAAATGCTCAACACAGTGCATCTTAAAAGAACGTGGTTAGAGTGTGATGTGTACTTGAAGAGGGTATTTCTCCTGGGATGTACAAATGCTATAATTGTTTCTTCAATAGAAATAAAGCTATATTAATATTACAGTGCCGTGCTTAAAGATAATAAATAAACTTATGCTGCAAGTGCGTACAACGTGCAAATATTAAAGAGATAAAAAAAAAGCACGAACATGAATATGAGTGAACAATTACCACACACACGAAAGGTACATTATGAATTTTATGAAGCATGGTTACTGTACATCATTAGTACATCATTACTTTTTTATGTGAATTAATTAAGATATCGGATATTATCGTTAACAGTGAAGGTACCCAACTTATAAAATAATTCATTCTAATCTTTATAAATAGGAACATAAGATTATGTTAATTAGCTATATTGATTCTGGGTTGATTTTTAGTTTCCCTCTAAATACGTAGTTTGTTATGATCGGAAATTAATATTAATAGAGTTAGTTGTTAGAGTTCAACAATGACATAGCTCTTGACATAGACTGAACAACGGTTCACGATACGGGGCGGCACGAGAACTCTGCTGTCTTCATAAATGTAGTCCATAAAATGTCAGTTAACAAACAAAACGAGTGCCTGGAAGCCTCTTTTGCTTGAAGGGCATTCAGATTGCTCTGTCCGCACCTCGTTTTAGTGATTCAGTAAGTTGCCTATGTATATCCAAACAACCAACAATTTGGTGGGATGGCCAACCTTTCAGACAGTGATATAGTGTGGACACGGTAGGGCAACCACTGGCCATTGGCATTCACACCAGGGTGGTATCAGACAATATCTATAAGAACTACACTGTAGGAGGAAACCTGTTGGCTAATTGTATTAGCAGTTGGGCCAAACAAACATATTTAGATAGAGACCGAGTCGCCAAAAGTACGTTAATTGATTGGACTGGTCACATGGAAAGCACGTATCTTTCAGCCAGTCTTATAATTGGTCGAGAGCTTAGTAGTGTTTCTACATTCAAGTTGTCAGTAAGCACAAAGTAGAGGCTGAATAATTACTAATTCGATAACCTAAAATTTTAAAAAAGAGACAGCTGTTTCATCCTACCTTCTAATACAATAGATCATCGTAATGTATTCTAACCATGTGAAACATTTTTATAGTGAACATGAGTTTTCTATGTCTATTTATTATTAAAAGCAAATCTGGATATTAATCTATCTGCTCTGTGTCCACCACACGGATTAAACTTCGTTTTCTGCCTTTAAGCCTTCAAGTTTACAGTTGAGCGTGTTCGTTGATATTAATACCAACAGTATAGATGTACACATTTACGTAGTGAATTCACAGATTACCTCCCATGAACAGTAATTATTTCGTATGATTTGTTCTGTATTTTACAAACTAAATAACTTGGCGAACAACATATATGACGCATTTTACTAAGATGTTTCATAACATTACTTTAAAGATTTAATACTAACTCAGTTTTTATGGAAAGAAACGTAGGCACTTACCTGGTACAACTTGATCAGTATAATGATCACTGTTGGTCCATTTAGGTAATTAATAAAAACGCACCTGTTTATGACAAACGTATTGGCTAGCTTTTGCTTTGCTATCACTGTTATGCAACTCTACGACCCATATCCTTAGTCTATTTTCAAGTTCTTGAGTCATTTTATATTTTTTGTACGTGCTATTAACACCTGTGTGACGTAAACAGAGATCTCAATTTTGATTTGTTGGATAGAAGCCCTTATTCAGCTGTTGTTAGTGTTTTATCATCTTGGTTTCAACCTGTTCGCGTGATATCCACTATTAACACCATTTACTTACAAAATGTGCTTATTGGGGTTTTAAAACTTCCTAGCTACCACGTCTGAGGCCTTAAAAAAGTCAAGTACGTTAACAGAAGGAAGGAAACGTTTCCGCGTGAACATAAAACTACGGTTTCAGCAGTAACAAGAAAGAGAGAACTGCGGCTCCTACGCGCCCGAGTTGCAGCCAAGACGGCCACCAGACTTTCCTTTTAGTTCAGACATATGAAAAAGAATAACTGGTTTCCATATTTGTACTAAAAGATAGCATTCTAGACGCGCCACACTACGCTGTGACAAGTAAAAAGAAAAGTTAAGCATGCGCGATCAAAAGCGTCGTTTAGAAGCCATGCTGCTTTTTGAACTCGTCCAATAGCAACGATATATTCTACTGGAATAGTTGGATAAAAGAGGAGGCGGAGTTGGATCCAGCCCTGCTGGACATGATCTCGAAACTGGTGTTTGGTGATAGGATCGTAGCGAATGATCTCACAGAACTGTTACTAGGCAAATCCTTTGAAGAAAGATGTCGTTATCGCGTCTTTGCTAATGTTGTTCAAGAGTAAAGCAATATCCCATCAAAACACATGCCAATAGGAATCACCCTTACAACGAGAAGACAATTTCACTTCAATCCACATGAAACAGATCACACAAGAACGCAAGTGCATAACCCTAATACTACATTTATTTACAAAGCGAAAATTAGAAAAAACGTATACATATTTACTATTGGCATTTCTTTTTGACCTAAGGAAATGGTGGAAGATATTAAAGTGTCAATGTGTAATTAATAATGAATGGTTTTGTTCTTTAGTAAACCACAAACATTATTCCATACACCACGGCCCCCCAGTGGTTCAGCGGTATGTCTGCGGACTTACACCGCTAAAAACTGGGTTTCGATACCCGTGGTGGGCAGAGCACAGATAATCCATTGTGTAGCTTTGTACTTAATAAAAAACAAAACAAAAGCGTACACAACGACCAACGACGACGGATGTATGTTTCATATATTAGTATTGCCCTACATAGAATTCCAATATTTTCCACGCGCTACAATTGTAGTTTAGTTTCAAACTAATTTTTCGGTAGTTTCTCACTTTTTTTAAACCTACATCACATCATGAAGATAGTCACATACAAAAACTAAAACGATGTTGATATTGAAGTAAAATGTTAACTTTCTTTTTATATTAACGTTTATATCAGTTTGTGTGTATCTGCATACTTTACGTTTTTACGCTAAGAACACATTTACTCATCAAATTTAAGGTTTATTTTTTATACTATAAATTACGACTAAATTTTACAGTAAGAAAATTAGCTTTATTGCAGGAATTTGATAGACAAAAGTTATCCTCTAGTATAGTTACGGTAAGCTAAAATTATATTCCTAAATGAAAAAAAAAAAAGGTTTTATCAAATTGAGTATGCTGACAACAGAGCACTTTCATTGGAACACCCCGAAGGATGCTTTCTTGACATTTCAAATGTATAGTTTTTCTTAATCACCACCCACAACATTACCTAGTGTACAGTGTTTTTTAATCATAACCCACAACGTCACACTGTGTGGAATGTTTCTTAATCATAACCCACAATAACACCTAGTGTATAGTGTTTCTTAATTACAGCCCAGAACATTACCTACTGTAGAGTGTTTCTTAATCATAACCCACAATAACACCTAGTGTATAGTGTTTCTTAATTACAGCCCAGAACATTACCTACTGTAGAGTGTTTCTTAATCATAACCCACAACATCACCTAGTGTATAGTGTTTTTTAATCATAACCCACAACAACACCTAGTGTAGAGTGTTTCTTAATCATAACCCACAACGTCACACTGTGTAGAATGTTTCTTAATCACCACCCACAACATTACCTAGTGTACAGTGTTTTTTAATCATAACCCACAACGTCACACTGTGTGGAATGTTTCTTAATCATAACCCACAATAACACCTAGTGTATAGTGTTTCTTAATTACAGCCCAGAACATTACCTACTGTAGAGTGTTTCTTAATCATAACCCACAATAACACCTAGTGTATAGTGTTTCTTAATTACAGCCCAGAACATTACCTACTGTAGAGTGTTTCTTAATCATAACCCACAACATCACCTAGTGTATAGTGTTTTTTAATCATAACCCACAACAACACCTAGTGTAGAGTGTTTCTTAATCATAACCCACAACGTCACACTGTGTAGAATGTTTCTTAATCACCACCCACAACATTACCTAGTGTACAGTGTTTTTTAATCATAACCCACAACGTCACACTGTGTGGAATGTTTCTTAATCATAACCCACAATAACACCTAGTGTATAGTGTTTCTTAATTACAGCCCAGAACATTACCTAATCATGTGTAGTGTTTCTTAGTGTTGTCTTAATCATAACCCACAACATCACCTAGTGTATAGTGTTTTTTCATAACCCACAACGTCACACTGTGTAGAATGTTTCTTAATCACCACCCACAACATTAATCATAACCCACAACAACACCTAGTGTAGAGTGTTTCTTAATCATAACCCACAACGTCACACTGTGTAGAATGTTTCTTAATCATAACCCACAACATCACCTACTATAGAGTGTTTCTTAATCATAACCCGTAACATCACATTGTGTACAGTGTTTCTTAATCGTAACCCACAACATAACCTAGTGTACAATGTTTATTAATCATAACCCACAACATTACCTACTATAGAGTGTTTCTTAATCATAATCCACAACGTCACACCGTGTAGAATGTTTCTTACTCATAACCCACAATGTCATCTAGCGTATATTGTTTCTTAATCATAATATCAACGTCACACTCTATACAGTACTTCTTAATCGTAACCCACAACACCATCTAGTGTATATTATTTTTACATCATAGTCAATAACATATTGTATATGGACTTTCAAAATCATGACCCTCAATATTACATAGTATATAGTGTTTATAATACATTAATACCAATATCAACTAATGTTTGGTGTTTCAAAATCATAACTCCAACTTTACGTACTTTACTGTTTCTAACCATAACTCCAATATCATCTATTTTAAACCGTAATTCCCAACGTTATAGTTCGAATCATAACCCTCAATATTACTTCATGATATTTTTAAATCATAATCTCTACATCACCTATTACGTAGTTTATGAGAGTAAATTTAATATACCTTTCTTTATACTAATGACAAGATAATGTGAAACCTTTCTTTATACTAATGACAAGATAATGTGAAACCTTTCTTTATACTAATGACAAGATAACGTGAAATCTTTCTTTATACTAATGACAATATAATGTGAAACCTTTCTTTGTACTAATGACAAGATAATGTGAAACCTTTCTTTATACTAATGACAAGATAATGTGAAACCTTTCTTTATACTAATGACAAGATAATGTGAAACCTTTCTTTATACTAATGACAAGATAATGTGAAACCTTTCTTTATACTAATGACAAGATAATGTGAAACCTTTCTTTGTACTAATGACAAGATAATGTGAAACCTTTCTTTATACTAATGACAAGATAATGTGAAACCTTTCTTTATACTAATGACAAGATAATGTGAAACCTTTCTTTATACTAATGACAAGATAATGTGAAACCTTTCTTTATACTAATGACAAGATAATGTGAAACCTTTCTTTGTACTAATGACAAGATAATGTGTAACCTTTCTTTATACTGATGACAAGATAATGTGAAACCTTTCTTTATACTAATGACAAGATAATGTGAAACCTTTCTTTATACTAATGACAAGATAATGTGAAAAGTTTGTCCAAACTTTAGATAACTGTTTGAACTAACTCTTTAGTTGTCTTCCTTTGTTTCAAAGTTAGTGTTCAGGTTATAACTGAAGTACAGCCCATTTCAACATGCCTAATCATCGTCACTTACCAGTACTGTATACTACTTGAACGGATTTATCGTTGTATGTTTGTTTCAGTATAGTTGTTTTTTTATATATGTGACCTATATTGTTGAATGTGTATTGCGTAAGTCCCTCCTGTTTTCTAAATTTGTAGAAGATTTTTGAGAGTAAGAATCAATAACACTTGTTTTACGAAAACGATGTAGTGTTCAAACACTGTTGAACATTCTAAAATATCGTTTTAAACTATATAAACCAAGGCACCAAGTGATAGTATTTATTACTATTGGTCAGCTATAGTCAGTGTGCTATAGGCTTCGAAGCTATAATTGTGATTAACACCTATTAAACGAAAAACTACAGAAGTTGACCAGAAATGTTCATAGATTTCAAACATTACAAACCGTTCAATTTCAGTGAATTACTACGGATGTTACTATTTCTACGAGGACATTAAATATCTTCCTCGGTAAGAAGTGAGCTTATAAACGGTGTGAGGCCAATCAAGAAACAACAAATAGCTGGCTTAAGCGAGGTGTAACAATATCAACTCAGTATTAATTTGCTCGTCGTGTACCTGGATCTTCGATAAAATATTCAGTTCTAGACTGGATATAAGATTCATTATTGTCTGTAAGTTTTTAAAGTTATTGTATGTAAATCATTATTTGTAATAATCGTTAATATCAATTGTATTGTTGCTTGTGTATTAAAATATATTTGTGTTAAGAAAGAAAATTGTGTGTATCAATCTCGTTGGCAGATATCATAAATTTGATACATATTAACATTAAATTAACTTATAAGTTAAAATTTCCAGTTATTTGAAATAGTAATACGTAACATAATAAATTGGAATCTCGTCCAAAATAAATTATGATGCTTAACAATACCCTTTATTTGAAAACTGCCAAACATCCCTAATTATCGTCACTTACTATTACTGTATATTGTACGAGAAAATTTCCAAATCATAATTTCTATTTGCTAAGAGTACTCTACTCGCTCAGTCTCAGTTTAGACTCTAAAGTGTATAATAGTCGTTTTACTGTAAATTATTTGTTTTAATAATATGAACTTATTAGCATTGTGTTAAATTCCATTACTTATAATTCTATTAACTTAAATGTTACTTCGTTGCTTCATGGATGATGTGGTGTAGTTTTTATGTTAATTTTTATATATACATTCGTATAAAATGACAAAACAGCGAACAGAGCTTGAATTTTCTTTTACTCTTCGTAAAAGTAATTGCAATAAAAAGAATACAATATAAAGAATGTTGTCCTTACAAAAAAACAAAAAACAAAATGGAGGAGGGAATAGAGAATACTCTAATACACACTCACTGAGAGTATAATATTATCCTATAAACAGTCCTATAGTTAAATATTCATATGAAAAGTAAAATATTATCTTATCACAAGTCATACAGTTAAATTACTACAATGAGAGTAAAATATTATCTTATCACAAGTCCTACAGTTAAATTACTAAAATGAGAGTAAAATATTATCTTATCATAAGTTCTGCGGTTAAATCATCATACTGAAAGTAAAAAATTATCACAAGCCCTATTGTTAAATTATCTCACTGAGAGTAAAGTATTACCTTATTATATATTCTGTAGTTAAATCATCACACTAATAAATAGTAAAATATTATTTTATCACAAGTTCTATAGTTAAATTATCACATTAAGAGTAAAGTATTACCTTATTATATATCCTGTAGTTAAATCCTCACACTAATAAATAGTAAAATATTATTTTATCACAAGCCCCATTGTTAACTTATCACACTGAGAGTAAAGTATTATCTTATTATATATCTTATGGATAAATCATCACATTAATAAATGGTAAAATATTATTTTATCACAAGCCTCATTGTTAAATTATCACATTGAGAGTAAAGTATTACCTTATTATATATCCTGTAGTTAAATCCTCACACTAATAAATATTAAATATTATTTTATTATAAGCCCCATTGTTAAATTATCACATTGAGAGTAAAGTATTACCTTATTATATATCCTGTAGTTAAATCCTTACACTAATAAATAGTAAAATATTATTTTATCACAAGCCCCATTGTTAAATTATCACATTGAGAGTAAAGTACTATCTTATTATATATCTTGTAGATAAATCATCACATTAATAAATAGTAAAACACTATTTTATCACAAGTTCTATAGTTAAAAAATTACACTGAGAGTAAAACATTATCATGTAATAAGTCATTTAGATAAATCACAACACAGCATTTAATGGTAACTCTAATTTTAATAATATAGAAATCTAAACAGTAGAAAATATAATACAGATAAAATTTATAACATATACCCGTATATGAAAAAAATAATTACTGTAGTACAAAATCACATAAAACGCACAGAATTTTTGTAGAACGAACCTTTAATGGCACAACTAAAACTAAAGAAACATAAAATTACATTTAAAGCTTCAAAACGCCAAAATTTATATAAATTCAGCCATTCAAAATTTTAACAGTAAATATCTATATATAGAAGTAGCATAATATCCTATTAGCACTTCAATACAGAAGTAGCAGAAGACTGTTAGCATTTCAATAGTAGTAGCATAAGATTATATTAAGACGTAGCATAAGATTATATTAAGACGTAGCATAAGATTTTATTAACACTACAATATAGAATAACATAACATTTTATTAACACTACAAGATAGAAGTAGCATAAGACTATATTAACACTATAATATAGAAGTAGCATAAGATTATATTAACACTACAATATAGAAATAGCATAAAATTCAATTAACGCTGCAATATGGAAGTAGCATAAGATTCTATTAACGCTACAATACAGATATAGCATAAGATTTTATTAACACTACTATACAGAAGTAGCATAAAATGATATTAACACTACAATATAGAATTAGCGGAAGATGGTGCTGGCACCTCAAAATAGAAGTAGCACAATATGCCATTAGCACCTCAATATATTGGTTTGCTTTTGCTTTTTGAATTTCGCACAAAGCTACTCGAGGGCTATCTGTGCTAGCCGTCCCTAATTTAGCAGTGTAAGACTAGAGGGAAGGCAGCTAGTTATCACCACTCACCGCCAACTCTTGGGCTACTCTTTTACCAACGAATAGTGGGATTGACCGTCACATTATAACGCCCCCACGGCTGAAAGGGCGAGCATGTTTGGCGCGACGGGGATGCGAACCCGCAACCCTCAGATTACGAGTCGCACGCCTTAACACGCTTGGCCATGCCGGGCCACCTCGATACATAAGTAGCATAAGATCCTTCTATCACGTTAATGTAGAAGTAATGTAAGAAACCATTAACATTCAATACAGAAGTAGAGTAAAACCGAAAGACTAAATTACCTCAAAGCAAGCATGCAGTAATATTCCAGGTAGGGAACATGGAATACTACTATTATAGACATTATTAATGTTCGTTAAAAGTATTATAGAACCAGTCTATAAGGTGAAGCTTTCACGAAAAGCAGTAAGCGGGTGAGTATAGTAAATATTTTGATCGTAGCAATATGCTAGGATTCTCCTGGTTCGTTCTGATAATACTGTAAGACGAGAAACGTGCGTATTATTCTGCAAACGCCCTCCCCTTCCCCACTTAATGGCACTGTGTAGGTGCAATGCCCTAGAAATAGTTCATAATAAACAGAAAATGCACTTCAAAAAGAATACAGGAGAGTAATGTGTAGTGGAAATGACTAGTAGACAAAAATGTTCTAACTAGCAGCATTATTGACGATAAATCTTTAATACAAACGTAGACATGTGTACGTGTTTAAGTCACAATTCAACAGACCGTGTAGTCATTAAGCCTAAGCGTAACCACAAGGTTTATAAGAAATAGTTCAGTAACAAGTCCACGCTAAATTAGGAGGACCAAACTGATACTGGAATTAAAGGGTCGCATTAACAATACATACGATTTATAAAACTTGTTAATTTGTAGTTTTAAGGGCGAGAGAACCGAGTTGTATTAACACCCATTTTTGGTATTTAGAATTGACATTTCCAAAATTTGTTTCCAGTGACCTTCACAGTCGGTTCACTGCTTGAAATGATGTTGTATATTTAAATGTTAGTACATCTCACTATTCACTTATTAAGAAAAGTCATTATGTATACATGTAATTATTTAAGATATAAGACATTTAATTAATTCTGCTCCATGAAGTTTTTATGCAAGCTCTTGCACTGATTGTCATTTGTACAAAGTGTGTTATTCCGTGTTTATACTAAACAGGCTTAATGAATTTTACATAACGTTCTCTTTTATCAGTCAACATGTAATAAAAGTAGAAGTAACATGTTTCAAACCACTTTTCTGCTTTCATTATTTTATAACAAGTTCGCTAACTGGAATGGTTTGACCCCATTTGAATCTGGATGTTAGTTCGAATTTGTATTACAAGTTTGTTTAAAAACTGATTAATGTATAAGTAACTTGAACGTTTCCAAGGGCTTAACTGTTACTAGGAAGTACAATAGAGCGTAAGACGTTATTACTACGAGTTATCAAAGGAAAATCAGCAGTGATAAGGTTTTCAACCCCACTGAAAATCATTCAATAAAAACACTATTGACCAGAATTTAAACAAGTGTATGATCGCCTGAAATATTTATAGTAAATAAGAAAACAGCAACTAAATAGTGTATTTAATGTTATAAAGTGAGTATATGCATATATGTATTTATACATGCGTGTACGTATTAACCTTCAAATTATTTGGTAGAATAATATTTATTGCATTTAGGATTTTTAAATAGGGTTTGTCGTTCATTTTCTGCGACACAATTTACCGTACAAAACACTGATATATAGTGTTTAACTGATGAGTGGTTTGGTATTTCTGTGACCAGTACTTGTAATTTTAGTCATTATATATAGTTCAAAAGATCAAACATACAAAAGTTTGTTAGAAAACGAGAAACATCATTTGTTGAAATAAGATTGATATGTACATAAACAAATGACTAAATAAACTTTTATATACAATAAAAGAACAGTATAAAAAGCTTAAATAAAAGACAAATGTTTCTTCGCCATTATGGTAAATATCATGTTGTACAATGCTTTTGTATAGGAAAGCACTCTATGTTAATGAAGTAGTAACAGAGGCATAGCCAAGGGGACCAGTCCCCCTGAAAAATCTAAGCATGTTGACCACACATTATTTTTAAGCTTTTATATATATATAATAAACTTGTTTCGTATCTAACAGAAAAATAAAACTTCTATAAACATTGTTATACTCAATTAGGTTTATTTTAATGATCATTTTATTAAAGATTTAGATCAATTTCAGTTTTTTTACTTATCCCCCCCTCCTCTCATCCCGAGTGGAAAACCTGGCTACGCCACTAAGTGGTAAATTAACAAACAACGATTTGTAGTATGTTTTCTACAATAAATACAACTTTTTTCAAATCGTTGTTTTTTAATATAGAATGTTTTCTGTCGAACCATTGTTATCAACTAATTTCTCAGAACTTTCAGTACAACACATAACCAATCGGTAATAATACACTTCGCCATATCTGTGGTGCTTTTCATTTTTGAAGAAAATAGAGTCTACGTCTAGCGGGTGCTGAGAATAATCGAGTCTGAGCTTGGTGTATGTTGAGGTTGAATTATAGCAGGAACAGTTGTTAAGTTTTGAATTTCATTGGCTAACTAAAACAGCGCAATTGAAGACAGCTTTCAGACTTCATAGCAGCTGACGTGATGAAATTAATCTAACCCTGATAAGAATAATCTATAAATTTCTACCCATACCCTGTCTGGACAGGTGCATAGTACATCCTGTCTATCTAAATAAGGAAAATATACAGAGGTATACAAATCGAATAAACATCCTATAAACACTCGCTTTCTAGGTCGCACCCAAACACACGACCTACTTCATGTGCACTTTCGTGTCAAGTGTGCACATAAGTATTCTTGTTCACACTGATCAGCAGGCTTCATTTTACGAGCATGCGCACAATATGTAAAACATTTTTTAACTCACAATCTATACCTTTCAATCTGTTTCTAAGCAGAAACTATATGACTTTACTATTAACTATCTGTTACCATTAACTGTCATAATTAACAGTAAAATGTATAAAAGATACCCAACACTTTTGTTATTTCTTCTTATTAGAATGTAATAAGGAGTGGCTTTGTGAACGAATAAACATTGAATTAAGAACTACTGAAGGTCATATATTCGTCCAGAACTGAAAATGTTTTATTTCTCACGCGTATTTTATTTTCGTCTACATTTAGAAGCATTTGATTTGTTGAACGTGCATTACCTTCCTCTAGATCAGACTGTGGTTTGCTTTGCGAAATTACTTTATCGTTTGAAGTGATTTTCTATAATCAGGTTCAAATATTTTTGAGTAGAATTAAGGTAAATTAAACTATACATGTTTTGAAAACCGTTTGGACAAACTACTGTGTTAAGTCAACAATAAAAATGATTGTTACATACAAATGTTTTGCAAAGTAGAAAAAAATACTTGTAGAAAATTATGCATTTTGACGGAAAAAATACACTTAATATAAAGTTAAAATTTTTCCTAAGTCTGTTTGAATTTCACACAAAGCTACATCAGGGCTATCTTCTATAGCCGTCCTGAATTAGGCAATGTAAGACTAGAGGGAAGGTAGCTAATCATCCTCATCATCTTTCAACTCTTTGGCTACTCTTTTCACAACGAATAGTGGGATTGACCGTCACATTATAACGACTCCACGGCTGAAAGGGCGAGTATGTTTGGTGTGACGGGGATTCGAACCCGCGATCCTCAGATTACGAGTAGCGTGCCTTAACCACTAGGTCATACCGGGCTTTTAAGTAAGGAATGAAAATATTTTCTGAATATATTGATTACTAAAAAGCTGGTCTGTTATTTTTAAGGCTGTAACAAAGGGCAACTTTTAGCTTTCGAAACTTCGGACACTTCACCGAATGAAGGTTGTACTTTTTGACAGTACTAAGTTATATAATTTGCCGATGACGTTACTATAAATAACAATTTATATTTTATTGCAAACCTTTATATTTGACAAGTAATAAGGCCAAATGAAATGAAACATTTACATGTACTTTACAAATACGTTATTTAGAACAATAACCATGTTTTTATTTTTAAAAGAAGTTTTTGTTGTTTCTGTATACGTATTTGATGGTATATGATGATACTTGTATATATATATCTACTACATATGACGGTAAGCTTGAATAGCAGGAACACCTCCCTGCGGCCAATTTGAAGACCTGCAACTAATCTGATAAAAAACAAAACAAATTTTATTTAACAGTCAGCGTTCCAAACAGGTTAACAGTCTTAGTCCTTTAAACAAAACGTTGTTAATTAATTAAACACGCCTAATAATAAGTAAACAGAACAAAGTAAGCAACATCACTTGTTCGATTATCTCTGATTATGACAAAAAGTTACAAGTGAGTTACAGTAGAGTACGAAGAGGAAGCGCCCCCTCTCCTCAATCTGTCCCAGTAAAAATGCATAAAAATTAAGAGAATTACTCTCAGGAAAAGCAGGAGAATGCATACAATATAATCCAGATCCAACGAGCTTCTGACGCCCTAAGGCGAGCCCTGGACCTCGTCCGTAATGAATGCCTCTGTGGCCCACATTCCATGGCTTCTCTCAGTCAAATAAATCTTATTTTTCCTACTTCTAATTTGTTTCCTACATTTCTGTGTTATTATAAGTCACGTCTTTTAAAAACGTTGTTAATTAATTAAACGTACGTTTAGAATAAAGGTGTGAGCCAAGTAAATAAAAATAACAGAACAACAGACAGCAATACTTCTATTAGAAAATAAATACGTCATGTACACTGAACCTTCAGAACATTTTATTAAAGCACAGCAACCAGTAATCGTACCCCCCTATGTTTAATCATAATGGTCTGCTCCAAGGCACTGAAGGAGCTGCCACCTATATCGTTTGGGTTATGGTTTGTGTAAGTTTTGATACAAGTAATGGGCATTATACTAATCAAAATATTGAATTTTTCCATGTGAGTAACACTCAGTATATTAATATTACTCAAACGCTGTCAAACAGTTTCTATTGACAAGAGAGTGAAAAAAGAAAAATCTGATAGTGTTTGAGTGTCACCTGACGAAACTTCGATAAAACTATCTCGGTAGTTCTAGCTACCGATCGAACATTTGAACACATTTTATTAATAGAACACCACATGGTATATTGTTATTTTACCAGGAGACTACTGAAATATTAATTTGATATTACTTCTTGCAGGTTGAGAAACCTTTTCATAAAGTATTTATGTGAAAGAATAATTCATTAAAGTAATTGTATCATGCACGTGTGTGTGTGTGTGCGCGCGCGTATGTACTGCTATTTGTGATTGGTTGAAAGAAAAGATCAAAGGAAATAGTGAATAGTGGCAAGCATATTTACGTCTCTACAATATAAACCTATAACTACAACTACTAATCAGCGATAAAAAAAAAAAGCCGTTTATTAAACAGTGTCTGAAATAGAGAATTGAGGCTCTTACAAATTTTTAAAACCCTTACACTTTTTCTTCCCTTTTATAATATCATCATACTTACAGAGGATACTATATTCACTAAAAAGATATTTATTGTTAAAGAGCTTATATATACTCATGTGTGTATTGTGTACGTCTATAACGTTACCATAGTTACAGAAAATGCTACATCTACTTGTTATCATGCTCAGCACTGATCGTTCTGACGTAGAATCTTTTGCAGCGTGAAATTATTCCAAGAAATATTCGCGATGGTTTTGTGAAGAGTTGCTTACTTCAGATACGTTACTAATTATTCATGACAAACAATGTTTTACGAGTTTACATCAGTGTAAGAACAGAGACGAGTGATACTTGTTAGACACGTAAGAAGACACATTACTTATCGACAGGCAAAGATAGGGGCAAAACGATCGACACATTTTGTATTATAGCAAGATATAATCATACCGTCAGAACATTTGAAGTGTAACTACTTATAATGTTCTTACTAATTCTCTCTTCAAACCAAGCATTGAAGTACAAATTCCAAATAAAGCTCTTTCTGGTGTTCAAACAAATGCTTAAACAAACTAGATTATCTATGTTATAAAATGCAAATGTTTACTAGTTTTTAAATCTAGTATTCATTAATAACCCATGTAAGAGTTCAGATATTTGTAACATTTACAAAATATAAATATAACAGGTGGCTACATTAACATTGATGAGTTTACTGTCAATTATAAAGTTTATTTCTGCTGTTTTTTGTTCAGTTATTATGTTGATATGTTTCATAACTTTACAGTTTCCGAAGAATAAGGTTTCGTCGAGGAACGTGAGGACCTGCTATAGTGATATGTGGAGATGCTCGAGGTTTTACCATTAAAACATAAAGTACAAGTGATATGTGGAGATGCTCGAGGTTTTACCATTAAAACATAAAGTACAAGTGATATGTGGAGATGCTCGAGGTTTTACCATTAAAACATAAAGTACAAGTGATATGTGGAGATGCTCGAGGTTTTACCATTAAAACATAAAGTACAAGTGATACGTGGAGATGCTCGAGGTTTTACCATTAAAACATAAAGTACAAGTGATATGTGGAGATGCTCGAGGTTTTACCATTAAAACATAAAGTACAAGTGATATGTGGAGATGCTGAGGTTTTACCATTAAAACATAAAGTACAAGTGATATGTGGAGATGCTCGAGGTTTTACCATTAAAACATATAGTACAAGTGATATGTGGAAATGCTCGAGGTTTCACCATTAAAACATAGAGTACAAGTGATATGTAAAGATGCTCGAGGTTTCACCATTAAAACATAGAGTACAAGTGATATGTGGAGATGCTCGAGGTTTTACCATTAAAACATAAAGTACAAGTGATATGTGGAGATGCTCGAGGTTTTACCATTAAAACATAAAGTACAAGTGATATGTGGAGATGCTCGAGGTTTCACCATTAAAACATAAAGTACAAGTGATATGTGGAGATGCTCGAGGTTTCACCATTAAAACATAGAGTACAAGTGATATGTGGAGATGCTCGAGGTTTCACCATTAAAACATAGAGTACAAGTGATATGTGGAGATGCTCGAGGTTTTACCATTAAAACATAAAGTACAAGTGATATGTGGAGATGCTCGAGGTTTTACCATTAAAACATAAAGTACAAGTGATATGTGGAGATGCTCGAGGTTTCACCATTAAAACATATACTACAAGTGATATGTGGAGATGCTCGAGGTTTCATCAATAAAACATAGAGTACAAGTGGTATGTGGAGATGCTCAAGGTTTCACCATTAAAATATATAGTACAAGTGATATGTGGAGATGCTCAAGGTTTCACCATTAAAATATATAGTACAAGTGATATATGGAAATGCTCGAGGTTTCATCAATAAAACATAGAGTACAAGTGGTATGTGGAGATGCTCAAGGTTTCACCATTAAAACATAAAGTACAAGCGATATGTGGAGATGACCGAGGTTTCACCATTAAAACATAAAGTACAAGTGATATGTGGAGATGACCGAGGTTCCACTATAAAAAATGAAATTCATGTGATGTATAGGTATACAGAGATTTGAAGTTCCAGCATGAAGCATGATATACACGTGGTGTATAATGATGCTGGATATTCAAACATGAATGGTAAAGTTGACAAGTAATGGCATGAAATCTCATCTACTTTTCAATAGTGTCTGACACTAGCTATATAATAAAGCTGCATGTATTTATATGTGGAGTTAAATAAACAGTTTTGTTGTCTTAAATGCTTGTAGACTCGTTTTTTACGTGATTGAAGATATATAAAACAAAGTGCCAAAGTAAATCTTTCATTCGTTTATGAGTGTCAAGTTTTAATAAAGAAGTCTCTATATCTTGTTTATTTGAATTTCGCGCAAAGCTACACCAGGGCTATCTGCGCTAGCCGTCCCTAATTTAGCAGTGTAAGACAAGAGGAAAGGCACTTAGTCATCACCAACCTTTGTCAACTCTTGGGCTACTCTTTCACCAACGAATAGTAGGATTGATCATCACTATATAAACACCCACAGCTGAAAGGGCGAGCATGTTTGGTGCGAGGGGGATTCCAACCCGTGACCCTCAGATTACGAGTCGAACACTTTAACCAACCTGGCGATGCCGTACCGTCTAAATATCTCCACCATTTTTCTTTAAGCTATGAATGTTACTCAAAACAAGACGTCACTAACACAGTTTATTTACTTTTAATTATTAATTGTTAATCTAACGTAACTTTCGGTTCTGTGGAGGAACCCAACCCAACGTCAGGTCTACTGAAATAATTTATAATAATTCACGCCTCATTCCCGTCTTGAAGACGTTGTATTCAAATAAGTTGTGCTAAACAATATTAAGTAATCACAACTAATCTAAATCAAGTTATGTACAACATAGGTCTATTGTACTGAATCAGTGATTCGGTTCTGAGTTGATGTAGTCACCAGTTTAAGCAACAACGATCTGTGTGCTGCTTTCATAATTGTAGTCTTATAATAATATTACATAAAATGTAGAAAAAGAGCTACAACGATCTGTAGTTTCCATATATATATATATATACATGTTGAACGGGAAAGAATAAATAGGTTCTACATGGAAATAAAAGTTTGTTCAGTTTGAATGTTTGTTGCTTATTGTTTGTTTGAATTTAGCAGTGTAAGACTAGAGGGAAGGCAGCTAGTTATCACCACTCACAGTCAACTTTTGGGTTACTCTTTTACCAACGAATAGTGGGATTGACCGTCACATTATAACGCCCCCACGGCTGAAAGGGCGAGCATGTTTGGTGCGACGGGGATTCGAACCCGCGACCCTCGGATAACAAGTCGATAACGCACCTGGCCATTGTTGCTTATTAAACACAAACCTACCAATGTTTTGTCTACCATGGATATCGAAACCTGATTTTTAGGCATTTTGAATAGTACCAGGCATATTAACCTTGTTTATGAAGCTTATTGTTCAAAGACATAACTAATCAAATAAATATTTGTTTTTCTAGAAGCCTTAATAAATTAAAATATAGTGCACATTTCGGTAGGCTCATGTTTTGTATATATTTTACTAAATTAATTATTTTTAATGTGAAACTCTGCCATGAAATAAAAGTTTCTGTTAATTCGTCGTACTACAAGCGTTAAAAATATTATAGTTTTATTAAACATTTGTTCTTGTTGAGAATACTAAAAATCTTCTCATATGTTCAGTTTGTACTAAATTATTCCACAATATTTTTATACGAATCTCATTAGTGAAGAATTCAAAGGGCCCTTTTTATTTTTTAAATAACGATTCTGAAACATTCAAAATATTAGTGAAACCTTATCATAAAAAATCTTTTATAGATAAAAAAAGGATTTCTAATAGTGTAATTATAGGTATTACATTTGTAAGCACAACTAAATAGGAAGAATATAATAGAAGTAGTTATCATAAGAAATGTTAGGCCTGATTTCCGCTTCATTCAGTCTCACATAAGTAGCGCCGCTAAAATTGGATAACAAGGTATAATTTTGTACTATCTCAATCTATTTTCCGGTCAGTTTTAGCATCGTGCTGCACAGGCTTTATACAAACACATTCTGGTTATTTTATTACTGTTATAATCTTTGCAATTTTTTTTTTTTATATTTTACAAAAATTTATTGGCCATTATGTTACAATTAGAAAAAAAAAGTAAAATCTCGCCATCTAGTGTCAACTAATGTATTTAAACGTTACTTGTTCAATGTTTTCTCGTGAACTTTCAAACCAGGGTACCCGTAAATCTTGCAAAGCCAAAAGAACAATCAGTCTTTTTGGTACGTTTACATCCAAAGCAAATTACATTTAAATGAAATATCCGGAAAATATCGAAACAGTTATGATATGTATAATAAAAATACGATTCTTCAATGTTATATATTTCGTTGTTTCTTTTTAAAACAGAAAGCTACACAATGGACTGCCTCTGTTTTACCCATCGCAGGTACTGAAACCCGGTTTTTGACGTTATAAGCACGTAGGCACTACTGAGCCATCGGGGATAGGGGATCTCAGTAAATTGCCTTTAGTTATAATCTTCTTTCTTTTGTTTTTTTTTAATAGATTTTGTATAATGATATACGAGGATGTGCGATATTCGTCCCTTGTTTGGAAGGGATAGGAAAGCAGGCTTTGAATATAAACCTTACAAGACACATAGCCCTCTTTGTAGTTCACGTTTTTATAAATAGTAGTAAATATCTTAACTTTGATTGATCCTCTTTCGAACATTGAAAATTGTAATTTATTCAGTAAAACTAAATAATTTCAAGATTAAAATGCCGGATATATTTAAGATCATCTTGTGAGTGACTGGGTTTATCTAACGCAATTTTTAAGATCACCAAGCTGTAGTACTACAACGTACAAAATGAGTTAGGGTTAAGAATGTGTGCATTGTTTATTAGATGGTTTTAAATTTCACTTGGTAAAACATTGCCTTTAATTAACCTGTATCAGTGATGACGAAATTTCTTTTAAATTTTTATTTATACATCAACCGAAGTTAAACAGTTAAAGTGGTTCATTCCGACAGACACTTTGAGCTCTCTGCTGCGATTATCTTGTGTGGTTTTTTTACCTGAAGTTATCTATCTATCTATCTATCTATATATATATATATATATATGGAAAATAAAGTATTATTGAATTCTAAAGTGATATTGCGTTGTTAAAATGTTAATATAGGTTGCTTCCCACAAAACTTGTTTTGATTAAATATTTGCTGTATATTTTTTATTTGTTTACAGTTTAAGCACAAAATTATACAATGGTCTATCTGTGTTCTGCACAAGGGCATCGAAACCCGTTTTTAGCGATGTAAGTCCGAAGATTTACCGCTGTCTTACTAGGGTGAATTTTTAACTGTAACGAAACTGCACAAGTTCAGTTATTACATACTTAGCATAAGGATACAATATAAAACTTTTAAAAATGTACGGTTTATCCAAAACTAAAGGAAAACAACAAACGTTTTGTAGTTTGGTAAAAAAACAACAACTGCGTCTTCTGTCAGCTTTATCCATTTCCGCAGGAAGCACTTTTTTGGAGGGATCAGACTATTTGACACATTGCTAGGGAATCCTGGGGCACGCCCCCAGAAAGTTTTTGAAAATTTAATACTAAAAGATTAAATCTTGAGCCATTTTAACTACAAGTACTAGATACGCATAACGTAACGTGTTGAATTAAAAGAAGCAAGTCTTAATACATAAGTCGTAACTAAACATGCCATGAAAAATCGGTCAGATCATGGCCTTGTTGTTTTCTAGAGCCCTGGAAGTAGAATAAACTTTTTAGAAAAGAAAGGGAATTGTACACAAATTTTCTTTTCGTTTTGAACAAATGTTGTCAAAGTAAATGCATATCTTAAAAATCGCTTTTTATGCTAGTCTAGGACTGTTGGTTACAGTGTTCGACTCGGAATTTGAGGGTCGCGGGGTCGAATCCCCGCTATACCAAACATACTCGCTTTTCTTTAGCAGTGAAGGTGTTATAATGTGACGGTTGACCTTACTATTCGTTGGCAAAAGAGTAGCCTAACGGTTGGAAGGGGGGTTGAATAGCTGCCTTCTCTTTATCGCTGCTAAATTAGGGACGGCTAGTGCAGAAAGCCCCTGTATAGTTTTGCGCGAAACTCAAAACAGAACCAAACAGGACTATATCATGACGTGTGGAAATAAAATCTTAGGCTCAATAATAAAATTTCCAGTCATAGCAAGCCACCTACTTACACCAGCAGTAAAAAGGTATGACTAGTAATACATACTGTTCTTAGGTTCTTATTTGCTTCATTAGTTAGGTACCTTTGCTGTTAACAATGAGATGTTCGCCCATAAACCCAATAAAATTTTATTAGGTTCGCCCAGCTTTGTAGATTTAGTTATAAGAAAGCTTAACTTTGGTTCAAAGCTCGGTCGACGTTGCAAATCAGCAAGGGTTTTAAAACTATATGTAGACTTTTGATGAAAAAGTAATACAAAAAACATCCTTTCTATATTTAGCCATATAATGCTGTCTTATAATTTTACACGCTCTATAATTTTAGAAGAAAAATAAGAAACTTGTAGTTCCTAAAAATGTTAATAAGTTATAACTGAAGATGTTTGGAATAAAAAAGTAAAAATAAGAAACGAAAGTGATTTTATTTTTTCGAACTTTAAAGTAAAGGTTATAACTTTAAACATTTTAAATAAAAATTAAAAATAACAAGTAAAAGTGCTTTTAAACTTCTAGTTCCTGAAAGTATAACGACAAAATCTCTTACAAACTTTGCAGTAAAAGTTAAAGAAAAAGATCTGCCACACGTGTAGGGCTTGAAGAGTTAAAATCCAGGATTTTAGTCCTCCGGGATTGACATAGCAGATAGTTCAACGTGACTTTGCACTAAAACAAACAAACGTAAAGACAAACTACTATGAAAATAAAAATTTGGAATATAAGTTTAAAACAGCAACAAAAAGTATTCTAATTAACAACAATGACAGGAAACGTTTGCCGTACTAGATCGAAACCTATTTTAAGTTAATTTGCCCTTCAATGCCATTTTACCCGTTTTTGAACAGTATAAAAGTTTTCACAAATAAATACAAGATCTATCTATTACTTACATACACATTCGTGCTTTTTGTTATTGTCTCCGATTTTCGCGCGAAGTTATAAAGATATTTGGGCTAACCATGTCTAGTATTGAACTGATAGAAGGAGCTCATCCATAGAACTCTCCGCCACGTTCTGAAATACTCTTCTTTGATGGAATGTTGGAATTTGACCGATGTTCGTAGAGTACCCACGACTGCAGAGAGCGTAGCGCATTTTTACAGCAACGAGTCGTGATTCGTAAAATCTAAGATTCACACCCAAGCACGCTTATCACTAGAGAACATCCAAATAGGTGTTTTCCTTCTAAATGAACTAGAGAATTACACGTGATACATCATGAACAGACTTTCATATTCCTCAAGTAA
Organism: Tachypleus tridentatus; assembly: GCF_004210375.1. Taxonomy (NCBI): domain Eukaryota; kingdom Metazoa; phylum Arthropoda; class Merostomata; order Xiphosura; family Limulidae; genus Tachypleus; species Tachypleus tridentatus. Next base: position 36,790,212 of record NC_134836.1, read on the forward strand.
TCAAAAGAGAACTAAAACGAACTTGAATAACAATAAGGTTACTACCGTACAACAGTACCACTTCTAACAACAGATTCACGCTTCACTTTAGTTCATGATCATCAGGTCTTTTTTTTTTTTTTTAGATTATTTTCTTAGAAAAGGTGTGAAATAACTACAAAAGACGCACACTTTAATTCCTGAAATCAAGTCACGAAAGTCTGATCATTAAGTTTATATTTCGAGATAAGACGTGTTAATCATGCGTGAACAGAGAAGTATTATAAAAAGATATTTGAGTATTAAGCCAAGTAAACGGAAATACGTTTATAGCAGAAACCCCAAAACTTCTTAATAGCGATTTGAATAACTAGCTTCGTAAGGGGGTCTCGCCTACGAAGCGTACTTGGAAAACACATGTTTATGCAGAATAAAGTTCACACTTATGCAGAATGTTAATTAATTTTGAAAATAATAATTGCGGGATATTTTACAGTAACTAGGCTCAAAGTTTCATATTATATTTTAGCATTTTATCAATTAATTTTTTTTATAAATTTCATGGTTCACTGAAAAATACATTGTCGGTTATACCGATATGGGCATAGCGAACATGATAAAAAATGTGTTTACAATATTATTTTCGTAACAAGGTTTAAGAAACTGAATAAAGAATGTAGTGTCTATAAATAGAACAGGTCTTATATTATCGTCTTACGACAAATAAAATACATTACAGTTAAGTTTCCAAGGTTAAAAAAGACGTTCACACCATAACAATTGTTATATCTAACTCGACTCATTGACCCAGCACTAAGGTTACTTTTAACTTTCATCGTGTCAATGTCCTATGGAACACGGCTAGTTATTAATTTCATGATACTTATCTGCTTTTGGAGCCTAACAGACTGCTTAATCGGTTTTATTAGTCAATTGTATGCAATCAACTGTTTAGTTGGTGATCTTATCTCGTGCTTAACGTTTTGAAAGGCAACTGTCGTTATAGTTGATTTTATATTAACTGTTTTAACTGTTGAAACACAACTAAATATCTAGCTTGTGTTATTTTACAGTATTGCATTTAATTGGAAAGCTAAGGTGTTAATACTGTTTGTCTTCTAAACTATTTAAAATGAAACTGGTGTGATAATAGTTACTTATCTGATTATTTTAGTAAACTTGGCAACATTCAACCCATAGCTTCTGGGTCTGGAGAATAATTAAATTAGTAAGATAACATGTAACTCACAACTCAAATGGACATGGAGTGTGTGCGTGCGTATATATATAAATACACAAAATTATTTCTAAGATATCTTAAAATCACAATGCAAACTTTACTATGTATATATACATTTTATGTATCAAACAGAAATACAGTTTACGTCAAATAATAAAAACTGGTCCAGTCAAAGCAAAACTCTTGACTTGAGATTCAAGACATATTCAGAAAAGACTATTTCAAGTCTGAGCAAAAGTCAGTTAATGCATTATAAGGTTATACTAGAAAATACACTGAGGAAATGGTAATTTTATACGAAATAATCTAGAAGTTACTGCCAGAGATCGGCGTCAACTTATACTTCCCCTCAGTGACATAGAGGTATGTCTGTGGACTCACACCGCTACAAACCGGGTTTCAATAGCCGTGGTGGGCAGAGCACAGTTCGCCCCATTGTGTAGCTTTGTGCTTAATTCCAAAACAAACAAACAACTTATGCTAAAAATTACAGTCATACAGTGCTTGTTATCTTAACCCCTGTTAGAAGTTACATTCATACAGTGCTTGTTATCTTAACCCACGTTAGAAGTTACATTCATGCAGTGCTTGTTATCTTAACCCCTGTTAGAAGTTACAGTCACACAGTGCTTGTTATCTTAACCGAGGTTAGAAGTTACATTCATACAGTGCTTGTTATCTTAACCCACGTTAGAAGTTACATTCATGCAGTGCTTGTTATCTTAACCCCTGTTAGAAGTTACAGTCACACAGTGCTTGTTATCTTAACCGAGGTTAGAAGTTACATTCATACAGTGCTTGTTATCTTAACCCACGTTAGAAGTTACAGTCATACAGTGCTTGTTATCTTAACCCACGTTAGAAGTTACATTCATGCAGTGCTTGTTATCTTAATCCAGGTTAGAAGTTACAGTCATACAGTGCTTGTTATCTTAACCCACGTAGTCATACAGTGCATCTTAACCCACGTCACACAGTGCTTGTTATCTTAACCCACGTTAGAAGTTACATTCATGCAGTGCTTGTTATCTTAATCCAGGTTAGAAGTTACATTCATGCAGTGCTTGTTATCTTAATCCAGGTTAGAAGTTACAGTTATACAGTACTTATTATCTTAACCCCTTTTAGAAGTTACAGTCATACAGTGCTTGTTATCTTAACCCACGTTAGAAGTTACAGTCATACAGTGCTTGTTATCTTAACCCACGTTAGAAGTTACAGTCATACAGTGTTTGTTATCTTAACCCAGGTTAGAAGTTACAGTTATACAGTACTTATTATCTTAACCCCTTTTAGAAGTTACAGTCATATAGTGTTTGTTATCTTAACCCAGGTTAGAAGTTACAGTCATACAGTGCTTGTTATCTTAACCCAGGTTAGAAGTTACAGTTATACAGTACTTATTATCTTAACCCAGGTTAGAAGTTATATTCACACAGCGCTTGTTATCTTAACCCACGTTAGAAGTTACAGTCATACAGTGCTTGTTATCTTAATCCAGGTTAGAAGTTACAGCCATACAGTGTTTGTTATCTTAGCCCAGGTTAGAAGTTACAGCCATACAGTGCTTATTATCTTAACCCCTTTTAGAAGTTACAGCCATACAGTGCTTGTTATCTTAATCCAGGTTAGAAGTTACAGCCATACAGTGCTTGTTATCTTAACCCACGTTAGAAGTTACAGTCATACAGTGCTTGTTATCTTAATCCAGGTTAGAAGTTACAGCCATACAGTGCTTCTTATCTTAACCCAGGTTAGAAGTTACAGTTATACATCAATCTCAAGTCATACTAGTCGTTACAATTATACAGTGCTCATTATCTCAAATCAAAGAGCGTTCTTTATCTTAAACCATACTAGTGGTTAGAGTCATAGAGCGTTCTTTGTCTTAAATCGTACTCATGGTTACAGTCATACAACGCTCATGTTAGCAGTTACAGTCATTCATCGTACTGTACTTTAATTCATACTATAAATTACAAACAATAACTGAAGAGTCAGCGGGTTTGACTAGCTGCTTTACTTCCATCCTATTTTGTTATTTATCTTCTAAATTAGGGATAGCTGTATAGGTAACCTTTGAGTACCTTCGCGCGAGATTCAACTAATAAATATGATGAAACAAACCTGAGAAAGAGAGACGACATCACAAAATGAAATATGAAAGAGAGAGAGAGGCGACATAGTATAATCAAATTTGAAAAAAAAATTGACAAAATTTACCAACTCTAAGAGAAAGATTCGTGACTTAGTAAAACCAAACTGAGGACAGGAGAGTGATGCTAAAAGCAAACAGTAATCGATAAAGCTCATGTTGTTTATGGTTGAAGAAACTTACAACGTTATCGTCTTATTTTATGGTTTAAGTATAATTGCTAATCGCCAAGTAATATGCTGAAGATACACAGCATTATCTAGCAGGTCCAAGCTTCAGTGAGATGTCAGTTCAGGATCCCCACTGATGTGACATTTGTTGAGATGCAATTTAGCATCCTAAGTAGTTGAATGATTGTGACTTTTGGTGAGACGTCCATGCAGGATCTCAGTTGCTTGAATGTATGTGACTTTTGGTGAGACGTCCATGCAGGATCTCAGTTGGTTGAAAGTTTACAATTTTTGGTGACACGTCCATTCAGAATTCTAAGTCATTGAATGTATATGACTTTTAATTTCACGTTCATTAATAATCTCAAGTGGTAGGGTGCATGCGACTTTTCAGAATCCCAAGCAGTTGAATTTAAATGACTTTTAGTTTGACGGCAATTAATTATCTGAAGTAGTTGAATGCATGCGACTTTTTATGAGACATTCATTTAGAATCCCAAGTAGTTATATGCATGTGAGATTTGTTGAGACGTCCATGCAGAATCCCAAGTGGTTGAACGTGACTTTGAGGATAAAGCAGAGCACAGATCACATGACGACTTATAACGTAATATAACAAGTTATGACGGCCCACACAGCTGTCTGGAGTCTCACTTTTTATAATGTTGTACAACCATGGAACCTTCAAGGACGCCTGTTGTGGTGTGATATGAACCGGGTCTAAGTGCTCGAGAGGCCAGCTATCCTGGCCGGCGTGAAACTCGTTTTTATACGTCTGTCTTGCCAGCCTGGAGCGTTAACGTGGGTCTATGAACTGTAGTGGTATAAAACTTTGAGACGATGCTGTTTGACCAGACTTGAAGTAACACCCATGTGCTATTCAAGTTCTGGTAAAAGGATTAGAAACTGTGTCTGTCTAGCTATTACTTCTTGAATGATGTTTTTTAATAGTTTTTTCAGCTTCACGCACCTGTCTATATTACAGAACTCTTACTAACAATCCACATCATTGAAATTTTATTTAGAGACATAATTAAACCTAAGTAAAGTCCTGAACTAAATAATTATCTCTGTTCATTTAAAGGCAAAATTAAATCTAAGTTAAGGTCCTGAACTAAATAATTATCTCTGTTCGTTTAAAGACATAATTAAATCTAAGTAAAGTCCTGAACTGAATAATTATTTCTGTTCATTAAAAGACATAATTAAATCTAGGTAAAGTTCCTGAACTGAATAATTATATCTGTTCGATAAAAGACATAATTAAATTTAAGTAAAGGCCCTGAACTGAATAATTATCTCTGATAAACTCGTATTTTAAATCACGACAGTTACTTTGTCTTTCACACTAAATAAAATTAGATTTATTAACTTTTATTCTCAGAAGGATATCAATAAGAACAATTAAGTTGTTCAAATAATAAGCACATTCACTGTCATGTTACCTCTTAAGAACTTCGCGCTTAAAAAAGCTTGGATCACCATTGTATGACAAATGTCTTTCTCTCCCTAATAGTAGATATTTGCTCTTTAACTTTTGTTGTATTTATTGCTGTTTCAGATCCATGTTTAATAAGTTTTCCTTCTCAGATATATAATTTTTGGTACTTTACATATTGTTTAAAATTTCTGTTTTTGCTTTTTGTAGTTTGGTTGAGTTTACACTACAAGATGTGTCCGCGAGCCCCGCGCTAATGATGATACGTCCAGATTTACGAGGTTTTATATAATACGCATAGAATTTTTCCGATGATATTTTCCACACTTATCCAATACTAAACTTATATAGTTATTGCTCGTAAATAAAATCTCAAATTACCATATTAGTGCATTGCCCATATTATAGACTGATGTAACCAATATTACATAATTACATACAAATCGCTGATTTAGGTTTACATAAAGACCTGCGTTCACTCTACAGTCCATTGTGGCAGTAACGTAAATTAATTTATTTTAGTACACATAAAATTAACTCTTTTAAAAATAAAATTACCAATGTATCTGAAAACTTCTGTAATGTCTGGTACTAAGTGGCTAATTTAATAATGTTATTTAATTTAATTTAATGGCTATAGTTACTGCTTCTTGATGACGAGAAACTTACTTGAAATAAAAATGTATCTAAGAACCTGAAGATGACATAAAAAGGTCGAAACGCTGTCCTCTGCTTATCAATAAAAGTGTTAATACCCATACAAGCCGTTTGATTTGTTTTGAATTTCGAGCAAAGCTACACGAGGGCTATCTGCGCTAGCGGTCCTTAATTTAGCAGTGTAAGACTAGAGGGAAGGCAGCTAGTCATCATCACTCACCACCAACTCTTGGGCTACTCTTTTAACAAAGAATAGTGGGATTGGGCGTCACATTATAACGTCCCCATGGATGAAAGGGTGAGCATGTTTGGTGTGATGGGGATTCGGACCCGCGACCCTCGGATTACGAGTCGAGTCCTTAACCACTTGGCCATGCCGGGTCTCATTTCAGCCGTTCTGAGATACATAATTGCTGCTGATTCCATCAGAGGTATGATATACCTCTGAGCTGTTCACTAAATCGTTTTGTTTTTATTCCTCTTATATTCCTAGCAAGTTTACATAGAGTTTGTCAGATAACTGTGGAAAGATTACATATGTATTTAAAAAGGTTATGTTTGTCTTACGGGGACTTAATAGGCTTTTGTGAGTATAAAGTTTTGTATTTCCGTAAACGTTTTACCATTGTGTTAGAAGCGTTTAACCATGCCGTACAGTTGTATTGTATGACTGGTCTAATGCAAGTTTTATATATTTTGAGTGTAGTGTCTGGTGAAGCTTATTGGTTATTACATGCCAGACTCAAAACACGCACCTCGCTCTAAGCCAGTTCTGATTTTTTATACTCTTAACATGTTCAATCTACGTTAGTTTGGCAGATGTGGCGAAACTGCGAGGAGCATCTTATTTATAAATAGTTGTGATTCTGCTTTGCTTTGTTTAGTTGATATTGGTAGTAATATTACCAGTGTTTAATGGACGTTTATCTTAATCCTCCATGTGTTACAATATTGTTTTATTTCGTTTAATAGTGGCTGCATATTGTATGATGCTGTTATAGGATTTTGATCAATCTTCCAAATGGTCACACCGTCTGAGAACTGTGAGTATTGTGTGAAATTTAAGTTTTTTGAAATGCATTTCTTTTATGTACCTATTGAACGGCCCGGCATGGCCAAGCGCGTAAGGCGCGCGACTCGTAATCTGAGGGTCGCGGGTTCGCGCCCGCGTCGCGCTAAACATGCTCGCCCTCCCAGCCGTGGGGGCGTTATAATATGACGGTCAATCCCACTTTTCGTTGGTAAAAGAGTAGCCCAAGAGTTGGCGGTGGGTGGTGATGACTAGCTGCCTTCCCTCTAGTCTTACACTGCTAAATTAGAAACGGCTAGCGCAGATAGCCCTCGAGTAGCTTTGCGCGAAATTCAAAAAAACAAACAAAAATATCAAGTATGAAAAAAAACAAAACCTATTGAACAAGACCGGGCCAAGTGTTCCTTATGGGGTCCCTGCCTTGGGAGTTAGGGTATCCGAAAAGATGTCTTCCACGTTTAATCACATACCCTTACCTTCCAGGAAGTTTGATAACCAGCGAATAAGTTGAAAGTCACATTTTGTACAACTTATGTTTAAAACAGCCAAATTTGATATAATGCTTTTTCTATGTCGAGGAAGAGTTTTTTTTATTAAAACTGTTTATCACTTTCTGTGTTAAAGTGCAATGTTTTTTAAAAAAACATTATTATTATATCTTATAAACTTCGTGCTTAATTAAAGAAAACTGGATCACTGGTGTGCTATGCCTTTTTCCGCTGGTTGCTAATCGGCAAGTCTGATGGCTTATAACAGTTAAAATCAGGTTTTGATACTTGCGGTGGACAGAGCACGGACAGCCAATTGTGTAGTTTTGCACTTAACTACAAGCAAGCAAATACTACGTATTACAAATATCACGATTAGCGAAACCTGGTGAGGAATATTTAATTCTAAAAGTGGAAGGTTTTTAATTTTAATTTGTTGCGAAATTTTTAAGGGCATTGTACATCTATAAAACTCCTCTGATGAGACAACTGTGTGTTTACGGACTTACAATACCAAAATGGGTGGTTTGTTCTCCGCCCCATTGTGGCTTTGCTCTAAAGCAAACAAATAAACAAAAGTATCAACAAAAAAAAGTTTTGTAAACTATTTTATTCAACGTGCTTTCAGCAATTAGAGTCAATTAGTTTCCCATTAATATTCGTTATGAGCTACACATCACATCCTAGTAGATATGTTAATTAAAAACGAAAACTTTCGGTTAAATACACAAATAAGTTACGTTTAAAAACAAATACACCGTATTTTTTAAACACTGATATGAATTTAATAATACGTACACTCGAGTGATAAAAGATCACTAATATTTCGTTACTTCACCAAACTACGTTCATATAGTTCACACACTTTGACAATTTCTTCTGTAGGTAACTTCTGTTAGTAGTGGGGAGAAAAAGTTAAGGTGTACATGAAAGTCTGAAAGTAACCATATTCGACTCGTAATTCGAGGGTCGCGGGTTCGAATCCCTGTCGCATCAAACATGCTCACTCTTTCAGCCTTGAGGGCGATATTGTGACAGTCAATCTCACTATTTGTTGGTGAAAGAGTAGTTCAAGAGTTGGCGGAGGGTGGTGATGACTAGCTAGCTGCCCTCTCTCTAGTCTTACACTGCTAAATTGGGGACGGCCAGCGTGTACTATTGTATACATATTCCATGTTCGTGAAATTCTAAATTGGGTTTCTTTTCTGCAAATCTACTATTTGTATAAACGCCATTTAAACTTTTTTCTTAGTTCTTTTCATCCAACTTATAGAATAACTGTTGGTATCGTAAATACTTAAAAATTTTAATACTAACATACTTCCATCTATACCTTGTAAACATTTATTTTAGTCGATCACCTGAATATAAAGGTTGTACTATTATGAAATGTGAAATTTCACATTAAGTATCACAAAATGTTTTGTATGTTTGATTTTCTCGCAAAGCTGCAAGAGGGCTTCCTGCACTAGCCGTCTCTAATTTAGCAGAGTAAGATTAGAGGGAAGACAGCTAGTCATCATCACCCACCGCCAACTCTTAGGCTACTCTTTTACCCATGAATAGTGGGACTGACCGTAACATTATAACGCCCCCGCGGCTGAAAGGTTTGATGGGACGGGGATTCGAACCCACGCAACAACCACCTGGCTATGCGGGCTTGTACCACCGATTAAATGCAACATTTATTATTGAAATGAGCCTTAGTGCTGAAGTATAATTTCTATGCGATCTAAGCCTATTTATCTTATTGTAAACTAAAATAAAGAAAATAAGGCATCTTTTAAATTAATTTATCTGTAAGTATAAGACATATGAAACTAAATATGACAGTCAACTATACTCAGATAATGTGATTATTAGTATACAGGCAAATATTGATTAAGTTTCAGAATGTTAGCTTCATATTTGATATTAGAACCGGTATAGATTATACTGGTAATTTTACAAAGACGCTGGTTTACTAAAAATATTAACAGGAATAAAGGGTTAATCACAGATCCCAAAACCCCAAAAATGTTGTCTTTAAATCAGATAGAAATCAGAAGCAGTCCAACAACACAATACCATTAATCTATACACGGTTAATCTGTACAGCACAGCAACACAGTATCATCAGCATATACACCAAAAGAACATAATACCATTAATCTATACACTACAATAACAACCCTGTTAATCAATATTCTATAAAAACAAGACGTCTTTAGCTTTACATCATAACAATACCCAGCTGTTAGTCTATGCATTTAAATAAAACAATATAATTAACACATATCGATATAAATATAATAGTTCTGTCTCTTGTATTTCCATGTATTTAATTTGCAGGGTGTGGATGGATCTTCAACAAATTTGTTACGGAGGCTCATTCGTACCACTGGGATAAACGTACATACTTACTGTTTAACATTTTGTATTTTACAGCTTTTATAAGGGGTTTTGTCTGTGCTTTTTTTTTTTTTTACAATTACATGTTAGGAAAATAACTTTCATGTCCTGAGACGACCTTTCATTAATCACGAATTTACATAGCTTCCATCCAGGAGACGGGCACTCGAGATGGTATTATAGAAAAACATAACACTATTATCCTATAGACTATAACAACACAAAACAATAAGACTATATAGTGTATAAATAAATACCATAAGTATATGCACTATAGCAACACAAAATAATATTATCGTATATACTATACCGGAATAATGTCTTTGGAAAATATGGTATAACAACACATATCGTTGATATATATATATATATATATAGCAACACATTACCATAACTCCACTACACTACATACAAATACCGTAAGTCTTTACTGTATCCTATAACAACAGAATATTGTTATTAATGGTATTGTGTTGTTATAGTTAATAGGCTAACACTATTATCGTTTCTATATCGTACGTATAAAATGTGCGTGTATGTATAATTTGATGTTTATGTTGATAGTACCATTCAAGAAAACAAAAATTGTATAAAGAACATTAGACAATGGCCTCTTCTTTCACTGTTTTGTTAGTAAATCTCTAACGGCCTCATTAGATGTTAAGTGCCTACCCTGTGTTGTGGGAGGTAATCACTGATTCACTCACTGATTGAGTACTTGTGTTTTTAAATTCAAAGATAAGTGTATGAAAAGTGGAAATATATCCTATTTTAATATGTTGCACCTCCGTCACCCCTTCTCGGGCAAAAGTCCCAAAACAAAATAGTCAAGGTACACTGTCGTTCAGTCTCTAGTTACACTACAAAAAATTGCGGTAGTCGAAACAGCCAACTCTTGGATTGTTGGATAGGTAGTAACACACACACACAAGCGCCAATAACCACATACACACACGCAATGGATCATCTTTATTGTAAGATTGTTACAGATGGTATTATTATGTGTCATTCTTTCTCTAACACACGTGTGTTTTAATAATATTGTTACTGGTGGTATTATGTTGCAATAGTTTACGAACTAAAAGAATTATGATTTCTCTAACGCATATATGTGTTAATAATATTCTTACTAATTGTATTTTGTTGTTATAGTGCGGAGACTTATACTACCTATTGTTTATAGTATATAGAATAATGGTACTTGGTGTTTATAATGTATAAAATAATAGTATTATGATGTTTATAGTGTAGAGAATAAAAGTATTCGGTGTTTATAGTGTTTAGGTTCATAGTACATAGAATAGTAGAGTTGTGATGTTTAAGTGTGTATATTAATAGTATCATGATTTTCTTAGTGTATAGATTAATAGTATTTGATATTTATAGTGTGTAGAGCAACGGTATTATGATATTCAAGTGTATAGAGTAATAGTATGTGGTGTTTATTGTGTCTATATAAAGTAATAATTTCAAATAAAACGAAACAACCACTAAACATGTGAAAAATTTCACTACGTTTACATGTTTTGTATTTCACTCTTGTATTAATACACAGAAATGTAATATTAATTTAAAAGCTGACGTTATTTTTTGTTTTCATTTTTACTGCTGACCAGGTTGGACCTTTTCTGTTTAATTCGTACCCTATTTTAATCATTAATATATAAGTATAATCTACAGCTAGGATAAAGTTCATACCAGATGAGTGGATGCAAGTGTGTTATTTTTGTTCATACGACTCATACCAAGCTTCTATCTTTCCACTCATTTTATATAAGTTGGGGTGTAACAATCGTCACAAGAACAGAAACGGTGGTTCTTAGCTTATGGTTCGTGCTCCTTTCAGGTGGTACGAGAAAAGATGGTTTAATTAAGGAGAGAACATAGTGTACAGATCCCTTTGTGGTTCGTGAAACATAAAAAAACAAATATAAACTAGAGTGGCGCTCAATAGAGCGCATACCTCCGCTACATAACGTATATCACATTCGGTCCTCGAAATATGTGAAAATTTGTCTGTATGTCTGTCGTTATCAACGGACATGGATCATTCTTGGCAGTTCAATGATTAATAATGTTATACATGTGTCCACCAAGTTTCGATAAAATCTAATCATTTTTTACTCAGTTAAAGAGAAAAAATAGTGTAGATATCCATTTTATGTTAACATGTGGGGATTTGTTTGGATTTTCGTGACCTTAACTCTCCAAAAACTAATCACTTTTAAGTTGGATCATAGTCCAAATGTATACTACTTTTCATCCAAATCTTTTCATCCATTTTAGAGAAATCTTGCTGAGAAGAGCACACACCCAGGTGTGTGTGTTTTCTTATAGCAAAACCACATCGGGCTATCTGCTGAGTTCACCAAAGGGAATCGAACCCTTAATTTTAACGTTGTAAATCTGTTGACTTACCGCTGTATCAGCGTGGGACCACACCTGGAGGAAAACGTAACCTCCATTACTTCGATGGTAGTTCAGGAACAGTAACAACAAAGTTTGAGATCCACTCTATCAGAAATGTAAAGGTTCTGGTTTAAAAATCGCGAGTGTCTTTTTTATTTTAACTATAGCTTTAGTATGACTGAGCAAAGTCAAAATATCTAGTCTCTAATTTCCAATTAGTGCGGAGAACATGTGTATAATGAACAGAATCTGTTGTCTGTAACTTATCTGATTTCTGTAGTCTATCTGTTGTCCGTTGCTTAATGTTTAACAGTTGCTTAACGACAATTATGCTGTTTTGTTACCTCAGCCACCAAAGGTGAACAGAAGTTATGTTTTCACTCCTGTTTCTTTGTTTGTCAGCAAGATTTCTCTAAGATGGTTGAATGGATTTAGACAAAAGTTGCTACACATTTGGACTACGACACAACTTAAAAGTGATTAGTTTTTGGAGGGTCAAGGTCACAAGAATAAAAAATTCCCAAACTATTAACAGGGGCCTGATTTTTCACACTATATTTGCTCTGTAACTCAATAAAAAAGGATTGGATTCTGATGAAATGTGATGGACATGTGTAGAATATTATTCATCATTATCCTGCTGAAAATTATCCTTGTCCGTTGATAACGACGGATGTACGAACATATTTTCGTATTTTTTGAGAGCCGTACATGATTAACGCTGTGTGACAGAGGTGTACGCTCTTTCGACTGCACTCTGGCTTTAGGCCTTGATAGTTAATGTTATATTTTGAGTCACCAGTTCTTAGAATTATAACTATTACATTCGCCAGAGAAAAAAAAAAGTGTACATTCTATTCATAATGAAAGCTAGGTGATACACCTGATTCTTAGTTAATATCATAGTCGACGACATATAATTACTAAAGTCTTCAGCTCTTCCCAATATACTACTGCACAAAACTTATATAATGTGAAGAAATGAACAGTAGCCAATGACACTATTTCTTCATTTCACGTAACCAGTGTATACATTTTCCATGCAGTGAATATAAAGCACTTCACCAATAATATATTTTATATTTTTCGCTGTGGTATAGGTCCAGTTTATCATTCTTTGGTTAACTTGAGTTCAGATAACACAGGAGGAGTAGAACTCTTTGAGACAATTATAACTCTCTAACACATCTTGATTAAAGTGTAGATAAATAACACATATAGTCCTAACATTTATAAATCTGTACTTGATTGGTGGGCTTACATACTTCCCTATTTTTTTATTCTTTTAACATCTAAGTACTTTAAGTTAAAGGTATAAATATTACAGAAGTGTTGGGTTTAAAAAAAAAGGTCAGTATTGTTTCTAGCAAGCAATATTTGATAAGAAGAAACGTATGACTATATATATATATACAGTGTTTTGAAACTTGTTTAATTTCGAAGTCTAAGTCTAAGGGATTTCCATTTCAAATTAACAGTCTCTACGAGATTTTAAATACAGTTCACACGTTCACAAAATTGACTCTTGTTTATGCTATACCAAGTAGAAATATTACTGTTTTTGGATAACATCATTCATGTAAAGGATGTGTGAGTCATTACTAGTATTTTTATCATTCATGATGTTGGAAAAACAAAAAGTTCAAGAAATCAGTTTAACACAAAAATACGATACATTATAATCAAGTGCTTTCGAAAAGCTCTCTTTTTGCAAGTGCTCGGTTTATAGGGTATATATATATATATTTATTTATTTTTTATCAAACCATTTACTAAAACCGTTAGTTTGTACTTCCACTTACGTTATTCTAATACAGTTAAAAGAGGTGTTTGTTACCTTGGTAAGATTGACGGTTAGTTTGTTTGTTTGGAATTTCGCACAAAGCTACTCGAGGGCTATCTGTGCTAGCCGTCCCTAATTTAGCAGTGTAAGACTAGAGGGAAGGCAGCTAGTCATCACCACCCACCGCCAACTCTTTACCAACGAATAGTGGGATTGACCGTCACATTATACACCCCCACGGCTGGGAGGGCGAGCATGTTTAGCGCGACGGGGGCGCGAACCCGCGACCCTCGGATTACGAGTCGCACGCCTTACGCGCTAGGCCATGCCGGGCCATTGACGGTTAGTACAGGACTATACACATAACATAACACGGAATTCTGATGAAAACAAAACCAAAAACAGACAAGTTTCTTTGGACAATGAAGGAAAGGAACGTACATTTAACGTTTAGGCTACTTGGGTGATTCCATATATAAGTGATAATATCAGCACAAGAAAAAACTTAGAGAATAATTAGAATATCAAACTTTTTTAACCAATTTGTACAAAACCATGCATCTCATTAAGAACATATTCATCGTGTAAAAAATAAACCCAATACATAGAAATGATTTACAAAGCCGTTAAGTATGGACTACGTAATCGACGCCATTGTACTTGTAAAAACGTTGTTTATGAAATAACCTGCAGCAGATGTCCAGTACGCATACGAAAGAGAACATACTGAAACGTATATGATAAAATATCTGAACATTTACACTAAAACTTCTCTAAATATCGTAGTTTCCTGGACAAAAAGAATAAAGAATTATTTTAAATAACGGAAAACAAGCCTAAAGGGAATCAATATACAGGTTGTCCTCTTGTACACTGCTGACGACTGTATTCTTAAAATCAAGATTTTAATTTGTTGAAATTTGACGAGGACTGTATACGTTTTTACAATAATGAACATATTTATATATAACGAAACTGTGATTTATATGTATTGGTAAAACAGGTTTGTTTGTTTTAAATTTCGCGCAAAGCTACACGAGGGCTATCTGTGCTAGTCGTCCCTAATTTTGTAGTATGAGACAAGAGAGAAGGCAGCTAGTCATCACCACTCATCGCTAACTCTTGGGCTACTCTTTTACTAACGAATACTGGGATTGACTGTTACATTATAAAACCCCCACAGCTGGAAGGGCGAGCATTTTTGGTGCGACGGAGATTCAAATCCGCGATCCACAGATATAAATTGTAACTAAAGAGACCACGGTCATCCGAATTCCATCGCAAACAATGTTTCAGTTCTTGGATATGGAATAAGGTGTTCAATAAGTTCGATGTATTTTAAAATATTTTGGTTCTCGAACTGCATTTCTTACGCACACAAGATCAGATGGATTATTGAACCCAAATCAAAATAATAATGTGTTTGATAAAACATGAAAATGTCTTTGTTACAACTTGGAAAGGTTTGTTTTGAATTTCGCGCAAAGCTACACTAGGGCTATCTGCGCTAGCCGTCCCTAATTTAGCAGAGTAATACCAGAGGGAAGGCAGCTAGTATGTGAGAGAGAGGAAAAATACACGTGCCTGGGTCTTCACATACGCATCAACACACAATAAGTTATTTAAAAAAAAGAGAGAATATTAATTTGTTCCCTTCAGAGTGAGTGGGGCCAATGTGAGTCGCGGTCCCCCAGGGTGGCGCAAGTTATTTATTGGGGGAGTGGAGAGCAATTAAGGTAGAGTCACTGGTGCAGTACTGCAAAATCAAGCGTTTTAATATATTTTTATTAATGAAAATAATTAATTACTACATAACATATAGCATTTTAGTGTGTATCCGAGTGTCACATATCGTCACATAACTCATTGTTTCACTCATTTAAAAAACAGAGGAGACAGACAAGCAAAAAAAAACCACACCTATTAAATGGGTCACGGATGATAAATGTTTGAGAAACGCTGGATTATTTTAGTTTTGTCTTGTTATCTATTCCTTTCAACTGTAAATTAGTAACGGAGAGCCAGTACTCTGAAGTAATTAATGTTGTGCTCATGATAATTCAAACGTTTCGCCACAGATTTATCTGGTGCACAATTCCGGATGCTACGAGCGAGTTTACGTGCTCCTTCAGACAACATTCGACCTGTTTTTTCTCTGTATAGTAGAACGCAATTATACAGGTAGTGCAATAAAGCAAGAATTTGTCTGTATACATGAACCAAATACTGGTTGGATCCAAATACTAAAGTATTTGTGTCAATATAACGGCAAGTGTTGCATCGTGAATGTGCACGACAACTAAATTACATTGAAGATAAGTAACTTACTGTGGTATCTTTGATTGTACATCTCAAAGGTTTTTCTGTGTCGTTATGAAGTTATAAGTTTATTTTTAGGTGTTTCTCCCAAAGGTTTGTTGTTTGTGATACATCCATAAATTGTTTATAATTGTCTTAAAAATATGGATATTTTGCGAATGTTACGTCAATATCAAAGGAATTTGATTTTTACAATTATTTATTTTGTCTTCAGTTGTTAGAGTATCATTATCGCTGATATCTGGGGCAACTTTGGGAACAAGCTTGAGCTTAACTCTAAAAGTGTCATAATTTTCAGCTAATAACCTAAAGATTAATTATGTTGAAAATAATTATTTATTGAAACTATAGGGTTTTTGGGATTTGGTTTGTTTTTGAAATTCGTGCAAAGCTATAAAAGGCCTATGTGCGTTTGTGGTATTAGATTAGAGGGAAGGCAGCTAGTTATTACCACCCACCGCCAATTCTTAGGCTACTCTTTTACCAACGAATGGTAGGATTGATCGTAACATTATAACGTCCCCACGGCTGAAAGGGCAAGCATATCTGGTGTGACGGGGATTCAAATCCGCGACCCTCAGATTACGAGTCGAGTGCCGTAACCACCTGGTCATGCTGGGCTGTTTTAGCGGGGTTTCTAGTTTTGTATATCTTTGGTAGGTTGTTAAACAAGAATGTTCTTAGTTCCTATTGCAGTAACTCTTGCACATCTCATAGAAAGTTTTTCTGCGTATATTAAATAATTGCTACAATTTTATTTATAGTTGTTTGATACATAGTCTTGGAGATGATCAGTTTAATGTAGTATTTGTCATTATTCTGTCTCCGCTGTAGTCCATACCTCATAATGTTAAGGTACCACCTTTGTCCATGGATTTGACGATGATGCATCTTCTGTCTTAATTTACTCAGCGAATCTTTTCTCATCTAAATTATGGTTGTATTAAAATGTGAATTCACCAGATAAATTTATTTCATTAATTTCCTCTTGAGATTTATCGATAAAATACTAAAGCTGTACATTTTTCTTGATTGGTCGTTCAAGTATTATTGTGTTCTTCCTATAAAAAGTAATCTTTCCACTTAAACAATTAGTTAACGTTTAGTTATTATAATACTATTTTTTTAACATCTCACATTATCTTACCTATATTAATATCTAACAGATATATTATATTAACAAATCAAGTTATTGCTACGCCGTATCCTCTACTATTATACAGCGATTCTCAATTTTTGTTGTTCCTGGACCAACTGATTACTACGACGAGATCTACCCTAAGCTGCTGTTATTTATTAGGCAACCTTTCCAAAGACCACCTGAAGATCATGTCACACTGTTCTACTACCATACATGAAAAAAACGATAACTTTCTAATGCAAGTGCGTCACAAACATTTTCTTAGTTCTATATTTAAATTTGATAACAGGGTGACTCTTATAAATCTTCTTGACACATCCAAACATTATCACACAGAAAATTCTTTATTAGTAAAATTATCACGCGAGTGAGGAAAGTTACAAACTAGAATGTTTAGTAATATGGTTAAAATGTACCCCGTTGCTGTATTCTCTATTTTGCGTTTTATGTTACTTAACAATCATGCTAAAAATTATTTTATTTCTTAGATTATGATCAATGGAGTCTGCACAACCTAAATAATTTAATTACTTTAATCATTGTTTGTATTTAGAGGTTTCGTTTTATCTGTGATAGAATGGGTTGGATATTTTTTTTTCAAAATGTTTCTTAACCTCTACTTAAGTGAGGCGAGCAAAATACACATTTTGTTGTAAACTGCAATAGTGAATAACGAAAATCATTGAAACAAGGAAGAAAATTAGAACCACCTAGTAATAGCAATCATTTTAAGGCACACGGTGATACATTAATTTATACGTAGAACGTTACTGATTTAAAATTATTTTATAATGACAGCCTGTATCTGATACTGTACTAACCAAAGTTTATATATGATACTGTTACCACTGTACTCACCAAAGCTTCTATCTGATATTAATATTGTACTAGTCAAAGCTTGTATCTAATATTTGTACTGTACCAGCCATAGCTTGTATCTGATATTACTTTGTACTAGCCATAGCTTGTATCTGATATTAATAATTCGTAGCCAAAGCCCGTATCTGATATCACTCTGTACCAGCCACAGCCTGTACCTGATATTGCTATTGTACTAACCCAAGAAAATATCTGATATTGTTATTGTTGTAACTGAAGCTGCTATTTAACGTCACTATTGTAGTAGCTAAAACCTTTATTTAACATTCTTACTGTGTTTGCATAAGCTGTATTAGATATAATTACTGTATTAGGCCAAGCTATATTTGATATTCTTACTGTATTAACCCAAGCTGTATTTGATATTCTTACTGTGTTTGCGTAAGTTGTATTTGATATTCATACTGTACTTGGTCGAGCTGTATTTGTTATTCTTATTGTTCTAGGCCAAGCTGTATTTGATATTCTTACTGTGTTTGCACAAGTTGTATTTGATATTCTTACTGTATTAGCTCAAGCTGTATTTGACATTCTTACTGTGTTTGCACAAGTTGTATTTGATATTCTTACTGTGTTTGCAGAAGCTGTATTTGATATTCTAACTGTATTAGTCCAAGCTGTATTTGATATTCTTACTGTGTTTGTACAAGCCGTATTTGATATTCTAACTGTGTTTGCACAAGCTGTATTTGATATTCTTATTGTATTAGCCCAAGCTGTATTTGACATTCTTACTGTGTTTGCACAAGTTGTATATGATATTCTTACTGTGTTTGCACAAGCTGTATTTGATATTCTAACTGTGTTTGCACAAGCTGTATCTGATATTCTTATTGTATTAGCCCAAGCTGTATTTGACATTATTACTGTGTTTGCACAAGCTGTATTTGATATTCTTATTGTATTAGCCCAAGCTGTATTTGACATTCTTACTGTGTTTGCACAAGCTGTATTTGATATTCTTATTGTATTAGCCCAAGCTGTATTTGACATTTTTACTGTGTTTGCACAAGCTGTATTTGATATTCTTACTGTGTTTGCACAAGCTGTATTTGATATTTTTACTGTAATAGCCCAAGCTGTATTTAATATTCATAATGTGTTTGCACAAGCTGTATTTGATATTCTTACTGTGTTTGCACAAGTTGTATTTGATATTCTTACTGTACTAGGCCAATCTCTTGCAGGCCAAATCAACTCAATTCTTAATACGAACAAAGATGTTGTTTTGTTGAATCATCTGTTTGATTCAACAGTAATGATTGTTTTAAAAAACCTTCAACAGACTTGTCCGCTTGTTGGAATTTTGATCTCTTATCGTAGGGCCCCCTGGTGGCACAGCGGAATAACTGCGGACTCACATCGCTAGAAACCAGGTTTGGATATTCGTGATGGGCAGATCACAGATAGTCCATTGTGTCGCTTCGTACTTAATTTTGAATAATCAATCAATCAATCAAAACCTGTTACAGGCCTTTATCAAATCCAAATGTTGTCTCCAAACAATGTCTATCGAGTTTAGACCATATGAAATCGGAAACGCCATCTCAAACAAGATCCATCTTGCTTTAGACCCTTACTAAATCTGAAACATAGCCTCCAAATAAATAGATAAAGTATATTGAAAACTTTCAGTATGAACGAGGAGTAATTATTTTAAAGGTTGAATGGAATAGTCTTGTTTTGTTTCTAATATTCTCAAGACATTTTGTTATTTATTTTCAATTAGAAACCTATGAAAATATTATTATTGAATACCTCTTTTTTGTTTAGAATAGAATTAAGCATGAAGTTACACATGCTCTGCTCACCACGGATAGGTATCGAAGCCCGGTTTATAGTGGTGTGAGTGTGAAAACATACCGCTATGTCACTGTGGGGTACTTTTTATGGCAAGAGAAAACAGCGACAAACAACAAACAATACATGAACGAGATGATCGAAACAATGAGTGATTTATTTGTTTTGTTTTGTATCTGGTACTGAATATGCACTACACAGACTATATGGTGAGTGTATACAAAGGATAGTACGCTACGTACTCCCTAATCTATGTCGTTACTAATTGTTGTTGCACATATGACACGTAACCCACATTATGTCAGTTATTGTTGCACATTAAAGCTTTAATTTCATTGCACTGTTTTTTAATGATAAGTTCTTCATTTCGACTGTGAAATGATAAATTATTCTTCATTATGTTACGTTTTATTAATTACTTGAATATAGTAATGTCACACAATGGACTATTTGCACTCTATCCACTGTGGTCTTGAACCAAGGATTTTTCTTAAACTCATTTCTTCTCTGAAATTCATTTTTTGGTGGGGAAGCTAAAGAGCTACAACCCACCTCTTTTACGTCTATGGGTATAGAACTTTAGATGTCCCATAACACACTAAACAAGATGTCCATATTATATTCCTATTGGCTGACGTTTGCTAGTCTGGCGCCATCTTGCTGCGGTCATTGCTCTTAGTTACCACTTAGTTGTTATAAGCAAGTATAAAAGAGTAAAAATACAACAAGTTGACCGAAATAAATTTCATACATGTACTATGCACATAACACATCACAGTATGTATAATCTGGATATATTATAATTGTAAAAGGACGTAAAATGATAAAAATGCATTATAATAACAGTATACAATGTGAAGTGAAGGCCAATATAATATACCAAAGATATAAAGAAAATACTTGTTAAGAAAAAATGATAACACTATGTAACACGAATTATAATTATGCATCGTAATTTTATAACGTTATACAACACCATTAGTAATGTAATCGGACTTTGCAAATAAACTGCTTTCCTATAGTTAGTTAATTGGTTTCATGTTGTCGACCTCTTCATTGCTTTGTAGTTTAAGTTTTCACAGTTTTGTTTCATGAATATAATAGAAAATGTATGTATGCGAGATCATGCTATTTGTAATGAAATGTTTTTTATAGATTTTGGTGTATCAAAGACGGATTGCCTATTTAACGTTTAAAATTCTCTCAACACCCAACGATTTCTTAGCGCAGGAAATAAAGGAATAATTTCATACAGTTACAGAAAAATATAAACCAACAATAAACGAAAATAATGAATGCCCTATTCTTAAATTCAATTAAGTTTCTTAAGCATTATTTATTCTGTTTATCTCATCTTAAACTTCCCTGTATAGGCTTTCATTTTAGTATGTTTAGTAAGTTTTTTATTAGAAGTTACAGCTTATCCAATATGCAAGAGGACAAGTTTAAAGGTAAGGTTAAAATTAAATACAGTCATGTGAAAAGTCAGGACACCCTATGAAAGCCTATGTATTTTTGTAACATTTTAGAATATACAGATATTTAATCTCAATTTTAACAATATTGAGAGATTATAGGAATATAACTAAGCAATTAAAACTGAAGAAAAGACTTTGATCTTCTGTAAATGTAATTCTACAAAAATGCATATTCTAACTGAGAAAAAAGTTAGGACATCCTACCCTCTAATAGCTAGTGTTACCCTCTTTGGCTGAAATAACTGCAGTGAGACGCTTCTTGTAGCCATCTACCAGTCTCTGACATGGGTCTGAAGAAAGTTTGCCCCTCTCCTCAATGCAGAATTCTTTCAGCTGTGAGATGTTTGAGAAGTTTCTTGCATGTACAGCCCATTTCAAGTCATCCCACAGCATCTCAATGGGATTACGATCTGGGCTTTGACTCGGCCATTCCAGGACTCTCCATTTCTTAGTTTTCAGCCAGTCCTTGGTGTTTTTACTGGTATGTTTTGGGTCATTGTTGTGTTGCAGGGTCCAGTTCTGCTTCAGCTTTAATTTTCTTACAGATGGTCTCACATGATCCTCAAGCATCCTCTGATACACAGTAGAATTCATGGTGGATTCTATGATTGTGAGCTGTCCATGTCCTGCTGCAACAAAGCAGCCCCAAACCATGACATTTCCACCTCCATGCTTCACAGTTGGTATGAGGTTCTTTTCCTGGAATGCTGTATTTGGTTTACGCCAAACATATCCTCTATTCTGGTGTCCAAATAATTCAACTTTGGACTCATCTGTCCAAAGAACATTATTCCAGAAGTCCTGGTCTTTGTCTACATTCTCTCTGGCAAACTTCAGTCTGGCCTTGATGTTTCTCTTAGAGAACAAAGGTTTCCTCCTTGCACACCTCCCATGCAAGTTAAACTTGTGCAGTCTCTTTCTGATTGTAGAGGCATGCACTTTCACATCAACAGTAGCCAGAGCCTGCTATAGGTCCCGTGATGACATGTTTGGGTGTTTGGAGACTTCTTTTAGCATCTTGCGGTCTGCTTTCGGGGTGAACTTGCTTGGACGACCAGACCTGGGCATGTTGGCAGTTGTTTTGACTATTTTCCGGACAGTGGAATGGCTGATTTCAAAATCTTTTGGAATCTTTTTAAATCCCTTACCACACTCATAAGTTGCTAAAATTTTCTTTCTGAAGGCCACAGACAGCTCTTTTGCTCTCACCATGGTGCTCACTCTCACTTCAATAGTCAGGAGCACACCAAACTAAATGTCTGAGGTTTAAATAGGGTAAGCCTCATTCAAAATGCTGAGTAATGATCTTCTAATCATGTGCACCTGCTGTGATACACCTGTGTGTGAGTTAAGCCATTTTAAGTTGGAATAAATGTGGGGTTGTCCTAACTTTTTTCTTAGTTAGAATATGCATTTTTGTAGAATTAAATTTACAGAAGATCTTGAAGTCTTTTCTTCAGTTTTAATTGTTTAGTTATATTCCTATAATCTCTCAGTATTGTTGAAATTGAGATTAAATATCTATATATCCAAACATGTTACAAAAATATACAGGCTTTCATAGGGTGTCCTAACTTTTCACATGACTGTACTTGCTGTAAAAGTTGTAACTTATAATAGAATATACTTAATGAGTAAGCAAACTCAAAACGAAACTATGTAAGGTATTCTTTTTTTTATAACAATAATGTTATATAATAGTTATCCACTGATTTTACAAACAAAGATTACCCGCAATTTCTCTTAATAATAAATTTCAACCACCAGCCAATGTGCACACCGTTCCCAAATTTCCCTTTATTATCTCCCTTCCTTTTATGGATTCACAAAATTAAAAAGTAAAAAAAACAGAAGCTTTCTTCTTCAATAAAAAAACTTTTACCCTCAAATTCAGCTCAGACTAGCATGTATATCTAACTTCTACATTAAACAGTTATTAAATACAAACGTTAACTACCTAAACTAAATCGTGCGTAAATATTCGTGTAAAATAAAATGCCACTTAAAAATTGGAATGGAGCCTGAAAATGTGTAGGAGTATTCATCAGTTTGTTTGCTTGTTCTGAATTTCGCGCAAGGCTCCACAAGAGGGCTATCTGCACTAGCCATCCATAATTTAGCAATGTAAGATTAGTTGGAAGGCAGCTAGTCATCACCATCCACCGCCAACTCGTGAACTACTTTTTTATCAACTAAAAGTGGGATTGAACGTAACATTATAACGCTCCTACGGCTGTAAAGGCGAGCATGTTTGGTGCGACGGGGATTCGAACCCACGACCCTCGGATTACAAGTCGAGTGTCGTAACCACCTGGCTATGCTGGGCCTAGTATTCATCAGAACCGACTGTCAGCCCAGCTACTCATACATTTGTTCACATTCTGAAACCATTGGTCAGTCAGAACGATTAAAAGATTTCATATCACTGTCACAGGATCTTCAGATCTTGTACTCTAAAGACTTTTCGACTCAAAACGTCTTTAGATCTAATGTTAATCGAAGTTATACTCTATAAACTCGACTGTTTTACAATGTATCTATAATATTTTCTTAGCCACTGGATAGCAGCTCACAGAATGACTCCGAGTTTTTCAAGTACAAACTTTATAGCTCCTTCATCTCGTTACCGATTTGAGAACTAATTACAGTTTTGGACTCAGGAGGTCAAATTTGGTTTGTTTTGAATTTCGCGCAAAGGTACACAAGGGCAATCTGCGCTAGCCGTCCCTAACTTAGAAGTCTGAGACTAGAGAGAAGGCACCTGGTTATCACCATCCACCGCCATCTCTTGGACTACTCTTTTACCAGCGAATAGTGGGATTGACCATAAGACTATAACGCCCCTACGGCTGAAAGCGTGAGCATGTTTGGTGTGACGGGGATTCGAACCCGCGACCCTCAGATTACGAGTCGAATGCCTTAACTACCTGGCCATGCCGGGCCTCAGGAGGTCAATCCTCTCGGACTGATATATTTAACAAAACTCGAGATCTCATAGATTAATTTCTTTCAATTCCACCTAAAGTAATTTCAGTTTGAGGGTAGAGATTTTGAAGAGTAATAAAATTCAATCAACTTTACGTGCGTCCTCCATTGAGTATTGCGGTGCACAAACATATGGCTAATAAAAAGAAAGAAAAATTATTGGTTAATTTACTTTAATCCTGCCTAAAAGAACTTCGAACATCGTAGCTATTGAGGATTTCCTCTTGTTTTTAGTTTTATTCTTCCATTTACCACTTTTATTGATAGTTAAGTGGACTGTGAATAATGATATGATAATTTTTGTAACACGAGTTTCAGACTTTGCTGAAGATGGAATGAATGTATTCCGAACCGTCCTATGTCTCTCTCTGAGTGTATATTGGGGTATCCTCTACTGGAAAACATAAACATTAATCCACATTCAGTGAACATAAAATGAAAACTGTTAGTTGTACTGAACTGTGCCAGCAATCAGTTTTTTTTATGATGTTGAAACTGAGTTCAGTTTATCTGTTCATAGATAGCAGTGTAGCAATGTGTACCTTAGACATAAGGACACAGCTAAGCTTGTCGAAGCAGTGGGCTTAGATTGATGCGGTTATATAAGTGAGTTATAAAGCAGTCTGTATGAGTTTAGAAGAACGTATAATAAATTGTGATGTTGACCACTTATTATGAGATCACATGTGAATTTGTCGTGTGTATTGTATTATGTGTAGGAATAAATAATGCATCCAATGTTTTTATGAATGTCACTGAAGAGTATGTCGAATCAAAATTAGATATAATGAGTCTTCTTCCAATGATTGGTTGGTTGGTTGATTTTATGTTTTATGGCACAAAGCAGCTAGACTATCTGCGCCAAACATCCGGTAAAAAGTTAAATTTAAAGTAAATTTAATAAAATTCACAAAAGACAATTAATGTAAAAACAAAACATAGTTTAAAAAACAACAACAAGTAGCATAAAACCAATGTTTACATCTAGTCTACAACGTTAAGGGTAAAACTACAGTAATACAAGTTGTAAAGGACTTTGTAGCATAATTGTAATTATCATAACTAGCCAGGAAGGCTAACAGGTATATACAAAAACCATCGTCAGTCACCTGAAATTGGCCTTTTCAGTCCTGGTTCCGAGTTATTTAACGTTATGGCCATTTTCAAAAAGTAAAGTAATAAAAGTTTTAAAAGACTTGCAGTAAAATTTTAATAATACTTCGCCAGGATGACTAACAGGTAGTTCAAATAGCAGCGTCAGTCACCAGAAGTTGGTATTTCCAGTCCTTGTTTCGAGTTATTTAACGTTACGGCCATTTTCTAATTTAAAATCGAACTAGGTGGGCGTTGATTCCTAAAAGGGAATCACATTAAAAAAAAAAAGTCTAATGTATAAATTAAAAAACTTAAATGGCATTAAAAAATTAATGGCCTTTAAAAAACTTTATTAAACATTACCAAGGTGGACAGTGTCACCATCACCAATAACACTGTCGAACGTTATGAACAAACCTTGGAACAGAACATGTTTAAAATGGTGCCGTAATGACGGCAAGAAAGTAAAATGTGGCTTATTTTGACCTGAGTGTTACACAGACTACACATTGGTGCATCAGTTCCAGATAAAAGAAAACGATGAGTTAAAAACTGTGACCAATGCGTAGTCTAGTTAGAATAACTTCCTCTTTCTGATCCTTACGTAAACAAGACGGTCAAAATCCAATATATGGTTTTATTTAAAAAAGCTTGTTTTCGCGTTGCTCACTCCAAGTCGACTGCCAGCTGGCACGGAGCTGAGCCTTGAATACAGAACCATAGTCCATGTATGAAACAGGCACAGCGGTTATAGTGCCAGAGCAGATAGATTTAGCTGCGGTGTCGGCAAGATCGTTCCCGCGAATACCAACCTGGCCCGATATTCTAAAAAACTGGATAGAAGTAAATGTTAAATAGAAATGAGCCAGTCGGTTTTGAATATCAGCGAGAACAGGGTGTGAACTAACGTGAAGCGATTCCAGGGCCAGTAGAGAACTAAGCGAGTCAGTATAAATAGTGCAGTTTAAGAACTGCTTAGCTTCTATGTAATCCAAGGCAAGAGAAATGGCGTACAGTTCAGCACAGAAGCTGTAGAGGGGATTTTGTACGTAACCACCGAACCACAACAAACCATGGCAAAGCCCACACAGTCATCTGATTTCAAACCATCTGTATAAATAGGAATGGAAGGATGGTTCGAAAGATGTTCAACAAATAGGAGACAGTATTTCCAATAGGAAGTGTCTGCTTTTCTCAGATGACTTAAAGATAGGTCACATTTGGAGGGTGTAAGAAGCCATGGTGGGATAGGCTGACCAGTGGATACAACAATGTTATCGAAGGACAGATCCAATTCATCCAAATGCACATGAATACGAATGCCAAAAGGAGCAATGGCAAATTGTATGTTCTGAAAAAGCATGGCCCACCAAGGAAGGAAAACACAACCCCAGATGGGATGCTTTCATAAGGAACGAAGTTTCGAAGCATATAGTAAAGACAGTTGCAAATGGCAGAGGTGCAAAGAAGGTTCATGAGACCCTATGTATAAGCACTGAACTGGGGAAGTGCGGAAAGCCCCAGCACAAAGCCGAGGTTCTTGATGGGGTTCAGCATCTTTAAGGCCAAGGGTCTGGCAGAGCCGAGTTTCGATCAAATAAGAGCAAAATATATCTTTAGCACAGAACATCGATCCACTCCTCAAGTGGTGGAAGAGAGGACACGGTGGATGTTCAGTGCTCTTGTGCATTTGACCCGTAGCTGCTTGATGTGTGGGGTAAAGGTCAGCTTGCAGTCAAAGATAAGTCTCAAGAACTTTGTCTCAGGGACCACAGGCAGCACAACTTCACTGATACAGTGTTCAGGATCAGGATGAATACCCCACTGGCGGCAAAAGTGCATGCAAAGGATTTTAGAAAGAGAGAAGTTTAAGCCATTTGCTATGGTCCACGTCAGTAAACGATTGAGGACAGTATGTAGCTGTCGATAAGTAGACCTCATGTTCGACGACTGACATGAGATGTGAAAGTCGTCGACATAGAGCCCGTTTGCAACATTGAGAGGGAGTTGTTCAGTGATGGCATTAATTTTTATACTGAAAAGTGTGACACTTGAAACACAGCCCTGAGAGTCTCCAAGATCCTGTAGAAAAGAACGGGAAAGTGTCAAACCACACGAACTTGGAATCTCCTGTCCATTAAAAGTTTTTAATAAAAATGAGCAAATGGCCACGTAACCCATATATATGGAGGTCTCGCAAAATGCCATACCTCCATGTTGCATCATAAGCCATCTCAATATCAAAGAATATTGATACAAGATGTTGTCATTTGAGAAAGGCTTCTCTCATTGACGTTTCAAATCGAATCAGGTGGTTCACGGTGGAGCACTGTCACTGGAACCCACACTGGGTGGGCGGGAGGAGGTTGTTTGATTCGAGGAATCAAGCAAGACGAGCATTAACCACCCTCTCTAAGGTCTTACAGAGACAGCTCGTCAAAGCAATTGGATGGTAGTTTGAAGGAATCTTGGGATCCTTCCCAGGCTTAGAAAAAGGTAAGACAATAGTCTGGTGCCAGGCACCAGGAAAAATATTTTCCTGCCAGATCCGGTTAAAAACAATCAGAAAAATAGCAAGAGATAGATGGCGCAGCATTTCATAGTGTACATCATCAGGTCCGGCTGATGTATTGCTAGACCAATGAAGGGCCAGTGTGAGATCCACGAGCGTAAAGGGACGATTATAGTCATAGAGGCAATTAGCTCAAAAGGAAAGAGGTGATCACTCTGCCCGAGTCTTGATGTCTAAGAAGAAGCAGAAGCGCTAAATACCCGGCAAAAGCATTCACCTAGAGTATCGGCGATGCAGCTGCTTCCTGGCCATGAGAGAGCAAGATCTAGAGGGGGAGAGAATTATATTGCTCACTGACCTTTTGAATCTTGTCCCATATGACTTTGAAATTGGTGGTAGAAGATATGCCGGTTGTGAACTTAATTAAGGATTCCTTCTGGCTTTGACGTCTAACCCACTAATCATGTGGACGGGCCTGCTGGAAAATAATGCAGCTGTAGAGTTTGGGGTATCTATGGAAAATAACCCAGGGTCATTTTTGACCCTTCTGTGCCATATACCAGGCAGGATTCCACCATGAACGAGGATATAGTGGAAAACGTGTAGAGGTTTCAGTAATACATTAAGCAGCGACTAGTATAATAATATTGATGGCTTACAGAAGATGGCAGGATCAAGTTCTGCAAAAGTAGTGAAAGAAGGCCAGTTTGCGTGATCCAGCTTCCACTGGGGCACGAGGGTTGGGTGGCATCGACCACGGTCAGTCTTTCTCAAAATTATAGTAAAATGATCACTGCCTCGTGGATTATTGTCAACCCTCCATGAAAAATGGGAGAATAATGAAGAGGAGCAAATTGAGAGATCAATAGCAGTAAAGGACTGACTAGGTGCATCAAAATAAGTAGAAGAACTAGTATTGAAAAGAGAAAGGTTGTGATCAGAAAGCATACGCTCTACAGAGCAACCCCTCCTATCAATAACAGCACTTCCCCAAAGGGGATGATGTCCATTAAACTCCCCCAGGATTAAATAGGGAGACGGCAACTATTCAATGAGAGCATCAATGTCTGATTGATCATGTGTCTTTCCAGGCGACAAGTAGAGAGAACAAACAGAGATGGTATGACCCAATTAAACAGGATGGCTACAGCTTTCAAGGGTGTGTCGATTGGCAAATACAGGGTGGGCATATGCTGATCAACCAACAGTGCTCCATGCACTCGTCCATCACACAGCTTGTTATTTCTGTACAAAGAAAATCACTAAAAGGTGACTGTGTCGACAGATTTCAGAAATGATTCCTGTAAGAAAAGACATGCAGGATGGTAGGAATCAATCAGTGCTTTGATGTCATCCAGATAAGAGCGTAAACCTCACCTCGACAGTTCCATGTATCAAGGTGGCCATTTTTATTTACGTCCAGGCGAATTGGGCGGAGAACCCTTCTGTTTACGACCACGTCTTTTTTCCTTAGTGTTCTTAGTCGATGGAAGTCTATTGACCTCCATGGATCTTGTCCTGGGTCATTTGGGCAGGTATTTGCTGTTGAAAGGGGATTCCAATGACTGAGGGCTGTTTTGCATCTTGGGGTAGAAGAAGATGTATCCGAGGGAATGCCTGTACCCGGAACCAAAGGAAGTGAATCTTGGGATTTGTTGGAATGTATGTAAGGGACAGAATGGGTGTTGAAGTTGATTCATCAACTTTTTACCATAGAGGTCAAAAGACTCTTCATTTGTTTTGAGAACGATTCTTTTGGAGGCACACAGAGATCTGTTTGCACTCCTACTGTAGTTGGGGAATGAAGTGCAGCAGCATACGTCCGAGATGAAATGGTGAACAGAAACGTTCGAGCCTTAGGATAAGTAATGTTATGAATCGTTTTCAGTATGTTGGACCTCTTTTTCTTCCGACCATTTAGGGCAAGAACGAGTGAGAGCCATTGCAATTGACGCAACGAGGGTCCGTTTCACACTCATAGGCATCATGATCCTTGCCACTGCAACGAGTACATATCAAGGAACCACGACATGACGTATTTGAGTGACCGAACCGCTGACACTGGAAACATCGGAGAGGGTTTGGAATGTATGGCCATACCCTGCAATTAAGATAACCTGCCTTGATGGTGCCAGGTGGACGTGGTGATGTAAATGCTAGAACGAGGATCCCAGAAGGCATCGTAATTCCATCTTTACGAGTGGAGCAACGCCTCACTGCAGAAACTCATTGGGTGGAGAAACCAGCGAGAATCTCTGACTTGGACATTGCAGCAACACCAGGGTTTCGTGAGCACTATACCCAAACACCAGCATCAGATACAATGTCCACAACACCTGTTGAGAACATCCAACACTGGTACTTGGTTGACCCTAGCTCAAGTGGACCAGCCAACTGACCCAAGGGCGCCCCGTCTACAGGAATTCAAGGCCACAGTGGTGTGTTAGAGTTGGACCCCTCAATTACCAACATTTTCTCCTCTTCACGGGTCGCCACGCACTGCAAACACATGGGTGGATGTTTAGATCCCAGAGGAGGGAAGCTGAAAGAACAGAACCTTCTCTGAAGGTCGCGTCACCACATACAGGAATCCACACCAAGGGGTCTTCCTATGTTATCACGATTCTGAAGATGAGTAACATAATACTGAAAAAGGAAAAAAAAACACAAAAACAGTATTAGACATAACAGGTATTCTAGCTAACCCGAATACGTGAAAAGTATAACAATACTGAGGATGCACGCAGAGTTTATCAGACAACATATTTATCGAGTTCAAGTATGTCAAAAGAACTGAAAATAATCGATTATCTCATGTTTACAATACATCTACGCGTACTTGAAACATTTTACCGGAAAGATGTTCCATAACAAAATTTCAATATTGGTGTCGTTAATATAGTTTATCAGTTTAATTCTGCTCTTGAAAATTTAGCTAAAAACAATTATTATTTTGAAATACACCTGATCAGCTAGAATTTATGTGAAGTGATTAAAGAAGTATTTATTATGCATGTATTTAGGTATCGAGTGAGTGGTAATTGAACTACAAACCATTAAAACATTAGATTTCACAATGATAAAAAACACGATTTTAAACTAGCTTGAGAACCAATTCCCTGGACAGAAGTTATGTAAATTCAAGATTACATGAAAGGTTAGTTTATGATATGAAAGTTGCTTTCGTTACACGTAATTGCAAAAAAACAAACAAACCCGCATGAACGCCCATAAAAACTGCAAAACAAAAATAAATGTAAACCGCAAATTTGTGTGCATCTCCGCATGAACCCAACATATCTTCATATCAAAATTGGTGAAGACCCATCATCATTAACAAAGATGTTTGTTTTATTTTTTGAATTTCGCGCAAAGCTACTCAAGGGCTATCTGCACTAAACGTCCCTAATTTAGCAGTGTAAGACAAGAGGGAAGGCAGCTAGTCATCACCACCCACCACCAACTCTTTTACCAACGAATATTGGGATTGACCGTAACTTTATAACCCCTTCACGGCTGAAAGGGCGAACATGTTTGGTGAGAAGGGGATTCGAACCCGCGACCCTCAGATTACGAGTCGAATGCCTTAACCCACCTGGCCGATTGGCAAACACCCATAAAAACCGCAAAACGCAAGATCTGTATGTGTCCCTACCTGAACCGTTTTACAAAATCTGGAGTATTCGTCTCCTGGACAGTAGTCACGTAAATGCACGATTCATTTAAAGGTTAAGACATGAAAAATTGCATGAATACTCACGAATTCATTTTAAGAGAGATCTTAATTTAAGAAAAAAATCTCTATTCAAGAAATAAATACGTACAAATGATATTAAGTTTATAATATATAAAAAAGTGTGTTTAATTGTTGTGTTGAGTGTCATTGCATTCCAACATCGACTTTATGTCATGCCGCTTAGCAAAAGAAATAAAAAGTATAATTTAATATATGCAATGAAAGTATAAAATGAAATGTAGACTGGAAAATACTTGTTGATTTCTTAAAGTCTCTTTTGATTATAGATGTGTTTTTTTATTAAAAACGTTGATGATATAAGAAAATAACATGATTAAAAAAGAATTCAAATTTAAAATTGAATCAAAATTTCATTTTCTAGCCCAGAAGCTCTTTTTATTCTGTCTTACTTCCTGTTTTTATTTAACTTTGTGTTGTCTAAGATCTCTTTGATTTTTGAGGCATTTTCAGACACAATTTTTAGGAAGGTTTAGAAGTTAAGTTCAATTGAAAACACATCTTTTCTTTGGGAAGGGGGGACGAGTTTTTCTGTTGAATTATACGTGGTTACTTGATGACAAACTATGAACAAATTCGATGTAATCTTTCATTTAGGTTGGAAATTTGAATAAATAAAGTAATTTGACAATGTTTACACAGAAATACGTTGATTTTAAGCCAAATCACTGTGTTTTCCACAAAGTTCTGAGTTAAAGAGTTTTAAGAAAGAAGGTCCTAGATAACAGTTACAAAAATTTCTTGACAATGTTTAAATTTTACTTCATACAGTACCGAACGTTGCTTTAAAAAAACTGAATGTCACTTAAAATACATCTAATTTATAAACACATTAAATGACTTCAAGACCTTATCAAAAGAACTAAATGGATCTCCTTTTGGTACCCACAGAAACTCCATTGCAAATTTTGTTAAGATCTATCCGTAGATGCGCGAGGTAATTATTAAGAGCAAAAAACGCCATTATCCTGTATCTCTGCATGGATAGAAAAAACTTTCATGCCCTATATGGTGAAGATCTATCGACAGATGACAAAGAAACGGTAAAAAAACAAAACTCGCCCATTAAAACCGCATAATGCAAATCTGAAAATTTGTACCTACGGACACAATGAACCTCATTATGAATTTTAGTGAAGATTCATCCAGACCTGCCCCCCAGTGGCTCAGCGGTATGTCTGCGGACTTATAACGCTAAAATCCGGGTTTCGATACCCGTGGTGGGCAGAGCACAGATAGCCCATTGTGTAGCTTTGTGCTTAATTAAAAAAAACAACAAACAAAAACAAACATCATCCAGACCACGCGAAGTAGTTAAATAAACATACAAACAGATAGTACTATTATGTTCATATAAATAAATCCAGTTTTCTATAAATCTTGCACCTAAACGATTTGCAGTTCTTAGAGGAAAGATATATTATTAATTTATTATTTACTCCAGTTCACTGGAAGCATGTTGTGGGTTAGTTTTTAACTGGTTATCTATTTTTTACGGAGAAGAAAGGTGACTCATTATGCGATTATTAAAACACCAGATTTTTCTTGTCAGTGAATCGAGTAATAGCTACTGGCAACCACGCCCTTCACAAGCACAGATTTTGACCTTCTGTGTGTTAATTTACAATGATTTATTGTTACATTTAAGTCCAAGTTTGTTCCAAAAGTGCTAGATTTTCAGTCGTAGATAATTTTCATTTAATATTTCGGGTTGTTTTAAAGGTATTTATTTATTTTAGTTCACAACGGTAACATTGAAATTAATTATGTATCCGAATCTTTTTTCTTCTTCCAGGTACTTTTCAATCAACCTCCATTCTCTCAATTGTCAGCGAATTGACTTAAGATTTGGTAAAGCTATAACTTGTCTAAATACGACCAGATGATCTTTTCAACTTATTTAGACCTTTTTAAGAATATTATGGGGCTCAAAAGTCAAACAATCAAGAAATGTATATTTTGGGCTCCTGTGCAGTCATAAGTTAAAATATTCAAGAGTGAGTAGATGGAATAATGAACAACAAACTACTTATTTTACTTCTCGTTTAAAAAAGGACCAATTTTGACAACTTTAAGCAACTTTCCAGTTCAGAGCTGTAACAACTATCGAGAACTGATAGCTAATTTAAGCAACAGATTTGGAGTTACAAGCCAGAAAGAAGTATCCAAATCAAAAGTCTGTGCAGCATGATACAAATAAAGAAGAGACCTTGGCTGAACTTGTAGATGTTTCTGAAAAGCTTGTCATCTTACTCTAATACTCTGCCTGAAAGGATTGGTTAAAGGCATGTGACAGAAGAGGCTACGCAAATTAAGGTAAAGAAAAGTCTAGGTACATCTCTTCACTTGATGGTAAGCTCAAATCTAGTAAACTTGCAGATAAACAAGTGAAGGCACCACCCAGGCAAAAGCGTACATTAAATAAGAATTCTTCCCAAAAGATGCTGAAACATGGAACTACTATAAAGGTAAAAAACTTGGCTATTACAGCTACCACTAAGAGAAATCAACAGCTAGTTATACACCAGAGAGACAATACCTTATGGATGAGTCTCGGAGCACAACATAACTTTATCAACAGAGCTAATAAGACATTAGAAAAAAAGGAATTACTTGAACTAACAGTATAAACCAGCTGAGAACACTTTATTAGCCCCAAACGAGACTCATAATCAGTTCTAAGTCACATGATTTACTGATGGAAAATGTTGCAGTATGATGATCAACACTGGCTTTAAAACTATGATATTTCAACCCAATCTGGTACTGAAAAGTAGGAAATTGTCTCCAGTGATGATAAAAGCAGAGAGATGTGAACAGCAACTCAATAATGAAATATTAGTACCAGAAAAGCCAAACATATCCTTACTGTAACAAGCTTTTCTACACCTCATTCTGTGTGGGTAAATTGACAAACAAAAAATGTATACTGGGAACTGACTTTATGCAGAGACATGGATGTGAGAGTTAGCTGGAAAAAGCTTTACAGTCTATCTTTAGGAACTCCCTATGCATTGAACTGCCAGCAGCAACAAAAAGGGAAGTCATTGTACTACCCAGAACCAAGAAATGTAATACTCATACTAGGACTAAGTTTTTATACATAATGACTGTGCTGTTGTGGAATGAAACACTCCAGCACATTCTGGTGAATTTAATGTCTGGTAGAATTATCATTGATCTGAAGAATAAAAATGTCATTATTTGGGCCACGAACACAACAAATCAAGTCTGGGTGGGACATCATACTATGTGAAGTTGTATATGTGCTATTCCCACATCAGAAGTAAAAACCTTTAAAACAAAATGTAGAGAGTCTGCTGCTAAATCCTCACAAAAAGATAGCTTATTACTCAATTACAAACACAAGATCTTATAGCTATTCAGTGTATAAATCCCATGGCCTTATCTTAGAATACCAGGATACCTTCTCCACTGGACTTTATGACTTAAGTTGTTTAAGCCAGATTGGATATTTCCAGTGTCTGATCAAAACTCCTGATTTACCTATTGTATAATGACACCAAATATTGAACAGGGAGAGGTTTGAGGCTATTTACTTAAGAATGCTTCATGTTGGTACCTTTGGTTCAAAAGGGAAAAAAACAAAATCAAGAAAACTGAAATTTTACAAGGTATGAAGATAATTATTACTAAAAAGAATTCTGGTCAAACACATAATACACTACTGGTTTAAAAAGTTAAGCTGAACACATACCTTATAAGGTTGACACTGGACAACATCCACTTGTAAAACAGACTAAGATTTGAAGAAAGACTGAAGACAAAGAAACAGGATCAATTGTTAAGTTCATGGGGATTATCTCTTGTACTCATGAGAAAGAAGGATGAATCCATAGTTTCATGAATTACTGAAAGAGAATGATGCCACAAAGAAGTATTCCTATCCACTGCCAAGTACAGACTCCTAATTTTGATGCTTTGTCTGTATCAAAATGGCTTACAACATAAGGTCTGAAGCACAGCTATTGTTAAGTACAAGTAAAGATAAGACAGCAGTTACTGCAAGATATTGATTGTGGCAATATGTTGTTACCATTTGTCTCACAGGGGTTGATTGGGCTGAGAATGAGAAACAGAATGAAAAAGTCCACCACCATAATATTCATGGTTTCTCCTGATGATTTGTGGTGGAAGAAACATACCAATTTAGTACACACACGTACACACCTTGCAGTTTGTTGTTTTACAAAAATATTTCTTCACCCACAAACAGGGCAAAGAGGGATCATACAATTTCTGAGCACTCCATATTTTTTCACAATAAACCTACATCCTTTGCAAGTTATGATAGCAGATATCCACAGCAGATTCATTCATTCACCAATCTAAGAACTTCCCCAGTGACAGGACAGCAAATGACAGTAAGGGTCAAGTGTTCATTCCACCTGAATACTGCAACTTAATACAGAAAATTACCAAAAACTAAAAACCTGGTGAATGGACAACTTAAGGTGTTATTTTATCTATTAAAGTAGTTTAAGGGAAGCTATAACCTAAAATGGTTGATGTTTGGCAATCCATGTTTTAAAATTGCATGCGTATTCACTAGAGGGAGCTCATCATTACATCGTGATGATAACATTAGGTTTAAGAAATTTCATGTAGTAGGAAGAAAATGAGTAATAATATACTAAAATTAGTGAATGAATAATTATTTAATTTTAAGTCAGTGAGTGGAAGAAATAGTGAGAGTTATTGCACTTATCTGTCATCACGTAAATTAATTTGGGAATAGTATTATTATTCTCAAAACTTTTGACACGTTGTTTGTGAATATAAGAACTACAAGTGAACATATACAATAAAATTGTTTTGAAGAAATATTTATTATTACTAGTGTGGTATCAATGTTTGATAGTGCCCTGTGAAAAGTATAAATTCAGCATCTCCCAATCCAACTCATGAGTTCCCATGTTAGTAAGTTGGCAACCCCCTTCAACTTGGCACACATACCAAACTGCACTGCTTGCACAACCCTGACGTTTACAGGTGCTGTACTTAGTGATAACTTTACTAAGTAATCCAAAAAAACATGTCCTACAACAGATTCCAAAATAGTAAATAAATGGATAGTCCAAACTAGTCATGAAAGTATGTCACACTTATTGGTGGAGGACTGACACATGATGATTTAAATTGGAATCAGTCAGTTCCAATGGAGGAGAGACAGATGGCTTGTGGCATGTGTAAAAACAGTTTTTCTGCATAGATAAGGCAGCACTAAATGAGAACAGCTATTTATGTGAGTGGAGGTAATGTATCATACTGGAATACAATTTTCATGTTTTACCTCATTATAAAAGAAAGACACACACACAAACAATTATTCCATTACTACAAATGTTATACTGAGAGAAATTTAAAATATTTAAGTGAAAATATACACAGTCTACCAATATATAGATATTCTCCTCAGGAACAAGAATCAGCTACCTTTACGATATTGTATAAATCTGATATGCAAATAACAAAATGTAACAAACAAATGGCTCAAAAGTCTGCACATTGCCATTCTCTTGAAGTCAAACCAGTTATCAGTATGGATCATTTCAAATATTGTCTCTCCTTGAACATTCTATGCAAAAGCATCACAAACAACTTGCTTTCAGCAGCATTCACAGCAAAGTTCTTCCTAAGGAATGCAGTGCAATCAATCAGGTGTGGATTTACTTTTAGATGTACATATGATGCATAATTATGTGTCTGCTCTAAATGTTGCAAAAGGTGGATTTATTAAGTACAATGATACAACTGTACCATTTATTTGATAAAATAGCACCCTTTCTGAAATGGGTGTCCGCTTATTTATTGCATAGTATGTATAATAACACAAATTTTATTCAAAATTTTAGCAAAAAGATAATTTAAAAATTAGAACTAAAACTAGAAGACAAATTATGGAAACAATATGGAGTTCTACATCCTCTGGCACTCTGCATTGCTCGGGTAATTCTGTACAATAATTGACAGATGAAATATGTACAAAAAATGATGCTGTTCACATGCAAAAACATTTGTAATAAAAGAAATGTTTTATTCTTTTTCTTTCAACAAATAAAGGTCACACAAATTTAAACATTTTCTCAAATGAACATTTATAAAATATATGAAAAAAGGTGTATTGTACATTTACTAAAAAGAAATATTTTCCATCTTGTTTCACCTTAAAAACATAACAACAAATTCTTGCACAAAAGAAAGACCGGTCGACTAGCTATCATTCATTTTTTTATCGGTTTTCCACGTCCAATACCTAAAAGAAAATAACACAAATATGTGAATAAACTACATAAATATTTCTGTGAGATCACAGAGAATTAAAACATTTTCTAGTTCACAGTAACATGCTTCAAAATACCACCAGACATGGAAAAGATATCTGTTTTTATCTACAAAGTTGATTAACCATGATGAGTAGTAGTTTTATGGAGGTATTCTGAAGGGTTTACGTTGATACAAGGGGATAGAAAGAGAGGTTGGAACTTGATTACAAACACTTAGGTTAAATTCCTAAATCTCTGCATCTGATAAAGAAAGTAAGGCTGGGCAAATATGTTGTAAAAGTGACCATAAACTTGTTAATAATTTTAAAAACACATGAAAACTATAAAAAAGAGACAAATGGAATTTTGAGGACACATCTGTAGGAAGAATGGGATAGAGAAACAGATGCTATCTGGAAAAATAGAAGGGAGGAAAAGCAGAGAGTGTCAAAGAACTAAATATATCAACAGCCTCAATAACTATGTCACCAAGAACTCAATGAGCAACATCGAGTTGATAAGGAGGATTGACAACAGAGAAGTCTGGCATGACATGGTCGTCGATGTCTGCCGCAGATTTGAAGAAGAAGAAGAAGAAGCCCTGATGAGATCTTGAAAAATTATGTTGACTTGCATACAACATTTTATTGGACAACTATTTTATGAATGTATGTCAGTAAGTATGATATCAAATTCTAGATTATAATTCAAACTTTATTATTATATGCATTAATTTCTTAATTTAAAAGTGAATATTAAAACAACATACCTAAATATTTTGAGTGAGATGGTATGTTGAATGCAGCATTGGTTCAAATTAGATGATTGTGATGTCAAAATACTAAGTGTATAGCTTGATACAAATTAATAATTCAAATTCCCAACACTTACAAGCTAGAATATAAAATAAGAACCTCATATTTTCATTTTGCTGAGATATGGCTTTGGTACTGAATCAAACACAGTTCACCTCTTTACATTTCTGAGAACGGTCCCTTATGTACACTTACTTCAATATATGACA
Source organism: Tachypleus tridentatus (assembly GCF_004210375.1). NCBI lineage: Eukaryota > Metazoa > Arthropoda > Merostomata > Xiphosura > Limulidae > Tachypleus > Tachypleus tridentatus. The sequence goes on from NC_134836.1 coordinate 36,829,226, forward strand.
CAACCAACAGCTTAAAATTTTACCCTAGTGGTTTTCTCAGCCATTTTAATCTGTTAAAAGGCTATCATGTTCTTTCAAAATAACATGTTAAGGAGGTAGGTTGTGTTCTTAATCTACTAGAAGTTTCATGTTTTTTTAAGACCAAAATACAGCTTAGTTACTAAGTTTGAATAATTATAGTGAAAGTCTAAGGTATTTATATAGTAATTTATGAATTTTTTGGTTATTCAACTGTATATATAAAACCTAAAATAAAATATTTTGATTTGTATCCTCCATGTGCAAAATTTTATAAAGCTTAGCAACCTATGTTTCAGAGGTCATAGCTGGAAATAATTGTTTCCTTTATTTCTTGATTTTTCTTCTATATTTTACAAAAAAAAAAAAAAAAGTAAAATAACTTATTTCTAAATAGTAATAATCTATATATGTATATAATGTATAATAACTGAAATGTGACTATATATAACAAAATATTACTAGTCCAATAAAACATAGCCAAGATAGTCATTTTAAAAACACTAAGGTCAGTTTTATATTACTGCATATGGTAGTGTCAGTGCATGTGCACCACATCAATGCAAGTTACGTAATGTTTGGCAGGCATGGCTGGATGATCAATATAATAAAACATAATAAATATATGATTTTATAAGACTAAAGCTACTTAAGACTAAACATTCATACCTTTGTGTTATAATATGTTGTCATTCTCGAATTAAAAATAGCATAGTTTATATTTATTTTCTAATTTTTTATGATGGTCATGAAGTTGGTCAAATTGACAGACCACACAAAGTTATGGTAGAGAAAATTAGAGACAAAGTTTGTACAGAAAACAAACATTGGAAATGTATTTAGGAAGTTTTAAAGATTACACAAATAATACTTTTAGATTTGGGGGATAAAAAATAGTTTATTTTACTCATAACAGAAAAATCACTTCACACTCAGGCCAGTAACAAAAGACTCAATATTTTCACAAAAAAAGTTACTAAAAATACTTCATTAAAAAACCTGAGTTTTGGTGCACAAAAAACTTGCATTCTTTACAAACGTATACCAAATTTTGTGAAGATATACATAATGCATCAAAAGTTATGGTATAAATACTTAATGTGTGCAAGTATGTATTAAAACTCGTGAATATTATAGTGAGCCTGTTGTGAAAAGGTTGAATAGAGATTTCTAATGCACAAAAAAGAATATTTAAATTGATAGACTTAAAAGTCATAACCCTTTTGGTTTTTAAATGTTTTCATTTCAGGAAAAAAGTAACAACATCAATATGAGTGAAGATTTAAAACTTGCACAGAATTGTTTCTATCCACAAGTAAACATGTTCTCCAATAACATAACTTAAACTGCTGACTTATCAATCAGATGTAACAAAAATTATAAGAAAACAGTTTTGCTTACTGAAAGATCATATAATACTTCCAACCTCTACAAAAGTATGGACTTTATGTATGTAATAAGATATTATTATTGGAGGTGTTCTGGATTTACTAAACAGCTGTGTAGCTAACTTTTATGTATTTCTAAAGGATACAATATCCATTATATAAGTTAGGAGCCTATTCACAAGCACTTTGTTCAGCAATAAAACTGACACAGAAGACATTAATTAAATGACCCATTTTATCAGCCAACATACTTTCTGAAATAACCACAATAAACTTATTCAAATCTTCTAGCATGTGTTACATGCTTGCTTGTAAAATAAAATGTTCATGTTGAAATCTATATCTTAAAATACTATTTATTTCCCTTGCTAGAAGTTTTTCACATTTTGAGCTACAACAGGATTTATCGATGACTTACTCAAGTACAGTTGAAAATCACTAATAATTTAAAAATCATCCACAACAAGATCTTTGGTTTAGATTTATTATTAAATGACTAAATATAGTGATAAACAAAAATCTGGAGTATTTTAAGATTTATTAATTGTACTTCTATACAGTAAATAAAATGTTAATATCCAACCATACCAGCACCAAGAGCCTGTGGGATAGTTTTAGGTTGTCTTAATGAATCTGGTGGCTTGGTAGGTGTCTGTGGTGGCATGAAGTTAGCTGCTACTAAGCGTCCTCTTCCAACTAAACTTATATGTTGTTTGCCAGTTGCAGAGCTTAAAGTGCCAAGATTTAGTTCTGTTAAAAATAAAACAATGAAAGCTTCATTGAGCTGAATCAGTTATTTAATCATATTTTGATTCACATAATTTAATCAAATTTATTTAAACCTGTTAACAAAAAAACCCAACAAAAACTAGCTATATTGATACTTATGTTGAAAAATATATTGTATAATATTTAAATCACTAGAACTATAAAATATGGGAAGTGCTTTTAATTAGAATACAAAAGTTTAACCATGCTAAACAAATTAAAATCCATACTCTGAAACATAAGATATGAAAAGTGTAATATTTCAAATGCATGCATGGAATTGAATTATTAAAGCACCTAATAACATTTTAAAAAACAAAACAAAAACTGATGTTAAACTAAATGTATAATAACTTTTTATACATATACCTTTTTCAAATTGACAAAGCATAATACTAATAATAATAATACTTGCCATAAGACATTAGTGTTGGACATAATACATGTTTTGACACTTCATTTTTCACCCAGTTCCTTAGGAATTTTTCAAAAGTAGAAGAGTGTATAACAACAGTATTCCAGCCACACTGTTTTGTGATATTCATTGCCAACAATGTGTTTTGTTAAATTTACAACTCAATAGGCAAGCTGGGACACAACAAACACAGCTAAGTATGGTAAACATAGAGTATTATAAAAGAATAAGTGAATGTTTTATCAGAGGTGTAATTGGTTGGGAACATGTGGGCACAATGTACCAGCACTTTATTTAGCACTACACCTCTGTGTATAATATATGGTTATTTTTGTGAAAGAGAAAACCCTGACTTCAAAAGAAATATCAGCTGGTAAAAAAAGTACAGTATTTAAGTAAAATATTCAGACAATTCATGGATGTTAATAAAATATTATTATTAGGGATGGTCATATTTTATTTGGGGCAGGGTAATTATTTTCTTATATATAACACAAGATTACAACGTCTATTTATAAGAACTTACTTACAAACAACTTGTTCTATAATAAAACTGGCTAAGAATATATATTTAAACGAAACTTGTGAATACTGTATAGTATTATTCATACTATGTATTTACATGTACTATGGATTTCTACACTGTGTGATCTTGTTCACTCTGAATGACATAAGTATAAAGATGAAAAAGAACCACATGATACTAAGTTACAATACATGAAATAAAACACTGCATTCCAATGTAGCATCTGTAGACTCTTGAGAAACATATTTAGCTTCTGTGATTAAACTTCACAAATTTATATTGTAAATTAATATAGTAATGATAAGTTTTGGACAAACAAGTTCTCCAATTCTGACATCAGTAGAAAAGAATATTTAAACTACAGCCAAAATGAGTTAGTCCATAAACAAAAATAAGGTCAGATTTAATAAAAGTAGTGACATGATTTTAGCAACTTAAGACACATGATATTTATTTATTTATTATCTATTAATCAGTTTTTTTTTTTTTCATACAAAATCTGATGCACCTATTTAACACTTACTAACAAACTATTTTGGACTAATCTTCTGTGGTTGTTCACCACAATAGAAGCAAGAAAAATTAACACAAGTCACTTCAGAAAGCTTATAAGTACTAAATCATTTGAATTATCTAGCTTATAAAAAACTTACTGTCCATGCCTAGTGTTGGGAACTCCTGGGGGTCATCAACAGCTGGAGGAGTTAAGTAATGAGGGGTAGCCACAGTCACAAAATCTTCAAAAGAATTTCAACAATGAACAACAGGTAGTCTGATGTTTAATTTTACTTTTAAAATAGGTTAACAACACATTGGTAACTGACTAAAGAACAACATAATCTAAAAACCTATGAATGTATGAAATTAATATTTCACATAAACACTTTTTATTCAGGCAAAATCTTAGTAATTGGAATGAGCTCTATTTTTCAAAAAAGTGTATGAAAGAAACACTCTGAGCTTCTATATTTTTCCTCCTATAGGTCTGAATTAGAGAGAAAATCTTAAAATGCCATGATGTTTTTTTTTTTTTTTTTAACAAGACCTATCAATACTAAAGTATAATACAATATATGAAAGTTATATGATTTTAGTTATCTATTTTGGTTTAGAGCAACAGATACAATTCAGAAGATTCTCTTTGATCAGAATAATATAAGAACAGCTTCTTGAACAATGTTTCAGGCATCAATGCAAGTTGTTAATAAGATCTAGAAGTTATGATGGGAGTTGAAATGATAAAGTTGGAAGCATGGCTCTGGGCAAGAGATCTTTACTGTCAAATTTTTATTGGCAATTGTTTGTGTTTAGGTAATCCTGTTTCCACCAAGTGATAATTCTGAGCATGAGCTGGACTCTAAAACTGTAAACTTAAATACATCAATTTCTGTTGGTTTTGTTATTTGAATGTTTATTTGGATATCCAAAAGGAATAAATTAGCACAAATGTTTCTTTCATTTCATGTAAAATTTCCTTTTGACGAGAAGAAAAACAAAATCTTCTCTTGACAGAAAGAAATTCTTGTTCTTTCAGACAATGTCAAAAATAGCAACAAGGAGAATTACAGTGCAGACCAGAAGTCACACACATCTTAGTCCTTTCCCAGTTATACAGTCTGACTGCTGGTGTCCAATCAGAGGAATCACTAACTTGGACAGATTAAATTTTCACTTCTCTTTGTAATCAATATGTGCATAAAGTCAAACACACATCCAACACAACTGTAAAAGCTTTACTACCTACCCAATGGGATGTACATATCCAATATGGTTCATGAAACCTGCATACTTAATTGTATATGAAGCTTAGTTTGATGAATCACTAAAGAATCTGTCACTTTCTTAGCTTTTACAAAGAGTGGTATCATATCTAAAAATCAGATTGATTTATTTTCACTGGACCATCCCTATGAATATATTAACCATTAATAAACTAGCAAAATACTAATAAATACACTAAAAGCTGGAACTTATAAAAAAAATACTTGATGTAAACAAAAGGCATAGAGAGAGATTAAATTAAAGGTCCTAGACAAAAACTAACTATGATTTGTAACAGAAATTTGTGTATTTTCACTATGTTGCATGGTGAAAAAATCAGTTATCAAATTAACTCTCTAAACCAGATTTGTAAATGCATCCCGTGCATGTTCGGCAATCTAAGACTTATTCCACAAAAATTTATATGTAAACACACATTAAAAATATATTAAACAACCATTAATTATCAAAATATTTCACAAAACAAAGGTTTCATAAAGTTACTCTAAACATGCTACCAGTGGTACTTACTGACAAGCATATTTAAAATGCAAAATACTTTTCTTACAGTTTCACTACATGTGTCATGTTGAGCCCCTTTCCACAAATTAAGACTTAGCATATGAAACATTATGCTGAAGCAACACAGATTCCTTAATTTGCACTTATCAGTCAACTAACAAGAAAAACCACATCAACTGAATAAATATCTTGATATTTCAACACATTTCTAGTGTGCACAATGATATGAAACCTAAATAAGACTCCAAAACCAACAGAAAACATTTTCTTTCTTTAACATACAGTATAAACACATGTAGTAATTCAGGTTGAACAACATATTTAAGAATTTCAGGTTTGAAAAATTTCAATATTTTAGGAAATGAAAAGAATAAATTGCATTTCAATTTGGTTTGCTTTGTTTTCAATTTCGTGCAAAGCTACACAAGGGCCAGCTGCACTAGCCATCCCTAATTTAGCAGTGCAAGACTAGAGAGAGAAGCAGCTAATCATTACCATCCATCAACTCTTGGGGTACTCTTTTACCAATGAATAGTGGGATTGACTGTCACATTATAATGCCTCCATGGCTGAAAGGGTGTGATGAGGATTTGAACCTGTGATCCTCGGATTGTGAATCGAGTGCCTTAACCAAATGGACATGCTCAGCCAATAAAGCTACATTATAGGCTTTCTGTGCTCTGCCCACTACAAGTATCAAAATAATTTCTAGCATTGTGAGTCCACAGACATACTGCTGTGCCACTGGAGAGCTGCATTTCAAATTAGCATAACAGAAATTGTTTACCTAAGTACTAAGCTATAACAACATAACATAGAAAATATGGATAGTATTAAACTGACATGCAACCACTTTGTTTAGAAAACAATCAAAAAGAATGGTGGTTTAACAGTAAATTCATGATTAAATCTTTATTTTGATAATCAAAACTTTGCCTTGAATGTACTAATTTTACTTGTAGATGAAACCTAAAATAAACCTATGATCTACAGATGCCAATAAAGATGATTGCTTTCATCAAATATTAACTGTGCTGACCTAAGGAACTGACATATCTCATGGAACAGCAGTCTACTTTTGTTAATCATGGACAATGCATTTTATCAGTAAACAAATTTTTTTTAAAAAATCCTAGAAAGTACTGTTGGAACTAAAAATATTTCGCATTCAAATTTGTTTTTATTCCAGCAGTGTGAGTTTTATCATCTCCAGACTTCATCTAATACAACATGTCTAATAAATATATATATTTTGAAATATCAAAACAAAATATTACACATAAAAATAAGATATTTACACAAAATTTTTGCAATTCCTTGTTCTCGAGGGACAAAACAAAAATAGTTTTGTGGCTGTTTGTCTGATTACCTTTTTGTCTGCCTACAGCTTCAAGAGGTCTTGGATTCACTGCAACACTGCTTACAATAAGCTAAGAAAAAAATCCAGAAATGTTAAAGACAACCATCTAGTGAGCCAAGTTCTTAGAAACATAGTGTATCATCTGTGTTTTATTATTACGTTAACTCATTAAAACACTGAGCATTAGCTGGCCTTTAATGAAAACCTGGCATAACTACAAAGTCTATATCAGACACTAAAACCAGCATGAGTGTTATACAAATTTAGCTATAGAAATGTGATAACTTGAAGTAAAAGTACTTATTTCAGTCAATAAATCTGAAAAAGGAGGAAATATGATGAGGCTATATTTTGTAGATTTTGATGCCATTACATCTAATAATTAGTTTTAAATTGAGCCAAAACCACACTATAAATAAATTACTATATTATTGTAAATACTTATTTTTCAATAGTTAGCTTGCACTGCATGTATAAATTGTATGGGTCTGGTTTCTTCTGATTATCAGATGGTGTGAACACGACATAGAGTAGATCCATTCTTTCTATTTTTGACATAGTTACAGTTTAAATGGTCAGTTGCAGCTGAACTCATTTTTAGTAATTTTTACACGTACTCTAACATTCTGATATTGTTTATTTGCCATCTGTGATTACAGAGATTTCAAGCACTGTAATAAAAATACAATTAGATATTATACTGACACTTTAATATACTTATCAATAAAGGGTTAATTTGATTGAAGTATTGTAATAGTCTAGATGCATTTTATTTAAGATAATTATATTTTGGAGTATAGCATATTTGAAAAATTTACAGCATGTTTTCACTTTGGCTATGTATACATTTGCCTAATAAATAATTTGTTTCTACTAGCTGGTAACAAAGTGTTTGATTTAATACTTGGTTAAGATACAATATTGTCACAAATAAGCTTATGAACACAAAAATATCAAATCATCTGAAATAACAAGTCTGAAAAAAATATACACAGTACAGTTTTGAACAGGTAACTACAAATTTAGGATTAAAAAATTAATTTACTAAGAAATTACTGTACCTAAAGTCTTAAGACAAGCTCTCCTATCATTTTCCATATTTTTACCAACTTAAGTCTTTTTGAACACATTTTAAAATTAATATTTTCCTAATCTAAAATTCTATTTCCAATAGATACTCACTCCTTCATACAGAAATGCTATATTTATTGTGCATTTGCCTATGAGATTTGTATGCCACTTGTTTTGGGGTGACTCCCACCTAAATCCATATTCTGAGAGGCAATGTGAGTCACCTGGTTGAATCCTATGAAAGAGTTAGCTGAAAAAAAGTAAAACTCCTTCTCAAAAAACTCTGTGGATTAAAGAACAGCAACCAGAAGGAGTAAAATTCTGTTCGTAGATGAAACAACCAAATAACAAAGAGAACAAAAGACAAACATGAAGTCTTGTCCAGATGCCAGCCAGGAGGATCTTATCCAAAAAAATGAATGCAAGAGTAAGATTGGAGACAAAATAGATTGAAAGAAACATGAATAGCCAACAAGGATATAGATCTACAGAATCATAAACCAATCACAGAAGGTGAATGACCCATCCAATATGAAGGAAAAAAAAAAAAAAAAAGACCAACAGAAGAAAGGGAGATGATGATAATTAATACAAACAGCTCAAACAAAAAGCAGGAGCTGGTGTAGAGCTGAATTAACATAGGGGCAAAAGATAAGAGGAAAAGAGAAAGGAGAGAAAGTATGGGCACCTTCCTGAGTAAAAAAATCTAAGACTAGACCAAGCAGAGGAGAACAAACATCTGAAGTGAAAGGTGGTTGAATGTGTGTGTGTTTTCTTATAGCAAAGCCACATCAGGCTATCTGCTGAGCCCACTGCAGGGAATTGAACCCTTGATTGTTGTAAATCCATAGACTTACTGGTGCACTACCAGGGGCAAAAGGTGGTTGAAATAGCAAGAAGTCAACAGCTCGAATGGGTCATGCATTAGAGTATTCAAACAATGAAGGTCCCCAATCAGGCATAGAGTTTGTTGAAGAAGGAAGACAAAAAAGAGAGAATAGAGGATAGGAATAAGCACTCTGTGGTACTTACAGAAGTAAAATATACTGGGCAAGGTCACCTGATAACCAGCAATGATAGAGACCAACATACCCTGACTAACAGCCAGGTAAAAAGCAGAAAGGTGTTTCCCAATAATGTGATCAGGAAGGAAAAGTGGTGGACCAATTACAAAAATCCCAACATTATTGTTGATGGATAGACATAATGTAAATGAAAAAGGAATGTGACAAGAAGAATGCCACTTGATGGAACAGCATTGGTAAATGAGTAATGGGTCAGGATAAATTATACACATGAAGATGGAGGGATGATGTCTCTTGATAAAAAAGGGATGTGTGAGATTAATGTTACAGAGGGGGATATTGGGTGGAGGAAGCAGAAGAAATCAAAGCTGATATGGCTACATAAGCATTAATAATAGAAAGTGACAAAAAAGTGCTGCATATCAAGATAAGGACAAAGAGAGAAAACAGAGGGGGTGGGTATACAGAAAAAAACAAGACTAAATATGGTTGAGAGCATCAGCAGCCAGAGCCAAAGAATAGGGAACAGGACACCAGAAGAGAGGAGGTCTTGTGTTTGGAAGGTGGAAGAGGTTATTATTACTCTTGTATTCATATGATTATTTAATAAATAAGATGTAAAACTACTATACATTCAAATTAAGTAATATTCTTGTTAGAAAAAATGTTCTACATTTTTAAAGCTAGAGATAAGGTTGGTTGGTTGTTTGGCATCTATTGGCACAAAGCAACTTGGATATCTGTGCCAAACAATTGCAAAAAAAAAAGAAAAGTAATATTACTCCAATATGTAAAAAGGTATCATGTTAAAACCTTCCAAGCCATGCTGTAGGCAGGATTTCCACCACAGTATGATTCCAGCTTGCACACTTAGGCATTGTGGTCTTTGCCACTACACTGAGAACATGCTAAAGATCCACAACAAGAGGTCTTTGAATGTCTGGACCACCAGCATTGAAAACATTGGAGAGGGTTGGGAATATAGAGCCTTACCTTACAATTAAAGTATCCTGCTTCGATAGTGGCAGGTGCACATGAAGATGTAAACATCAAAATAAGTACATCTGTAAGTTGTATTATTCTGCCCTTCTGAGGGGAGATATGGTGTACTGCAAAAACATCTTGGTTGGAGAAACCAGTAGGGATCTCCAACTTTCAACAATAACTCATCTTGAGGAATTCAAAACAGCTTGGGAACTAACCTCAATGGCCTATGATTTCAGGAGTTTGGTATGTTATGGTGAAGATATTTCCACCAAAATGTCTCCTGAATGCAGCTTCCTTACTAATTTGGGAGAGGCAGTAAGCCCCTCTAATCCCTTTTGAAGGAATAAGGGAGACATCTGCCATAAGGATTTCTCAGACAATGAATGCAGAATGAGAAATTGAGGTGTTGAGTGAGACTGTGATGGTGACTGTGGTCATTTTCCAATAATCTTTTTTTTTTCAGTTTTATTTATTTTTTTTTTTCTTGGATTGGGGTATCCATAATAAATAGAATACATTTCAGTGCTTACTGTCACCACCCACCATAGAGTCTTATGAGGAGACATATTGTAAAATGAAACAAGGACACTGCAGCAATGCCATGGTTTGGAGCACTGTACCAAAATGACAGCATCAGACACAATGTACACAATACCTGTTGAGAACATCCAACACTAGTACTCTGTTGACTGTAGCCTAAATGGACCAGTCAATTGACCCTGGGAATTCAAGGCTAATGTGGTGTATTAAAGTTGGACCCCTCAATCATCAGGATCCTCTCCTTCTCTTCATGGGTTACCCTGCACGAAACATGTGGGTGAAATTCAGAACTCAGAGGAGGTGGAATAAAAGACAGACCCTTCTCTCCAAGATCCCCTCAACATGTTCAGGAATCCACAACAAGGAGCTAGTGATAAGATTTCTAACTATTTTAACAGATGTAGAAATACTTTCAAAACAAGTGATTTATTGTATTACTGGTATGACACATTATCCACAGGAAGTGTAACTCAGATGCAGTCAATGTGCACTCAAGACTGAATGAAGGCTTAAATAATTAAATGATTTTGCACAGAATTATGATATATAATGAAATTAGTGGTAAGTGTAACAACATTATTTAACATCCTTAAAACATAAGAGTAAAATTTTAAAATATGTATGAAAGCACCTAACTCAAGGAAGGAAACCCTTAAAATATATTTAATCAACTAAACAGGCAATTACAAATTGAAATATTGTAAGCCAATGAATCATATGGGTAGAATACGAAGAAAAGTCTAAACCAGTAAAATATGTTTTAATGTTATTACAGAGCTTACACAAATAAGTTCCACTTTATGAATATTAATGCTAAGTAAATGGTGCACACTTTATTTTCAAATTTGTTAAGACATACAGTTAAAATGCAATACATTTGCATTTGTATTTAAGTGCCATAGAGATACAAGTTAAAGATTACACCCAGGTCCTACAAGCTTCCAAGTTAACCTCTGTGATCACTTAGTTGAAAAATTGTGTCAGAGGCAAGTGATATCATTTAAGGTAAACAAGGCCACTTGCAGTTGGCTTTCTCTCTATGTACTATTTTGTACGTGGAGTAAGTTGTTTCGGGATATAAACTATCGACATTTGCTGTGAAGGGGGTAGACAAATCAATTTTTTTATAGGCTTAAAAGACACATCTTAGAAAAGAAAATAATTATCAAATTACTATACTGGTACACACAAAAACCACTGTAATTTACCTGGCTTTCTAACAAGATATACAAGTGGGTTAAAAAACTCTACTTTCTGTTCAAAGCAACAAATTAATGAAAAGACTTTAAAATTTCAAATAAAACTCTGGCTTTCCCTTTCAAGCCTAATGAGCATCAGAGTTACAAAACTTGGACTGTGCTCATTTCATTGGTTATAAACACGTACTAAGAGAAGCAGGCATGAATATACAAGAGGTTTAAAAAGCATGGTGTAAGGGAAACCTACTGTACTGTGAAAGTGGGTTTTCTTGGAGCTCTCCCATTTCCCTCAACAATAAATTCGGAGGCACTTGGATTTATAGATCCCAGCCACTCCATGGCCTTGATCTCAGGACGTTCCATAGATTATTGCGTGATTGGTCTGCAGCTTGCTTCTTTTCTGACTGCAGGCTCCAGACTTGTTTACTTCCTTTTTGCTGCCTTTGTCTCACTCAGCATCCTCACTTGACATTTTCATACTGCCCCACCTCATTTTATTTCTTCAAATAAGCCAAATTAAAATATATGAAAACCCCTGCATACAGATAAATAATCTTCCATGAGCAGGAACGAAGAGGAACTACAATGTTCCTGAACATCCTTGTTGAGGAGAGAATTTGTCAGACTTCTCACTCTCTAAACTAAACCCCTGCCAAAGTTTTGTTCATTTCATTTAAGACTACTCTGGTAGGTTTGCCAAATACAGTGTTATCTCAACAAATAAAAAAGATGGGAGGTTCTTATTTTATATTCTGGCTTATCAATGTCTGATATCTTTACTTTTTAATTTTTAACAAATATAGATATTGTAAATATAATGCAGTAAAAAAACTGACCAATAACAGAGGATGTGTGATATACAAGAAAGGATATTCAGCATTTCAATAATATTTAAATTATAATATATATTTGGATACCATTTTTAATGAAATACTCTGATAATAAAACTGTTTAATTAAATTTTGAAAACAACTATAACATTGTGACGTTCTTTGATCTGCCCATAGCGACAGGGTTAAGTATTATCAACTCACAATAAAAAAGCTGAAAAACCACTGCTAAACATAAGCATGAGGTATACAATACAGGAAAAAACAAAATAAACTGAAGTGTTACACAATTTCTAAAAGGAAAAAAAGAGAAGTAACTTTCAATACAGGATACTTTGTTAAAATTTCCTTAAAAAGAGTATGCTAGTATTAGGCAATTGTAAATTTTTCTTTCAAAGATGTGTATTACAGGTACAATAATGCTTTAAACTGTGTAAATAAGAAACATTTTATAATTATTTATTAACATTTTCAGACAAGAATATTTTGAATTGAAGAATGGTCAATACAAATATTTTTTTGTGGGAGAATTATTTTGTATAAAAGATCAACATCAGTAATCTTGAGTCTCAGATCTCTTGATTTCATATCGATGGTTAATGGCTATATTGCATAAAAGCACAATCTATGAATATATTATGTTGTGGTTGGTTGTTTATGATAAATTGAACTTCCAAAAATATAGGTTCAAAAACATTCAATAGTTTCCATACATTGCATTTAACAAGTTTATGTTTCAGATATGTGTTGTTTTATAAATCATTTTTCATAAACACTGAAGGAGAAATAGAAATATGCTGCCAACAACCTGGAAATGGTTAGATAAAAAAAATAGTTTTATCCAAAGACATAAATTCTACATTTAAGGAAAAACCTTTAACCGCATTTTCCTTTTTAAATTAAAATCAACTAAGTATATGTGTATGTCTTACCGTGTCATCCTCTTCAACAAACTTGCTTTTCACATTTGAAACTAATGTCTTGAACTGGTGTTCTGTCACAGGTTTTACAGGAACATTTACCTTGTTTATCATGGGTTTTGGGTCAGGCTGTCCAAAAAACAAATTAATGGTGCAAACAACAGTTACAAACAATGTCTAACTGCACTGTGTTAATATTACCATGATTAATTTTATAGTTCTTTCTAAACAACACAATGGATCATCTTAGATGGAAAAAAAAGAACATTAAACTTGGACCACATAACAGAGAATATGAAGTTTACAGGGTATATTAGAAATCTTAGTAAAAATCACTGACTTTATTATCCCGTTTTTTTTTAAATATTTCTTTACAACCTTGGGACAATAAAGTAATTTATAGATTTATTAAGATTCTATAGTTAGCAGTCAAAAGAGAGTTAAAAGTTTGTTGTAGACTCCTATAATTGCCAAATCTAGAGAAGCTGAAAATATGACAAGTTATAAACATCAGACATTTTATTCCAGAAATAAAAAGACTGGATAAAAGCCATAAGTTTATTTTGCTTGTAGCTGTTTCTTTTATTGTTGTAAATATGAAATTTGCTATTCCATTAACGTTTAGTTGCTAAGAGATACCTGTTTTACAGATATCAAATCAGATCATTTAAACAACTTAAGGCAATTTTATGAAGACAAAAAGTACTATTTTTCACCAGTACTTCCTCAAAATTAAAAACATATATTCTGCACTTGTTTATATGAATTTCATATCTTATACTTTTTTGTTTTTTAACTTAAATGCATGTACAAGTATTCTTCACTTTAAATGTGAAAGCTACAGGGTGTTTGGAAAGTCACTGTGCAGTTTTGTAATCATATTTTATTCAGTCTATTTCAAGCCAGCAATTAATAGTGGTGTTTAGAAACAAAATAAGAAGGATCCAGGCCTGTATTGATGCCAACAGGGGTCACTTTCAACATTGTTTATAATTGTCATTCATATTTACCTCCTGTATTCAATATTAAAACATGTCTGTTAATAAATATACAAGTGCACAGTGACTTTCCAAACACTCTGTATTATACAACCAAATGTTTCCTCAGACCCAGCCAGTTGTGACAAATCCTTTATAGTATTTTAAAAGAATCAATGTGGATTCTTCTAACGATAAAAACATGAAAAATAAAACAAATCTCAACAGTAAATATCCTTCATATTATCAGCACAGAAGCTTTGTTTCACACTTGAAAATATGCTTCTTTCAGTTTCTGTCTTTGCAAAGAAGTTGAATACATTTGGGTGAAGTAAGTTCATCTTGTTAGTGTCAGACTTACTAACACTAATGAAATCACTGAAATAAAACGTTTTGCAAGTTCTGCAGCAAGCTTACATTTTCTACACAGTAAAATTTTCACCACATGTAATTATCTTGTGTCTACCAAATTGGTACAAATATTTTACATTATATATTATCATCATGTCTGTGAAATCATTCTGAAATATGTAAAAAAATGCTAAGCCTACATCACAACAGTGAAAAAGAAAGTCACTAAGTTTTCCTGTATTATTTAGGTCAGAGAAATCAACATAGCAGGCAAGTTGAAAAATTGGATGTGTTGATCATTCAGTTAAATGCTACACAAAGCTCTGTATGTACTTGCTAAGAGATTGGTATTTAAAACCCATACTTTCAGGTACTCACAATCAAAAAAGCTTTGTATGTTTTTGCTAAAAAATCAGCATTTAACCTGATAATGACAATACATTCAGACTAAGGATGTTATTTATCTATCATTAAATTTCATTCCAGTAATAAAAATAGCAGATGAAATTACTCAAAATTGGACAAGGACTTTCCTAAAGATGTATAGTTTGAGAAAAATATCTGATTTTGGTTTTTGCCACTATTTCTAATAAGAATTCATTATTTTATGTAGATATTACTACTCAGGCTGATTATATCACTTACAAAGTGATTTTTATTCTGAATATAAAAATACTATTTATCATCTTACAGTTTTCACATTTCATTTGCATTATCTCTAGAGCCTCTGAAAGAATATTAAATTTTTTTAAAGGTAAATGTTTATATTTTACTTTTCATTTTCTCTGCTATATCACCAACTCTAACTTATGATCAAGTGGTTAAATTAACAAACAGAAATACTTACACATCTTTTCACTCTTGAGTGAATAATCATCTTTGAGTCACATGTAATTATACATCATTACCTTTTGACACATACTTTATTTTTAATGTGTTTTTTTTCCTTTCCTGTTCTTTATCTTTGATTATTTCTGTCAACACACATCAATAGGTTCCCACAGGTAATAGAATGAAATGAATTGCAGAGATTTTAGCCTCCAGCAAATGTTTTTTACACACACACACACACACACACATGCTTGTTAATATAAGTTTTGCATTGTAATGGAGGAGCTTTGGTTACTTTATAAAAATATTACACCTTGCAAATTTGAATTTTAAAACACAAATAATATGTAATTCAGTAAATACAATTTAACTCTCAATCTAGTTATAACATATTTGGGTAAGAAACAACTGAAGTGCTACAGTGAACAAAGCAGCCAATAATCACACAAGCAGTTACATTTACTCAAAGATGACAACTTGTTGCCAATTTCAAAATAATTACTGGTGGATTATAGTGTAAACTGAGTTCTTACTAATGAATATAAGCACATACATGCTGAAAGTACATATAACTTTTACAGTTCAATGTTAAGTATTGAAAGTGTGCATAGTACCTGTTGGTCAGGAGTTGACATTTATTTCTTGTTTCAACTGCATTTAACAGAAAGAATTTTATATGTGTCAAAAGCTCAAGTAAACTACATTTTCATCTAGACTTATAGGTAAGTGACTACTATTTTATGCTTCAAGCTACAATTAATCAAATTTCAATATTGTTATAGCTTGTGTGTCATGTGACACAAAATTGAGAGATTTCAGTACAGCTTTCATACTTCTTTTGACATAAAGGGATAAAAACTAAGACAATATAAAACTACTTGATAATAATAATTTGACTAATATATGTTTATAGTAAATGGTTTAATGAAATTTTGAATGTAACTCAGTGACGTGAAGAAAAAGAGTTTAAAAAGCATGTTTTCGTTAAAGGTTTAAAGGACACGTATTTAGTCAGTCATAATTTTGAAAGAATAAAACAGGTAGCCAGAGAAATGATTGATCACAAGAAATAAAGGTTGAAGTTGAGGAGATACAGTCAAATTACATATTGGGTTGAGGAATAATTTGCGAGCGTTTTTTCAAGTTAAAAAAATATATTCATAAATGAAACGCTTTCGCAAAATATTTCAGGTCATTTGGTAGATAATTTTTTGCTCTAATAGATGGTGTGTTTGATTTTCATATGTCTCTAATTTTTGCTTTCATTTTCAGCTCATTAAATGGAATGTCAAGTGGACAAAATCGAGCATTTTCGACACCATCTGCTTTTCGCATTTAATTTCTTGCAATTTCGTTTGAAACAATGCATACTATATACCTAGGTATTACATGAAATAAAGTATCATAATAAATGTTTTGGGTGTAATGTGTTCATGCATTGAAGTATTGTATAGTCTTGCATGTAATGCTTGAATGAAATTATTTAAAATGCTCACAAATTATTCCTCAACCTAATATTTCCCATTTGTCATTCTTACTAACTATTTGATATGCAAAGAAAGCAAACAACTTACTGACATTTAAGTCACCCAGGGGGATACAGAAAAAAAAATACTTCTTTGAAAAAAATTTCATGCACTTTAAAGGATTGGTAAGCAGCTGTATAGACTTCAACAAGGGTCTGGTCCTTCAGACACTGATGAGCCTTAAAGTTGGCAACAAATAAATGTTTTTCAGTCGTTATGAAGAAATGTATTGCAAACAAAGAAAAAAGCCAGATTCAAAAGCAGATTACACATTACAATAAAATAAAACAAAGTATTAGCAAGATGATATAGACTGAGGCAACTGAGTACTATCAAAAAAGATGACTCCTGTGACCTCCAACCTCAATAACTTAACCTTTCATATGAAATATATATTATGTCAAAATAAAAGAATTCCTGCAGTCTCTCCAAATTTCACTGGAAAATCATCATGTAGAGAAAAATACAAGGAGACAATCAAATAGCATGGAGTGAATAAAGAAATATAAATACAGATTAAGAGATTCCAAGGAACAACAGACTTCATGAAAGGATGCAGTAAAAGTTTATAGTATTCAACAGTAATCAAAACAGATGCTGTTGCTTATGGTAAGAATTATAAAATGATGGCTGTTCAAGAATATTAAAAAAGGAAAGGAGTAATTGATTGTCAATGTTTTTTTGTTTAGTGTTCAAGTATATGGTTTTGTGGCTGTCATTCCTCATGACTCGGGGAACAATTTACTTTCTGAATTAGTATATCTTTGTCAGTAAAATTAAAGTAAGAGAGCCTTTTAGCAAGTATATATAAAAAGAAAATATACTATCAATTGACCATAAGAATTAATTTATTTCCTTTCTTTCACAAGTAAATATAAACATTTTACAAATAGAAATATTTTAAAAATAATTGTATCTAGTTTGAGTCATTACATAAACCAAATTTTCATACTCCTCTCACATAAGAGATTCAAAGCTGTAGCAGGAGCTTTTTCAATTTTTCTGGGCTCTTCTTAAAAAGCTGTGTAATGTTTTAACTTACACACAATTTTTTATGCACAACAAATAACAACTGAAACAGAGCATTGTAAAGATTTTTTCATTCATCATCACCAAAAAAAAAGTCAAAATATTCCATAAACTTGAAGAAACAACTGCATAGTTCTGTCTTCAGACCAATAGCCAGAAATCACAAAATTCAAATACAAATACTACAGGCAGCTAAGAGCAATTTTTTTCATTTTCTTTCACCTTTCACTAGATCAATAAAATATTATAGCAGCAGCAAAAAAATCAAAAGAACAAAAGAATAAGAAACTGAACAACAAAACATAAGTCCTTCTTACTAAATATTGAAAACCATGTTTATCTCAGTCCATTTCTTGCTTGATACCTCACTACCCTTGACAACTGCCTTTAGTCATCTGTAACAATACTTCAGGCACGTATCATGACGTTTAATAAAATACTTATAATAAATACATTTAGAAACTATAATGCTTCTCAAACATTATAATTAAGATAACTAATTGAACATAACTTTCATCCTATAAGATGTTCATTTATAAAACATTTCTATGTACAATATAAAGAAAACAGCCTACACACAATTAATAAGGTAGATCAAAATGACACAGAATAATTAAAAAAAAAATATGTTGACAGTTTGGCTGTTTTGAGTTTAGACATTTTGTTTGCTACAACTTCCTGTCATTCACTTAGCATGTAATGTTATTAATACTGTAATCATAATAGCTACATTTGAGAATCTTCATTGATACAGTAACACTACTTATAATCATAAATCATTACTAAAAGATTTGGAATTATTACAATAAACAGCAAAACAAAAATAAATTCAAAGAGAGTAACAAATAACTATCAGCAGTTAACTTTATACTGTAATAGACTTCTTCAATCTCAAAAATCAGAAACTTATAAAATAATAAAAAAAAATGACCCTAAACTTTTAAAAGATCAGAGATTTGCAATAACTTATGCAAATGTGTATGCCACCACTTGGTAAGTTAAAGTTACTAAAGCATACATAGAAAGAATAACACAAAAAAGTTTTGACACTAACAGCAGTTTACTAAATATTTGGGCATGTTACACTCAGCAGAACATTCACAAGGAAGCACTCTGTAGTTTTATGTTTGGTAAGTCTAAGTTACTTGACATTCACATGAACACCACATGCTAATAATTCTTGTCTGTACAGTTCTGAGTTCGAAATGTGTATAAATCAGTCAAAATAAGAATTTTGTATCCCTCCTTGTATAAAGTATACAACATTAAATTCCAAACAATTTATGAAGTTGGTCTAACTAGACTTTAGGAAAACACAAGAAATGTAATTAGAACTGATTACTATATATATAGACACCCACACAATACATCCAACTACTTACAAGTTTTGGTATCATTCTTGTAAAATTTTGAGATTCAAACTCTCTTGGAGGTAAATGATTCAAAGTTGGTTCTATATCATAATATTTACATACAGCATCAGACAACATAAAACTGAAAGACAGAACAAAGTTTTGGTCATTTTAAAGTGGAATTTTATAAACATATAGATATATCTTACTAATATTTTTGTTAAACATTACTACTACTTAGAAAACATACAAATACCCACTTTAATAAACACATCTTAATTCAAGTATGTAATAATACACAAAATAATTGCAAAACTTCAGAATTTTTTCAAACTTAAGTTATGTTCATCTATCTAGACAAAAAAATTGGATCATTTGCAATCTATATGCCATCTAAACAGAAACACTGACATATATTTCAAGTGATTAAAAATCAACATAAACAACAAAAAAAAAAAAGCAAAGCAATAATAATAATACTGAAAACCTTTAGTTGTAAAATCCTAACTTCTCCCATCAGATGTTTATATTTAATACAGTAAATTTGTGGGAGAAAATTCAATATTTCGTTGATACAACTTACTGTAACATGATCTCAGCACACATGAATAGTTCTGATTGTTAAATATTAATATATTATTTAAACATATTTTAAAATTTAACAGAATGAGTGGAGAAATTACAGTGAAATACGATGTTTGAACATGGCTATGCTGCATTAAAGAACTTTCTCATACCTTAAGAATTTCACATTTAATAAAACCATTAAAATCATAACTATCCTTTCATTTCTTTTACTGGTAAAAAATCCTCATAAATATTATCACCCACAATCCTCACCATAATCTTTGAGCTCTGCCCAGAGCACAATGAGGACTATCAAGTTCTTCATGGAAGTCACACCTGTTTAAAACACATTAGATGAGTTTATGTTTCATAAAAATAAATGTATTTCTCCTTAACATGAACTTTCTAAGACCAAAACTGTACTCAACACAAGCCCTTTCACAAAAATATACACCAAATATGAGAATGAGGATACTGTTTCTATACACGTCTTTCACATGGTTTCAAAGAATGTTCCTAGTTAAAATAAAAATTACAAAAGGCTTACACATGAAGTTTGGGTAACATCAAATATAAGTAGCAACATCAAAACTTTAAGTAACAAAAGCAAAGATATGTCACTTTTCAAAAAAAAAAAATCAAGTGTTTATTTATGATTGACTTCAAACTTAAATTTAAACATCAGTATTTCTACAATTCTACTTTATAATGTTATAACCAAATACTTTTTTCCTGATATGTTCAACTGGTGTTAATCTAGATTCACAAATTATAAAAAACAATAACACTTTGTTACTAACTTAGTGTACACAAGTAGGTATACTTTCCAATAAAAACAATGTATTAAAATACACACGCAAATATTAAATGTATCTCCATAATTTTTCGATTTTGATAAAATTAAATTTATTAGTTTTCTATGTTCTAAAAACTTGATTTATCAAATTTAAATACTTAAACATGTGCTTAAGAGCCTTAAAAATTTAATTAGTCATGATATATATATATATATACATACATAACGTGTGTGTGTGTCCACACACATGCATATCTATTAACCCTGTCCACCTGTTTTAAATACTTAAAACATGTGCTTAAGAGCCTTAAAAATCTAATTAGTCATGATATCTATCTATATGTGTATGTATATCTATTAACCCTGTCAACTTGGGCATTTTTTACTGCACATGACACAAATTTTAGTGTCTTACATTCAAAATGTTATTGAACTACTTTTTATGTTATAGTAATTATTATAGCATAAAATATTAGTTAATAATCCAGTTTGAATAGCATATAAGTTTTAAGTTCTTAATTCTACAAGACAATATTTGAAAAAATCCTGAATTTCACCTCGTGTGATACATTTTTTCTTAGCAAGTCATCCTCCTTAAAAATAAGGATCCTTGAAAAATTACAAAATTAAACTTAAAGTACTCTCTAACTTTGCTCAGGTTAGCCTCATTTATTATAGTCTTCAATTTTGTTTGGATATAGTTATCAAATAGAAAATCAGACCCTTCCCACCACACCCACCTATCACATCCTCTTTCATAATTCTCCAGTAGTTCCCTTTTACATTTAATTACATATTACCTATAACCTAGAAAAACAGACTTTTCATCCACCAAATGATGTGTTGTATAACATTATGTTCAGAAGTATTAAATGTCAGTTTCATTCACAGTACAAACAGCATTCCCATGAGAAAGTTAATGGTTGGCTTATATGAATTTGTAGCAGGAATTTGTCTAATTTTTGGATGTTATTATTTAATATTGTTTGGAGCATTATTTAATTAAATAAAAATTATTAATTGCAATACTATGAGTAGTATAAAAAAACCAAGGTTAACTCTCTTTGACTACTAAGAGCAAGAAAAGAGATAAGTATTTAATTCCTGTTTTTAATTTTTATTCTTTATGTGAAATTATAAAAGTAATTAAAATGTGAAAATAAGGATATTTTTAGGTCAGTCAAGAGTAGATTAAATAAATAGCAACAACAATGAAATAAAAATGTCTGACGAGACACACGAGCTGCTTGCACTGGTTGTAGTTTCTCATGGGAAATGTAATTTGATAGCATAACATCAGCAGCATGTTCCCAAAGTTGTTTACAACTTATACGCACATGAACAATATTCAGTCACAGCTGAAAGGACAACATAACAATAAAATTTAATTATTAACAGATGTGGTTTTATATTACAATATGAAGTTATTACAGAAAGAAAAAAGGGTAATTTAGATTTATTACAATGTTTTTTGGTGGTTATGAGGTTGGTCAGATTTACAGATCCCATTTTAGTTAAGTTAGAAAAAATAACATATAACCTATCAAGTTTCACTTAAAAAAAAAAACTTTTGAAATTTATTTAGGATCTCTTAGGGATAACATAAAAGAAGTTCCAAATTTTTAAGGTGAGGAAAAGTATTTTTAATTTTAACATGAAAAATACTTTGCACATGGACTATTCAAAATAAATCCTGAATATATTTATGGACCAATCTATTTTATTAGAAATACTTCACTAAAAAATATATGATTTTTTCGTATGTTAAACATTTATATTATTAAGTGAAATACTCCCAAATTTTCTGAAGATATCCACAATATATTGAAAGTTAGAAATATTAAATCTAAAGAGATTTTCAAATGAGATCAAGTGGTTTCTCATACAGACCAACCCCATGCTGAAAGAGTTAAATCTGGTACAAGAGTTAGACTATAGTAAAAAGTTAGAAATGAATTTATGGTAAGTACTTCCTTCCACTCACAAATTAGCTTTTCCCATTTTATGCCATCCTCTATATGCAAACGTTTCTTCAAATGTATGCCACAAGCCTGTCTCACACAAGAAATAAAAACAGTAGCAACAGATACAGAAATAGAAATTAGAAGAGCAAGATGTGAGTGCTCAACCCCATAACATCCCACATATATATCACAATAACACTTTGTCACTAACTTGGTGTACACATGTACGTATACTTTCCAATAAAAACAATGTATTAAAATAGATATGCAAATATTAAATGTATCTCCATAATTTTTCGATTTTGATAAGATTAAATTTATTAGTTTTCTATGTTCTAAAAACTTAATTTATCAAATTTAAATACTTAAAACATGTGCTTAAGAGCCTTAAAAATTTAATTAGTCATGATATATACATACGTAAAAATGTATCTCAGAATGGCTGGTATGAATATTAACACTTTTACTGATTTGGAGAGAACCATTTTTCGATCTTCCTAGGTCATCTTCAGGTAATGAAAGAGAGATTTTAAATGTGACAGTTGATGGACACGCATTAGGAATGAGAGTATAAATGAGTACAGGACTGTAGGTGGTGTTGCAGGTGGATGTTAGGTTATTAATTAGTATAAGTATAAAGGTATTCCTTTATACTGGTTTAACTTTGGTTTTAGTTGCTGTATAAGTAGGGCTTCTTTGATTTTGCATTTGTTTATATTTGTTTCCCTACTTAGTATCTGGGTGTTTTCTATGGTTATGTTTGCTTACTTAATTTGCAGTGTTCAGAAACGTGTGAAGGTGTTTTTGTGTTCTTTGAATCTAGTTTCCATTTTTCTGCTTGTCTCTCCACTATAGAAATCATGGCTGTTGTTGCAGTGTATTTTATAAATTATGTTGGCATTGTGTTTGTCAGTGTAGCTTGTACATAGTATGGATTTTAGTTTCGTACCTGGTTTCTAAATAAATCTGGTGTTTACTGGAATGTTGTGCTTTGTTATAAGTTTTTTTTTCCAAGTGTTTGTTATTTTTTCGCTGATGTCAGAAACATATGGTATACAGCAGTATAAAGTTTTATAGTTTGTTATATCATGGGATTTATTGTTGTTGGTCTAGGTGTGTGCATATTTTTTCCACAGTTTTTTGAGGAAATTTGTTGATATTGAAGAAGTGTTTTATTTTGTTGATTTCATTGTGAATTTTATTTGGTGAGCATAGTTGTGGCTGTCTTTATTTGGTTTCTTAATATGTTAAGATTTTGTTTTGTTTAATGTGCTGAGTACCAGGGAATGTATAATCCAGTATGGGTGATTTTTCTGTGGATTTCTGTTCTGAGTTTGTTAGTTTTCTTGTGTTCACAGGTGAACTTAATGCTAGGGTGTATCAAGTTAATGTGACTGAAAATACCAAGTGCGTGTTCTGTAGATGTGAATCTAGCAATTGTATCATTAACATACCTGTACCAGTATAGTGGTGGGTATAAGGCTGAATTGATTGCTTGTGATTCAATCTGTGTCATAAAAATGTTGGCTAGAACTGGTGACACAGGATTCCCAATAATTGGGCCATTTATTTGTAGGTAGTTTTGGTTATTGAACATAAAGTTAATTTTGGTGGTAATGAATTCTATAGTGGTGGCTAATTGGTTGCTGGGGATGTGCACCAATGGGTTGGGGGTCTTGGATATAAAGTTCTGAAGCTATCTTGCAGGCTTCAGTTAATGGGACGTCTGTGAAGAGGGAGATTACATCAAAACATCTACCTGCCCAGTGTTCAGAGATTTTTGGTGGCCTTAAAAAGGGCCATTTGAATTGAAAATAGAAGAATGCAATTACTTCAAACTGGTGTACTGGCATGTTTGGCCAACTCTTCATGTAAAAGCAGATATATTGCACTCTGGATCTTCCTGCTCGTGAGTGCTTGTTGTAGCAAGTGAGAAGCTTTGGCAGCAATTCTTTCAAAAAGTCACTCATGATGGATACAGCTTTGCTGGAGATTCTGGACCTGCTTGAGAACCTTGTAAACGTAAATACCAAAGTTCTCCTTCCTCCTCTTGATTTGCTTTTTCTTGTCTCCAGCTTGTATGGCTTTGTGGGCATTTCCAGCCTTCTTCTGTACTCTTGAACTCTCTCTTCAAAGTGCTTTTTAACTTTCCCTCATAGCATTTGTTCCTTGTTACCCGTTACGACCATGGTAGGCATATAATCTATCATTGACAGTTAAAAAGGCACACATTTGAAAGATGAATTACAGGTGCTAGACTGTGTGATCAGCAAAAACTTATCCAGAAAATCAAAAATCCTCCTTAAGGAATTTAGAGTGTACTCATTCCAATTACAAGCTTTCAAATGCAGCAAGAGGTACATCCACACAGAATAGTGTCAAGATGTTAAGTGACCTTATTTGTAACTAAAAATAGTTTAGAACTTTTAAGCAAAATTTCTCTAATTTTCATTTATTTATATTTATTTAATATATTCTTATATTTGTTACAGAATAGCTTAATAATTTTATTTAAAGTTTGTTTATTAAATCCATTAATTATTAATTTCTGTATCTGTATTTCAACATTACTGGTAAAATATTGTAATTTATTACAAATTTTACAATATCTGAATAACAGTAGGGTATGGTACATTACTATTAAAATTGGGTAAACCATAAATTGGAAAGGTAAAATATTTTCTTTTATCAAAAATATTTATATTGATATCCTTATCAATTATTTTAATTTCTAAGTCTAAATAATGTATTTCTGTATTAGATATTGAAGTATTTCCAATTCCTGCTGGATAAATAATAGCATTTTTCACAAAAAAATATTTAGTTAAAACTCATTGTTTTTGTCTCAGAGGTTTGTTAAGCTTACTGAAAAGTTTCCAAATTTTGTGAATATAGACAAAACAATCAAATTTTATTATATGAAAACCGTAAATATCAATTTGGGGTCAATATTTAGATAGAATTAGCTGAGTTCTTAGCAAGAGTTAAAGGACATTGCTTGCTTTGTACATGTTATTCTTCAGTGTACTAGCACTTTCAGAAAGAAAAAAAGTAGACTTAACTTTCATCAGCAACTAATAATGAAAAACAAGAGGTTAAAGGTAAGTATTATATTTTTGTTTTTCATGAATATTCATTATTTATTATAACATTAACTACAATGTAAAGTTAAATAAAGTCAGATTATGAATAAGTAGCAATAATAAAAATTCCTCATGAGGTATTATGGTGTGAGCTATGCATTCTCTGATTGATTTACAACTTTTGTGGCAGGATTATTAGTTTTACACATCATAAAGAGCTATGAAACCAAGTATATAAAGCTTCAAGCTATTTAGGATAGACAATGTAATTTCCTGTTACAATCTGCAATCATTCTAGAAAGAAAAAAAGTAATTTAGATTTACTTAATTCTTTTTATGGTGGTTACAAAGTTTTCAAAATGTCCAAGTATATATAGAATAGAAAAAAAAAGGTAAAATATAAATTTTGGAGAAAAAAAAGTTTGATATTTACTTAGAATGTCTTAGATGTTATGCAAGTGAAACCTGAAAACTTTTAAAACAGGTATTTTCAATTTCAACATGAAAATCACTTTGCACTCAGAACATTCAACATCCTAATTCAAATATATTCACAGACAAATCTTTAGCAAAAATACTTAAAGAATCTCATTTTTTTATGTGCAGGAGACTTGTAATATTTTCTGAGATCTTTCAAAGTTTCATGAAGATACACTTGACATATAAAATAGTTAGAGGCTCAGTTGAATTTAGTTTGTAGCCACTGAGTTCTCATTAGTTTTCTTACTATAACTTATTATATAGATTGTGTATCTTCTTAAAATTTGACAGACTTTAAATAAACATTACATATTTTTATACACAAAAACCAAGTTTTTCATTGGAGTGTTTCTACTAAAAATTTCCCCAGGGAAAAAAAATCATTTTTATTAGTTCAGTGCAAAATAATTTTTAACTTTAAAAATAAAAATACTTTTATTAACCTGAAAATCCTTAAATCTCATTTGTGCAATTTCTAATCCTCCTAAATAGAATTCAAACATTTTTTCTCAGTAAAACTTTATATTTTAGTTATTATTTTCATTACTTTAACTCTATACAAGGTTAGTCAATTTGATCAAACTCATAATCCCCCAAAAGAAAATCAAAATAAATCTAAACTACCCTTTTCTTCTTTCTAGAATGACTTCAAATTGTAACATGAAACTATTTGTTTATCCTAAATACCTTAACACTTGTAACAGTATACATCTATTTCTACTTACATATTGCCCTTTGAGTCATGTGAAATATTCATGCCACATTAGGTTATAAATCATATAACAAATGTGCAACTCATGTCATGCTATCAAATTACATATTGCATAATTATTCACAAGTGTACATTGTGAAAAATCTTTATTATACTTAATCTAACCTAAAAGTTACCAAATATTTATATTTTAGTTACTTTCATAATAATAAAAAATGTATATATATATGAAAAACTAGTAGTAAAGTACTTACCTGGGTCTATTTTTTGTTTTTGTCAACTGTTGATGACACTTAACCCTACTTTTCTTACACTAATAGTACTACTGCACTAAATAACATTTTATTTCCTTAAATAATGCACAGAAAACACAGAATAACAACATGGAAAAACAGACAATGTTCCATAACTATAATTTTCTGGCTTTCTAATTTTCTTTGTTTTTGTTTTTGAATTTTTTCACAAAGCTACTTGAGGGCTATCTGTGCTAGCCGTCCCTAATTTAGCAGTGTAAGACTAGAGGGAAGGCAGCTAGTCATCACCACCCACCGCCAAGGCTACTCTTTTACCAACAAATAGTGGGATTGACCGTCACTTATAATGTCCCCATGGCTGAAAGAGTGAGCATGTTTGGTGCGACCTGGATGCGAACCCGCGACCCTCAGATTACGAGTCACACACCTTAACACGCTTGGTCATGCCGGGCCTTCTAATTTTGGAAGAGCTATTAAAAATTTGGTTAAGTCCACTGATGTCTTGTTTCTTTTGGGAATAAAACTTGAAATGAAAGTGAAATTGACATTTTGTTGGTTATAAACAATATAGTAATACAAGTCTGAGTGAATTACTGACAATTTCTGAAAGGATGCAACACATGAGCATGACACAAGTCCTGATTTTCTACTTGATGGCTCTATAATTAAATAAGATTGAAAATCAAGCTTTGTCTGAGTAATAATTACATTATAACAAGGAATTTTGACATTGCAGATTACAGAAGAGGGTATATGCCTAGAAAGAAAATGCCACAATTTTTCTACTTGAGGAAATTCAGCATTTTTTGAAAATATTGCCTTATTAAACTATGAACCTAAAACTTATATACTATTAAAATATGGATTGTAAGTTACATTTTTATGCCAAATGCCTTCATACAGCTTAATAAAAACTTGTTTATTTAAATTTTGAATGTAACTCATCAAAACTTTGTGAAATGCACAGAAAAAAGATGACTGTGGGAAAAGGATTAAAAGTATAGTACGGGAACTCTAATGGTTACAAAGTTGGTCAAATGAACTGACCTATAAGGAATGAGTGAATAGTATTACTTATAACGTACCTCGTGTTCGGAATATAATCAAAGGTTGTTTTAGTTAAGTAATCTTCTGCAATAACCTTAGGAATAGGTTGGTTCACTTTCAATCGCAATTCTGACAACAAGACTGTTAAATTCCAGCATGCTAGTGTTTGATGGCCTCGTTCACCTACAAATTAAAAACATATCTAGTTTCAGAATTATTGATTTTCAGTCATTGTTAGTGTATTTATTGGGTTATTCTGTACTTATGAATATAGGAACTAAACTAGCACAAGAATGAGACTGATATAATTTACTGAAAATTTTTTATTAAGAGCAAACACAAAGTATGGTACTTCCAGAAGCTTATTACACATGAGCAAATGTATTAAAAAAGAGATGACACAAAGATAATATTTCATAAAATTATTTCTTTACTATTAGTTCTTTTATAAAACTGCAGCTTTATTCTGTATTAGAATATTTTTGTTTTATTTCTTTTAACATGTGTTGTTCAATTTCCACAATTTTTATTTATTACTCTCATTCTTGAAAGGCAAGTAAAATCTTTAAAATATTTAAACACAAAAATATGCCTTAATTTACATTTTTATAATTGATTTCAATGACAAAAACATTACTCATTGAACAGTATAATAAAGACAGGTACACTGATACTTATTATGACAAACATACAAAAATACTACATATGAGTATACCAGTAGAGTTAAGTTACAACTCTTGATAAACTAATCAATGAAATTATAGAAAAAATATGTAACCTAGTCATACATTCAGATCAAAATAATTACATCAAATGAAGCTACCTCTAGTTAGTTATTTCTTTCTTTTATTCTCCATTTTACATTTCTGATTTTAAGTTTACACAATATAATACACAGAACAGTGTTTTATTCTACCTCCCTCCAATGACTGTAAACAGGCTAAATTTCAAACTACATGGTGGCCAGAAAAAATGGTTGAAACATAGATCTCTCATAAAATGGCATGAAAAACCAATATTATGGGTTACTTATTTCAAGACACATCATGTCTGACAAGAAGAATTAAAAACCTATTCATAGCACTTTGTGCACACATAACACAATATTTAAGTATTATTTGTGTTTAATTTAGCACAGAACTACATAATGGGTATTCTGGGTTATCTTTACAACTAAGTATTGAAATCTGGATTTTCATATTATAAGTTCATAAACTTACAACTGACCCACCAAGACCTTATTGGAAGAAATTAAGAGAAAGTAAGCATTTAATTAGGAACAGACATGACACTCATAAAATTAGACAACCATGACAAAAAGTAAAACAGATGTCTTGGTAGCTAAGAATTTAATCTATATAATAATTCAATAATAAATATATTAATTTAATAACAACTCAGCTAACACTAAACAGAAAGCACATAAATTTGTCTTACATGCTTGCTCGTGCAGCCACTTTAAACATCCTTTCATTTGAGAAAGTTGATCTGAAGGACAAAATAATGGAGGACAAGGGTCCACTTCATCTGGATTAATAAATTTTTTTATTTGAAGATAAACTCTATGATAATTTTCATCCCCTTGATTAAAGTTAAATATAGGAATCTGATGATATTGTTCACCTGTTAAAAAAAAAAATATATATATATAAAATTATTAGAATAAACTTAGAATTCTTGAGTTCCATTGTAAACACATGTAAAAATAGTAGTTCCTCTATAGAATAATAATGACAAATTTCACAAATAAGCCCACATTAAGCAGGTAACAATCTCTATAACAAGTTTGAGTGAAAAAAAATTAAATCAGCCAAGTCAGAGTGATAAGTACTGTAGATGTGCAGTTTGAAATAATACACAATGATGTGTGTTTAAATACATGCATGTTTCACAAAAAGTCACTAATAAAAAGATGTTATGTGCTCTGCTGAAAAAAACTCTTTCCCACATATTTAGAACAGCTTGGAGTGGTACAGCTTACACCAGAACCCTGCACAGGTTTTATACTGGAATTTAAACTGCAAAAAGATGAGTGCCAACTCCAACTATAAACATCGAACTGCAGTAAAAACATGCACTTGAAATATATATAGAATTTGTTTTCCAATTTTTTTTTTTACATCCATGAAGTCAAATACAACCACATAAGAGTATCATTGTTATTATAGTTTCTGTTGTTGTTGGAGAGAATCTTCAGATTATTTAGTGAAAAGAAGTACCCAAAGTCCAGTCCACTTAATAATTTTATTTCTTTACATGTAACTTTACAAGGTAGCTTAACTAATTTCAGACAATGAGCCTCCTCCTAGCCAAACAATAATTCAAAAATCTCATTTAACAGTCCAGCTTACAACAGTTCATTTTCAGCTCTCTTTTTTTTTAAAGATTATTAATTTATAAATCTGATACACTACACTGTTAGTTTAAAGTAATACATGGAATTCATTAACATAGCATTCTGTTCTTAATTATTACACAAAGTTATACAAAAATTATGCAGCAATAGCATTTTTTGTAATAATCATTGGTAGATATATTTGAGCCTAATTTTTTTAAAATTAATAGTTTTTAAAGAGCAATTCAAGGATTTAATATCTGTACCTATTAGAATGATTACTTCCATCAGTATTTAATAACAAGTTTATCAAAAACTGATATAATTTTAAACTTACTATGTTCTTTGGCTCTCCTTGTATATCCTGTAGGAATGGTACCTTAGAAAAATAGAAACTAAATATGTGAATAAATAAGTAAGAAAAATTAAATAAGAAAATATTTCTGATAGTTTTAAATGTTTCAATTTTAAAATTTATAGGTGTAATTTTTCCCCTTATGAATAGATGAAGCAATAAAAGTTTCTTTAATCCAAAGAGTTTTATTAAACATGTATACATGTTTCCAACCAGTGTTAAATAATTAATTTCATTGTATACTGCTAAAATAAGATAAAGGGTTATCAGAATTTATAACATAAAACTCATTGTTTTATAATAATATCAATCACCCTAGTTTACTGTTATTCAAATCAGGCACTTAATTGTTTGTACACAGAAATGCAAACAACTGGTAATGAATTCTTACAACTTATGTTGTTATATACCAGTGCAACTGACCCTTACTTTAGTCTAATGGATGTTGAAGCTTTTCCCCACTATGCAAAACTGATTCATATTTTCCTTGAAGGAGGAAAACATTTCCACACACACCGAAATTCAATACCAATCAAGCATGCATGTAATGTTGTTTGTAGAAACATCAAATCCTGTTACTTCCTGGAAACAGCTCTTTCAAAAGAACAGTCAAAGATACCCGATCGCACTGGTTTTAAGCATAAACAATAAACATCAGTGCCAAGCTATCCTTACTGTTCATCAAGCTACCTCTGTTAAATGGTTATTTACACACACAAACAAAGAGATCAGCAACTTTGCACTTCAGTCTTGAAGACTGGATAATTAAATATTTGATTTGAATATAAATGAATCGAGTGTGGTGTTTTACATTATTTGTCAACACTAGTTTTCCCTATTCAAAGCTAAAATACAGTTATTAAAAAGTCATGCCCCATTCAAGTATACATATGAAGTGAACTGCAGGATAAAAATATTCTGTGTTGTTAACTGTCAATGAGAAATGCATATAAAATAGCAACATTGGGTAACAGTTAATGAAAAACAACATTCTTTTCAAGAAACTACCAGAAGATTTAAAACTATAAAAACTAGTTTTAACACACAGTTGAAAGTTGCAAAATTTTTTTAAGGGAAAAGTAATAAATACACAATATTTTATATTGTAATAAATAATTAAAATCAATGTTTCATTGTCTTTTATCATCGTGACTTTAAATTTACTTTATCTTTGATATTGCCTAATATTTCATAGGTTTGAAGATAGCATTAAATGTGTGTTCTTTCTTAGAAACATTAAATAATTGATTAGTTGTTCCAAGGTTATTTTATAATTTTCACAAAAATATTTTAATATAGTATATTAAAAAGACATTGAACAATTACTGTGTTTATGAACAGCTCTATTGCCAACACTAATATTAAATCCTTTAGCAACTCATTAATATTTAATTAAAAACAATTAATCCATTCTTAAACATTCTTGTTTAGTACGTATCTTCAAAATC
This sequence comes from Tachypleus tridentatus, assembly GCF_004210375.1. NCBI lineage: Eukaryota > Metazoa > Arthropoda > Merostomata > Xiphosura > Limulidae > Tachypleus > Tachypleus tridentatus. Next base: position 36,861,663 of record NC_134836.1, read on the forward strand.
TTGTAAACATAAAAGGCAGAAACTGTTCTGTAAAATGGTATAACTGGGTTCTAGATCACAAAATATTTGTTTAAAAACATGATATATCTTAAAATCTTACGTAATACTTGTAAAGCTCATTTTTGTGTTTTTGATAGCATATTCCAACTTTCAAATTATTTTGTGATACTCATAATAACAGCAAACTTTTTCATATATTCACCAGTGTCAACATACCTGAATTAATAAACTTATGAAATCTTCTAATTATCCCTCTTCCTATGGAATACTCAACAATACCAATTTCCAATGGAATATACACATTCTCATTTGTCATACACAGAATATTAGAGCATCCAATATACAGCAATTCATCTGTAACATCTACAGAAAGTATAATATAAAATTAAAAGGTTGAAATTTATAAGGCATCTATCCATTTTACTTAGCTGACCAAAACAAAAGAGAAACCAAAATACAGTTATACCGTTTGTTTTGAATTTTTGCTCAAAGCTACACGAGGGCTATCTGTGCTAGCCATCCCTACTTTAGCAGCTAGTCATCACCACCTACTGCCAACTCTTGGGCTACTCTTTTACCAAAGAATAGTGAGATTGACCATGACATTATAATGCCCTCATGGCTGAAAGGGCAAGTATCTTTGGTGTGACGGGAATTCGAATCTGTGACCCTCAGATTACGAGTCAAGTGCCTTAACCACTTGGCCATGCTGGGCCTATAATCTTATTTTCAGAAACAGTGGTCACACTTTACAAAAAGTAAACAAGTAGATAAATAAAAATAATTTTCTGTACAAAATATTTAGTTCAAACATGGTAGATAAAAGTACAAAGTGATAGACATAAATTTAAGACTCCAGCAATTTTTTCCTTTACAAATTTTTTAAAAGTATTTCATATTATGTTCAGTTCAAAAACACTTTATATTGTGTCTGGGCTCAACCACTGGTATGTGTAGGAAAACAGACTGCAACTCCCTTTGAAAAGTAACTTGAAATGTAGTGATGTTTTAAGAACAGACCCTTTTACAGATCAGGGGACATTAAATAATACTTAAAATTAGATTAGATTCAGATCAATTCTCTGGGCTGGCTATGGTAAATATGATGTAGCATTGTATATATTCTTATACAGAAAAAAAGTACAGTGTCTTACATATAATTTCACGAAATACAATCAGCTATTGAACAAGTCCAAACAGGGCTCAATTATGACACTATACACACACTGACATGCATGACAAATTTTATATTGCTTTTAACACCAGTATGACAATCAAGACAGGAAGGAGGCTAGCACCTTGTATGTACAGCTGTGGTGAACTGCAGCATAAATCTTAAGCCCACAAAAGCAGAGGTTCTGGCTTTTAATCCTGAAATCTCATTAAAATTTTAAGTACAATTTTTAGAATAGATTCAAAAGAACTGCTTTACTAGATGTGGAACAGAAAATAATGTCCCACAAATATCTATGGGCAGGCCAGAAACACTGATAACTGAATAAATATTTTATGCAGCAAACTTGCTCATCACTGTTGTGGCCATATCCAATACTGGAACATTTGAAACTCCAGAGGGACATGTATGCATGACTTTTTGCACAATTTTACACATATACACACTATTTTTGCAATATATCAAAAAATAAAATTTTGCATTTAATGATATTTATACAAACCAAATTTAAAAAAATTAAAAAAATCAATATAAAGTAGTATTGTTTATGATTAGTAAATCAAAACATTAATAATATACAAAGCATGATTTTGAAAGACTTTGTACATGTACATATTCCAAATGAGTTATATTTACAATACACCAAATCAATTTTTGTGGCACCATTAACTCTTTAAACCCATAATTTATGGCAAGTTCTGCTAGAATCACTTTCATGATTTCCAAATAATTATCACTATATCTTATCAAATTCAAAGTTTCTTGATTCTGAGGATAACAATATGGTTTGGATAAGTTTTAAGTTGCCAACAGATGGGTAAACTTGGATGTTTGGTTGGATGTTAGCAGTGTCCAATAAGGTTTAAGGAGATAATGGTCACTTACAACTTAAATGTTTTAAAATTTTGTAACTTAGTGATTTTGATGGAATAAAATATCTTATTCTTCTGTAATACTATATAAAATGTTTTAAATGAAAATACACTGTGTAATATAACATTTTATGACTTTGACTTCTTGGGAGGTGTGTCCAACATGAAAGAGAGCATGTAGATAAACAAGATGCATCTTGAATTAAATGTAAACAAAACAGCAGTATCTATGCTTTTGAAACTACAAAGATTATTGCCAGGGGATGGTTTAAGCAAAACCAAAGTTGGCATATGCAGTATAATGAATAGTATAGATGTTTGCATACCCATTCCCATTGAACTTTTATTAGCCCTAAAAGAAGTGGGAATCCAGGAAGTGACAAAACTACTGAACACTATTTATGACACGGGTGAAATACCGGAAGACTTTAAAAAATCAGTCTTTATTGCATTGCTGAAAAAGCCCGGAACAACTGACTGTGAACAGCACAGGATAATTAGTCTAATGAGTCATCTTACCAAGGTTCTTTTAATAGTGCTCATGTCTAGAATGAGAAATAAGATAAGACCAGAGATTTCTGATACTCAGTTTGGATTTATAGCTGATAAAGGCACTAGAAATGCAATTTTCGCTCTAAACATGCTCATGGAAAGATCACTGGAAGTACAAAAGGATTTATATCTATGTTTTATCGATTATTCTAAAGCCTTTGACAAAGTGAGACATGGTGACCTATTCGACATGTTGTCAGACCTGAACATCCATGCTAAAGATCTAAGAATCCTTAGAAACCTTTACTGGCAGCAAATGGCAGCTATCAAAATTGAAAATGAATTGAGTGAATATAGACCAATTGAAAAAGGGGTGAGGCAGGGATGTGTATTTTCACCAGATCTTTTTAACTTATATAGCAAAATAATCCTACGAAACATCAATGAACATCAGGGAGTCAAAGTAGGTGGATGCAACATCAACACCTTGCGCTATGCTGATGACACAGTCCTTATTGCGGACTCTGAATGAAATCTACAGACTCTCCTCACAACAACAGTAGACGAGAGTGAAGAAAAAGGCTTGCAGTTAAACGCAAAGAAAACAGAGTGCATGGTTATCTCAAAACAATCAATTATACCCACATGTAGCATAACCGGCAAGGACGCGAGAATAAAACAAGTCGAAAGCTTCAAATATCTTGGATATACTATAACATCAAATGCAAAGAGTGACACAGAAATAAAGAAAAAAATTGCAATGTCCAAGGATACTTTCTGTAAAATAATGTCCATATTCACAAACAGGAACATAACAAATGTCACTAAAATTAACACCTTGAAATCATATGTATGGTCTGTTCTCTTATATGGCTGTGAGAGCTGGACACTGAACAAAGACACAGAGAAGAGATTAGAAGCTGCTGAAATGTGGTTCCTTAGAAGGATGCTAAAAATATCATGGACTGAAAGAAAAACAAATGTGGAAGTCATGGAACTGGCAGGATACAAAAGGTCCCTCATGAAAACTATAAGAAAGAGACAAATGGAATTTCTAGGACACATCTGTAGGAAGAATGGGATAGAGAAACAGATGCTATGTGGAAAAATAGAAGGGAGGAAAAACAGAGGGTGTCAAAGAACTAAATATATCGACAGCCTCAATAACTATGTCACCAAGAACTCAATGAGCAACATCGAGTTGATAAGGAGGATTGACAACAGAGGTCTGGCATGCCATGGTCGTCGATGTCTGCCGCAGATTTGACACATGAAGATTAAGAATAGATGCATATGCAGTATAATGAACAGTATAGACAGATTTGCATATGAAGAATAAGAATAGATGTTTGCATATGCAGTATAATGAACAGTATAGATGTTTGCATATGCAGTATAATGAACAGTATATATATATATATATATATATATATATATATATATATATATATATATATATGTTGAAATCAGTAAAGAGGAAGTTTTTTAGAATTTCTAACAAGGTTGTAGATGTGTATAGTTTTAATTTCAGAAGATTTTAACTTTATGTATAGTTACTCATTCATGAAAAACATGTTTCATTTGGAACTGTAGTTACTAAAACTTCAGGTTGTGCACTTTCAGAATATCATATTTTTGATCCAAAGAAAGTTTACATAAATTGCAGTCAAGTTATCTAAGATAACTGGATAATTCAGTAATTACTAGACAAAGGTAATGGTGCAGTAATTTTGAATAGAAAAGGCTCTGTAAACAAGGTTTTAACTATTTTAAATTATAACACTAAGTTCAAGAGATTAGAATCTGGTACTACAGTAGCAAAAGAAAGATGTTTACAGAATTATTTGTTTAAATTAAAAAGAAAAAAAAAGTTTAATTTGTAACAAAATTAGACAAGTTGGCTCTCATTATGGTATATTTCACAGGTTACCTAAAATATATAAATTGTCCTACTTGCCCTTTCACAATGGGTACCACCTTCAAGTTTTTTCTTTGCAAGTCACTATGTTACATTCATAACTTAAACACCTTTACTATCAGTGCATGTGAATCAAATTAATATTATAGCATATGTTATGAATCAAAGTTTTCAATCTTTTATTTCAAAAGACACCTTAAAAGAAAACTACTTAAAACTTGATGTATTGTTATGTGACCAACAATGAATATTCTGTACACTGGCACATACCTTCAATAACACAATGGCAGTCATGTAGGTGTACAAATTGACTGTAAGATGCTCACTTAACTCTTTTGCCATAGGTTTCCTTTACTACGCACAATAAAGTTTTGTGTCTTACATCCCACATTTTACAAAACTACTATTTTTTATGTTATACCAATTAATATAGCATAAAATCTTAGCTAACAAACCATTTTTAATAGCATACAAGTTTTAAGTTCCTAATTCTAAAAGAAAATATTTTAAAAAATCTTAAATTTCTCCTAGTATGACATACTTTAGGCATTTTGTCTTCTCTACTTTTTTCTGTCACCTATTGAAAGAGTAAGAAAATAAAATCTACATTACTCACTATAGAAGCCTTATTGCTCAAAGAAACAAACAATTCTGTAGCCTTCAATTCTGTTTGGTTACAGAAGTATCAACAGAAAATCAGGTTCCTCCTGCCATATACTTTCTTTCAGAATTTGTTAACAGCTCTCTCATGTAATTACATATTATATATAACAGAGAGAAAGCAAGGTTTTCATCTATCAAATGATGTATTGCATAACACAGTGTTCTGAACAGATAATAGTCAATTTCACCCAGAGTACAAGCAATGCTCCAGCAAGAAAAGGAATGACTAGCTTGAATGAATTTGTAATGGCTCGTTTTGCACTGTAAGAAAGCCAGAAATATTGTGAGGCAGGAGAAACTGTTTACGCTTTTCATGTTATTAATCTACGTTCTTTGGTGCATGATTTAATTAAACAAATATTTAGTGCCTTACTATCATTAATATATAAATGTATGCTTAAATGTTTTCAACAAATGAGGGTAAGTAGAAAGAAGATTGGATAAGTACTTTATTTCTTGGTTTTCACATTTATTTTTATTTACTATTATAAAAGTAACTAAAATGTAAAAATTAGGATATTTTTAAGTTAGTTAAGATTAGATTAGGTAACATTAATAATAAAAATAATACAAAAATATTTATGAGGCAAGAATGAGAGCAGCATGTTGGTAATGTAATTTGATAGTGTAACAAAAGTTGCATGTGCTCTGAGTGATTTACAACTTTTAATGGTGAGAATGGCAGTCAGACATAGTTCAAAGGGCAATCAAAATGGCAATAAATAAAAAAATTAATTATAAACAGATGTATACTGTATGAGCTTAAATGTACTTAGGATAAGAAAGTTAGTTTCATGTTACAATTTGAAATCATTCTAGAAAGGAAAAAAGAACAATGTATATTTACTTTGATTTTTTTTTTTTTGGTGGTTAACGGGTTGGTCAAATTGAAAGATCTTGATTTGAGTGAGGGCAGAGAAAATAATAAATAAAATATAAAGATTTACTGAAAAAAAACTTCTGAAATGTATTTGGGAGATTTTAGGGATTACATAAAGGAAATTTGAGATTTCTGAGATGAGGAAAAGTATCACTCAGCACATGCACTATTCACATCTAATACTTAATATATTAATTGACAATTTTATGTTCTTATTTACTTAAATTATTTCACTAACACATTGACATTCTCTGTATGAATGTTGTTGAAAGAAGTAATAACTTCTGTCATTTCCTAAAAGATGCCATGCCCACCTTCAATTGATACGCAAAGGTTACATATGCATGTGTACTTAACTCTAGTACTGCATGTTTGACTCTTATCTAAACATGTTATAGTTATACATAGTTAAATTGTAGTTAAGTCTTACTTTTATATTTTAGTTAATTATGGATTATGTTTTAAAATGCAACAATGGAAATGTTTAATCTTTTCTAAATATACATCAACTGTGCATCAGTTCTCAAAGCATACAATATTATTTAGTGCACAAAAATTTTATCGTGGGGTTGCATTTCTGCCAGCCACTATAATTTGTCTCAAATGCAACTGACTTGTGTCAAGATGAATAATAAGTGATAAAGGAAAAAAAAATGAAAATATTAAAGTTAATTATATTTAGAAATGAAAAGAATTAAAATTACAATTTTAACCCAAGAAATATATTCTTCAAAAAATTAAAAGATATGTATTTTTTCCTATTTCCTAGGAGCACTGATAAGTGAGGTAATGAAGAGGGGGTTACCTCCAGTTTGGGGCCATCATAGGGTCAAAGCTCATCATATTAACTTTTCAGAGTGCATTAAAAACTTTGCCACAGAAAAGGCTTGGAAAGTTGCATTTTATTGTTAACTGTTATTATGGGCACCCAAATGTACGTGGTTAACTCTGGACCCACAATAACTTTTGGAGGCTCTGCTATTTCCTAATTTTAATCATTTCATTACACCGTACGTAAATGATAATAGCTAGAGTTAATGGTATTATGTAAAAACTAAAGTACAAACATTTACCTTTAAAAACTTTTGATATTCATTCAGGAAGTTTTAGAGATTATGCAAATGAAATACAAAAACTATAAACATTTTTATACTTAAAATGAGAATCATTTGGAATTTGATGTATTAAATGTTAAGAGTGCAAGTAACTAAGACAGATAACATATTCTTAGTAAAAACAATGAAAACAATATCATTTTTTGTGTACAAGATACTTATGATCAACAAAATCTTACAAGCTTTTAAGGACAGATTAAGAAATTTCAGAGTTGCTGTATTTATTGCTGCACAAGTAAAATTTGCAATACATTTTCCTCAAATTACAAGAGCCTGATGCAAAAAGGTTAAACCAACTGTGTCAAGTTAAGGAACCTTCACTTATGAATTAACAGTTTTTTCTGTTTCTTCAAATTTTATTAACTAATAAATTTATAATAAATTATGATTTTTACAAATACATTTCTAAAATAGTGTAACAATCCTGTCTACATTGCTAGTCTAGACACTGAGTCTTCATATACAAATTTAGCATTACATGAAGTCACGAAACTGTAATTTAATTGTTCAAAATTCTCATGTTGTTAGGTATATAGCTAAACCTGCTTTTATCAAATTAGAATTTCTCAAAGAGTAATTGTTTTTCTAATGGTTGTCATTACAAACAACTTGATGGGATGTCTGAATTCATAGGTTGCATCAGGTTTAGCAAATTTTTTAAGCCAACATGAAAAAAGGTAGTTTAAAGATTGTCTCAATAGTTTAAATCATTATACCACAGAAGATACGTCACTGGTACTTTTGTTGTTTAAATTTTGTTGAATAAATTTGATATTTAGGAATTCCAAAATTACTTGTAAAAGTCAACATAATAATATTAAATCTATAATACTTTATCTTTTTTAGATAGTAAAACAGTTAACTCATGTAGAAGTTTTGCAACTAAGTATTATAATAAACCAATGTCTACTGAATAATATTTTCATTTTGATAGCTTTTTACCTTTTGAATTTATAAAGGATTTAATTTACAATTTAATTCACTGGGCCTATAATATAGTTAGTTGATTTTCCAGATTCCATGAAGTATATGACACAAAGGATCTGTTACAAAAATATCTGTATAGTTAATTAATAGTATTACTAGGAATTATTCAAAACTATGTACATTTCTAATAAGAGTAAATATTGAAGCTAAATAGTTTATTGTATTCTACCCTTTACTGGTAAACATTCGATAGAAGACAAAACTTAGTGATTTTGAATAACAAAATTTATCCACAAATTGAGTATACAATTGTTTTAAACTGATATGTTGTATGAGTAACTATTTCAAATTTAAAGACATGATCCCTAAAAACGCATTGCTCATACGTCGCCTACAAATTTATACATCCATAGCGTAACCTTGGCTTTATGGGCTCCATGATTCATTGTTTGAGATCCAAAATCATCTTCAAAATAAAGTATACTATTAATCAGCTATCCTTTGTCATTGTTCACAGGACTGTGACATTAACATTACATGTAATGACTTCAACACCTTGGGAAGTGTGACCAACAAAGAAATACTTTGCACAAAAAAGCCAGTGGATACACAAGATGCATTCTGAATTAAATATCAATCAAACAGCATCACAATTGCTTTTAAACATTTATCCCTTATCAGATAACATTAAAATTAAAGATTTTAAGAGTGACAGTGGAAACTTCTACCTCATATGAAATACTTCTACTTACTACAGCCTGGTTATTTTTCATGCATGTTTATTTTACTTGGCTGATTGCATGATAGTTGTTTGTAAATTTTTTTATTCTTAACTGGATGTGTACATTAACATAACATGTACATTACATAACTATTTTTTGTGACACATAATTAGGTGCATTTTTATACATTAGATTACAGCTTTGATGGCAGAGGAAGCAACTGAAAATGTATATACAATAATAAATAATAGAAATATTGTGATTTTCTTTTGAACACAACCATAAAATCTGAATATAATAAAAAGCAATCTTTAGTGGATGAAATTGTTCCACCACACAGAAATAAAAAGATATCTTAATGTGATTTATGGTGTGGCCAACAAAGTTCCTAAAAAACTTGATACTTAAACTTACTAATTAAATGCATCTAATGTTTTACATTTGGGATTAGAATGAATTTCCAATAGGTACTTATGTCTTATATCCTAAAAGTCTTTCTTTGTTGAGGTTCAAAATTACTGAATGCATTTTATGTATTTGCATAATATATACATTACACACAATACCTCACTCTTCTATCTTCATTGTCTTATTGCGAGTGTGTTAATGGATCTTACCCAAGTTATGCTTTCCCACCATAAGAGAGATTTGTACTAAAGTTGTGATGAAAACTGTAGATGTGAACAAAAGTAAATATTTATTTAAAATTCATTTTGATTCTAAAAGTGTACAATTCAAATCTGTCAGATTTACTGCAGAAAGACTGACTTAGAATAGCCACTTTGTAGAGGTGGCAAGAACCATCAAACCACAACTACATAGAAGGGAGATAAACTGACAAAAGAAATTGTAAACAAGCAAAGTTTGAGCAAATTCAAGAAAAACATATCCTTAGAAAAGGAATAAGTAAAGTAGATGAGAAAAAAAGGACTGGACCCTAAGGAAACAAAGAAAGCATTATTATCAGCAACTTATGAGTGTCTGCCCATAATATCCTAGTGGATAGTAGCATATGGGTCAGTTTATAGTGTTATTACATTGGTAGAATTAACAATGATATACATGCAGTGGCATAAGTAGGTAGGAGGAATACTATGTTCTGCTTCTGCAGAGAAAGGTTCTTAGAAAGACAGCCCAGATGTATATACCATCAAAGAAAGTACTCCAATGTCAGTAAATCCCTCTTTATCCTTATTTAAAATGGCTAGTCAGAATCCAGCTGAGTTAGTGGGCACCAAGAGAGAGCCAAAAAATGACCCAGGGACAGGCTTAAGAAAGGAAAGACAGTAAGAGTATATCAACACACAAAAAAAAAAAAAAATGAAAATGATCCCTTTTTCTAGTTGAAATGGAACATCAAATGGAATATTTAATGTCATATAATATACAAAAACATGTACACAGAGATGATTGAAAAGAAAACTACTGAGATACCATCAGTTATTAGATGGCACCCTAAGTTTATTCACATAGAAGGAATATTATGTCATGCTCCTACCAAGAAACTCTATTAGAGAGTGGAGTGTATGTTTTTATGACTAATGCAGAAGTATGCATGACTTGCAGGAGTCCAGAGAACCTCTAAATCTGCAGTGAACATGAGTGTGGGATATAGAGCATTACTTGGATTGCCCAGGAAGATCACAGAGGTTAAGTAATATGAAAGTTTTAAATACACACTCTCACTACCTAAGAAGACACTGTATTGAAGTATATCATCCAAAAGGCAACATCTTCTCATTAAACTTCAGCCTAGAAAATGAAATATGCATGTTTGAGTCAAATGCAGAGGTCTATGTAACTTGCAAAAGTCCTGATGGAGGATTTTGTTTTTGAAAAACACACAGACATGCACACTCTGAAAAATCTTTCAATCCCAGACACCTCAAATTTGAAAACAAGGGCGATGGAATCAAGAATTATACTATGGCTGCCTAAGACAAAACACAGAGGTGAAGATAAAGAGTTCCTGAATGGATGAATCAATATCAATATAGATTCTTCATACACAAGGGGAGACTGTATTTAGTTACTGTATCTTCATTGTTTGTACTGCATGTTTTAAAGTCAAAATTATTCACAATCCCAAAAAGCCCATAAATGGGTAACCATGGGCTTTGGGCAGAAAATACAAAAGCTCACTAGAAATGGATTCTATCAATCCATGGGATGAACACCAAGTGTCAAACAGAATCCTGAAAATGAATATACTTAATGCAATTAAGCAAATATAACAGAGCTCATCTATATACATTCACCTGCTTTTGTGATGGACTCCAAAATGGTACAAGGGCCAGAAAACCAAAGTCATTGCAAAATGCAAATATGAAGAGATGTGACCAAACATCCATGCTTAATGGGCAACAAACATCATGATAAACAAGACATTTTAGGCATTTGTTTGTTTTTAAGCACAAAATTATGTTACGAACCACCTGTACTCCAATTATTGTGAACACTGAAACCTGGTTATTGGTGGTACAAGCCCTCAGACATACAGCCAAGCCAACACAGGGCAAAATAAGACCAAAATGTATTAAAACATATCAAATGTATATACAAATGTTAGTTACTCTGTTGATAATATTATCACAGGTGTATCTAGAGCTTTACACTTTTTTACATCAAATTTCACATAGGCTGGTTCAGTAACTCCAGAACACAATTTAACAAGACAAGTTATTTCTCCTGTTCTCTTATTACAATACAATCTGTGTTAAATTCCCTATAAAAATACCACTATATGCTCTTTATGGCTAAGCTCACAATCATCCAAGTCAGATTTAACTCTATTGAACTAAATTTCGATGCATATTTATACATCGACAGAGGTCCAAAATGTTTCACACACTACTAGATATTATGATGCAATATATAATACTAATTTAAAATTAATGGAAAAACTTGGAAGGTGCTAGTAACATGGTGCAATAATATAACAATCACCAATTCATAACTATTGAAGTATACAACATATGATTACTAACCAGTTACATAAAAAAACTTATAATAAACTAGCACTTCTAAAAATAACAAAACTTAACACTCACTCTACATAAACTATCTAAATCAAAGCACTCTGACCAACTTAAACTGAAACAGTTGAGTATATCTAACATTCATACAATGTAGTCATCTGGAACAGAGTCAAGGAGTGAATCATAAAGAACCACTTTGCTACAAAGATGCTAATGTATTTGACAATTTTATTATGTATGTGAACATAAGACTTCACAATAGGCTATTGGTACTCTGTCTACCAACAGTAAACTAACTCCAAACTGTACTAATGGAAGTCCATAAACTACTGTTGACCCACAGAAAGATGCTAAATTAATAAGTGTAAATATAATAAAACCATTATACATTATACAGGATGGAATGATGAACAAAAGCTAAAATGAAATGTTAAAACTTTGATCACTCTTTGGTGAACTTTCCCTTAGTGGATATTTAGGACAAAAATGAAGGTTTTGTTTTTGAAAGATATAAATGTGTATATATATGGAGCACTTTGCAACAACATCTAACAGGCAAAGGTTTCGAAGGAACATAACAGCCTTGTGGTGAGACAGTCAAGAGCAGAGACCTGTAGGTATATCAAAGTAGATATTATGATTCTAAGCAAAAGAACCAGAAAAACAAAAAACAACCAATAATGGTGGCAAACAAAAATTAAATATAAAAATACATCAAGTGATATCATGTAGTACAAATACTCAGCTAATTTCCAAATCTCAAAATAGACTCAGAATAAATAAAAATTCAATTATGGAAATCATCTCATGTGATAAAAGCACCCACAAGCTTAACTGAAACATATTCAAAACAGAAAATACAAACCACATCTGATAATAAAAGAAACTGAGACTAGTATAAGTGTTCAGGATTAGGGCTAACCCTGTTGTGAACAAAACCAGATCTATAGACAGAAAACAATATACATTAAGCATTTCCACATACAATATACCTGCCACTAATATCAGTATACAATGTCAAATACAATATCAATTTGCATACTACATGCAAATTGTGTAAGTTATGCCTCAGATGAAAGCACAATGTTCAATAATAGATGAAACAGTCACAAAAATAGAACATGGCAGAAACATGAACAGAACAACCTGTTATCAAGAACAATCCAACTTATGGTGAGAAAAGTAGAAACTATGTAATATCCACTTATAAATGCATAAAATGTTGTATGAAAGATGTGAAAGTGGGGTATTATGGATAACATATATACAAATAAGTACAGAACATTCAGAAATTGAGGCCTATCTTTTGTCATGTACCAAAACATAATATGACCTCCTCCAACATTACCTACCTTTTTATGATGGCAATTACACTACTTCTGTGCAAAACATTGCTGATTAAGAAAATGTCAATGAAAATGTAAACTTAACTTTAATCTCAAGGTAGATATGCTTGTTCAGGTTTTAAGTTTCTGAATATTGTATTTGAGTAAGATATTACATATTTACTTTAGGGGAATATCAGCACCAAAAGAAAGTATATAAATACCAGATTAGAAACAAACTATATCTTGATATAATGACACAAAATATAATCCCATATTGGGCAATATTAGTGGACTTCAATACTCTTACTTCATATCAGCATAAACCAGAATACAACGATCGGGAAGCCAAGAACTTAAACTTTTATCCATTTGGGTTCTTCTACTTTACATTAACTGTTTGTGTGCATATTGTAAGAGCAATTTAAGGAAATTTAACACACATTTAATTTTTTGCACACTTGTATCAGCACTTTTACACAGTTTTTGGTTTTTAATTTATAACACCAGATTTTACTAATAGTAAACAGAGCATTGGTTACACATTTCTTTGAAACTTTATATTCACTCTCAAGTTTTTAACAAAAAGAAATTAAAACAGAGGAACAATTACAAAATAGATAACAGAAATAATCTTAGGAAGAGGAAAAAAAACAAACTTATTTGTTATGGATAAAAAGGAAGAAAAATAACTTATAAATCCAACAGCATATTTCCTTTCATAACATGCACTCTCATGTGCTAATGAATTTCACTGTTGTAACAAAAGTTATGAGTTAATTAGTGCAGACTTTGCAGTTTTTGGTAATTTTTTTATTATTATTTGAGCATCACTCACTTTAGATAACTGATTAACTAAGTTACTATACTATACTTGTATAATAACCAGATCTTACTATAGATGACACTTATGACACCAATAATTGCTTTATAAACCTTTTAAGCTCTTGTGTGGTGTGACATATTCAAAAGCACACCTAAAGAGGGTCTAAAGCAGAAGCTGCTTTGATCAGTCTGTGATCAAGCTGCCTATACCCTAGGATGAAAAAAAAAAAAAAAAAAATCTGGCCAGTAATTCACAACAAATAAAACATATGAAGCAATAAGGTGTTCCAGATATAAAATTGTTTGGACGTTACCTCTGGCAAGTACATCTGGCCCAGGTCAAAATTATGCATCCAATTATGCCCAATGGAGCAGTAATTTTTGGTAGTAACTATGCTTGACAAGTGGTTTCATTTCACAATGCATTTCAAATGGATTGAAAAATAATATTGGCATCTTCACACCAAAATAAGCAGAGATGAGTATAAGCTGGTGGGCTATAATTTCTCAATACTCAAATTAACAATGTTATCTCTAAAAATTATTTTTTTAACGGTTCATGAGCTACTTTCCTCATGCCATTTTTACCTCTTTTTTTATGTCACAGTTAAACACATCAGGACACCACAAATTCACAAATAAATTCTGAGGGGCAAGAAGAAAATTAGCTACTGTACTAATTTTTTAAATATATTTATTTTAAATACAGCATATTTTGTTTAATTTTTCTAAAAATTTTAATGTGTTTTGTTCTGGCTTTTAAAAAACTATGGGTATAATACACACACACACACACACACACATACATACATACATAAATAGTGTGCATCTTTAGTTCAAGTTCTCTAAATTTACTTCAACAATAGAAACACCAAAACGTGGTTCATCAGTTTGACAGACAGAACTATTATTGAGAGAAAGAGCTTAAATATGTTTATTTAACTAACATAAACTATCTTACCTTGAAAATGTTCCATTTTTGAATTAGTAGTAACAATATGTAAATGAATCTAATACTTTGGTAAATCATGATACATCACTATTTTTGTTCATTTTTATACTGATAATTTTTAAAATTAGTAAAAGTATTACTAGTTTTATCATTACCTTCACTATCAGTGGCACAAAATTAATGTATAAAAATTCATCTGAAGTAATGAAAGAAATATTATCATACAAGAGTTCCTACTGGAGTAAATGGAAGCAACTCGATGAAAGTAAATGTACCCTACCTTGGGGGCTTCCCATTTGTTCAATTAACATTTTTATTTGTCTAAACATTCTCTGTTCCTTTCTCTGCACTTCTTCTTCCTCTTTTGTTAAATCCTGAAAGGAAACTACGTTGTTACTGCACTTGTACGATAAGTAACAAAATCAAACCATATACATTTACATCAAATCTTGAAGTTTTGTAATCTTAATAGTCTAAGTTCAACATTATAAGACATGCACTAAAAATCTTAATCATTCACAAGAATTACACACTGGATGTGTGGTAACATTAAATTTATGAAATGACTTACATTTGTGAAATGACTTATCCATTTCATTATTTTACACTTTCAGTTTGTTGAATTACATATTATAGATTTTTTTACACTTAGGTTTTAAAAAACAAAGCAAAGAAATAACTTCAAAAAGCATAAAATACTATGAAACTAAAATTAAAACTGTTGGGTGTGTTTTAAGCTGGTACACCAAGGTTTTTTTCTATTCTCACATGTGCTTTTGTGAATGCCATAATAAGCTTCCATATTTATCCAGAGAGATAATTAGCTTTAGCCTTATGGCTGTGATAAAGAATCTGAAAATAATGTGTTCCATGTGAATGGAGAATAATTTTCTATTTTGGCTGTATTAACATTTAAACTGTGTTATAAGAGATTGCATAATCAAATGCACCATAAAAAATCCTTGGAATACAAGGCCATCATCATCTCTTCTTAACAGTATTTTTATCTCTATATGCAGACAAATCAAACTATAAGTAATGCTTGTTTTAATATTTTAACTAAGATAAGAAAATGTCAGCTTCTTTATGCTTGTGGGTCAGTTTCTTACCTAGACTGTAATCTGGTGGTCAAAACTATATGACTTGATAAAGTAAGTTTAGAATAATTTATTAATTTATATTTATTTTATCCTGTCCTATTATAACAAAGTTACCTCTTGAAAAGTTATCAGAACTGTGATGGGAATTATTTGCTTTGTAATGGTATTACTTTCTTGTTTTGTTCTGGAATTTTGGTCAACAAACAAAACAGTGAGAGGTTTGGATTTACTGTTCTTAATGCAGTCCTTCCTACTGATTTATTTTACTTTACTGTTGAATATTAACATTCTATACATATATTCAATGATTTGTTGCTATGTTGCACTCCTCCATTAAATTGTTCAACCTTTATGCAGTTAAGTGTCATTGCTTTAACGAATAAAGCTTATTTTTGTTTATTAAAAAAAAATCAAAAAATTCTATACCATAAGTCTGATATAATTATTCAGCGAGTCTTACATCAATCAGAAAACCATCAGAAGTATACTTTCCTTCTGTGGTTCCTTTCTTATATTCCATAGCCATGACTTCATATTTGTGTTTCTCTTCTGGTGTCATCATCTGTAACAAAAAATACTTACATCACCTTTCTCTAATAAATCAGGATAAAAACTGTCATAAACTTCTGAACCAACAAATCATGTTAGTAGTTAATAACTTTAAATACATTATACAATTTTCATATGTGATATTTACACATACAAAATACCCTCAAAATAATTATGCATGTTCATGCTTATTTTACTCATTTGCTCACAATAAGTAAGTCATTATCTGACAAGGTTATTAAGATATTAAATTTCCTAAAAAAACACATATTTAGTTTCTTACACTGTATAAGCACTTTTAAACAGTCTTTGGTTTTTAATACATAACTCCAGATTATACTGCTAATAAACAGTGATGATGATGACAACATACTAAGGCTTCATGAAATAAAAAGAAAACAAGTACAGTACAAAAAACAAAAGTGAGTTAGTTAGTCAGTTTGTTACTTTGAGGTTAGCTAGAAAGTTGGTTAGTGATCCATTTAGTTAATTATTGAACCTGTTACTGCGTTATCAGTCAATTAAAGAGTGAATCAGTTGGCCAGTTAAGAATTGTGGGTTCCACTGAAACTGTTATAAAATGTTCATGCTTATTTTGGTCAGTTGTTCACAATAAGAAATACAGTATTAAATACTGAAACACAATGTTTGAAACCATGTATGTGTGTGTATTAATGCACTAGCAACCAATATGATTATTCTTACTACTGGCTCCATCAGGCTCTGTAGAAATGAGGTGTTCCATAAGCCCATCTAGGTACTAGATGATATCACTATATGATCATGGGCCACCACTAATGGACTATCATGAGTAAAGTTAAAGGGGATTCTGTCTGTCCTTGCCACTCATCATATTGAATAAATCAGGGTCAGATTGCTTTTAAAAGTTTAAGGAACTATGTTCACCTATTGTGCTATTTTCAGAGCACTGTTCCTCAGGGCTCCACAATGTGCATTACCCTCCAGATTTTACAAGTGGAGTTGGGAATTCTTACCACATCCAGTTTCCAGTCATTGGGATGGTGAAAAGAGGCTTCTCCTCAAGAGTGTTAAAAGTGTGATCCTCCACTGTTGGAGAAGAGGGAAAAGTTGGGGGCTCTTCTACTCAGGTCCTTACATATTTTTCCCAGACATCAATAGGAGTAACACCAGCCTCCACAGGAGTTTCACTTAATTGCTCATGGTAATATGTATCTCCACCTGTGTCAATGCACCCTCTATCCTGAGACTACATATAAGCACCTCATATTTACATTTTCTGATACTAACATCTAGAATTACACATTGATTGTGTGTGTGTGTGAGAGAGCACTATCCATACAGAAAGCATCTGCACAGATCACAGGGGAGAGAACCACACTACATCCAGAACAGGTATGCTCTTCACCCTGAAAGTAATTCATGTACTGTGAACAGTATTTTCCATGAATTATCATCATAATTGGATCAGGCCAAAATCAGATAGCTGAGCTGATCCTTATATTTCATGTTGGGGGTTATGGCATTTGTTCTGCAATATATATATTTATTTATTTATACTTATGAGTGTATCCCAATCTGTAGCCATGGAGTGATGTATTCCAAACCAATGAAATCACTGTGAGATGGTAAGCAACACCAAAGTGAACAAACCTTGTCCTCTACCTGAAGAAGTTTGAAAGGCAACATCCCAGGCTCAGAATGATGGGATAAACCTAAGGAAACAGAACTTATCCATCCCATTATTTTTCACTCATGGTAGATACTTCATGAGTGGCAGGTAGTCCAACAAAGTACAGTGACACCACCCAGTGAGCCTCAAGATGGTCTTATGGAACACAATACTTCTTCAAAGCCTGTTGCAACCTAGATAAAGTGTACTGATTTAACAGTTGTTAGTGCATAATTTATTTTGTGAAAACACACCTGCCTGGGCAACATTTACCATGAAGAAGAATCCTATGAAAATAAGGTAAGGGACACTGAAAGGTAGTAAATAAAATACTAACCCCTCTGCTTTATAATCTAGCCAAAAGAATTGAGATAAGTTCATTAAAAAGGATAAATTATGCTTTCATCCCAAAGGAATGAGAGATTGAAGTGAGCTCACATTACTATAGGGGAAAGAACCACCCAAGCAGTAGGAGAGGGAGAGGTAAGAAGGGATTAGGTTTCCTCTCCTGTAGCATGAGGCTGAATGTGAAGGAGCTGAACCTAAGAGGTACGATGTAAAATAAGTTATCCAGACTAATGAATTATTGAAATGCAGTAAGTATGTTTTCTTATAGTAAAGCCGCATCGTGC
The DNA here is from genome assembly GCF_004210375.1 of Tachypleus tridentatus. Classification (NCBI taxonomy): domain Eukaryota; kingdom Metazoa; phylum Arthropoda; class Merostomata; order Xiphosura; family Limulidae; genus Tachypleus; species Tachypleus tridentatus. The sequence goes on from NC_134836.1 coordinate 36,880,438, forward strand.
TGTCTGCTGAGTTTACTGAGGGGAATCAAGCCCCTGATTTTAGCATTGTAAGTCTGTAGGCTTACCGCTGTGCTAGTGAGGACTAACTGCAGTAAGAACAGATGTCTCAGTTTTGAGAATGAAGCCCACCTTAATGGTTTCTGAAAGCAAAATTTAAGTGCTGTTCTGACAATTGAAAAGGTTGTAACAGCAGTAACCAGTAGTCTATGAAAGGTGTGTGAAAAGAAGTGTGGAATGTGAAGCCTATGTTAGTTGAAAGATAAAAACTCCAAACTACTGTACCTGACCTCTGTGTACAAAAAATACCAATAGTGGTGGGATACCTCACTGCGATAATGTACAGATAGGAGACAACTACAACAAACTTGGACATCCACAATCACAGTAAAATATGTCAGCTACGACTGAGTCAGAAGTAACTTTTGCATATATTGAAGAAATAATGCATTGATATAGATAAAAAAGATCAATGACTGGACACTAGTCTTTTGTCTTCTTAGGCTCAACAGATGATGGGAATAAAACCCCAGATGAACTAGTATAACTCTCTCAACACCCCCACACCAGCCAAACAGTGACAGCCCCATAATTTAGTTCCAATTCATGAAAATATGTGGGGGGGAGACATATCCAATAGGTCAAGCGGATAATGGTGGTGAAAGTGTGAACTGAATGACTAAACCTAACTCAAGGACCTAGATTCATGGGTGAGGGTATTACATGTGCAGAAACACTCAGGGTTTAGCTCTAACAGACCTTGAAAACACAATAAACACTGATGCTGCTGGTCGTGATCTGACTGAGTAACGTAACCTATGGTTATAGACAAAACCTGTTCTAGGTACCAAAGTCCCAAGGAGATGATGTTGGGGGACAGGACTCTTCAAACAGAAATAGAACTAAGATCCTTTTAGAAGTCTATACCATTCAAAATACCTAGAACAACAGAGATGAATGTAAGAACTGACAACTGAGTCAATGTATATATGTGAACAATATACATTCCAGCTTGTTATAAAAGAGGCTTCCAACCAAGTGTAGTATAAGGCAAACAATGTTGGAGTTGGGAGCTGTAAGCCCAGAGATACATTCTCCACTACAATGGGGTATTAATGTATTCAGGTGAATTCAATGAGCATATGCAGTATTTAAGAGTTGGAATAAGCTTCCATGTGGTAAAAGTAGGCTAAATTACAAAGTTCAAACAACCGTGTCAGATATGACATAACTACCCCTTCACACAACCTCCCTGCATGAGCCACAATGTCTGTAGATAGAGAGAAAACTAAACAGTCACTCCCATAACTTGCAGTCCTCAAGTAAGGTGCAAGCTCAAAAGCAACTGAGGAAGAGCAAAACATCACACTCTTAATGAACTAACTGAAGAAAATGAATTAAGGGCTGCTTATCCCAAAGTAGTCTCCATTTTGTGTTTTGTATTTCATTTAAATACTGTGTTGATTAATGTTAATTGAAACAACATTTAGTCAGGTAATTTTGTTTTGTAAGAGGTAAAGCAGTGTTCAACTATCTGCTGTTTTCACAATAGTGCATTAAACTCTGGATTCCAGCACTGCAAGCCCATAAACTTACTACTGTCTCACAGGAGAACATAAAGACAAACAAACAAGAAAGGCACAAGAAAAAAAACAAGTTCAAATTCTCTAAAGAATCTCAAGGATCACCCTCAATTACAGCTTTAAGAGTCCCTGAAAGAAAACAATGGAGCCAAATATATGTCTCCATCTCATTAAAAACAAGATCAACGACAGTCTCAACCAAGAGTGGTCCACTCCCTCTGAGTGTTGTGCAATGTTAAATATTAGAGGTCAAATAAGAGAGACTTGACTGTAATAATAATACAGGAATTCATACTGTAAATCATCTTGCTAATTGGAAAAACAATTATATTTAATTTTTTTCTTTTTCATGAAAATTAATTAGCTAACATGGAGAATGTTTAAAGTACCTCTGAATAACTCTAGCACTGGGAAACCAATTAGTAATGCTTTGTCAATAAAAAGTGACAACATTATCTGAATAAGTTGTTTATACACAGTACCAAGATAGAGGGTACACTGATATCAATGGAAAATGTTATGAGACATATTGCCAAAGGGCAATTAAGTGAGATATGAAAGACTGAATCAAGTGTGAAAAAATCAGATCAGTTCTTAGATGGGCAAAGAATGAAATACTGACAGTCAAGTAATTTTTCTGTGTATTCAATTAAATTATAAATAGTTTTAAGAAATTTCTTAAGTAATTTAGAAGCCTTACTGTGAGATATCTAAACAATACTTCTATAAGATTTAGGTAGAGAAGAAACTGTTTTACTGGTTATAAATATGTCCATCTACTATATAAAACTGATGAGTAAACAATCTCATAAAATCAGGGAAACAGTAAGGAGAGATATGATCAATTTATTGGTATTGGTATGTATTCAAGATTTTAGATTCTTGCTTATAATTTACATATCACTGAACTTGAAAAATATTGAAGAGAAATCTCAGTCCAGATGCATCAACCAACAAAAAAATGAAAACATAATTTTTAAGATTTTTTTCTTTCAAATTAAGATTATACTGAGATAAAATTTAATTATAAATTTTGCTAAAAATTCAAGCTCAGATGTAAAAGGTTAATAAATTTACAAGATGTATTCTTCACATTGTAAAATCATAGGATTGGGAAATTAATTTGTTCACAAATTGATGATTAAATACCAATTTGAGAATCAGGAAATGAAGAGTATTAAGTTGGAGTGTATAACTATGTGTAGATGCAATTATATTAATATACATAAAAAGAGCTAAGAACTAATAAGAATATTTTATTAATTCCCTTGGATGTTGGGGCCTTATGAAAGGTTTAATTTATCTTTACTGGGTAACTTACTATTTGTTACCAAACTTTTATGGTTTGTTGACAAACAAAACCAGGCTTTCTTCTTTGTTGCCATGGGTTCATGGAGTGAGGGAATATTTTTTTCCATTGCATTACATTAAAAACAACACCTGAAAATTTGAACCAGTATCTTTACTGAAATCTGTGGCATTAATTCAGTTTGACTAAATTACATTTATAAAAACCCTCTGCTTTCTCCCATTAATTCACCCTTCTATCCAATTTGCTAACTTACTCTCCACATAAACTTTTTTTTTTTTTTTACAAGCCTTATATGTGGCACTTTGTCAAATGTTTCCTAAAAATCCAGATACACCAAATCTACACTTTTACCTTTTTCTACATAAGTAGCAACCATTTCAAAGAATGTCAAAATATTTGTGGGTCATGATTTTCCCTTAGTGAAACCATGTTGACTATCCAATAAAATTTTAAATTTTGTTAAATGATTTTACAAAACATCTTTTAAAACTTTCCACAACAGATGCAAGACCAATGGATCTGTAACTGATGTGATAATTTTTCATCACTTCAGTTGAAAAGAAGAGTTTCATTAGCTAACTTCAAATCCTTCAATACCTATTCAAGAACTGACAATAAATACCAGAAAGTGACTTGCATATCCAATCTTTTACCTCCTTTAAAACTCTTAGGGAAATGTTATCTGGTTTAGGAACTTTATTTTTTAAATAATACAAACATCTTGTTTCCATTTATCTACTGTTCAAGATGTTGAATACTGCATAAATGTTTCCCAGTAAAAACCAAAGAAAAAGCAAAATTTAGTAATCCAGCCATCTCGTAACCATCAGATACTAGCCTTTTTAAATCATCATTGAAGGGTCTTACCTCAATTGTAACATTTTGTTAACTCTTACCTAATGTATTTTAAAAAATCGTTGTCGTTAAGTTTTACATTTTCGTCAACCTTTTCTTGTATATTCTATGTCCTAATTTCTTGTTTCATGAACTTTCTTGAATTTCTATAATCTTCCAAGTCTCCTATCATACCAGTCAATTTAAATTTCTTAAATTTATGAATATTTTCTTTAATTTCATCTCAATCTCTTTGTGAGTCAACCTGGTTTTTTACTTGTAGATACACTTTTTTTCTATAAGAAATATTTTATCTTGAATATTTAAAAAAGTATCTTTAAAAAATTTCCACATCTGATCTGTGTCTCCAAATACCTTAGCTACCATATTAACAACAGATACGCCTTGTAGTATACTTTTAAAATTTGCTTTTTTTGAAATTTGTAAACAAAATATCATTATTCCTTATCTCCATATGCAGCAAAACATTGAACCTAATAAAGCAGTGATCACTTGCACCTACATATTCCACAAGTTTCATCCTCTTGATCAATTCTATATTTGAAGTTAACAATAAATCTAAAATAGTGTTGTTTCTAGTAGGTTCCTTGACTAATTAGTGAAGAAAGTCAACTTGAACAGTTTCCAAAACCTTTTCTACCTCATGGTTTGACTCCAGCATTTCCAATCACCCATAACTTCATTAATAGTTGAAATCTTAATCTCACTGTAAAGTTTCTCACTAATTCCTACTAAAAGCTTTTTCTCTTTACCAGTAGGAACCCAAGTTATTTCAACTTTCTTGCTATTTCATTTAATATCCTTAACTTCAATAGGATGTAACTTGTATTTTACATATAAAATATGTAATACTATATCCCTATTACATCGCTTGTAACCCTGTACTTCAAAGAAATTTGTCATAAAAATCATCTATTTTTAACAATATTTCAGTTATTCCCATTACATCAAAATCCTCCATTCTCACTGATGCTCTAAAGTCATATGTTTTATTTCTTATACTTCTAGCATTATAACAGTAATAATTGAGTCTATTCTTATAACTGCTTCTATACTCATTTCCTATGTTAAACTTTTCTCTGCCTCTTAATTAGTTTCTTTTTTAAGTTTTGGCATTTTTCTTTAAATGCCTTTATCAACCCTTTATACATATTAATTAGCTCCTATGACATACTTTTCCTACACCATTAGCCCTTATGTGCACCACAAAAATTGCATCTATGCTAGTCCCCTTTATTATATCTGCTATTCTGCCAGTTGTCTCCACCATCTGTGGCCTTGGGTAGCATAATCCAATCCTTTCCAACCTATTTTACCTGTGGACTATTCTATCTAGATGTCTTGTCAAGGAATTGCCTATACTTAACATCCTTATCATCCACATCCTTCTCTGTCACTTTTGTTTTCTTTCCCTCCAGTTGTTCCTCATTTACAAAAGACAAGGAGTGAAATTTATTGCTCAACAGAATAAATTCATTATAACTAAATTCACCACTTTTTACTCTAATAGTACTCTAACTTTCTTACCTCTACTCATTACTATTAGTAAACAGAAATGTGAAAATGATTTTCTTCATCACTTTACCCATAAAAACGTGTCACCCTCGTCTGCAGTTTTAAAATTAATTAATGCTGAAGTTTTCCTGCTTCAGTCAACAACTGTGATGTGTGAACAGTTACAATATTGTCACAGCTAGTCGATATAAAATAATTGTAAATGTTACTTGAAACACTGATCATGTCTTTGGCCTTCTGTCTAACTCATATAAACTATACGTGTAGCTCTATTTGTCTAATCACCTTACATTTGAAAGTTGCAATTAATATTAACTAAAAATTTATAGTTACGATATACTTACCAGCCATTTTGGATGAGCAATTGTGGGCATCTCACTCATAGGAATGAATTGACCCTGAATTTGCATTTCTTGTTGAAGTTCTTTCATAAAAAAAGAAAATGAATTCTTTGCATTTTTGTTTTTTTTTGGCATGATGATTATGTTTAATTTTTCTTAAGACCTCAAATAAAAATTAGTAACAGTTTAGTATCATACAGACGTAACGTTTAAACATCAAACACTCTTTACCGTTCAACACCAAAAAATAATTCAAAGTAGGTAGTTCATAATACAATGTTTTTAAAAACCCGAAACAGAAAATAAAATGTATTTATAACTTTACAAACATGAATAAAAACAAGTTAATTTACGGTTATCAGCGTAAACGATAAACATAAATGGCAGTATTACGAAAATTTCTAAAATATTAAATTTGAAAATATTTCAAGTTCATCTCTCTATAAAATAATTTTTGTTTGATTGTTTTTTCGCTTAATCTCAGCTAATTAAATTATATACACATATAAACATTTTAGCATATTATAATTCCACACTTACGGAAAAAACACACATTGGAAATCATTATTTAATTTCAGCAGTGCATATTGGTATATAGAAAGCATATTAATACTAGAAATAATAATAATATCACCCTGTTGCTTTTATTTATTTAAACAAACAACATTTCGCTTTATAGCGTTTTCAGGAATATTCACTGAAATACAAACCGAAACTGAGATGACAAAGCTTCGAATGGTGTGAGAGTAAAAGTGCAGTTTTGGGTATCTGGATTTTCAGAAAGTATTTGATAAGGTAGGACATGAGTTGTTTGTAAAAAATACCCCTATAAGCGTGGGGTATAGATTAGCAAATTGAATAGAAGTATGGTTTGATGAAAGAAAGCAGAAGCTTGTCATAAAAGGAGTTCAGCCAAACAGCCATTAATGCCACAAGCCGGGTACCTAAAAGCCCAGTCTTATGACCTTTACTTTTTTTATTTATATCAATGACATTGATAAAAGAATTGTCAATAAACTACGTAATTACTAATTAAGGTATATGTTGTCCCTAGCTGTGAAGAGGGTGTTGCTGATTTACAAAACAATTCAGATTATTTAGTGGCAAATGGATTTTAATTATAATAAATACAAGATAATGCATTTGTGCTATCATAATTTGAATTATAAGTGACGTAAATATAATCTTAACAGTGTCATGAAAAAAAGGGTTTGGTTTGGTTTGAATTTCACCCAAAGCTGCACTAGGGTTATCTGCGCTAAACGATCCGAATTTACCAGTGTAAGACTAGAGGCAAAGTAAGGGACCTTAGAGTAATAGTTGATAAGTCTCTAAAGCCATTCAAGCAGTGTGGTAGTAGTAGAGTATATAAGATTTTAGGTTTCATCTACAGAACTATTGAACACAGGCCAAAAGAGTTTATAATTAGATTATGCATGCCACTGATTAGGCCATATTTGGAATACTGTGTTCAGTACTCCAAGTGGAGTACGAACTTCTTTTAAAAGTAAAATCATAATCAACCTATTAAAGTAATGCTATGTGTATTTGTAGCAAAGACTTACATTCACGGATATTACGGTTAGTAGCCAAAATTAACCAAAGTGTAATTGTTATTTAGGTACTAATCTTTTTTATTACTAGATATATCCTACACTCTAATCTGTTGCCGTTAAGAATTCAACTCACTTTGTAGAGATTACAAAAGCAACTATGGTAACTTCACAAGCCACAACGGCCTGCTTCAAGAAATATCAGTAATTTGGCAACCGATATAATTTGTTGTTTTTTGAATTTCGCACAAAGCTCCTTGAGGGGTATCTGTGCTAGCCATCCCTAATTTTGTAGTGTAAGACTAGAGGGAAGGCAGCTAGTCATCACCACCCACCGCCAACTCTTGGGCTACTCTTTTACCAACGAATAGTGGGATTGACTGTAACATTATAACGCCCACACGGCTGAAAGGGCGAGCATGTTTGGCGCGACGGGGATGTGAACCCGCGACCCTCAGATTACGAGTCGCACGCTTTAACACGCTTTGCCATGCCGGGTCCGCAACCGATATAAATTGGTTTGTAATTAGTACGCAATAAAAAATAGTAAGTAATAATTAGGCTTAGGTGATCGTATAGCCTACTGTCCAAGACAACATTTAATTTTCCATCACGAAAACCTTCATCTTAGTTCTTGATTTCATTTATTGTTTAGTGAATTCGGAAGGTAATAATTAAATAATGTGGTTAGTGTTATTTTTCTAAAAGGTTTGTTTGTTTAGTTAAACACAAAGGGTTATCAACACTGAAAGGTGTTAGTTGCATTCCATACAAGGGTCATGTTCCTCCAGAAAGTTAGAAAAAATAGGTGCACTTTGCACTTTTATGCATTCTTGGGAACTTCAGACATTTATTTACTTATAAGATCAAATGATGTTTTCTTTTTTCTTTTCATTTTACAGTAAGCTTATATACTAAGAGGATCATAGTCACCTGATAATATTGTTATACGCTTTTATTGTAAGTATTGAAAAATAACAACAAAAACATACACATGTTCTTCGTTATATTCGTATGTTGCATTTTTGGCATCTTTCAATACCTGTTTGCTGGACTTGTATTTTCTTTGTGATAAATCTGAGCTAAACTTTCATTTTAAAAAATCCCATACTGTGTAATGCCCTAAATCAGTTCTGTTCTCTGTTATGATATTTTCCACCCTTGAAAATGCCCTTTCACTCGATACATTGAAATGTAGTACAACAAGTAGACGCTTCATCAGCTTCGTTACAGTAGGAAATAGATGACGGATTAATAAATGTTCTTGCTCAGTGTCTTCCAAAATCCATCTACTGCTGTTTTGTCTGGTAAATTATCATCATCCGTAAGTCGGTATTCGAGGTAATCATCTCATAGTTGATCCATATTCTGTATACGTACCTGTGGGAAGACCTGGGACAGTCTCATAACTAAAACAGAAAGAAACTGGTTTTACAGTTTGATCGAAAATATTTCAGTATTAAAATTCACCACGAAATAAACTCTCTAGTTAACGAATTTATTTCAGACAAGTCATAAAGTAATTACAAATATTTTTCTCAAACAATTATAGCTCAGTCAAATTCTAACTAATGAAAAAACTATCTGAATGTTGCATTTACATTATTCCTCAGGGAACACATCATATGTTTTACAAACTTTTCTGTAAGAAAGAATTGAAAACAAAAACTAATATTTATTTTTCAAATGTCAACACGGTGATTAACTGACTGAGAATTATTCTAACATGAAGTGATGTTGTGGAAATAATTTTGTACTGACATATATACCACTGAATCACGTGAATGATCAATAACCAATATTTCACTGATTGTATTTTATAAAATTTATCTCAACTCACTGATAAAAACCTCATTGCCGTTGCTGTGGAATGTAGTCTCCATTCTGTAGCAACTATTCTCTTGTTACACATCCACATTCTGTAGCAACTATTCTCTTGTTACACATCCAATATTCATATTCTCATTATCCAACTGGTTCTATTTGTAGCTGATCGGATTCAGGTATTTCTGGTTGAAGATGGATGCATCTGGAATACGTTGACCCGAACTTTTCAAGGTTCTTTGCACTGATTCATGGAAATGATGTAACATCACTCCTTCAGCCTGCAAGGTAAAGTAAAGCATTATAATAATTTTAAACGGTTAACCATGGTACTTTCAGTAGAGTATGTAAAAATATAATAGTTTTTTTAAAAGAATACACCAAGCCAGAGCATTTATACCTGCATTTACATTTTTTATATTCTTAGAAACCTACTTTTGTATAACTACATGTTTTGTTATCAACCATGTATTAAACCTTTTTATATAAATTTACCTAGAATGTACTGATGAAATCAGAGCAGACGTCAGGATCTAGTAGTGAAGCTTCATTTCTGCATTTAAGAGATTTTCATGGCGATTTTGGATTCGGCTATTTTCTCTTCATCCTCATAGCTTGCAAGGTATGATTGAAGCACTGGTCGCTGGGCTAGGATTCTTGTAAAAAATGTCAATAAACTCAACCATCTTATACCACAGTATTTCAGACTCTTATGTACTTCCACCTTAGAAAACTCTTTCAAGGTTTCTTTCCTCTTTGTACTAAAAAAACCAGAACAGAGATGAAAAACAAAACCATTTAAGGCTAGATACGAGCCTTAAGTATTATGTAAATGAATAATGTATTCTTTATTTGGTAAAATCAACATTTTCCTGGTATGCTTGTGTGGTTAAATACTTTTGCATTTTTATTGTTTAACATATAATACTATTTGATATTCCATTCTTGTTATTTGAGCTTAATCTTGCTAAATGAATTACCTTTTCTCAAAATTAAAGATGTCAACCAGCATGTTCTTTACCGGTAGGCAATGGAAACTTCTTGATTCCGACGGTCACAAAAACGTTTGCATGTCCTAAATCAAAAACTGACCACTGTCTCTATTTGATTCTTGATAGCACTAAGTTGTGTCGATCTTTCATTACATTTGCATTTTCACTGTTGAAAGCCACGACATTTTCCCATGGAATCTCTCTCGTACTATAGAATGAGGACATAATAATAAATAAAAGCTTCACCATTTTATTATGCAGACAGTATAAACAGTGTTCCAATCAATGAAACTGTTTCTACGTCATTATTAATGTGGTAAGCACTTTATAGCGATTTTATAAATAATGTTTTGAACTACAATTACCTGAGAGTATTGTCGAGTTCATGGAATAGGTTTACTGCTGTGCCTATGTTGCCGACAACCATGTCTAAAAATCTAGTTTCTACTTTACATAGATCGTTGTGGTACGGATTGGCAAGGAGTTTGTCTTCATATCCGTCATTGCCGTTATCACACATTAAACAAAAGTGTGGTGTGCAACACATTTCAGTGACTCTACTCTTCACACTTCTTGGCAAATACACTTGTGAAAAGTAGAAAGACAATATCCTGGTGTGAATAATGTAAAACGTTATCGGTTATTGAGTTTCAAATACGGACACTAAACTTCCTTCGTCTCTTTCAGATTATACTTCTGTTAGTGTGTGTAATTATGAGGCTATATAAGGTGGTACGGTTGTCATGAAAGCAATGTACTGCACATTTAGGTTTTTTTATGGTAGTACAGATTGTAGAACGAAAATGAAGAAAATCTTACCTATGACAATTTGTATTATCTTAGTTTTCCATGCATTGCATTTCTTAGTCAAAATGCTATCTGGAAACGTGTCCGGAACGGCACAAACATGAAAACTTAGTTTTGTCGCACGCTTTTTCTCTTCTGGAAAAACTCTCAGTTATCTCAGTTCATTATTGGGATTCAACAACAGCAACGTTATTTCTCTGTTTTTCTGAGCTGATATCTATGTTATATCATTCGTTCCACCCCTGCCGATGCTGAAATTAATTTCACGTAAACCACACAGCACAAATTCATTGCCTTTCTTGCTTTTGGACATGAACAGGAATTTTCTAGTTCATTTCTTTTTGAATTTGCAAAAGTATTTTTGCTTCATTGTAAGCTGCTTGTCACATCTTGACAAGGTATGCTTTGCACTTGATGACGACATTTGAAACTTGAAAACAAACAATGATTACTACCCACAATGTGTCAGTGAAACGTTGAGAATGAGGTTATTTATAGTAAACGTATTAGGTATGATATATGTAATAACATGCAATACGATAGTATTAACAAAATTATGATAACAGGAATAGGATATAAAATATCATAGCTAATACTGGTGTACGAGCAGTATCGGAACATCATGGCATGAACTAGTGTATGAAGACTAAGTGACAGACAAATTTTACTTTTATTAAGCATATGCTATTCCAAAGATAAGGCCAAGTATGGCCAGATGGTTAAGGCACTCGACTCGTAATTTGAGAGCTGCGGGCTCGAATCTCCGTCACACCAAGCATGTTCGGCCTTTTAGCCGTGGGGCGTTATAATATGACTATCAGTCCTACTGTTCATTGGTAAAAAAGTAGCCAAAGAGTTAGAGGTAGGTGGTAATGACAAAATGCCTTCCCTCTAGTCTTACACTGCTAAATTAGGGACGGCTAGCGCAGATAGTCCTCGTGTAGCTTTGCGAGAAATTCAAACAAACCAATCTAAATATATTTCTATTGATTAATGCCTTTATGTTTAAAGTATAACAGTGTCACACAAAACGAGTAAATATTTACTTTATTCTGGTCGGCACTTTGTGAAGTTAATTTTTGCGTCTCTCTTTTTGTCATATTATTAAAAAAGTTCTGGTCGCGTGCCGAGAGATCAGGGAACAGGATGCCATATCGGGAAACTTCCGTTGGAAATGGGAATGTTGACAGGCCTACGGGTATCGAAACGTAGTTTTTAACGTTGTAAGTTTGTAAACATATCGCTGTGTCACCGGGGCCTTTTCTAAATAGGAAAAGTAACCTTTGTTAATTATGTATTCAAACAAAGATTCGGTGTTTATTCACTGAGATTAAAGCTAACTTATTTCAAGTTTAAACGTGCTTTAAGTATTAGAAATTATGTGAATGATAATAATTCTTCTAAGCCCTCAGTGGTAAAAACAAACATAAACGTATTCGAAATAAATAATTAATGTCGTTTGAAACTTTAATAAAATTGTTTTTAGCACAATTGTTTCTTTATTTGTAACCAAGCAGAAAGCTATGCTGTGGGTTACCTGTGCTTTTCTCACCACGGGTATCGAAACCCAGTTTCTAGCGCTGTAAGTCCGCAGACATACTGCTGTGCCACTGAGGGGAGTTTTTAGCATAAAGTGTATTGTCATCTTTGAAAATCTTTCATAATCTATTAATAAATTAGTTTAAATAAAAGAAGTTAGCAATTATTTTTTTAAAAATAAGTTTCCTTCACTTTAAGACAATTCTATAATTTATTTTCTGAACGTACCATTTTCAATGATGCTTTGGAAGGTTTGGTTTGTTTTGAATTTCGCGCAAAGCTACGCAAGGGCTACCTGTTCTAGCCGTCTCTAATTTAGCAGCGTAAGACTAGAGGGAAGGCAGCTAGTCATCACCACTCACCGCCAACTCTTGAGCTACACTTTTATCAACGAAAAGTGGGAGTGAGCGTCACGTTATAAACCCTCCGCTGCTGAAAGAGCGATCAATGAGACACCGGGGTGAAGAGTTTTGATAAATTCGATGAAATGAAACAAACATGTGAGGTAAACTGGGTCTGAACTGTATTGCCATCTGATGGTGATTAAGTAAACTATGTAGAAAATAGAGGCTAAATTTCGCAGTATATGAAAATCTGTTACAAAATGTTTAACGTGTTATTTATCACAATATTATTAATTATTATTTTACATTTTGGCTAGAAATTTAAATTTCTTTCATTTCTATAACATTAATTAATCACTGTTTCAATACTGTACGTGTAATATAGTAAAGAAACCACACATATGTCCTTTGCTCATGCTGAAAAATTTTGGTATTGTTTTAATTGAATTTCTAGGTTATTATTCGGTAAGAATGTCAAAGATTAAGTTTCATAAACACTTATATATTGCAAATGGTATTTACCACACTGACATTTATACACAATTGTTTCTTGTTCTTGTTTTAGTGTAAAGTTACACAACAGGCTATAGCACCCTGTTCACACGAAGAATAGAACCGTGGAATTTAGCTTTGGAATGACGTAATCTTATCACTGATCCACTATTGGACCATTTCCATGCAGACCACGGAAAGCCGTTACGGAGAAAGTCTGCTTCTGTCTTTTAAGAAGTCCTTCCAAGATAAAAATTTCATATATTGCTTTCTTCCACTTAAATGTTTAAGTTTATGCCAACATACAGGATAAAAGCAGAGATAACAAAATATATAGGACTATATTTATGTTGTTCGTTTTTCACTATGTTTTACTTTGATGTTTCCAAATATAAGATGTTAAAATTAATTAACTATAAGAATTCAGGCAATATGCAAGGTCGTATGGTCATTTAGAGACATAACAAATGTAAAAACAACAGCAAAAACAACAGTTTGTTGCGAGATTAGTTACTGTGCACATGTTTGAGTTTCTTTTGTATTGTTCTAAGCTATATTTTCGATGATTTAATTTAGATGCTAACTGGAACGCATACCATTAAGATCAAGTAATTTAGTAAAAGTAGTCCCAGGACTCCTAGAATATTTAAAAAAAATTATTGATTTGGAACAATACGAAGTTATTAGAGAGAAGGCTATATTATAAATATGACAATTAGTGAAGCATTTAGTCAGTTTGCACTTGGTAGAATGTCAGTCATTGAATGCAGTATTTGAATCAGTGTTAGCTATCACATATATACAATTTCTCGATTGATAAAACTTGAAGTTGTACCAGTAAGTTAGTTTTCCGTTTTTTTTTGTGTTACCGTCAGTGGGTAAATCTTTGTTGAACTTGTAGGTGAAAACGTACTTTGTAAACTTAGGTCCAGTAGTATAACTTTATATAAGTGATATTAACCTGCAGGTTAAGGAAGAAATAAACTAATTTGTCACCCTTAAATGGATGATCTTGGTTTTGTTTTCAGCAAATATTAGAAAAAAAAGACCTTCAAAAGAAAAATGTAACAACACAATTGTCAGAAGTGTGATTATTTTGGTGAAAACAAAACTACAGTTTGGCTTAATTTCAACACGACACTTAGATTCAAAAGAAAACGCTGAAGTTGCTGATATAGCTTAATCCATTAGTCACAGATAAGCAACTAAAGATTACTCATTAAAATTACAAGATCGTCAGGTCAAGTAGTTATGAAACATGAACTTCTTATTGCAATCGTTTTAAAGAAATATCCATACAAAATGGAGGATGCAAACCACAAAAGCAATAGGTTTTTCGATTGTAAATTAAAATAACATATTGCCAGGAATGGCTGACAAAAGCTTGAAATTAATTTTATTTTAGTATCTATATTTGTTTCAGTTTAATATATATTAATAAATACATATGATTTATATTATTAAATATGTACTTGGCAAGTCCCGCCTGTTCTCTAAATTTGTAGAAGATCCTCAAGCGTCAGAATCAACAATGTATGAAACATGTAAAATGCTAGTGATTCCCAGTATTGTTGCCAACCGAACTTTCTAAAATTTTATCCTAAAATATATAAGTTGACGCGCCAAGAGACAGTATAATATTGTTAGTTTGTTACAGACAGTATGCTATAAACCTCGAAAGCCATAACTGTGATAAAATCTTATCAATCGGAAAACTATAGATATTTGACAAGGATCGTTTATAGGTTTCGAACATTACAAACGGTTCAGTCTCAGAGAATTAACTTCGAACTTCAGTATTTATACAAAGACATTAGATACCTAGCTTTCTCTGTGAAAAGTAAACTTGTAAATCGTGTTAGGTCAAACGAGAATAGAACTCCTATCAAAGGGGGTGCATCTGTGTATCAATATAAAATTAATCCGCTCGTCGTGGATCTGGACCGTTGATAAAATATTCATTTCCAGACTGGATAAGAAAACTAAATATTGTTTGTGAGTTTGTAAAATGTTTTTTTTTTTTTTTATAAATAATTATTTGTAATAACTGTTATTTTGAACTGCATTATTTTTTGTATATTAAAATATACTTGTGCTAAGAAAACAAATATTGTGTATTATTCTTGTTGGGAAATATAAATTTGATACATACTGGCATTTAATTAGCTTTTAAATTCAAATTTAAATTTATGGCTATTAGATATCGTAATATGTAACGTGCGTAATATAAATCGGAGACTCTTCTGAGATAATTATAATACATAATTAACAGAAGAACATCTCCCAGAGAGCATCAGAAAAAGGGAACTTTCACAGATGTGAAAAACTTGACTATCAAAGTCGAATCTGTGAGAAATCAACAGCAATTAATACACCAAGGAAAGAATATCCCAAGGATAATATTCAAGCACAACCAAATCAAAGGTAGAACAAAGAGCTAACCAGACATTTGGAAAATATACATCTGGCCAAGTGAGATAGGAAACTCATTATTTCACCTTCTCGCTTCGGGCTCCGCCAATTCTACCTAACAAAAGATCCCAAACTGAATTTTCGAGATTCCTTGCCATAACTTCTAATATTAGTATGTTATGTGTCTTCAAAAACTTTGAAAGCTTTCAATAAGCATTACATTACATTACATTTGTAGACAAAAAAATATAAATGAATATATGGAGTCGAAGAGTTCACTGCTCCTAATGCAAAGTGACTTTCATGTTCAGATTAAAAATACTTTTCTTCATCCTAACTCTATAGAAGGTTGTTAAACTTTACCGATCTCATAACAACTAAAACATTAGTTTCTAAAATGACTTCAAATTGTAACATTTATTTCTTCTAAACAGCTCTCAGCTAATAATAGTATATGTCTGTTTGTAGTTAAATTTCATTGTGTTATTACTATTTGAGCCATTTATGGCTAATATCTTCACCAAGGAAGTTGTAAATTACTTGAAGAACGTGCATTTCACAATACTGTATTGTAACTTGTAGGACTGCATGTGACACTTCCCATGCGCAATTCACGTTACCATATCGAATTACATAAACAATGTACAACTCACGAGTAGCTCCAGAGTGCACCGGTGAACATGTATTATTCTTTATTTTACTTAATCGAACTTTATTTAATCTGAAATCAAAAGTTTACATGAAGTACATAAATTGCTTATGGAATATCAAGACACCTTCTCCAGAGGACCTCATGACTTTAGCCAAACAAATGTAATATCTCAGAAGATTGGTACTAGAGATACAGCCTCAATGGCTCGACATGGCGAAGCGTGTTAAGGCGTGCGACTCGTAATCTGAGGGTCGCTGGTTCGAATCCCCGTTGCGCCAAACATGCTCGCCCTTTCAGCCGTGGGGACGTTATAATGTGACAGTCAATCTCACTATTCGTTGTTAAAAGAGTAGCCCAAGAGTTGGCGGTGGGTGGTGATGACTAACCACCTTCCCTCTAGTCTTACACTGTTAAATTAGGGACGGCTAGCACAGATAGCCCTCGAATAGCTTTCAAAAAACAAACAAACATACAGCTTCAATACATCAGTTAGCACAATTATTCCCAATTAGAAAACAGGCTGAGATTTTGGAACAGTTAAAAATCAGGAAAAGACAAGGTGCAAGGAACTGAATACCAATCTTTGGCTTTGGGTATCGCCTATTGTATTTGTGAAAACAAAGGGTGGACTCACAGGATATTGAGTAGATACTAAGTGGTGAATGAAGTTTCATAGGAGAATGCCTATCCACTACTAAGGAATGACTCTACTTTGGATGCTTTCTCTGGATTAAAATTGTTTTCAGTATTAAAGGGTGAATATTGGCAAGTTCAAGTCAACAAAGCAACTTGAGGGAAGACAGCCTTTATTGCAGAAGACCGATTGTGGCAATATGTTGTGTTACCATGTGGTTCATGTAATTCAATTGTTACTATTCAATGAGAAGTGAACCGTGCTCTTTCTTAACTACACTGGAATATCATACTTATGTACTTGAATCTTATAATCACACAAAAGAAAACCTCTGATAATGCTACTGACAGACTAAGGAAAGTTCTTAATCAACTGAGAAAAGAGAAGACTGACTTAAAAACAAATAAAATTATCCGTCAACAGGCGGATTTTCTGAGACACATGGTCAACAGAGATTGAGTGTCAATAGATTCATCAGATATATGAAAGAATCCCAATGATATATGAGTATTTCTTTGTAATGTATTCTTATTATTGTTATTTTGTAAAAACATTCTCCTTCGTAACTTGTCCTTAACACAAATTACTTGAAAAGCCGGATACGTTTCTTTGGACTGCTGGTTTGTGAACAAGCATTAAACAAATCTGAATAAAAAGTTACCACTACTCCTGTATTAGTATACTAAGCTTTGGAAGATTCATTTAATTCAACTGCATATGTTAATGAAGGGTACTGTCACAAGTAGAGCATGGAAAAGAACACGAGATTGTCTTCTATAGCAAGGCAATAAACGTTGCAAAACAGAATATTTCTGCTTAATGTTAATTAATACAGCCCTAAATAACTTTCATCTTTATCTTTGTAGGGAAAATTTTACAATTTTTTATTTAACATTTCAGAAGGTCAGATAGCAAGAGAGCTAAAAACCCCCAAGATGATAACTTTAACATTTTTCATTACCCTTAACTAAGCCATGGAAACGCTGATGTATTATTCTAAAAAGAAACTTCTGTTGCCAAATAATGTAAACACTGTGAAAAGTCGGAAGCACAATGAAGTGATGTATGCCATATTAAGGAACATCACAATATAATTTTCAAAACTTGATATTCACAACTGATGAAAAAGAGTTAGTGTGGCACAGCTCTTTATTTAGAGATGCTCAAACAGAATATACTAGTTTGAGTCCAACTATTTAAGAGATCAATAACAGAGTAGAAAGATTCGTATGGAAACATCTGGTCCATGCAATCTCAAGGCAATGAAGTATTCGGCACATTATGCTTAAAAGATGGCTTGATATATCACAAATGGAAAGAAACAAAGACTGCATTGGTACTTCAACAGCCTCTATTTTCTGAAGCACTTCATAATCTTCGTGGACATGTATGGGATAAGAAGATACTGAGGCAAGTAAGAAAAATATTTTTATTGGGTTGGGTAGCAGGGACGTGTTTAGCACTGATGTGAACTCCGCTGTGAGCAAAAAGACGAACAAAAGAAACAGTATGTGCTGCTATAGCAGTATTGTGTCAAAATCTTCTACTGATATGCTTGGTCCTGTGCCACAGAGTAACAGTTGGAATAAATGCATCATTATTGTGATGGAAAATTTAATTAAATGATCAGAAGCATATGCTGTTTCTGACCAAGAAGATAAATTCTGTCAAGGAATATCCTCAAAGAATTTTTTTTCAAGTGTTGCTGTGCCTAATGAACTCCATTCAGACAGGGCTAGAATTTCTGATAAGACTTATTTATAGAGAAGTGATGATGGTGTGTTGCCTGTAACTTCATGTAGTGCTGTATAATAATTCATCAGTAACCTTGAAAGATCTTCATTCCATATTTATTTATTTTCATCTGATAAATACCTAATTAACTTGCAGATGCATTTCTTCACCTTTCTACCAGGAGATAGATAAAGGGTTGTTGTTTTTAATTTTTTCAACCTAAAGATCTGCAACATTTTAATAAAAAGTTTATTCAAAGCTACATCGTTAATATGAATTATGTTTCATTTTATTACTCGCTGATATAAGTTTTCCAAGTTAAAACAATGTAATACTTAAAACAGCTAGTGATAAAATTAAAATCACCAAGATACTGATGTCCATAAGACTGACTTCAATTGAAGTGAGATTATTGTGCACTACAATCCCTGTCACAAGAAAGGATGAACTCTAAAGTTAAGGAGGTGCTGGGAAGGGCCACATGCTGTAGTGAAAATAATCAACGATGTGGTTTACAAAATTCAAAAGGATAGACAGTTTAAGTTAAAGATCATCCACTCTGATTGTATTTGTAAGTATTTTGGTAAAATAACAGCTAAATTGGTATTTCTAGAGAATTTATAAGTAGAAACTTAACTTGCAGAGGACGTTAGAGTATTTTTTTAGGCAACTTCCGAAGAATTAACAAGGATGTAGCCACCAGTGAATTCACTCAATCACCCACTTAGGAAGAACCTCCTCCAGCGACAGCACAGTAAATTGCAGCGGATTTACTGTTAAGCTTTTATCTTAATAGCTACCTTTATTTCAGACTAATGCATGTGACGTATATTGTTGGATAGGTATTGCGCAAGTCCCGCCTGCTCTCTAAATTTGTAAAAGATTCTCGAGAGTAAGAATCAACAACATTTGTTTTACGAAAATGCTAGCGTGTCTTCAAACATTGTTGAACGTTCAATAATCTCGCTTTAAACTGTATAAACCGACACGCTAAGAGACAGCAATAAAATAGTATTGGTCAGCTGCAGTTAGTATACCATAAACCTCGGAATCTATAATTGTGATTAACTCTTATCATTTGGAAAACTATAGACTTTGACCAGGGACGTTTATAGATTTCAAACATTACAAACCATTCAACTTCAGTGAATTAACTTCGGACGTTAATGCTTCTTCGAGGACATTAAATTTCTTCGTCGGTAACAAGTCAGCTTAAGTGAGATGTAACAATATCAACTCAGAATTAATTTGCTCGTAGTGAATCTGAACCAGCGATAAAATAGTCAGTTATAAATCACATGGAAGATTGAATATTGTTTGTGAGTTTGTAACACTTTTGTGTATAAATAATTATTTGTAATAACTATTTGTAATATTCATTATTATAAACAAAATAGTTGTTTGTATATTAATATATATTTGTGTTAAGAAAGTGTGTATTAATTGTGTTGGCAAATATTATAAATTTACTACACATTATCATTTAATTAACTTCAAATTCAAACTTAAAATCGTAATAAGTAACGTACGTAACATAAAAAAATCGGAGACTCATTTGAGATAAATTATAATTCGTGACAGAATGATATTAAGGAACAAGAAATAACCCCATCTCTGTATCATGGGCGTTAGAGGAAAAATCATTGGAAAGACTTGGAGAATGAACAGTTTTACTGTAGTGTTCTTATTTTTGTATTAGGATTATTCAATGGATGTAACAATCCAGTAATGAAACAACATTGTAAGCTGTAACACTGTGCTTTTATTTGGATGTTAGTTATACAGTACATAACTTTAAGATAATTTCAGTTTATAAAGATTTTCCTAAAATATCTAGAATATTTTAGATTGTTAGTGATCGAGAGATTAGAAACAAGACTACATTGTAAATACGAGAACCAATGAAGTATTGTGGAACTTTTCAGTTAATGGAGTACAAGTACACCAGTCATTTACTGAAGTATTGAGTTTTAGTGAGTATTTAGATCAGTGTTAGTTATCGCGTGTATTTAGTTAATCGGTCGATTAAACGGATTGTAAAAAAAAAAATATTTTAACATTAGTCAGTAAATGTACGTTGAATTGTAAAGAGAAAAGTTATTAATAAACTTAGGCCTACAACCTGTCTACAAGCAGCTGGAATTTGTAAATTAAGAAATGTTGTTTTGAATTAAGCATAAAGGTACACAATGGGCTATCTATGCTTTGCCCACAACAGGTATCGAAACCCGGTTTTTAAGGTTGTGAGTCCCCAGACATATCGCTGAGCCAGTGGGGGGTATATTAAGAAATAAATATATTAATATTTTTATCGTGAAGTAGACTGGACTTTGTTTAATTTTCAAAACATAATGAACCAGTCCAACAGAAAAAACAACGTAAGGTGATATATTGAAATGTATATTATTATGGTAAGAAACATATTGTTTACGTCAGTGAAAAAAACGAAGAAAAATGCGAACGAAACTTGATGTATACGAATGCAAGTAATATAACTTATAAAAATGCCGCTGGATGACAGTTTATTCCTTGCACCTCCTACGAGTATGAATCTATTTGTCACATACAAGTATAGTATTGGATTGAACTCCAGATTGAATCACGCCTTTCATTTATTATTTTAGTTGCTGTTTTATACAAATCAGTTTAATGCTTTATGTTCGTGTTTTTGATAAAAATAATTTTATTTTATTTTGTTATTCAATAGCATAACTAAAACATCGATTTCTGCTTCATGCTAAAGATTGTTTTCGCCTTTTTTAAGAGCCTGGCATGGCCTAGCGCTTCGTAATCTGAGGGTCGCGGGTTCGCGCCCGAGTCGCGTCAAACATGCTCGCCCTCCCAACCGTGGGGGCGTTATAATGTGAGGGTCAATCCCACTTTTCGTTGGTAAAAGAGTATCCCAAGAGTTGGCGGTGGGTGGTGATGACTAGCTGCCTTCCCTCTAGTCTTACACTGCTAAATTAGGGACGGCTAGCGCAGATAGCCCTCGAGTAGCTTTGTGCGAAATTCCAAAAACAAACAAACCTTTTTCAAAATTATTTTTGTGAATTAGTAAAATGGAATATTTGTCAAGCTCAGATATTGGAATTACAAACTTTAGTTGATAATATACGTAAACTATTTTTAAAATTAATTGTCTCTATATATATAAACATATATGCATAAATTTCGAATAAATTACATTAGAATGTTAAGATCATTGGTCTGAGAAAATTAGAAATGAGAAATATGAAGGAAAATATGTTTACAATATTTTTAAAGTATCTTATTAAAACTGAAATAAAAGCACATGATATATCATTTAAAACACAATGTGTTTTGTGACGATGTCAAGGACATGACATTTTCTCTTTCTAAGTTTCGTTAATTTAAAATATTAAACATTGCATCTTTTACAATTTGTTCTCAGGGAAAATTGTAACGAAATACGTTTCTCAGCCATGGAGTCGAAATATTCATAACTATAGAAAATATGACAGTGAAATACTTAAACATGGAAATAATTGTAAACTTGGATTATGTTTCACTGTTATTAGCTTTAATAAATATTAGAGTCATATCTCTTATGAGAAGAGTAACAAGGGTAAATAGTGGATGCGCAGTGTGGATTTTTATACAAGGCTATTTAATGACAACAAGCATTTTTTCGAACTGTTACGCTATATAGATAATAGAATCAGCTTGGTATAAAATACTAAGAATATTATAGTAGAAACATACAAATTATGTTTTAAAATTCGCTTGTATGTTCATAACTGTATCAATCGAGTATGATAAACGTCTCTAACTAACCCTTGTTAAGCTTCGTACTATGCTTGTTCTAACAGCAAATATTCACACGTTGTGATACCTGTTACTAGATACGCAAAATTTACATATATGATTTTCTCAAGAGTATCAAATAATCTTCATTAGCATAAGCTAATAAGAAACATAAGTAATTCATTAACTGTAAAATTTATAAAATAATATAAACTTTATAAAATATTATGTTTCTTGATTTGGAGGTTTTGTGTATTTTATTTCATATTAAATAGCACACACATTAAATAATTAATTTGAGTCTGTGTAGTCTGACGAAACAATGCCAGTAGTCAGGATTTAAGTTGTGTTTCTATACAGCATGAAGAGACAACGTGAATAATCAAGATTTAATCTCTTACACAATGTAATGAAATAATGTCAGTAGTTGAAATGTAACCCATGTCTCTATACGACGTTATTACTAGCAATGAGGATTTAGGCAGGGCGATTTATATAGTGTGACGAAACAGTTTCAATAATCAGAAGTTAATTTGGAACTATGCACAGTTACAAACAATGTTCGTAATACTAAACATTCGTTTTATTACGAGTTCCTTAAAAACTACATTGTTTGTTAAGATTCGCTTGTGTCGTAAGAAAAACGTAAAATTTACTGACGATGCGTTGACTTTTTAAAAGTAGTAGAATCTATAACACAATGTGACTTGTAAGCATAAAATACATAAAATCGACCAAGAAGCATAATTATGCCAGTTATTTTTACGAGAATAGACTATTAAGGAAAATATTAACCTGATCGTTGTTATAAATCTCTTTCATAATTTTAGTAACAAGATTCATAAGATGATTTGTTTACTTATGTGGAAAAGTAATATAAATACATTCAATTTTACAGCCACTCGCCTCATATACATATATATGTATATCAAAGTGTATTGTGAACGAAAAATAAAATACCATACAATTCCTTGATCTATATTGCCTCAACATGAAAATATGTCCACAATTTTAACACAGCATCTGAACGAATAAAACGCTTTCAGATGAAGTAAATACAAGTTGAAATATAATAAAACTCTTCTTGGAACTTTATTACATTCAAAAATAATTATTAGGAGGGAAGTAAACAGTAATCTTTGCGCACCTACACATGGGATATGTAAATCTGTGGTGGGGATCGATTCCTGAATCTTGCTCTTCAAGAAGAGCTGAGATTTTTGTTTACTCACGTATATTATGTTGTTCGAATTTAATAATGAACGGTATCAGAACTGGGTGATTTCGTCGATCACTTACGAGTGTCTCGCAAATTAATCGTTTAACTTAAATCACGACTAGTCGATTATTGTCATGAAAATAATATACTAAAAGAAACTAGAGTATTCAATTATTACTAATTTTATTACTCCAATAATCGTCACGATTATTAACCATAAACTAATCAAAATTAGTTGTTTCGATTATTCTACAATCGATTAATTGAAATTACGATTAAATCGATTACCATAAAAATGATAAACTGATTGAAATTAAGGGTTTCAGTTGTTTGAAATATCCAACTAATCCAAATATTGTCATTATGTTCGTCTATTTAGCTCAAAGTTACATAATAGGTAAACCTCCCAACGGTACAGTGGTATGTCTGTAGACTCACACCACTAGAAACCGGGTTTCGATATCCGTGGTGGGCAGAGCATAGATAGCCCATTATGCACCTTTGTGCTGAACTTCAAACAAACAAACTGCCACTGATTTTGAACTTCTGACGAGATTTAAGAAAACTAGCTGGCAGCACTCACCGCCAACTTTCTGGCTACTCAAGTGTTAAATAAATTTGCTATGTTTTTCTATACTGTGTTATGTTTCTAGTTTATGTAATTATGTAACTTTATTGTTTAGTGTTTTAGAAGCGGGTGTAGATCAACGGGAAGGGCTGAAGAGGTCGAGACCCCCCTGTCAATTTTCCTCCAGATATTTATAACTATTTTTAATGTTGTGTAAACACACATGGCTCTAGAAGACGGGCCTCTAGGGGGTCTGGTTCTCTTATATTTTTACAAAAATTAAAAACAGTTATTTAATGTTGTACAA
Organism: Tachypleus tridentatus; assembly: GCF_004210375.1. Lineage (NCBI taxonomy): Eukaryota > Metazoa > Arthropoda > Merostomata > Xiphosura > Limulidae > Tachypleus > Tachypleus tridentatus. The sequence goes on from NC_134836.1 coordinate 36,904,883, forward strand.
GCAGGTGAAGATAAGAAGAATGGGTTTAGGTTCCCTAGACCCCTCAATTTTTTTTTTTCCAGAAATTAATTAAAACTCATTTACAAAACACGGAGTGTCCATAAAGTTTTTGATTCGACCTGTAAAGAAAAGAAACTCTAATTCAATTATGATTTATTTTTCAACATTATCTTTTCCTGCACCTATACATTTGCGTGATAATAAAATATAATACTGTAACGCACCAAAATCCGATAGAACGTAACCAGAATTATATTCGTTTGTAGTTAAGCACAAAGCCCAACAATCAGTTGTCTATGATCTGCCCAATACTAGTATCGAAACTTGGTTTTAGCGTTATAAGTCCGCAGACACACCGCTGTGCCACTGGGGAGCCGGAATTATGTATAGAGCAGCTGTAGAGTCATAGAATTATCAGGGATATGTTCAATATTCGTTGTTACAGTAACGTGTTACAATAACTTCTAGGATCGTAACCTGCCGCACGAGTGATGGTTAACTCCAACTCTTTTGTTTAAATAATAGAAACCAAACGTTGGTGGTGGACGCTGTTAAATAGTGTTTTCCTTTTACATTTCAGATCAAATTAGGGAAAGTTATGTACGGATAGTCCTCCTATAGATTCGTCTATAGGATTCGAGATAATGAGAATGTTTAATAATATGAAAAACGTTATCCCATTAGAAGAAAATACCAAAGTTTAATCATATAAATAATGTTATTCCTTCAGAAGATGTCCCCCGCTAGAACAACGATAAGTTTTTTGATTTACAACGCTAAAATCAAGGGCAGATGTACCGATGACATTTTGCTCTAAAACAAATAAACTAACCCTCTCTCTCAGTGTGTATGTATATATATATGAGCTATATATTTGAAACCAAACAATTAAAAATAATACAAACAAACCAATTAAAATTAACGGAGTCCTTGCACAAAATATGATAACTGGAAAATACGTGTATCATTACGTGAAATTGCTGTCATTTTTTAGAAACATGAGGGGTTTTATCGTAGAATAAAATTTGTTCCACAAAAATACCTGAGTTTTAGTATGTGTGTATACATGTGTTTGTTTTGAAAAATAATACAGCTCTTGGCTCTATTTTGCATGTGTGATTTCTATGGCGGAGCCCGGCATGGCCAGGTGGGTTAAAGCGTTCGACTCGTAATCTGAGGGTCGCGGGTTCGAATCTCCGCCGCACTAATCATGGTCGCCCTCTCAGGCGTGGGGGCGTTATAATGTGACGGTTAATCCCACTATTCGTTGGTAAAAGAGTAGCCCAAAAGTTGGCGGTGGGTGGTGATGACTAGCTGCCTTCCCTTCAGTCTTACACTGCTAAATTAGGAACGGTTAGCACAGATAATCCTTGAGTGGCTTTGCGCGAAATTCAAGACAAACAAACAAACAATTTCTATCGCGAAGTACCCTCTAGCTGCGTTAGGCTTGCTTTTATATGTGTAGTATTTCTAACTTAACTTCTAAATTATGATACACATAAGTTAAGTTTCTTTATTGTTTACTTATTTTTACAAGTATTACATATTACCTTTGTACAAACGAACTTCCCACTCAGCTAAAAAACATTTAATTATGAACTTTACCTAAGAGTTATGGGATCGATTTACAATAAGATATGAATTTTGTATTTAAAGTTTAACCTTTTAAATAAAATATAATATTAGCAGGCCTTCACCGCCATATGCTGAGCTCTATATCAATTAACAATTGTAACATGCGATGTTAATGTTTTAAGTTTCCCGGAAAGAATGACCATGCAGAATTATTATACTCCTGGTGACACTGTATAAAATTACTATACTGTTGGTGACACTCTATAGAACCATGACACCGAACAAAGTTACTGTATTGCTGGTGACACTGTATAGAATCATTATACTCCTCTTAACACTGTAAAGTATAATTGTACTCTTTGTGATGCTGTATAGAACCATTATTCTCCTCGTGACACTGTATACAATTATTATACTCCTGCTGACACTATATAGAATTACTATACACCTCTTGACGCTGTATAGAATTATTACACTTCTCTTGATATTGTATTGGATTACTGTATTCCTCTTGGAATAGCGTAGAATCGTTATATTATTACAAAAATGTTTCCTCTGAATAATTTTACATAAAAAGTTCCATCTCACCTACTCAAGTTGCAGTAATTTTCTTTTTGCGTAAAACACACTCAAGTTTTTCAAAGAACCTATTTGTTTAATTAGAATCGTTCAAACATTGATTTACTACTTCTCGCCTCTTATGATAGTTTTCCGCTTCATGCTGTTGTCCAAAATAAAGAAAGTGTAGTCCAGAAAGTGAGGTGATGACGTAATTGAGATATTACCACCTCCTGCTTTAATCTCTGTGTTTGTTGCTTAATGGCTTTGGCTTCAAATTTAACTTGTGATTTATTGTAGAACGTTTACTTTGTTTTCAGCTACAGGAAAATAGACTTTGTTTCCAGTTTTATGTTTAAATTAGTGTTAGTTTAAATAAATATAAATATGTATAACAGCAGATCAAATACTGTTATTCATAAAGCAAAGTAAAAGAATTAATGAATTTCTTCTCCTCGTATAAGAAAAGAAAGCGAAAAATAAAATAGTACAAGAAGGAACATAATTCAAGGGTGAATTATTAAAGGATAGCTTTTTAAATTACAAAATAATGTTGTGATAATACTCTGTATAACAGTTCTTCACAGTAATTTTAGTTTGTTTAAGTGTAATGCTACACAAAGGGCTATCCGAACTGTATGCACCGCCAGGAACAAACCCCCGAATTAAAGGTTACAAACCGTCAAGCTTACCGTTGACTCAACGGAGATGAAAGAATAATTGTTAAAGCCTAGTGTGTTTTCATGAAAAAGAATTATTGTACATTGGATATTAACGTGGGATAAACGTTAAGAAATAACGTGAACATTAGTTTTTACCAAAGATATTTAAATCGAATGCTTGAGGTTATTCACGTAATTACAGGATTATAGGCTCATTCAATGAGACTATTCGTGCGAGTTGAGTTACGGATGTATTTAAGAACAATTTGCAAACATATATGAAACCGATTGCGCTTTTATTTTACAGCAAATCTTACTGTGTTGATTTAGTTTAGCAGAATGAAGCAGGGATCGCGAAACAAAAGATTTTGAACAAGAGCAAATGGCTTGTTTGCCATTTAAGTCAAACACTATTAAATGTTTTTCTACACTAAAGTTGTTCAAGAAACGACTCTTGCAATTGAATATTGATGGACAATAAGAGTTTTATGAACTCTGAAACACAGAAAGAAAAAAAAAGTCATTAGTTAGAAAAAAGAGAGTGTAATGATGATGTTAGTGCATCTTGCTTCTAAATTAACCAGAATTCTAACGGATTTCTACGTTGGGATTAATTAAATCTAACTGGTGCATTAGGGTAGTACAGATTACTTTTCCTTCTATGGTAAGGATGTAACTTAGTTGTTATATGGTGTTAAAATGTTTCTTTTCCTAATTTCTATAACGTTGAGAAAATTCCTGTATGCCTAGTATAATAACATACCAAATATATTTGAATATTACCCATATCAGTTGGTACTCCAACTAGTACTTGAATCTTCCACTCAAAAAAAAAACAAAAACTATAGTACGTATCCAAAAATGTTATTCTTTGTTTGAAATAAAAATATGTTTAGCATTTTAAAATGAAACTAACATTTACATTTGCAATAGTGTGCTATTTTAGAATTATTCGCTGATTTGTTTGTATTCATGACAAAGCTATTATGGCTATTTGCCGTACTCTTCAACTCCAAAATCCAATCCAGTTCACCTACGTGAATGTATTAATAAAAGGTCTCTGACAAATAACCAATATTTTAATGTTTATTTTCTGGTCAAAATTACAACAGTAAGGAGAGTATTTATTGAACTAGAAAAGATAAGTCTATATGAGACGGATGTATTTACACATTTTGTAGCTCGTAATAAAATGCTATGCTTATATATAACTTGTCAATATTTTTGCTGTTTTTCTTTTATCCTTTCATATGATGCTCAATAAAGTACAAACGCACAATACAAATAGCGTTTGTCTGACACATACGTTTCCGTAACACATTCTTGTTGTGTTTTGGTGCAATAGTCGTTTAAGTTATAGTTTTATGACGTCACGAATGATAACCACATTCATTTGCACGTGAGAGAAACGAAGGAATTTGTTACATTTTAAATACATAGGTATAACATAAGTAATTTTTGTTGAATTCATTACGAGTCTAGTCTAAGTCTTTTTTTACTTGAGATACACAAATACATATTACCCATATACAGATACAGTTAGATTTAACTTTCTGGAAAAAGCAACAACAACAGTACAGCCATAAATCAAATATCCAACATCGACGCACAAATCGTGTTTATTAAAGTATCAGCACAAGTATAAATCAAGTTACGCGGGGGTGCTCCGTCCACCCGGTTAAACACCAGTTTCACATGCTTAAAATAAGAGAAGAAAAGCAGCAGATGTGGGCGCTAAAGCTCTCACTACATTACTACCTGTCGCTGTATGAAGCAAGAAATGGAAAGGTAACATTTAAGTAATATAGTAATAGATAGAGAAGTATATGCTTTTATTTAGCTGAAACAAATTTTACGTTTTCTGTTTGTTAGATCAAGATTCTAAAGTTGTCTCCTGTCATAAGTTTTTAAGATTGCTATTACCAGTTGAGATACATCACATAGTTTTTTCATGTGGGTATTATGGAAGCTGCAAGTCCAGCATGAGTTCACCCAGTATAAAGGATTGCTTTAAATCGCTTTCTCTGAATTGCTTATTGCTCTCCAAGACATGGATCAATCAGAATTTTTTATGCAAATTAATACTTATTCATGAGCTGAGAAAACGATTTTGCTATTTTGTTGCAGTCTTGGATGGGTAAGGAAAAAACTATCATTTGTAGACATTCAGTTGAAATGATTTATTTTGATGAAGGAAATAAGATATAATTACATTTACCTCACAAGTCTGAAAAAAATATATGTGTTAGAAATGGAAATATAAAATGAAATAATAACTCATACCCATCAGTAATGATTATATGAAAATTTTGTTTTCAAGTCAAGCCGAATACAAACAAATTATAAATTGCAAAAAAAAAGCCCTAGAGGTATGATATGGTAGCGTAAGTTGCCCTAATAAAGCCAATCATTATATTATTACTATCATTGTTAAATATTAGATGTATGTTATAACTACAGAGGTCACGAAGGTCATTAATATTCATAGTATTCGTTATTGAAAGAAGATTTCCATTCTGATTGTTCTCTGAGGTTTACTTTAACCCGCATCCAGTAAAATTAATAAAACGACGGGGTTGTAGTTTTTACTGTTATTACTTTTATAAAGTTTTTCTATCAGCATTTAGTTGACTACAAGTTACTTATAGTTTTTTTTATTTTTCTATTATGTATCTTTATAAACATTTGTTTTGGTTATATTAGTGGTACTGACCTGTTGCTCGACTCTATATGCAAACAGTAACATTATTCATAGTAATTTATTTCACTTCTCTAATATTACACCGTTGGATCGTTTAATAAGTTTTTATCGGTCAGAAAAGTTCTTAGAAAGAATTGTGGTAAGTTTGGCTTGTACATGTTTGTACTGATGTTACGTTGTTCCAAGAACATGGAATCCACACCAGCACTTGAAGCGAAAATATAGTGTCTGTGTGTTCCGTAATGTGAAGTGCACTCTAAATTCTTTATTGAATACTATTTTCAGTAACAATATTCTTTAGAATGTTTAATACATTATCTAGTTCTGTAATTTTAATTATTGTACTTTTACTATAGAGGTTACTTCATACTGTTAGCTTGCTATATGAATTTAGGATAACCCTAAAACTCCTCAACTGGCTGAACCTCGTGAGATATTATTTGGTTTCAGCCGAAAATATCTTTAACACTATGGATAAGGAAATTATTAAACAATATATGTCAGTATTTTAAGTTAGCACTGTATATTCAGATAGTTTTAATCAACACATATCGGATTGATATCGATTTTTCTTTCTGATACAAGTAGGTAGCATGCTTTAACCGGAAGTTAACAGTAATGCATTTTATGACAAACATTATACGTGAAAAGACTTGCATATGATTAGCATAATGAACCGTAATCAAGTGATCACATGATTTGATTTGATTTAATTTTATTGCCAATAAAATATTAGAAACCCATTGCCAACCTTCTTCATTAGAGAACGAAACCGCGTTTCTTTATAACACTATCAACAAAGGCGAGATCCTTTTAAAATGAGAAAGTTTAAATAGACTATGTATTTGTTGTTTTTTAACTAGAGAGATGGAGAATTATGTATTTTGAAGAGAAGATGATAAATGGAAGCTGTAACACTTTCAAATCTCATGAGTTACTACCTTCTCTTACAGGTTCTGTCTATTTGACATTAATTCATACTTTTGTACTCTCAATAAGGTGTTTGTTTGTTTTACAGCAAAGTCACATTGGGCTATACGCTGCGATCACTGCAGGGAATCGAATCCCGGATTTTAGCGTTGCAAGTCTTTATATTTACTGTTGTCCCACCAGGGGACTCACTAAGCTGATACACCATTAACAATGTTATTTAAAAAAAAAATAGCTTTAATGTTTTACAGAGCAAAAATAATTTTACTAAAATTGTTAGATCGAAAGCTGTGTTCGTTTATTTTGAAAGAGTATCTGAACTAGGCTGTCTCTTACTTTAGTGATAGATTAGAAGAAATACATCTAGTTAACAGTACTCACTGCCGGTTCTTGGAGAGATGAATGCATCATTGTAACAATGTATCACAATAAAAGAAAGTATCTGATTCTAAGTCCCAGCACGATAACTCCTAGGCCACGCTAGACTTGTCTCAAAAGCATATAAAACTGTATTATGTGTAGTATTAATTAGACACAAGGACTAAACGCTGTTGGAGGATAAATTATATATACGAATCGCTATGTAGTTCACTCTGCAATCTTAACTAAGGTCAGTTAAAAAGAAAATCAATTACTAAATGGTTACAGATCAAAGCGCGTGCATACTTTGATGGTTTACGGATGATTCAGAAATGAATTGACGGAACATAATTTAGAAATTGAGAGATATAGGAAAATAATTTTTAGTGGTGTGGAATGGATTGCTGTGAACGTACTGTGTGATAACACTACTGAGGTTAATCAAGGTCAACTTTAAGGTCATGTCCTTTAAAATATTTATTAAATGCTAACAAAAGTGTAAGTTGCAAAAGTGGAAAATAACCAATGAAAAATATTAAATCAAATTTTACCAAAATCGTCCTCCAAGAGGCATTATTACGAACGATATAAATATAGTAATAATATTATAAAACATTTATAAAAATTCATAAACCGTGTTGAAAGTGCTGTATAAATACGTGAAAGGAGCGAATGGATATTTTACGTTAGAAATACATAATTATAATATAATTTTTTCCTCGTATTTTGTCAATGCTGGTTGTTGCTGTCGACCTAACCGTAAGGTGTTTGTGTGTAAATGTAGTACACAGTTGCAAATATATATTTCTTGTTGACTAATGTGAAAGATATCGTTAATCTGGGAACATGGCTCTTTTCACAACACATGTTAAACAGTTTTTCAACTGAATACTGTAGCATTAATTAGGTAATTTAGGAGCAGTTGTGACACAATGTTCATGTGTTACCAAATGTGAGAGCTTTTAATTTACTATTGTTTAATATTTTGCATCTTTTAAAGGTGAAATGACTTGTTTACGTAAAACTGTGAATTTGCACTTCAGTTCTATAGCTAGAAATATTTGATTTATAATTTTTGTATCTCAGTGTATATGCATACCTATGCCATTGACATTTCGGATGGACGATGAATATTATCACAATTTTAATAACCTCAATAATATTATTACTGAGACATTTCACATCAAACTATGTCGTTTGAGAAGCTTATGTTAAAATATCAATAATTGTGTAACACTACTTTCTTAACACGTTATATTCATTTCCAAATGGATGTTAAGAAATTAGTGTTATACGATCATTGATATTTTAACATAACCTTTTCAAACGACAGAAGACAACGTGAAATAAATTTTATATCTCTACATTTATTCTGTTGACGGTACATGTATTCATTTTTAAAGTGTTTGTTGTGTATTTCTTGCACACACTACATCTGTAGTATGTATGCATATTTAAATATTCATTGTCTCACGTGTTCCGTTTTGTAGCTTTACGCAGGATTCGAGTGTCTGTAGGAAAAAAAAATCAAGAAGCCCAAGTTTGTAGTTACATCTAGATAAATTTACAATTTTACAAAATAGATCAGCTATTCCAAAATTACTTATTTAAACAGCGTAGAATTTTTGTTTGCTGTTTTTAATTACCCCGTGAATCACAAAATTATTTCGAATAACTTTTGTTATGCTTTTGAGATAGTAAGATGTATTATTTAATTTGGTTTGTAGCTTAACAAATGTCTATTAGCAAACATAATTAAACATGATATATTAAAAAAATATTGTTATTGAATAAGTCCATCAAAGACAATAAATTTATTTACTATAACCAAGGAATTCTTGAATTTTAGAACTAACATAATGTATTTTCTTATGGAAGAGAACAGAAAACTTCGCATTATCCAGCAAAACACAAATCATAAACATTTGAGAACTACAATTTTTAACAACGTCAGCTGTCATCAGTTCAGCTAGATCGATGACAGAGACTGCCAGATGGACAGGAGTTTTATATAGCTTTAGATAGAAAGAAAAACTTGGTTTGGATTTGAGGTGTACATGGAAACATTTTCAACTTCGACAAATCTATTGGATGACACTTGTTATTATTGAGTTGACTGGAGTGATAAGAACCGAAACTAGCTGGTCACGGTTTTGGTTTTGTTTTCTAATGTGAGCATCTATGTTTACATTTCACAGTGCAGTTCATCGACAGGCGATACCTTCAGTTGGAAAGCTGAATAGCTTCAAGTTGTTTTCCGGAATGAAAGAGAAAAAAATGGATGTGCTTATCTAAACATTTAACCTTTAACTTCGTTTTCGATTGAGTGGAGAAACATAGTTTTTCTGTAAAGCAAGAAAAATAAACACAATAGGTAATTTGCGTGATCAAGTTTCCAAAGAATTGTAAACACTGCAAGCAGCCTGCAGCTTTCATTTTACGATCCAGTGGCTTTGAAATACGCTGTTTAGTTTCGAAGAGATGGAAGTTTTAGACAGTTTTTGTTTTGCGTTTTTGTGAATCTCCTTAAGGCTAGTTGATCATATTTCTTTCGTTTTGACACATATTCCAGTTATTAACAGTGATGAAGAGTTCCAAGCGAAATGTCACATTGCTTTGAAACTTTAATTGCTTACTTCCCCTCTGGAAGAAGAAAGATCTATCAGTGTAACTTCTATTTGCACCGATGTATTTGTTTTACACACACAAAAGAAAATATGTATCTAACGGCATAGGTTCCTCACAAATTTATATGACAAACAGTGGACAGAAATGGCTTGGTTATTGTCTATGTTTGCTATTCTCTGGTTTGAATTCTCACTTTTAATGACAAATGCATGAAACGTGATTTAGATTAAAAAAACATCACGAATGTTGACTTAAAAAAAACAAAGTTTACTCCGCAAATAACCTCAAGTAAGTCACTTCTTTTGGTATTTCAATACTTTATCGACTCCCAGGAATTGTTATACTCTCGAGCTTCTGATTAAACTTAGAAATCATATAGTGGAGCAGTGTTTCAATAGTATATGATACACTGCTAGCAAGTGGGATTCTCTTTTTACAATAAAGTAATAAAACTCTTGTTGTCGAAATAATGGTTTTACTTTCATGTTGCGTGATATTTTAATGTATACTTGCATTTCTACTTATATGAGAAATACGTGAAGTATTTTATAGAAACAGTCATTATTTATAAGGTAACGTCCAGTCAAAATATTTTAATTAAATAAAGAACAGGTATTATTTTATTAATTATTCTAAATTTAAACCTTTTTATTTAAAAAAAACTGATTCAAGAAGCAAATCTACTACTTCCGTATTTTATCAGAGTTAGAAAACATCGCTATTGAAATTATAGAATGTCCTTATTGGTGTATAAGAAAATAAAATACAATCTTAAAGAAAAATGACTAACTCTTGGAGTTTAACATATTGATATGATCATTTTCGTAGACTACTAAAATATATTTGCTAGATAGAATACTTCTGAGCTCTGTTATTGTGCATCATGATACCGTTTTGATCATAATTCAGGAGTCATTAATCAAAAAATACACGTATAAGCAAAGGAACAACTGACAGCTAGCGCTTTGTTTGATTTGAGAAAAGTTGTTTCGTAAATTAACAGGACCATTGTATAATTCACAAAAAACAAAACAAAACTGACTGTTGTAGCAGCATCAACATAAGTTTTGTGTGTTTTATAACAACGGAAATGACGTGTGATTTCCAATTACAAATTTAAATACACTGTTGTATTGTGTGTGAAGTAAACTAGTTTTTATTGGACGTACTTCTGCAGGGTTCTCGAAACTGTTCTGTTTCAAGAGTAAATAAAGCTAACGTTAAGAATATCAAATATTTGTATTTCTTACTTTTGATATTCATATGTATATCAAATGTTATACATTTTATATACAACGTATGATCTTACTTTATCACTAATCTTTAGTTACTTAAAAACAGTAAAAGAATGCAGATTAACTCATGTTTTCTTTTTCCCCTTTACTCTTGAGTTACTTGAACCAAAGTGGACAGGTTTTTGTGTTTATTAAGGTACCATATTCTAACTTTGAGTTAATCAGGTACAATATAAACACGACCAACTATCAAACCGCAACGTCAGAAACGGTGAGAAGAACACAGATAACCCATTGTACAAGTTTCTGCTTAACTAAAACAAAGAAAACTACTCTTTGTTGATATAAATTTCCCTATTCTTCGTAGGATGTTAGATATTTGCTCTGCCATGTAAACTGATTTCATTTGTTAAGTTGTTAGGTGTAATGTTTAATGATTTTTATGAATCAGGATTAAATTTCAAAATTTACGATAGGAAATAAATGTGAAACAGTTACCTAACAATTCTTTTTTATAAAACAATAACTTACTAACACTGAGTAATTTTTTAAGGTCTCTCTGTCGATATATATATATTATGTTTAACAAGACAACACTATAGTTATATTACATTTTCCTTTAAGGAAATAATAAATGTAGTACAGCAGAAACTTGGATGTATTTCAAAATACTGAACAGATAGGCAAATATAAAATGTTTCAGAAGAATAAAAATATATCACAGTAAGACAGTATCTGAGGAAGTAGGTTCACATAACGAAACTGTTTTCGCGATTTAATCTTTGCTTGCAGGTCGTCACGCACGTAAAATGAAACAATAACCAGCGATGTTAAAGACCACAACGATCCACGTTGAAACGTGTATTCACGCTCTACAGTTATTTGTAGATATGAAACATAAAAACAGAGTAAAATATGAAAGCACATAACGATAAAATTAGTTTGTTTGCGAGTTATAAGTAAAGAAATGAAATGCAACTTTACAGCTTTTATAACAATCACAGACTCGTGTTAAAGTGAAGTTGTTAGAGCTATAAATACTACTGTACGAATAAAGTATGTATTCGTCAGTAAGATGTTAAAAGAGGAACTCACTTATTGGAAAATTATCTTAAGTATAACCTTGTGTAGTCTCTAACATTTTTGTGCTAGCTATCCAAGGCCACTTTTGGTTCGTGAAAATAGTTTGTCTTAGAATTTTCGCGCAAACCTACTCGGAAACGTTCTGCGCAAAGCCGTCCCTAACTGGGCAATGGTAATTTTAAACTTCATTTAGGTGTGGGCCTTTTCCATTACTCTCTGGCGCCTCAAAGTGTGGAGAGTGTTTTAGTGGAAAATAGACTCGATCCATGAACCCGTGGATTAACAGAATGGTCACGATGGCCATTAGGTCATGCCAGGCTTTTGTAGTAAGAAATAAAGCTAGCATTGTATAGTTGAAAACATAATAATAATATGTTAATAATGTTTTTAGTGTAACAGCATAGAGTGTGTGTGTGTTTTCTTATAGCAAAGCCACAGTTCGCTATTTGCTGAGTCCACCGAGGGGAATCGAGCTCTTGATTTTAGCGTTCTAAATCCGTAGACATACCGCTGAATCAGAGGGGGACAACAACAGAGCAATTTTTTTTACTAAACGGAAACGTTTTATCATATTTATTGTTATGTACTTAATATTTTACGCTAAGTAATTTTGCTAAGTGGCTTACCGCTGTAACAACAGGGGACATTTTTGTTAAGAATCCATTATTCTTAACTTATAAGTGCAAGTTTTAAAAGAAAAGTTAATTGTTCAGTTTATTGTAAATTCTGCATTAATTGTGAAATTGGCATTTTTCTATAATGATAAGGAAATAATTCGCGAGTATGTCTTAAGTAGAAGTATAGAAAGTAAGAGAAATAAATAAACTGAGAATGACCACCTGCTTCTGGAAAATAGCAAGTTTTACAAACATATTTAATTAAAGACCATAGAAGAGTATACGTTGAACTAAACAGTTTTCAAGTTCTAGTATCTGAAACTTTTACATATAGCTAAAACCAAGTTAGATTAGCCAAGCTTTCTATTAGAATCTGTTGATGGATGCTATGAAATAGAACGTCGCATACTAAAAGTTATTAAAAAAGAAACCCTTCCGGTTTCCCAGTGGCGAAGCTGTATGTATTTAGAGTTACAAGGCTAGAAACCGAGTTTCGATATGGGTGGTGGGAAAAGCACAGACAGCCTATTGTGTAGCTTTGTGCTTCGTTACAAACAATATATAATATATGAAACCCTGCTGTGGGAAGTCTGAAGGCTTATAATACTGAAACAGTTTTCATATCTCTGGTAGTCACAGTACAGGTAACTTGTTATGTTGATTTGCACTGAACAACAAACAATCAAACAGCAACAACAAAATAAATCGACAAATTTCAAAACGATCCTATTTAAATGTGAACGTGTGGTTAAGCTTGTTCTCTGAATAATGTTGGCTTAGACAAAGTACGATCGCAAAGTCCAGTTTATTGACTGAACAGTGTTCGTTCAAAAAATAAATTTGTACATTGCTAATGATCTGTTGAAGAATGGCCCTGTTGTAGAGTTCTAAATTTCAGAGTTGGCGAGTCTGGTTTGAACACGTGTGATACAACAAAAATTCGCAGATAATTCTCTATGAGTGGTATGATGGTACCTACTGGGTTTCTTTCTCTTGTTCACTACTTTAAAGCTCAGACAACAGCTCTTGTTTAATTACTTATGTTATTGTAGCCCATGTTGTGAAGATAACTTCTGATGGTATTACAACAGTTTTGTTTTTGTTTTTGAATTTCGCGCAAAGCTACTTGAGGGCTATCTGCGCTAACCGTCCCTAATTTAGCAGTGTAAGACTAGATGGAAGCCAGTTAGTCATCACCACCCATCGCCAACTCTTGGGCTACTCTTTTGTCAACGAATACTGGGGTTGACCGTCACATTATAACGCCCCCACGGTTGGGAGAGCAAGCATGTTTGGTGCGATCCGGATTCGAACCCGCGAACCTCGGATTACGAGTCGAACGCCTTAACACGCTTGGCCATGCCGGGCCTATTACAACAGTAACCATCGTATGAAGGTAGGCTATGTATGGTCTATATTTCTCTTTTGGCTGGTTTTGGGTGCCAGAAATATGCAGAAACTGCAATTTTCTGACGCAATTGGAGTTAGATGAACAGACTTCCCTTCGTCCAAATTATGCAACTTCTAAAATATACGTCAATTTCTGAGATAGTTTCTCAGTCGTATAGCTGATTGTATTCTGTGGAAATTACCGAGATATACTTGCATTTATACGTCGAAATTATTTGAATATGAAGTTATGGAGTTGATTGAATTTTCTTTTTAGTGGGGTTTCTTTGCATTTTTGACAAGTTTATATATAGTATTATAGGTGTAAGCCCATCTATATCTTGTTTACGATATAATTAGGTTAAATCCTTAATAAGTGCTTTTACTTCATATTCATTACGTCGTCTGCTTTCTAAGTAAATTGAAGTAAATTGAAATGTAAGTTATTATATAGATTCAGTTGTTAACTTGGCAGTTAAACACGAATGATGCCTTTTGTTTCGAATTACCAAAAATGTAAGATTAAATCTTGCATTCTAACGTTAAGATAAGACATGTGTAACGTCGATTGAAAAGCCCTTTTCACAGGAGACTTCGTATAGTTACGATGATTACTAAAGTTTTCGGTTCTTTCAATGAGAAAATTAGGAAACTCATTAACGACGCCTCGTTATATAATTTGCTGAAGCCTTTTCGTTACTTTGTATTCTGTTCGGAGTAGATTTCATTCTGGAGATGAAAGCTAAGTTTGGGCTTGGGACTAAGAGCTTTGTACAAAAGAAACGGTAGTCATTTTCAAGATATATAACCTTTACAAGTGTGCGCTACTATAAAAATGAAAGCTCTAACAATTTCGACTTAAATGAGATCGTGACATCCCATTTACTGTTTGAATAATTTTCGATCGAGTAGATAAGCAAGAAAAAACATTAAGAAGAACTCAAGACCCAGATTAGAAAAGAACCATTTAGAAATTGGACTTGAAGACAGTAAAAACAGTATTATGATCATAAAGAAAAGAGTTTTTGATTTACAAGTTACCGTCAAACACTGAAAGAGTTAAAACAGAGAGGTATAGTTGTATAACTAAAACTGATTTATCTTGGTTTCAAACTACAAAACTGGTTTTAAAACGGATCCAGTTTGAACTTCAAGCTAGGTTTGAAGAAGTTATAGTCATACGAAAATTTGCCATAGCTACCACCACCATGTCTAGTACGCAGGGAGTTTACACGTCTTGATGGCAAAGCTCCCTCAATATTCTGTCTGGCTCACCTGAGCCATTTCTACCCCTTCTGGAAATGGCTGGCGCCAGGCCTTCTTCAACCTACAATTAACACTGAAAAACTGATAACCAAACAATGTCTTATCACTCAAAATAGGAAAAAATAAAAACATTTATTCACTATATCTTTTGGTGTCAACAGTTCTTCACTGTTTAGAGTTATTGTGATGTATCGTAATTCCAATGATTTAAGAAAGTTGCAGTGAGAAACTTTATCAGTTTGTTTCTCAGGAACGTTGAAAAAACAAACCAGACTTAAATGGCACTTCTGTTGCAGTGTGAATGCGGCAACTCCAAAAGATAAGTACAAAGTGTAAACGTTATAGACCCTTTGTTACTATTTCAGTCTAATACTATATACTTTTACTAATAATTTTTAATTTTAGTATTAAAAGAAAGTGCTAATCCTGCTAGGATAATTGTACATTTTGAGTTTTTGCATATTGTCACACTGATGGTCTAATATTGTTGTGAGATATATTTTTAGTGTTTTCGTAATATAATTGTACAAAATAGCACACACACGCAAGAATTTTACACTCAGTAGAATAAAATACAAACCAAGTGTTAATGTTTGATATTAGAAACAAAATAATATAATCTTCATAGCCTATATTTACTGAAATCGAAAGCAAAAACAATATATCAGTCATAAATTAAAATTGCGGTAGTATAATATTCATCTACTACTTAACATACTAACTCAATGTGAGCTGTAAATTGTGATCATAAAATGAAGTTTCAATATAAAACTAGAGCTAGTTAATACTAATTTAGACACAAGAAATTGTACCTCAGAATACATTTTGTGAAGTAAAACCTATAGGTTTTATTGCGCTAAATGAAAACGGAGCGCAAGCAAGTAACATAATTGAAAGGAACGAAAGTATATCGTATCCAGCAAATCTGAAACCCAGTTTCTAAACTGATATACAGATCACGGTCTGGGTTGGATTGAAAAATTACTTGTGAAGGGGGATTGTGGCTAGAACTAGAAGTAACTCAAATCAAGTGATGACTTAACAAGTGTAATTAATCACGATCTGTGATGTTCTGCTGTAATTATTCATTACCGCTGTGATTCGATTGTTATTTCTAATGAATTGGGATTGAAAGTCCTAATTTTCCGAGATTGGTATTCCGTCCCTCCTTTCTACTAGAAATGATTTGTACAAGGTTGCCAGCCACTGTTTTCAAAATGCCCTTACTTGCAGCAACCTGTTATGAGCTTCTATACGCATTAAATCATTAAGAACATAAAGCACTGTACAACTTAGTTTTCTGTTTACAGCTTTGTAAAGTAATTGGTGTACGTGACTTGCATTGACATACAATTTGGATAAATGATTATATTAGTGCATACAGATTAATTATATACAACTGTTTGCAATAAATCACAACACTGTATAGTCCGTTTCTCAAAAGCACTTTTTTACGTTTCAAGGACAATGATGGTAAAAGCGTAAACATAAGAGATATGTAGGATTAAGTATAATCATTAGTCACATATTTTCATTTTTCTGTGAGTTAAGGGACGTACTGAGGGTCAAAGGCATTTTATTTGTTTTATGATGAATAAACATGTATGTAAATGAAACAACAGTCTTGAATTTATAAGATCATAAAGAAGTGGGTAATTACTTCTCTATTTATAGTTTAGAAAAGTGACTGTTGTACGTTGAATTGAAAGATGCTAAATTGGTACAAATGTTTTATTTGTATAAATCTTAACTACTAATAATTCCATGTTCGCATTAATATTAGGCCTTGTATTTTCGTTGTTTTGCTAGATTTTGGTGTTTAAAATAATGTACGTTACGAATTATAACTTAAAAATACTTGATTGATTATGTGAAATTAAGCACAAACCTACACAATTGGTTATCTATGCTCTGCCCACTACGGGTATCGAAACTCGCTTTCTAGCAGTGTGAGTCCGCTATACTACTGGGAGGCCCTACAAATACACTAAAATTACTGAGAAAAACATATCTTGCTACCAGTGGCCTTTATAAGATTTTTCGGACTTTTTAGGGAGGAGGCAGAAGAGAGTAAAGAATCATTTAGGGGTCAAATATTGCTAAATACTAAATAACTAGTTTTTCTTTCTAGAAGCGTCTATTTATACTTTTAAATTATTAAAAAAAGCCGCAATTACCTCGATCTTTTTTTGATTATTCACTCGTAAAGTCCCCCGTTGGTACACTGATAAGTTTACGAATTTACAGCGCTAAAATCAGGGGTTCGATTCCCCTCGATGAACACAGCAGATAGTCCGATGTGGCTTTGCCAAAAGAAAAATAAAGACACACACACACTCTTCAAAAACAAACAAAAACCTTCACGCTAGCGGGAGACACAATGTAGGATAATCTAAAAGTAAATTATAATTTTTTTTTTTTGTATTGGGCCAAGATTTCTATTATAAAGATAAAACATCAACTTATCAGGAAACCTTATTTTGTCATATTATCCAGATTCCAGCAAACAGGATATTGGTTAAGAAAATCAAATTGATGGGTGATGAAATGAGAATAGTTTTTTAGAACGAAGGGTGGCTAGGTAAGAAAAAAGTTATCACTCATAGAATACAGTCTATTTAGATCTTTGTTACCAGTAGGATATCGTTAGGAACTGAACTTAGACTTTTTTGTTAGCAGTGTATCATAATCATGTATCTTAGGTGCGTGCACTTGGATCTTTCTTAATAGTAAAGTATCTCATGGGTCTGCACTTGGTCCTTTGTTGTTAATGGTATATTTTATGGGTTTGTACTTTGATCTTTGTTATTAGTAGTCTATCTTATAGTTTTGCCTTTGAACCTTTGTAACTAGTTGTGTATCTGATAGATCTTAACTTGGACCTTTGCTACTAGTCGTGTACCTTATCTGGTTGAACTTGGATCTTTGTAACCACTAGTGTATCTTAGAGATGCTGAACTAGAACCTTTGGTACTAGTAGTTTATTTTATGGGTCCAAACTGGACCTTTTGTTGTTAATAGTGTATTTTGTGGATCTTCTCTTGGACCTTTGTAACTAGTTGTGTATCTGATAGATCTGAACTTGGATCTTTGTAACTAGAAACGTATGTTATAGGTTCAAGTTGTATCTTTTTTTGATACTAGTGTGTTTTATGGGTTGGAACTTTGAACTTTGTTACTAGTAGTGCATCCTATGGGTTTGCATTTGAACCTTTTGTTGTTAATAATGTATTTTATGGTTATGCACTTAGACCTTTATATTTATAGTTACATTAATAACACAAAGTTGAGAATTATTAGACAACGGTAACGTTTTTCTGATAACACAACACTGGTGTTTTACTAACTGTTTTGAGAAGGTACAGTTATTACACAATAACTATGATTGTTTGTTTGTTTTGAATTTCGCACAAAGCTACTCGAGGGCTATCTGTGCCAGCCGTCCCTAATTTAGCAGTGTAAGACTAGAGGGAAGGCAGCTAGTCATCACCACCCACCGCCAACTCTTGGGCTACTCTTTTTACCAACGAAAAGTAGGATTAACCGTCACATTATAACGCCCACACGGCTGAAAGGGCGAGCATGTTTGGCGCGACGGGGATGCGAACCCGCGACCCTCAGATTGCGAGTCGCACGCCTTAACAGGTTTGGTCATGCTGGGCCATGACTATGATCACTTCGTAAGCTGGACAAATAATTTTAATAATTATAGTAAACGTAAGACAATGAGTGCATTTAGGTTATCATAATGTGGATCACATTTTTTATATAGATGAGACTCACTGAGTATTGTTGTTAATAAATATGTTTTGAAATAATGATAGATAAGACACACAAGCCATCGACACAGTGTTCTGTTGCTGATAGTAAAGCTAATATAATTTCAAAGATGTATTTTTAAACATAGTAATTATAAATAAAAGGTAATAATTATTTCTTTATAAAAATCACTAATTATTTATTACTTCGAGTAGCTCTGATCTCGTTATTTAAGAAGAAATAGTGATTTATTGGATGGAGTAAAAAGGCAAACTGATATTATAATTCTAAGGGTAAGAGAATTATCTTATGAGGATTGGTTAAGAGCTCTTAATTTACTTTCTATTAAGAACAAAATGGAAAGAGATAATTTTAATGAAGTTTATAAGTTTACTTAGGTGAGATATATAATAAAATCTTCTGGTTCATTTGTGCCAAATTCTGAAAAACGTAGTTGGATAAAATAACACAAGTTTCAACAAAAAGGCGAGGCTACAATTAAAATAACTTTGTTTCCAAACTTATGGAACGCATTCTGGTCAGCAATAATTAAGGGAAAAATCTTAAAAGATTTCAAAGGAAGAATCCATGATTCCTTGATCATTAAAGGATTTATGTAATATTTATATTTGTTTTTCTTGGAACGGATATGCAGAATAAGTTGATCCATGGTTGTTCTTATGCTATCATCAAATGTAATAAAGCGAATAATTATCATTGAATAAAATAATATTGAATGACTAGTGAAGGTTATACTTAAATGTGCAAATAATTGGCCTAGCTAAGTAGTAAAGACGTCGCTACACACTGGTACACGAATTCGTGCCACAATTCTATTTGACCGGCTGTGGTAAGTAGTACATTTAGTGTCCGAGTACAAATACAAACAAGGCCAGGATCTGGAATGAAGGCCCGACATGGCCAGGTGGGTTATGGCGTTCAACTCGTAATATGGAGGTCGCAGGTTCGAATCCCCGTCGCACCAAACATGCTCGCTTCTTCAGCCGTGGGGGCGTTATATTGCGACGGCCAATCCCACCATTTGTTGGTAAAAGAGTAGCCCAAGAGTTGACGGTGGATGGTGATGACTAGTTGCCTTTCTTCCCTCTAGTCTTACACTGCTAAATTAGGTACGCGAAATTCAAAAACAAACAAGCTAGAATAAATAAAGAGAGAGACATTCCACGTGTTCAACAGAATTAAGACATCAGATATACTTTCGCAAAGTCCCTTTACAGTAATCTGTTTAAAGAGTAAATAAAAAATAAATTTGAGAGTAACAAATATTTTTATCTCTTGTTTTGAAGTTCATGTGTCATGCTATATTGTAGTCTGCAGCGTGCATAATTTTCTTGTTATTTGTGGCATGCGCACGATTTACTGACGTCACGACACTACAAATTACAACGTATAGTGCACCTTATATGACGTTATTTTCGTGTTCACAGACAAAACACTACTGTTTTTTGGGTTGATTGGTTAAAACAGGTGACTTCTCCAAGTGGTCTTAGATCCTTTTTCGGGGAAGTTGAGAATATTTCAAATAGTCATATAATACACATATAAGCCTAACTTACATAAGCAGTTAACTGGGAGTGGTGTCTTTGAAGTAAGTAAATCTATGTAGGCCTAAACAGTAGGAAACTTATATTTGTTAACCGGCTAAGATTAAAGCTGTGTGAGGAATAAACAGAGAGATGGAAAGTAAAAACAGTCTTTATTTGCAACAAAACAAATGAAAAAACAACAACAACAGTGCATTAGTTTGGTGCATTAGCTTACATAGACAGTTATTTCTACTGGATTGACAGACACATCAGCAGCATTTCTTCGCTAAAATGAGCCTCTGCAGAGCTAATTACTTTGAAAGCGAAATAAAATTAATAAAACACCTGAGATTTCTAACTTGTAGCAAATCTTGAATCTCTTTCTCTACAGCAGTGTTACGTTGTTACTGGTCATTCTCTTACAGCATCAGTAGACTTGCTCATATAGATATCACTTATTTGGTTGACGTAAGGACATTGCATTCATTGTTCCTTTAGATACTGCAAGCGAAACTGTTGCAGCATCTCGTCAGACGAGGTAGATCTAATCTGTTACAGAGAACAACAAAGACACAAAAGCAACTGGAACGAAACAGTTTTAAAGATTTTCGGGATCACATGTTTGGTGCTTATATCGAAACGTAGAAACGGACTAAGCAACAAATAATTCTTATATTATTAAAAAACAGCAGCAAACACACGATATTTCTGGACATCACAATAAGGCTAGGTGAGCAGTCTGTCGAAATTAAGTTTATGTACGATAAGAATATTTTGTATTTTTGACGCATATTGAAATATTTATAGTTCCGAACTGTGATGACAGCTTATGACGAATAAAGTAATTGCAACACTTCCAGTCAAACGAGATAGTGCAGTGGCTAAATATCCAGCAAATATTTTTGTTAAGGGAAGTTAAACCAGAGAAACGTGAAGAGCGTAACCCAAAATTACACTGATAACTAAACCGAATCTGCGAATAGCATAAACGAAGTTGCCATAATACAGTGAATTCTGGTATATTGTGAATAGAATTGGTGTAATTCCCACAATTATGTCTATTTTGCAAAGAGATGTCTATGAGGCGAAAAAGAAAAACAGAGAGAGCTAAGCGTTATTAATCAGAAATGTAACACAACTAACTTTAAGAAAATCGTATGGGTTTAAGTTAATTAATGAAGTTTAAGTCGTATTCAGGCCTGGCGATAGCTCACCCGGTACCATAGTCAACATGATGCAGTATTACCTATAAACGCTTCCTATTACTTATGAAGATTTCGTGGTTTTCTTGTAGAGGCATTATGCGTCACATAAAACTGAACTTTAATTTACCTAATTTTGGATTGAAAGAAACGTTTGAAAATGGATAAATCTTGTTCAGTATATAGCTATTTAAGTGAAATCTGAAAACGTTTTTATTTAGTGCTTTATATAGTGTTTGTTAAAAGCAAACTTTATATTTATGTCTTTAAAAATGGTATAAGGTCATGGACTCTGTTTTAACACTTTACTAACTTTTTAAGTACAAATGATATATAAGGAAAAAAATGTTTGAAGCATGATTAAGCTATTTTTATAACGCTAAAATCAGGGGTTCGATTCCCCTTGGTGGACTCAGCAGATAACCTAATGTGGCTTTGCTATAAGAAAACACACACAAGCTATTTAAAAAATTTAAAAACATGAGTTTTCTATAGCACAAAATTACATGTGAGCCATCCTAAGTTAAAAATATTATTATTTAATTAAAATTTAACCATTTTATAGGACATTCAAACTGAATCTAATCTCATTAGTTTACACCTACTAAAATACAGTTAAAATGCATAAAGTCTTAAACTTTTTATTTTCATTAGCTCTTAGTTTATTGTGTTTCAGTTAATTCTATTTTGGGGGGAGGGTCGTCATTGCATTTCTATGCAATTAAGATTGGTAACACTGCCCCAAGGATCACATATTGTAAATAATAATTTTTTTTTTTTGTGGACAAAATATTTACAATTATCGGATTTGATCATAGACCAAAAATTGACACTATACTACTAAAATAAATTGCTAAACCTATGTAAAATTATTATTATTACTCTGGGCAACAAAAAATTATTTTTCTCTACTGCTTCAAAACGTGCAACTGTTTTTGAGTAATTTGAAGACACTGATTCTAAAAATTACTGATTTCCTCTAGTTTCAAGTTACGATGGAGTCTTTTGAAAATATTCTTAAATATTGTGAAAATAACTTTTTTTTTAATAACTATTTATTCATTGAAAGTTACATTTAAAACTGTTCAAGAACAATACATAATAACAATAAAGTTTTTAAAATCAGGGAATATAATAATATTATGTATTATTTTTGTTACAAAACATTTGTTTGTCTTGTTGCATCTTTTTCGTATGTTCTCAGTTTCACGCTGTAAGAACCAACAGTAACCTTCCTTGATGCCACTGTTCTGTTGTAGAAATGTCTTGGTGGAAGCTTGTTTGTTTGTTTGGGAATTTCGCACAAAGCTACTCGAGGGCTATCTGTGCTAGCCGTCCCTAATTTAGCAGTGTAAGACTAGAGGGAAGGCAGCTAGTCATCACCACCCACCGCCAACTCTTGGGCTACTCTTTTACCAACGAATAGTGGGATTGATCGTAACATTATACACCCCCACGGCTGGGAGGGCGAGCATGTTTAGCGCCACGCGGGCGCGAACCCGCGACCCTCGGATTACGAGTCGCACGCCTTACGCGCTAGGCCATGCCGGGCCCTTGGTGGAAGCACTCACAATGTTCATCGTTCACGGCATCTAGATCATTTGGAAAGAAGTCTAAATAGGAGTGTGAGGAGTGCAACTTTTGTGACATAATAACTCTAATTTCATGTAGTTCTCGAGCATATCAATAATTATCTCCACAGGGTTTTCATCTTTGTGATTTTCTAAGAACTTTTGACAACTAGTTTCAATTATTTCAAGCCAGCAAGTTCTTCCTGATTGAGTTCTGTTTCAAAATCATCATTTAGCATTTGCCGAATTTGTGTCCCAATGAAGATACCTTCTTTAATTTTTCTTTCATTAATGTTTGGAAACTTGTCAGTCAAATATTTGAAACCGTTACCATCTTTGCTCTTTTCTTTATAAAATTCATCATGAATTCCAGTTAAATATGAATTGGGAGCAGAAATACATTTTGAGGATTCATTAAACGGTGATACTCAATGTTCTATTTTTCCCGATACGTAATTCTCTGTCACTGGCTAATCCTTTTCGTATATGATCTTTATTATTTCAGTTGTTCCAGATATACAAAACCTAACAATTTTGGTACGCAAGTCTAGTAGGAATGCAATGACTTTCAAATCATCAAATACGTTCTACCTATGGTGAATGTGAAAGAAATAAAAATCTACAGATTATACTTGAGGTCATCAAACATGATCGGCTTGGCATGGCCAGGTGGTTAAGGCACTCGACTCGTAATCCGAGGGTTGTGGGTTCAAATCCCTGTCACACCCTATATGCTTGCTTTTCTCAGTCGTGGGGAGGTTATAATGTGATGGTCAATCCCACTTTTTGTTGGTAAAAGAGTAGCCCAAGACTTGGGGGTGGGTAGTGATGACTAGTTACCTTCCCTCTAGTCTTACTCTGCAACAATAGGGACGGCTAGCGCAGATAGTCCTCGTGTAGCTTTGCGCGAAATTAAAACAAACAAACAAACAAACAAATATGATCACCACATTGGGAAGTAAAACTTTGATGGTGACTTCGATAAACCGAAATTCTTGTTCTTAAAACTAATAAATTTCATTGCTGTAAATGGGGGTCAAGAAGTTTCCCAAGTTGTTTTGGTAGAGACACGTCATAAGTCAGATAATTTAGCTTTTCTTATGTGATCAGATGAGGTAGTTTATGTTAAGGTGCCACAGGAGTAGAACTGCTAGATGAGGAGATGAAGGTAATTCATTGTCTTCTTTACAATATAAATTTTCTGTTTTCCAGTTCCCTGGTGGATGCAATATTGGATGACCCCCATGAGATACTGGTTTCATTTCAGATGCAATATATGGATATTTAACGTATCGTTTAGTTTTGTCTGAGTATCTAGATAGGTACATAAGTCATACAAAATTAAAATCTAGTTAGTTGATCTTTGAGCTCATGGTATATCGTGGTAAGTGCAAATGCCACACCTGCAACTCTTCTCATTCAGCTATTGTTTAAAGCCAGATGTAGAAATTATTCAACACACACTTGTGGAGTCCAGTATTATTTTCTTGTTCACTAATTTTGCAAAGAAATTGGTGGTAATATTTTACTTTTACCTTGTGTGTGCGATTTTGTCCTTCACGAAACTGTAATATATATTTGACTTTCAGACTTTACTTGAACTGGAAGAAGCTAGTATTTTAAATGAATTTCAAAAATTATACAATAATTAGTGTTTAGAAAACTAAAATTTAAAATATTTTTAAAACAAAGTTTTGCAGAATTTCATTATATCGTGGACATGATGTGAGGAAGAAGATCGTACTTAGTTTTCACGTGGAGCAAAGCGAAGTGACCAACTGAGTCATGAGGATCAACTGAGAAAGAGATGTCTGATTTCACCTTTTTTATGTTAAGTTGAAGTACTTCTCGAATGTATTAACAAAGTGAACTCGCGAGGATTTCATGATTTCTTGGGAGGAGCAGGTGAGCTTGTGAATGAAGCAAGAGTGGTACAATTATATGGAGAACAAATAGGATATTTAAACAATATATTGGGAGTTTTATACCAATATGATATAGTCAATACTGAAAGTTATAAAAAATGTATGTCTTTTAACCATTAAACTGTTCAAGTAAACTTAATTTCACAATATAACCTACTGTATTGAGAAGTTGATTGCATGATATTTCATATAGTGCTTATCAATTATTGAGGGCCCGGCATGGCCAAGCGTGTTAAGGCGTTCGAATCGTAATCCGAGGTTCGCGGGTTCGAATCCCGGTCGCACCAAACATGTTCGCCCTATCAGCCGTGGGCGTGTTATAATGTCACGGTCAATCCTACTTTTCGTTGGTAAAAGAGTAGCCCAAGAGTTGGCGGTGGGTGGTGATGACTAGCTGCCTTCCCTCTAGTCTTACACTGCTAAATTAGGGACGGCTAGCGCAGATAGCCCTCGAATAACTTTTCGGGAAATTCAAAAACAAATATTGAGGTATTATGATAAGTTGAACATTAAAGGTGATGCAAAAATTCTGGCTCAATTTTTGAAATCAGCATAGCCAAATTACTACAATCACTTGAGTTTTTCACCAGTGACAACTTTTTTGCTGTCAAGTTAGTTGGAGTTAACTAGACGCTGAATAGATCATAGACTTCTGCTTCGTCTGTTAATTTTCAGTTTCAGCAAAAAAAACAAACAAAAACTGTAGTTATATCACGCGAAAACGAAATGAAAGGTCTGTTATTTATCCGGTCTCGTGTTTCCTGTCAACGATAATGTTATCTTGACAACAGCAATATAATATATATATATATATACACACACTTTGCAAGTTACTATATTTACTAAATATATATGATGTATATATATACCAAGTTACGTAACAAGACGTAACATCCATCCGAACACAAAGCCCTGTCTTTTTTGTTAGTGAAAAAAGTTAAAATACACTAGACATAGATAAAAATAATAGTCTAATTGCATGGGTCGAATATTCAGATTTTTCCGAGTCTTTTAAACAAAAATTTATGTCTAAGAGACCAGGAAAAAACAGCAAATAGTTACAAAATAAAAAAAAATTCAAGTTTCTTAATTCAAAAACAATTTAATAACTGATGGTAATGATAGAAAAATTCAGTGAAGTGTGAGAAAGGGAAAAAGTAGACAAGCAAATTTTATTTTATGCCAAGAAAAACAATTAATTAATCAAATGGATGAATTACTTAGTGTTACACCAGATTATGATTAATTCTTTATAACACTTATAAGTCAGAATTAGTTATTTTAAATTTTATTTTTGAACACAATTTATATAAGTATTAATGGGTATTTAAGTTTATGAACTATTTTACAGGCACCAAATGCGTAATAATTAATGGATGAGAAAGTAAAAGTAAACTTATGAGACTTATAACTATTTCTAACACTTATTAAATCGTAAATATATGTATTACTGGGCAAATATATATCAGTTTTTATTTCAAGTATAATTCCATGATTAGATTTTAAGATAAATTTAAATTACAAATAAGTCGACATATTGGATATTTATATCCCCAGAATCTAAAATCATTATTATTTTTTTTTGCATTTGCACACGAATAATATTATTAAATATGAAATTAAAAGGTAGCATGTTTTAGCGGAATGATAACATCATTTTCACAATCATGAATTAAAGAAGGTATATATGTATGTTTTCCTTATAGCAAAACCACATCGGGCTATCTGGTGAGTCTACCGAGGGGAATCGAACTCCTGATTTTAGCGTTTTTAGTAAATCCGTATACTTATCACTGTACCAGCGTAGGACGGAGGTATATATAAATACAGAGTTGAGTACAGTATATTAAAACAGTGTTGACTAGGTTTGAGTACATTATATCAATGCCCCCCGCTGTTACAGCGGTAAGTCTACGGATTTACAACACTAAAATCAGGGGTTCGATTCCCCACATTATATTGAAACGATTTTGAATGTGCAGATTAGGAAGTCTTGTTACCTGGTCAAAAACTCGTGTTGGCATGTTTCAGAACTACACTTTAACATTGTTTTGCGATACTACTGAAAATTATTCATTTTTGTCTAGAGCATGCAATTCCTCTTTTCAACATAAAATGTTTTAACACTTTACTCCAAGAGATGTGTTCAGATCAGACGTTTAGAATTTCCAACACGAGGATACTTCTTATACTTAATAGCATTAGAAAATAAAGAAATATGGATTAACATGGGGTATCAGGACCATCAAGAAAGACATACAACACTTTATACAACTGCTGTTTTCAGCAAAGTTCGTTGTCTTGTAAAACTGCAAAAACGAAAACGTTGTCCACGTGTATCTGGCTACAGTACATAGCATAATCAAGAAGAATTTCCGTCTGGAAAAAGTCACGTTTACCTGTTAATTCCACCAGAAATGCATTCACCCATCGCATATCTGAACCAGCTGAAGAATGAAATGGGTATCCATGTTATGCAAATACAAACCGTTACTTATAATTTACCCCAAATGAGCCTCTGATTTATTATGTTACATACGTAACGTATTACAATTGAAAATAACCAGAATTTTGAATTTGAGCTTCGTAGTTAATTAAATGTTAATGTGTATTAAATTTATAATATTTGGTTTGTAAGTGAATCTTTTATAGACTTTCACGGAGAGCAAATTAATTCTTTGTTGATACACATTTTCTTATACACTTCTTATAATGGATAGCTAAAGTTGAAGCAACCGTAAGTTTTCACTGATGATAACATTTAATGTCCTTGTACAACTATTAACGTCCGAAGTTACTTCACTGAAGTTGAACAGTTCGCAATGTTCGAAATCTGCAAGTAATAAGCATTAGTCACAATTATAGCTTGAGAGGCCTATAGCACGCTGACTGTAGCTGACCAATAATAACAATCTTTTTCTATTACTGTCTTTCAGCTCGCTGTTTTTATACGAATGACGCGAGTTTCTCAAAGTTTCAGTAATGTTCGAGCACAATAGCATTTTTGTAAAACAAGTATTGTTGATTCTTACTCCAAGAATATTCCACAAATTTAGAGAACAAACGGAACTTGCACAATACACAGCCAGCAATATACGTTACATGCAAAAAAGAAAACTATACTGAAACAAACGTAGATATTAAGATAAACGTATAACGGTAAACTTGTTAAAATACCCACTGGTCATTTTGCCAGGTATAACTCCTATGGAGTTTTGTGTGCTTGGAATGTTGAAAAAGGCACAGGAAAATTGTGGTACATGTACACCAGATTGATTATGGAAAGTATGCGAAAAAGTATGCTGTATTTTGGCTATGACAGCCTAGCAACGAAGCCTTTTGCAATTGAAGCTACGCTATAGCGCTATTGTCATTATACACAGTCGTCAGACAGAGTACGTTTGGACGTGACGATCTGGACTGTAAATATATGTTGAGGCTTCAAAATCGTTTTAATATAAGGCATTCGATATGTGTACCATCATGTTTTAAAGCTTAACTTTTGTAACTAAACGTAATTCACTTTTATTACTAAAATACATGGTTGATTTGGCTTATGCTTAATAATAGGTTGCTAATTTTTCCTAAGACAGAGCTTTGGATTTCGGAGCTAAGTAGATTGGTTCTAATCCTAGTAACACATAATATAACCCCCATTTTGAGCTATGGAAACGTGATAAGAGTGGCATTCGACTTCAACCCTGTAATGTGTGTTTTGTGTTTTCTTATAGCAATATCACATTGGGCTATCTGCTGAGTCCACCACCTTTTAATGTGAATGGTAGGTAAGGAAGTGTTGCTAATTGGCTGCTTTTTCTTTAGTTGTTCAAAATTAGGAAGCAGTAGGTAAACAGCCTTTGCAATAAATACAAATAGTTTAATCAAATCGACAAAAAAAAAAAACAGTTTGTTAACTCAAGTAAACCTACATACCGATTTTATACGCATATAATTCAAATAATTGTATTATTGTTCAATGCGTTTGTGTTTTTCTTTTAGCAAAGCCACAAAGGCTATCTGCTCAGCCCACCGAGGGGAATCGAACCCCTGATTTTAGCGTTGTAAATCCGGAGACATACCGCTGTACTAGCGGGGGGCTGTTGCTTAATAATATTCTTCTATAAACCTTCGATTTTTGTCAGTTGCAGTATATTGGATAAATATCGACTTATTTACATATTCAGTAAACCCAATTCGCAAAAAAGTATGCCACAGATTTAGAAGATTCAATTATGTAAATGTTTATTTTGTTAAGTCCAAAGAGTTGGAACGAGACCCATGGGGATTAACGTATTAAAGCCGTTAGTTTTAAGTTAAAGAAATGAATAGCAGCGTAAATTGTTACCTCATTTAAATTTAACCTCATTACGTTTCTTCCATATATGGCTTTGTATGTCCAGACACGTCAGAAAATCATTCTTCCATTTTGTTTGTAGATACTTTTTAGATACGTTAGGTTTCGCAGCTGGAACTTCCGTAACGTGAAAGGTTATTTTTTTACATTAATTCAGAATTTCTCGACTTCCTATTTGGGGGTCGCGGTAGCAATATATTTGTAAGGATGGGCCCTGTTAAAAATATCGTATGGAAGCGCGACCATATATGTCGACATAAACCAACTGAAGAGGTATGAACGAAAAGCCCTTCACTGATCAAGTACAATTACAGGTAAATGATATAGTTAACTTATTCCAATATACTGGTCTAGGTGGGTGTAGTATGTAACGATGTAAAACAAAACTGATAAAGATTAGAATACATATATACATCAGTTGGGTACAATCGATATTTTCAGTTCTATTTCCAGTAATATATCAAGAGGTCTGGGCAGCCTAGAAGTTTGAGTACTAAATCTAGGTATCACTCAAGCAGTACAAAATAATAACTGGAGAATAATAAATTAAAATAAACTTATATGTTTAAGACTATCGCTAATACTGTTAATGATACTAAAATGAACGACTCTATATAAATACAATGGTTCTGTCTGTTGTTTGTCCATGTAATTACTTACCTATATAAATATAATAGTACTGTTTGTTGTATGTGTATGTAACTACTTTTCTATATAAATATAGTAGTGCTATCTGTTATATGTTCATGTAGCTACTTATCTGTAAAAGTATAATAGTAGTACTGTCTGTTGTATGCCCATGTAACTACTTCGTAGGTGTGGATGAATCTTCATCAAAGTTGGTAAGGAGGTTCTATAAATCAATGTGGAGAAAAAACAAATTTTCAGTTTTGCGTTTTGCAATTTTTACTAATACCTCACCTCCTGTAAATGGTGGGAGCAAAAGGGTACTAGGAACTGAAAACGCAGGGAGCCCACCTTGTGTTGTTACGTCACAGACTTACAAGACGTGTAAAACTAACTGTTTTCTTTACGCATTATCACATGTTTTTTGTTCCTTGAAAAACCATTTGTTAACAGACAACTCTAGAGCACCATATAGTTAATAACATTTCAGATCTGAGTAACAACTAATCTGGTGTCCTAGGAAATACACAGCTGTGGTTATCTAAATAATAAAATCAAGAAGATTATCTGAGATATTGAGTAATGCCTCGTTTGGATTACGTTTGGCGTGGCCATTTGGTTAAGGCACTCGACTCGTAATCTGAAGGTTTGAGGTTCGAATCCCCGTCGAACCAAACATGCTCGCTTCTTCAGCCGTGAGGGCGTTATAATGCTACGGCCAATCCCACCATTCGTTGGTAAAAGAGTAGCCCAATAGTTGTCGGTGGGTGGTGATGATTAGCTGCCTTCCCTCTAGTCTAACAATGCTAGATTAGGGACTGCTAACCCTCGTGTAGCTTTGCGCGAAATTCTAAACAAACAAACTCTTGGATAACCTAACCATCTACGTAACAGTAAACTAATTTGATATTCTGTTTTCTGGTGCTATATACCTACCTGCAGCTAGAGCTCCAAGATTAATTAAATGCATATTTATCTTGTTTGAAGTTTAACGGTTAAGTGTATGAATTTATTGTAGCAATATTCCTGTATGAAGTAGTAAATAACGCTGATGAAAATTTGTAGGAGCATTAACATTGTAGCTTTTCTTACTTTTTATATACAATTCTTATATTTAACGTTAAATAAGTTCTCACTACGCATAAGGTTTGTTTGTTTGTAGATATTTGCGCAAACTATCAAAGGGTTATTTTCACTATACGTTTTCAATTTTGCTAGACTGTAGCTAATCACAAGCAACGACCGCTAACCCTTTGGTTACTCTTGCTTTACTGTAATAATATAATGCACCAAAATATGAAGCGCGGTTTTATTTTCTGGCAGTAATGGGAAGAAAGCGGTATTGTCCGCTGCGCTATCTACTGGTGAATGTCGGCTAGTAATTCTAAAGGATAAACTTATATGTAAAGAGGCAGCTGTGTGTTAGTATGGTAAAATAATGCGTATTAGTTACCAGTCTAGCTTATGAGTTAAAAAATATACTTATTCAGACGTATTTCTTAATTTATTTTCCCCATTTTGCTACGGGGCATTTCTAAAGTGTTTGAATGCAGCATCACTCATCTCTACGTGTTCATTTTGTTTGATGTTTTCCTTATTTCTACTTTGTATGTCTGGCATGATCTTATAATTATGGCGCTCGATTCGCAATCTACACTTCACGAGTTTGAATTATATGACCAAAAATTTCTGCCCTTTCAGACTTGTAACGCTCTAATGTAGTAATCAGTTTCACAATTACTTGTAACGCTCTAATGTAGTAATCAGTTTCACAATTACTTGTAAAAAAGTAGCCTAAGTGGTAGGCGGTGTGTGCTGCGGCTGCTATTTTTTCTCTGGTCAGTAGTTCAAAATGAGGGCCGAAGTCAGGTAGCCTTAAAAGTTAAAAGCTTTGTTACAATTATTATATTAACATAATGTACTTCCTTACTCAAGTAAGATCCAACAGTTTTCTATTGATCTTTTAAACTCAGGAAGTACAATATTATAGCGCGCGTTAGCTTTGCCTTTTTAAAATCCTTTCTCCCTTTTAAAAAGCCCTATAAACAGTTATTTCTCCTTTTACCTTTTCTTACTGTATCTTAGAATGTCCTGCCAGTTATTTAAGCTTGCGCAATGTCTTCTTGCGTAATGTTGAAACTAAACTTTCTTGTTATGCTATGCTATGATCTCTCCATTACACCGGGTTACTACTAGAACAGCTTTCAAAACTACTTACACAATTACCAGCTTTGCAAAGTAATCTGTAGATAAAAGAAATAAGGTGATTATCTTTTTTCCTGCCTTCTATTTATGCTGTTAAATTTTTAACCAGCTTTACTTACCTTAACAACAGTTCGTACTTTTTTTTTCATCCTTTTACTTACCTTCACACCATCATCTCCGTGTGTTGTAGACAGAACTATTTTGTGTGTCGGACATGCAGTAGGTTTGCTAGTCTTATCTTCAAAACATAATCCTCAGCTTTCAAACTTCTAAATTTATAACGGAAATGTAGTTGTTTCTTTTCTGATTATAACATATTTTTAGACTTCATCAAACACTTTTGAAGTTATAAAACATAACGCAAACATAAATAAAAGAAAATATCCGTTAATTAAATGCGCTAGACAGACAATATTAACTCAAAATAACACGTTAAATGCTATATAAACTTAGAATTTATTTTGTTTTTGAATTTCGCACAAAGCTACTCGAGGGCTAACTGTGCTAGCCGTCCCTAATATAGCAGTGTAAGACTAGAGGGAAGGCAGCTAGTCATCACCACCCACCGCCAACTCTTGGGCTACTCTTTTACCAACGAATAGTGGGATTGACCGTAACATTATAACGCCCCCACAGCTGAAAGGGCGAGCATATTTGGCGCGACCGGGATGCGAACCCGCGGCCCTCAGATTACGAGTCGCACGCCTTAACACGCTTGGCAATGCCGGGCCCTTAGAATTTAAATATAGTTTAAAGTTTATTTTTGGACCCTTTGAATATAGTTTATATCAAAGTTGCAATGGTTGAAACAACCCCACTAAAATAATTAAGCATTTAGAGTACTTTTGATATCTTATAAAACAAAGATATGATGTTGTTTTTAATTAACACAATTTTCAGTAGTTTTGATAACATTTCTGAATGTATAAGTATCAACCATAGTCCAGTGATTAGCGTGCCGGACTATGGATTTGATGTTTTATGGTTTGCTTCCATCACTACCAAAAAATAATAAAGCAAAAATCATGCTCCACGAGACCGTGAATAACACTATATGGACTGACAAGACTAATTCAAAAGTTGGCGGTAGGTGGTGTTGACTGCTTTTCCTCCAGTCTATCCTATCAAAATTATTGACAGCTTCGGTTCAGATAACCCTTGAGTCGCTTGCATAAAATTCAACAAATGTATAAGCGTCGATCGTATAGTTTTGGTTTTAACTACATAGTAATATGAAATAATTAACTGTTGTATTTTATATAATCTATAACGCAGTCAACGCTCTAATGGATTTACTTTGTCTAAGAATTTATTTCATGTCTGTTAGGCTTGATAACTCTTACTAAGTAAATAAAGTAAGGCTTCCCTTTGTGATATTCCAGTTATAATAAAATATATATTAGCAATCATTGTTCTAAAATATTCATAATTGGTGTCATGGTTCAAAGAATATGAATTATTCATGGTGGTTAATTTTATGTAAAAGTTCCATAAATATATGTTTCTTTGTTCTGTTTAGTCTGAACTTGTGTGCTTGTCAGATTTCGAGTGATCGAATAACTAGCGTGATACTCCGCCCTCTAGTTGTGACAGTTTGAATAAATCGAATTTAATAAATTTAGTGTGAATAAATGTGAATTAAATTATATTTCTATATAAACTTTATAAAGTCAATATAAGTGTCTACCCTCAAAACAAAATATAATATTTATAAACTAGTTGTCACACACACACACTCGAAGAAAATTCAAACCATAAGCAAAAAACAAACGCAAAATAAATGAAGACTAGAATATAAAATAAATGCTTGATTAACAAAATCTCTAAAAAAGGCTTAACCACAAAAATTCAAGAAATGCAAACAGCTTTGAAATAGTTTATTTAGCAGTTAAAAAATCATTATAAAAATAATCTCATCAAAATTGCAAAGAAACAGTTTGTATTATTCTCAACTGATTTATTTGGGCCTCGAATATATATTTGTGATTTTCGCACTTCGGGTACCAAAACCTGGTTTTTAGCGTTGTTAGTCCGAAGACACACTGCTGTGCGACTGTTTTTTTTCAAACTTATTATCGAAATGTAATTTCGTTTAACAAATAATTTTCAATAACATTTTATTAAGGAAGTTGTTGGGAAAGTAGAAATTAGTTA
Source organism: Tachypleus tridentatus (assembly GCF_004210375.1). NCBI lineage: Eukaryota > Metazoa > Arthropoda > Merostomata > Xiphosura > Limulidae > Tachypleus > Tachypleus tridentatus. Next base: position 36,939,231 of record NC_134836.1, read on the forward strand.
TACTGGCAGAAACGCCTTGTTATTGCTAATAATAGTGTTCCTACTTGATTAAAGAAAGTTGAACGTTTTGTAAAAATGAAAAAGAAAATTATGGGTATTATTGTAATGGAAAAGTGTTCGAATTGTACTCAATTCCTTCAAAGTTTAAAGATTTCATGTATTTTACCGATATAAACTGTAATGTTTTTATGTATCAAGATTAGTACCGCTTCTTGTAAAAAAAAAGGTTTTTGAAGAAATTCTGTTTCTCAGTACTACATTTGAAAATTACGTCAATAAAAATATAATCAAACCCTCACGTACTGTTCTAGTGAAAGTCGTGTCCTTTTTGAGAGGAGAATACTTTTATTTAAAACTGTGTTCTATTATAAGCAAATGATTGTTTCATATATCACACTTATTTTTCTGATTGTCTGAATCTTAAATACTCAAAGTGCGAATGTTTAAGGATATTTGTTTGTGATACCATTCCACAGATGGTACGTACGCTTACAAATATAGGTACAGAGATACATGACACTTTCATTATAATAAGAACATTAGTGTAGGCTAATTTTATTAAGTTTTAATGCGTTTTACAGATCTTGCCTCTCTTTTATGTTTAAGTCTGAAATAGGCTCTTGTCACGAAAATGATGAACTGTATTCTCAATTCTGACAGGAACCAATGATAGAACTTATGTTTGCTACATAGATAAATTGTTCCACCATGTAGGAAGCAACTCTGAAAATATGAACGATAATATTTTGTGAATTTTCAAAAAGAAACAATAGCACTTGCTGATAGGCACTTTGTTAAAGAAATTAAAAGCGAACTTCAACATATCAGCACGTTGTGCTTTAATTATTCTTAAAATTGGATCGTGCTTAACGGTTTTGAAGATTGCAATTCTTCCTTGGAGTTAAAACTATTCAGAATTTTGAAACAGGAATACGAATAAAAGGAGATGCCATTTAAAAAGAAAGTCTTTATCTTTCAATGGTTAAAAAAATTACGCTGATAATTATACACTGCTGGCCAAAATCTTAAGGTCAATGAACATAAAAAAATATTCATTTTGCGTTGTTAGACTCAACCATTTATTTGAGTAGAGCTTCGAAAGATAAAAATAAAAAAGGGAAAATAAAACCAAAAAAATGTTTTTAGTATTTAATAGAAAAATGTGAACACTATGAAATTAGCTTAAATACTAGCTGGTCAAAAGTTTAAGACCATACCAAAAAGAAGTCCTAAACAGGGTAGGAAATGTCCAATAAGGGGTTTCAGTAGTGAGTTTGCACGGCCGTCATTGCGAATAACTTCAAACATTCGTTTTGGCTGGAATGTTATTCCAAGTGGTGAAGATGGCTTCAAAAAAAATCATGCGCTGTTTGGAATTGACGTCCATTTCTAAGACTTCCCTTGCTATTTACTCCCAAACATTTTCAATGGGGTTCAGTTCGGGTGAACACGCTGGGTGGTTCAAAAGAATCACGTTATTCGCCATGAAAAAGTCCTTTATCCTGCGGGCATTGTGAATTGCAGCGTTGTTCTTCTGAAAGATCCAATCATTTCCACACAAGCGAGGGCCTTCAGTCAATAAGGATGCTCTCTACAACATGCCAATGTTACCAGCCGTTGTCTGACGCCCCTGTATAACCTGAAGCTCCATTGTTCCATGGAAGGAGAAAGCACCCCAGATAATGATGAAACCTCCTCCATTCTGTCGTGTAGAAAATGTCTCCGGTGGGATATTCTTATCGTGCTAGTAGCGTTGGACGCCATTTGGACCATCCAGGTTAAATTTTCTCTCATCAGTGAACAAAATCTTTGGACGCTATCTGCACCATCCAGATTTACATTGTTTCTCATCAGAGAACAAAATCTTCCACTTTTCTACGTCCCATGTTTGGTGCTTCTCAGCAAAGTTTAACCGAGCTGTTTCGTGGTGTGGAAGGAGGCGTGGCCTTTGAAGACGTTTACGATTTTTAAAGTCTTTTTCTCATAGATGCCGTCTTATTGTTCTTGAGCTGCATTCTGTGTCCGTAAGAGTCTTAATGTGGTTCGACGATCGGCTGGTGTCTTGTCGGACAACCCGTCGAATCCTCCTGCTCAACGCCGGCGAAATATTCTTGAGCCTTCCACTTGAAGTTCTCGATCCGTATTTCTCAGGGTCTTTTAAGAAATTTGCAACAGCAGTTTTACTAAGCCCAATTTCACCAGCGACGGCACTTTGAAAGAAGTTTTGCTTTTGCAGCTCGACAATTCTGCCACGTTCAAACTCTGTCAACTTCTTAGCCTTTGCCATGTTTTTACCCAATGTAACACAGAAGATGTCAGTGGGAGATGTTGACAACGCTGATGCTTTAACACAAATTACTAAATTTTGTTACGTATTTTCCGATTAACGCTTTGTTTCAGTATGGTCTTAAACTTTTGACTAGCTAGTATTTAGTCTAATTTCATAGTGTTTACATTTTCCCTATTAAAGGCTAAAAATAGTTTTTTATTTGTATTTTCCCTTTTCTTATTTTCACCTTTCGAAGCTCTACTCAAATAAGTGGTTGAGTCTAACAACGCAAAATGCATATTTTTCTTTATGTTCATTGGCCATAAGATTTTGGCCAGCAGTGTAATTTACAACATTTAAATGAATTATATTGTAATACTTCCTGTATAAAAGTTAGTAACAATAACAATTTGAAGTACATGAAGTACATCAAATGAAGAAACTATATTTGACCTTTAGCTTCCATCTGATTTTCCACTCACAATAAACAAATGTCTTTCGAAATCAGCATAAAAATGGTTATTTATAATTCTTTATATTTTATTTATTTTGAAGATTTCAGTTACATATATAACTTAAGTAAGAACTATAACTATGGATTTTATATCTACTATTGCTTCTGAACAGATGTAATTTGAGTTTCACCTCATTGTAAAACCCCCGACAACAGTACAGAAAACTGGTATCAAATTTAAAACAAAATGACAAATGAATGGCATGTTTTTAGGGTTTTGAGTTCCATGTATGCTGAGTGACTGTAATCATGACATTGAAACTTCAATTGAAGATAAATGAGGATTATTTCGACTTGGTTTTCTTATTGAACTAACAGGCATGTCAATGACCATGTTATTCAGCTCAAAATAATTATTTTAAGATGGCATCGAAAGTATTTAGTAGTTTATGGCTTTTTACTGGTTTAGACTTAGCTAGAAAAAATACTGTTATCGGTTACTTATATCAGTTTAAAGACCATTGTAAATAGAAGATATGACGTATTTGATATGTTATTATATACTGTTCTTTACCTTGACTCATAAGCTCATGGGATTAACGTTATATACTTCTTTTGTTGTCATTATGGTCACATGACCCGCTCTGAATGGAACAACAACAACGACAACTATTTTTTTTTCTGAATAAAGACAAGTTAAAGTACGTAAATAACAGTAATAGTAATAAACAACAAAAAACTAAAAACAAAGAGGGTGGGTTAAAAGCAGGTAAAGTTGAAGCTTATAGAATTGCTTACCTCAAACAAATAAAACTGTATCAGCGCTTCGCTGAGTGATTTAGAAAATAAAGTGAGAAATTATCATACAAACCTTCGCGAAAATGTTTTATATGTGAACAAGTTGGGAATGTAGCTATATTCTGTAGGAAGAATACGAAAACTACGAAAAGAAGGGATAATATAATTCGATGCATTGAAAACAGACAGACAATTAAAAATATATTTGTTGTTAGTGGTAGTTGAAATTTTCTGATGAGAAAATAATTTAATAAAATATTATTAACTCACGGATGATACATTAGATTTAACTGAGTTTAGTTCCACATTGAGGAACTTGGTATACTTTACACTAATTAAAGTAATGTGGAAATGACACAAATACAACATGCAAATGTGGCTTCAAGCATCTGATTTAGTGTTACAGAAAAAATTTTCCAAATCGTATTATTGTTCATAGTTCCGTTTTGGAATTAAGCAGATACCCAACTAATGTAATTAACTTTAACTTTCTCTGTGTGTTTTAGGTATAAAGGCCGAAGCTTCCTTACCTGATGTGCTTATAGAAACAACAAAATGGTGATTTAGCGAGCCGAATTATTTATGCTAGGGAATAAGATAATAATTCGAAGTAGACTCAGCCGAGGTCTGGACCTTTTTACTAGCTAACTGATCACGAAGAAAACAATTACTGTTTTTTGTGGTAGAAACTTGAGACTGTATTTAAGACAGTGCACAGTAGGGGATGTATTTTATATCAGAGTTTTTGGAGAGTTTGACAGACTTAGAGCATTTTTGTGTAGTCGTAAATAGTTCCCTCCTTTACGAATGCATTTTGTTTTGCAATAAATCAATAGAAGCCTTCATTTTCTACTGTATTTCTTTTACTGTTATTTTTAAAGCGCAAGTCTGTGCAACATTCGAATATACCTCATATTTTGTTTCTACGTTCATCGTTTTAGAGTGCTAGTGTTTGGAACCTCATTATCCTGGAGTTCATGAATAATTTTATTAGGGATTGATTAGAGTGATATTTAACGTAACTTTTAGCACTTTCCATTTAGTATTTGTTTCTATTTTATTTAGTTTAACTAACAAGGGGAGAAACCACATGAAACGACACATACAATCGCTTGCCCTATTGAGTTATTGTGTATTGTAATGAATTGCGAAAGTACTATGAGGTATATATTATTTGCATAAACCTCTGTCTATGTGAGTTAACTGTTGCAACTCTAAGAGAAATATATATCAAAATCTGAAATTCGAGAACCTATTGTTATTAGCGGGCCTAACTTCTCTACTCTTAAGGTTATCCGAGAGATAACTTATTAAGGTATCTTTGGAATCCTGCGAGTCAGAATCTCTAGATGTAAGTAATTTGCTTGAACCTTGCGTTATGATCTACCTCATTCACGTGATGACACTTATTACGTTAGATGGGAAAATTTTCCACATTCTACTGACCATGCTTGATACACTTGGAATTCGCAACAGCTTGCTGCAAATTGTCAGACGCCTTTCAGAGGACCAACCATGATTCAAAAACAAAGCAGGATTGAAGAAGAGGTTTAGATAATGTAATTTCTTAAACGAGAGCCACCGAAGACAATCTTTCGGACAGATATGATACTGAATATTTTAAGCATCATGGCAACTTATCCAACGAGACTAAAATATAGTAAAAAAAAATTCATTTTCGGAAGAAAAATAAACGTTAGCCTGTGTTATTTTTTTTTTCTATATTCTAAGTGAAGTTTTAATAACTTTTTACATAAAGGAAAGAAGTGAAATTAGATTTAGGAAAAAAACAAAAAAATACACCAGGACGTTAGTAAAATAGACGAGCAGTTTCTGTACTTCTATTGTTTTCTCTCAAATGTAAAGAATACCGATGGAAGTTTTCTCAAATCAAAACACACAGGTAGGCTAAATAATAATATGGTGACGTTTTAGAAAGAAGTTTGTTATAGCGGTCAGTAAACATGTGATGGGTAGTTCATGTATATGTATTTTAAAAGCAGCTGGGATGAACATCTAACTGAAACGGTTCAAATATCGTGCATATTTCAGTCATCCATCACTCGAGAAAATAAAGAAAAATGTTTCGTGCTGAGAGATCAGAGGTCATGCTTAAACACTACTGTTCCGCTACTTGTATAAAAAAAGAAGTACTCTTTTTACACTTAGAGAACACCATTTAAAGCAGGAAGGCCTGCCACGTTTTGTCACCGACACTGAGATTCACTTGGAATATCTTATATTATTTATGACTTCAACATCTTCTACGTCACTTCCTACAACTGTTCTAAGTTTATTTTATTTAGAGCATTGGACAACAGAACTATTTTAACTTTATTTCTTACATTAAGAAATAATTACAAAAATATACATAAATATATACATAATATGATATAATATTATTTGAATGAAATACTTATTTTTAAAATAAATAAATAAAGTGTACTCCAATGTTTACTCAACGATGCTATTAGAATATTAGAGTATAAATATTATTATTATTTATAGAAAACTGATTGTTATTTTATATATACTTGTTAGAAATCAGTTGTTTTTTCAATGCCATTTCTTAAAGGCTAGTGGGTCCGACATGGCCAGGTGGTTAAGGCACTCAACTCGTAATCCGAGGGTCGCGGGTTCGAATCCCCGTCACACGAAACATGCTTGCCCTTTCAGTCGTGGGGGCGTTGTAATGTGACGGTCAATCCCTCTATTCGTTAGTGAAAGAGTAGTCCAAGAGTTGTCAGTGAGTGGTGATGACTAGCTGCCTTCCTTTTAATCTTACATTGCTAAATTAGAAACGGCTAACGCAGATAGCCCTCGTGTAGCTTTGCGCGAAATTCATAACAATCCAAGCCAAAGGCTAGTATAACGATAAATATACAAAAATAAATTCCATTCTCAAACACTAAAATATCATTACCCAACGACAGGAGATGGTGCATAAAAATCAAAGAAAGTCTCGTTTAAAAAGATATATGATTGTTACCAAGACCATAGGTGACTTAATATTTTACAGTGACTCGTGCCTATCGTCGACGATAATGAAGAGTAAAACCACTATTGATGTAAATCAACAGTTTTCGTGTTTTAACAAGATCGTTATTTACCAAACAGTAGCAACAATTGCTTTCTGGCGATTCTATGTTGCAGATTAGCACTGAAATGAAAATGAAATAAATATCACACAAATCAAATAAAGTGTTATCGTTTAAAATAACATTTCATAACTTTGTAGGCCCGGCAAGGTCAGGTAGTTAAGGCACTCGACGCGTATTTTGAGGGTCGCGGGTTCAAATCCCAGTCACACCAAACATGCTTGCCCTTCCAGCCCTGGGGGCGATACAATGTGACGGTCAATTCCACTATTCATTTGTAAAAGAGTAGCCCAAGAGTTGGCGGTGGATGGTAGTGACTAGCTGACTTCCCTCTGGTCTTACACTGCTAAATTAGTGACGGCTAGTGCAGATATCCCTCGTGTAATTTTGCGCGAAATTCAAAACAAAATAAACCATAACTTTGTACGCATGTTCTTAACTCATGAATGTCTTTATTCCTGGACTAGATTATTAATTAAAGTTATTATTTTCAATGTTCAACTGTCACAGTCTAAATAATTATTTATTATTAAGCACAAAGCTACACAATATACTGTGCCTGCCTACCGCGGGTATCGAAACCCGGGTTTTACGATTGTAGGTCTGGGGCGCTTTAAACATCGGTATACAATTATAATAAACATTTGGGATACTTACGAGTACTAAAACGTGAGCAGTGGCTTTAATGAAGCCTTATAACGTTAATTTAACTTTTCGTCTATTGGCTAGCAGTTGTTCCATTTCGACTGGTTTAAATTATGATTATTCACCTTATTCATTTCCACTTTAATAAACAAAACCTCTTGTTATGTGAATGATAAATTATAGCTCATAAGAGGAAATAATCGAAAAGGTAATGTTTTAAAATGAATGAAACTTTAGCTTACACGTAGGAAAGTTTCTGTCGGTGTTTGTTTATGACTAAACAACTTTCACTTAACAACATGTTTTATCTGTAAAAATAATCCATCAGGAAACATTTCTGAATATTTGTGTACCCATGCATTCGTTATGACAATGAAACATATACAACAATATATTGATGTTGTATTTTTACACAAAGCTACACAGAAGCTGCATGACCACTGCAGAATATATTGATGTATTTTTACACAAAGCTACACAGAAGCTGCATGACCACTACAGGACATATTGATGTTGTATTTTTACACAAAGCTACACAGAAACTGCATGACCAATACAGGATATTGCAATATCTAATTTCTTTAATTAAAACCCTATCTCTTTTGTTTACATATTTGTGCATGGTGATAGTCATTTAGAATAAGGTGTGATTAACAAATATCACAACACAGATTACTCTCATGCAGCTTTGCACGAAATTCCAAACAAACCAAACCAAATATCACAAATTACAAACGTCGTACTGTCTGTAAAAAAATAAATTCATTATTTTCAAATAAAAAATATAGCGTGAAAGAATATAATAACAAAATTCTGCCATCAACGCTTTCGGCTAATCAACAATTTATACTGTCTTTAATCAACTGCATGCACTGGATTCGTTGCTTGTGAATATTTCAGATAACTGGATAAGCAGTCATCATGTAAGATAATTTTGACTTGAAACATTTCCTTCATACATTAAGAAAAAAAGTTTATAATCTTATTACATTTTTCTCTCTTATGTTTTTGGAAAGAGTGCTTAATATAAGCATCATTTACGGCATTCCGATTATGGTATAAGAGTTAATGCCTAGATGTTAACGCAATGTACTTTAAAAATGTACTGTCATCAAACATCTTAACTCATTGTGTATAACCAACTTACACATTAGAAGAAAAATAAAAGGCTTTGAATGAACTTTTTTTCCTCAACAATAATATAAATTGTCTTGTATCTGGTTTATGTTTCATTTTCTGCTTTATTATGTACGCAAGCTCGTGTACGTGCAATATGTGTACTTTTAAACATTAGGCTTAACTGTAAGGATAGCATTGTTGCGCCGTACCTTGAATTGTAAGTACAAACGATTATTTCTTTTTGAATTTCGTGCAAAGCTATACAAGGGCTATCTGCGTTAACTGTCCATAACTTAGCAGTGTAAGACTAGAGAGAAGGCAGTTAGTCATCACCACCCACCACCAACTTATTTTACCAATGAATACTTGGATTGACCGTGCCATTATAAAGTACCCCCGGCTGAAAGGACAAACATGTTTCGAGTCCTAACCACCTAGCCATGCTGGGTCAAGTGCAAACGAAACCTCTGATATCGTTATTATAACACGGTACCTTAGCTTCTAAAAATAGACTTAACTGTGTAATGAGCTTGAATATACCGAGTTAAGTTAACCTCTAACATTTATGAAATGGGCAAATAAAACAATAAAAGAATAACGTTTTTGCCTTCAAGAACCAGAATAAAAAAGTTAACGTTTGTTATTATTCCCATGTAATGTAATGATGTAATCAAAGTATATTCAAATAGCTATACTCATTACTACATAAACGTAATGATTTTATGTAAGTAGGTTGCTTCCTTTGATCAGAAGCTATTTTTATGAAATTATAAAAAAGTTAAATTTTGTATATATGGCAATCTGATATTTTAACAGCCACGGTTTAAACGCAGAAAAAAGGCGAAATATTGCGTACATAATACGTCTAAAAATCTTAAAAATAATAGGTCTAAAATTATTATTCTAACAAGTTAACTGTGAATAGGGTAGGCATTAACGCTTTCTTTGGTTTTTTTTAAACATATGTAGGCCTCTTGATAAAGCAGTGTTTTAAATGAATTTAACATTTTAAAATATTTAATACGTTTAAATTAAAAATGTATTCACCTGAAATTAGCCTGAGTCTTACGCTTAAAAGTCATTGCAAAATATAATGTGTACTATTTTAGAAACACTTGTTTTAAACAATAATACGTTATTAAAATTAATTTCTGTTTGTATATGAATATTTTCCGTTTCTAAATTAAATTATTATAATATTAAAATTCCATTTAGCGATTGCGTTTCTTAGTCCGTACTGATATACAATAACGTTTATATTTACATATCCAACACGTTTGAGGCCCGGCATGGGCAAGTGTGTTAAGGAGTGCGACTCGTAATCTGAGGATCGCGGGTTCGCATCCCAGTCGCGCCAAACACGCTCGCTCTTTCAGCTGCGGGGGCGTTATAATGTGTCGGTCAATCCCACTATTCGTTGGTAAAAGAGTAGTCCAAGAGTTGGCGGTGGGTGGTGATAACTAGCTGCCTTCTTTCTAGTCTTACACCCCTAAATTAGGAACGGCTAGCACAGATAGCCCTCAAGTAGCTTTGTATGAATTTCAAAAACAAACAAACAGGTTTGATGTTTTACTTTATAGTAAAGATAAGGGATACTGAGATCTAGATTTTAAGTCTTTAACAAGAAAAATGTGAAGGTATGAAACAAGAATTACCTGTTGTGAATTAGGCGATTGAATTAATTGGAGATAGTGATTAATTGTGGAACACTTTTAAAAATAAATTTTTATAGACTCAAATAAGATGTCTTCATAAGAAAAGGATGGCGACAAGTAAAAAATACAGGTTCGCTCATAAAAGGTATAAAGGATAAAAAGAAAGCATTATAAATTGATTACTGTGATAGGCGGTTTAGAAAATTATAGAAGATTAAAAGAACTAATTAAATGGGAAATTAGGTTTGGTTTGAATTTCGCGCAAAGCTTTACTAGGGCTATCTGCGCTAGTCGTCCCTAATTTAGCAGTGTAAGACTAAAGGGAAGGCAGCTAGTCATCTCCACCCATTGCCAATTCTTAGGCTACTCTTTTACCAAAGAATAGGGGGATCGACCGTCACATTACAACGCTCCCATGGCTATAAGGGCGAACATGTTTGGTGTAAAAGGGATTCGAACCAGTGACCCTCGGTTTACGAGTTGAGTGTCTTAACCACTTTGCCGGGCTACGAAATTAGAAATTCGAAAAACTAAATGAAAAAGGTTAGCTGAAAATATTAAAGTTAATTGAAAGAATTTCGTTAACAATGTTAAGGATCAGCAAAATACTATTATGGTGCAGGTGTCTTGGAGAGATGATGCAGAAACGTTCATATTTGTTGATTAAATAATGGCTTAGTTATTAAATTATACTTTTTTCTTCAATATTTACTAGCGATAATTCAAGCAATATTCCCCAAGAATCAACAATATGTCATTTACGTGTTTTCGAATATTGTTGAACGTTCGAGAGTCTCGCGTGATTCCTGTGTAAAACCGACGTGCAGACAGACAATTATTATTTGTCAGCTACAATCAATATACTCTGAACCTTGGAAGCTATAATTATGATTAACGTTAATTAATTGGAAAATTTTACCAGGAATGTTTATAGATTTCGAGGATTATAAACCGTTCAACTTCGGTGAATTACTTCGGATGTGATTACTTCAATGAGGACATTAAAAACCTCCTCAGAAAATGTTGACTTATAACCGGTGTGAGGCCAGCCAAGAAAAGATAGCACTAGTTTACTTGAGGTGTAACAATATAAACTCAGTAGTAAGTTGCTTGTTATGGACCTGACCATCAGTAAAATATTCAGTTTTAGACCAGATAGAACACTCAGTATAATTTGTATGTTTGTAAAACTCTTGTATATAAATCAATATTTGTAATGACTATTTGTAACAACTGTTAATATCAATTATATTATTATTTGTATGTTAAGTAAATTTGTATTAAGTATGAATATTCTGTGTATCAATCTTGTTGGCAAGTATCACAAATGTAATATATATCGACATCTAAGTAACTTATAAATTCAAATTAAAATTTCCGATAATTTGAAATCGCAACACATGACCTGCTTAACATAATAAATCTCGTCCGAGATAAATGTTAATACGTAACAACCTGTATCATGTGAGTTATCTTGTTTACATCTTTAAGGAAAGTTTCTATTTTAGCCCAGTTTTATACACAACTATGTAGGAAAAGAGTGATAAACAATTATAGGTAAATATGAAGCTCCTGATTACGTTACTAGTTAATTATAAAAGGAAAATGCACTATCACAAAACAAAACTAAAAGTTAATTTTATAAAGGTGATAGTGGATTGTAAGTTGAAGGACATAGATAAATATTTCAGATTATCCATTCTCAGAGTAGATGTATATTAACAAAGAGAAGGAAAATTCTAAGTGCAAAAACTTTAGTTCTTGTGTTATTTGTGGTACATCTTCATTAGATTCGTATGTTTTGACTTATGCGTTTAACGTTACAGAATCGATTTTGGATTAGAGGAGCATTATAAAAAGAAAGATTATCAGTTACTTTGAAAAATATTATTTTCCCTTATTGTGGAAAGCATTCTAAGGTTGGATAACTTTTGTGTTATTACATAGTAAAACAGAGCGTTCTGTAACTGAATTAATCACAGCCGTTTATTAAAAATGCTACATGTTTTCTAAAAATGAAAAAAATATGATAAAGTGGACCGGATGCTTTTCTAATACTGGACTTTGTTTTTCTATGTACATTCATCTTTAGAGTAAAAAAGTAATTATACAAATATTTTTTTTTATCTAGATATAATTTGTCATCTAGATGCAGAAAGAATCTTTTATAAAAGCTATTTAGTTTCTTATTGCAAAGCCACATCAGACTATCTGCTGAGTCCACCGAGGGGAATCAAACCCCTAATTTGGCGTTGTAAATCCGTAGACTTACCGCTGTACCAAGAGAATCGTTTCAATAGAAACTAAATACCTTTTATAAAAGATTATAAAATAAGTATTATTTTATTACAAGTTACAATTTTTACGGTACAGAAGAATGTAGAAGATGTACAACGTTTCGATCACGTGCACTTAAAAATTATCACACCAGCGAGTGAAATGTCACACGTATTCGAGAATATTCTTCCTACTGTAAAAGCTGTAACTTGTAATAAAATAATACTTATAATCGGAAAGTAAACTCACAACGAAACTAGGAAGTATCAAAGTTGTACTGCTACTCTGTTTGGAACATTTTCACATTAAATGAAGGAATTTGTAATATTGACAAAAGTTGTAATTTTTAAACGGCAAAACTTCCAGTATCAAATAACATTAATTTTACTATTACCCAGATCAGTTATGTAATTCCAAGTATAAACTACTGGTAACTAAAGTTTTGTTTATCAGAGTCTTATCACAGTTCTCATTTTGAAGAGAATAAAAAAATAAAATAAACTGTAGCAGTCTGAAAGATCTTCAGTAACTCTCGTTACAAAATTACACTCAAAATCTCACCATTAATTCTTCCTCAGTCGTGGCCAAGGAAATTAAATAAAACTTTTACTTGTTAAGTTTTTGAGAAACTTTTTCTATAATCATCATTATCAGAAAGTAAGATTTTTATCGCACAATCGTCTTCAGTTTCTTCTAAGTATGTCTATCTCTCACTGATCGTGATTTAGTGATATGAGGCTTATTATATTTTCTAGTGTCTTCAATTGCTCTCCAAGAGATGAACCAATTACTGGTCAAAGAGAAAGAATTTGATATCCCATCCAACCTTGGGGGAAGATTAAACCTGCAAGTTGGTTTCCCTGAGACTGAGAGGACATTATAAGTTAATGACACACATGGAAAAGCCTTACTTATCAGAAAAAAGGCATGACATATAAGTACAGACACATCAGTATATATATATATATATGGATATGTTGGAAAACTGATGTCAAAAATGAAAATTATAACCACAAATAACTTTCATGGAGATCTCTTTTGTAAAACGTGAAGGGTTATCTAGTTTAATGACCAACGTTACAACTGTATTCCATAGAATCATATCAAAAACATCTCACATTCAGCTGACAGGTTTGGTTCTACCAGAGTTACTGGTACTTTTTACAACAGTACGTATATGCGTATACCAAAACCTTAACACAGTTGTTATCTCTCACGATCCTGAAAAAACTGGTATCTATAACTGGTAAATTAATAAAATATTTTCGTGCATTCTTTCCAAGTTACAATAGCGCTATCATTAAGGAACTCGGTATTTGTGTGTGTGGCGGAAAACAATAACTTTCTACGACTTACACAGATTAGAATGAAATTGAAAAAAAAAAGACAAGGACCTCATAACACAGAGGTATGTTTGCGGACTCACACCGTTGGAAGTCAAGTTTCGATAGCGCACTGTGTAGCTTTGTTCTCAATTCCACACAAACAAAAAATTTGCTACATTTTTGTTTCAAAAAGTTTTATAAAGATATGAAACAAAACCTAATCATTGCAGGAACATAATAAATTAAAAATATATTTGATTTGTTTGTTTACGAATTTTAGTGCATAGTTACAGAATAGTGTACAAGTTTAATAATTGTTAATTTTTTAAACTTAAGGCTAGAGAAAATACATCTAGTCAATAATACCCACTCCTATATATCTTAAGTTGTTCTTGTCTGAACTAGTAGCAGGATCTGACCTTCGCTGGCTGACAGACAACACAACAGAAAGTGTGAAGTGCGTTTTTTATGGCAACAGAACATAAACCACGAATCCTCTAATTCACAGATCAGGTGTATTAATCACAAGGGTAAGCCAAGCTAAGTATAATTGATCTCTTCCCTCAGCAATTGCCGACAGTTCAGAACTCTTATATCGTGGATTTACCTATTTTGAAAGAACAACTTAATCCTTAAGTGAAAAAACTCTAACTCTAAGCTCAATGCTGTATTTTTTGCGTCATTAAAACATTCTCCAGCTGAAAAATATATATCACGCAATACAATGAAGCAGTAAAAATTTTGATGATTTTGACGAAATTATGGCTAAAATATTTGTAAGAATTGTTTTAATTGCGCTAAGTGTTCCCTTTTACTCGCTAAGTATTATTTCTCTAACTGCTTGTTAAACCTCTCGACAGAATAAAATAAATGGGTGACTATCTTTCAATTAGAAAATCTGATGAAGAGCTTTTTGTTATTCCCATTATATATTAACATGCTCTGGTTAAACAAAACAAAAAGAATAAGCATGTTAGCCGATAACAAGAAGACTGGTTTGGTTTATTTGTTTTGAATTTCGCGCAATGCTACACGAGGGCTATCTGCGCTAGCCTTCACTAATTTAACAGTGTAAGACTAGAGGGAAGGCAGCTAGTTAGTCAACACAACCCACCACCAACTCTTGGGCTACTCTTTTACCAACGAATAGTGGAATTGACCGTAACATTATAACGCCCTCACAGCTGAAAGGACGAACATGTTTGGCTCGACGGGGATGCGAACCCGCGACCCTCAGATTACGAGTCGCACTCCTTAACCCACCTGGCCATGCCAAGCCAAGTCCATTGTCATTGAGAAGAAACTACCAAAAACTGACACGTTTATTGCTACTAAGAGGGTACTAAAAACTATCACATCTCTTGTAATTAACAAACCTTTTGTTAATCACGAAATTTATCCTTTAAAGAAAAAAACCGTGAAAGTTGTTATATACGCTTAAATGTACTTGAAACATTAGCAAAGTACAGATAATCCACATTTTTTGCAAGCAAACTTAAAACATATGATTCAAAATTACGAACAATAGAAACGTATATTGCAACAGAAAACACGTACATATAAATTATTAAATAAATGTGTGTATATCACTATAAACATAGCTTAATATATCAAACACACTAGTCCATTGGCTTGTTATTACTTCAAGTTCCGAATATGCATTGAAACTTACGGCTAAAAATATATTATTCGTTAATATCCTCAATTCCTTTCTACATGGGAAAAATATTATTGACAATTCATTGAAGTGTTTCTGAGTTTATTCATTCTTTTAGTGCAGATTTGTAACCGAAATTAATTAGAAAACATATTTCTTATATACTATAGTATATGTATTTTGAATTGATTCTTAGAATAATATTTCCATAATTTGTAGACACGCAACGAAAGAACATTTAATTAAACCCAAATAATGGGGTTTTGCTAAAATGGTCCCAACTTTTGAAAAAAATACTTTTTTGTTATTAATTCTAAATGAATAAAAAATTGGCTTTCTGTACTATTATAAATATGTTGAAAACAGTGAGATTTGTAATAAAGAGAAAGAAAATGAGAATAAAACACGCTATTTTGAATTCTATTTCTTTATGAGTAATTTTTGTTTTTCGTAGAGTATATTTTGAATTATAAGTATTGTCATAGGTTGTTTTTATCAGTGGAACCTCATTTCAGACTTATTCTGATGTAAATAAGTTTCATTATATGAAAAAAAACCAACAACATTAAACTGTAAAACAAATAAGAACAACAAAAAGCATTTGAGAAACTTCCATCCATTAGATGTCGCTGCAAACTCACGACTTGGCATTTCGCCAGTAATAAATACCCAGACGGAGTTGTGCGAAGTTCAGTTGATGATTTGTTTTTGAAAGGTGCCAGTAGTTACATTTCCGATTACAATCAGTAAAGTTAAACAGATAATTAAATATAATTAATATTTCTTTGTTTTTATTGAAAGTTGGTAGTTGACAAAACCACTGGTTCTAGAAATTTTATTTTGTTTTTGGAAAATTCTAAGTTCCTCGAAATTGCTAAAATTAAAACTTTAAATTGCGTGATTTTGATATAAATAACAAAGTTTATCTCACCATGGCAAGAAGAGATGCACGTGGAACTCTTTTAACTTTATTGGTTGCAGTAATATTTCGATCAGTGTTTTGTGGTGAAGAGACCAAATGTAAGTATTACATTTTTATAAAAATAAAAGTTATATTAATTCTACATGACGTTTATTTCAATTCGCATTTCCTTATTACTTGTGTGTAATGTGTAAAAAGAATAATATTAACTTTTTATCAAACTAACTTACTTACACAATTCAGAAATAAATAGCTAATTTCATACGCTTTCTTGCGCCTAATGATTAAAGTGCATTGTTTCAGCATGTCTATACCCTTGTTCATAACGATATTTTCGTTTATAAATTTTAATGAGATCTGTATTTAACAAGATAATCTGACATTTTATTTAAAATAGAACATGACAAATGTTTATTTATGATGATTTTTAAATGTTTCATATTTTTAGTTTAAATTAATGGACTAATTATAAATACGAAAGAGTTCTACTTTGGAAATTAAGGTTAGGAATACAGTAACAACAGTCAGGCTAAAAGCGGATACGAACGTTGTCAATACTACATCAAATTGCTGAGGACTGAACACGGTGAGCAACTGTACGAAAGAGTGTAATGATAAACGCATATTTGTAAACTGAATACGTTTTGGTATTAAACTTAGGACAAAAAAATTGTGTTACTTTGAATTTTCATGTTGGAAAAATGCCTGATTTAGACGTAAAGTTTAAAACACGTTTCTTTGACAAGATTGCATGAATATACTATAAAAGTTTTTCTTTGTATACATATATAAACGAATTATTTCAGTAAGCACCTTTATGATCTGATAGCCTCGGCACATTTTCAAGCACATCTGTTTTGAGTTTTAAAGTATCTCATATTAAGCTATTTACGTAGGTACTATGATAATTCCTGCTAAGAGAAAAGCAAAAACAAACAATATATTTTGTAATGACTTTGCGGTTTAATGATCTTTATTCGCATTGTTTCTACGTACATGAACTCAATTCCTTTGATAAAGCTACATCCTTGATAAAGTTTTCCTCCAACTACGTCTTTGACGACGTTTTATCGCAACTACCTTCTTAGTAAGCCGTTACTGAAACACTATTTGCAATAAAATTTTACAACAAATACATATTTGTTAAGGTCTTATTCCAGCTACAGTCGCAGTAAATCTTTACCACACTTTCATAAATGGTAAAACTAGATGTAACGTTATTTTCAATTCCCGAGGGCTCTTACGACTGTTTAGGTGCTTTAGACGCTATTGCATCATCGGTGGTTGTCCAGGTAGCCATACCTAAGTGCCAAGCAAGAAGGAGGGCAGGTTGTCAACACCACCCACCGCCAACTCTTGGGCTACTCTTGTATCAACGAATAGTGAGATTGACGTTCACCTTATAACGTCTCAATAGAGAGTATGTCGGGCTGTTGGCGCATCTGCACTATTAGTAAACCATTGCTACAACTGGATAGTTCGTAAACCATTACTGCAATCATTTGCGTGGCACAGCTTTATTGTAACTGTTTAATCTGTAAACTTTACTGCAACCATCTCCCTGGTAAAGATTTATTACAACTACATAATTAGTTAAGTTTAAGTAATGCTTTAAAAGGAACCTGTTATGGTACACAAAAACAAGTGTTAACCGTGCGATTGTCACATGTTTTTATTTCTCGATAGCTGTAATCATACAACGTGAGTGTGACAATTACCGTATTTCTCGGTGTATAAGATGCACCCCTATTTTCAAGGCTATCTTCACGGAAAATTTTTTTCACAGTTATATTTTATTTATTTGTCCAATATCAGCATAATCTTTTATTATTTTTTAGAATAATTCAAAAGTAGTAGAGGCATAAAAATTTTGACCTTCGCTGTATAGGAGGCAGGGGGTTTTGATATCCCCTTTTTTGGGAAAAAAAGTCCGTCTTATATACTGAAAAATACAGCAAATTCAACTCTGTCAATGTGCTTCACTTACAAAACAATTTTTGCAGAAGGCAGAAACAAATAATGATAAATGTCTTTTACTGTTCATAATTTACTCGCACAACTAACAATTTCTGTGTCAACTGATTTATCAAATTGTATTTTTCTCGCTCAATGACCACGAAAGTAATTGTGAGATGAACCTTATAACGGAAACATTTGAATGTATTATGTTGGCGTCGCTCCCACATGGCCCGAAATGGCACTCGACTCGTAATTCGAGGGTCGCGAGTTCGAATCCCCGTCACATCAAATACGCTTGGCCCTTTCAGCCGTGGGGGCGATATAATGTGACGGTCAATCCTACTATTCTTTGGTAAAAGAGTATGTGTGATGATGAGTAGTTACTAGTCTTGCACTACATCATTAGGGTCGGCCAGCGCAGATAGCCTTCATGTAGCTTTGCGAGAAATCCAAAACAAACCAATTCTTTTTAAAGTAGTATCTAAATCGCTAAATGCTGATGGGTTACATGTTCTAAATTAGAGCAGAAGTTTAGAAGTTCTAGGCCTTGTAACGCATGCTGGAAGAGGTTTTGACTGTTTTGTGTATGTTTTAAATTTCTCTTAGTCATAAATCTAATGAAGGCCCAGTATTGCCAGGTGGTTAAGGCACTGAGGGTCGCAGGTTCGAATCCCCGTCTTGGGGCGTTATAATGTGACGGCTAATCCCACTATTTGTTGGTAAAAGAGTTACCCAAGAGTTGGCGATAGGTGGTGATGACTAGCTGCCTTCCCTATAGCCTTACACTGCTAAATTAGGAACGACTAACGCAGTTAGCCCTCGTGTAGCTTTGCACGTGTATGATATTCAAAAGCAAGCACTACCTCATGAAATACTACATTTTAATCTTATCGTAAACAGGTTATGCTTGCTTTAGCGTAATCATTAATTTCGTTAATGTTATACATTTTAAACTGAAACACGGTTTCGAGGACGCAGTTTTAAAGTTGTTCTTTTTTGATAGTTTTGCTTATTTATCAGTGTTTATTATTTGCTTTTCAGTTTAGCTCTAACAACCTGTTGACGTTTATCATATATCTGTTTGCCTTAAACTCAAACTTAAATTTATTTCTCTGCTTATTTTCTAAATTGTTTATTTGTGTGTTTTCTCATAGCAAAGCCATTTCGGGCTATCTGCTGAGCCCACCGAGGGGAAATCGGATCCCTAATTTTAGCGTTGTAAATCAGTAGAAATACCGCTGTGCTAGCGGGGAGCTATTTGTCTGTAGATATGTTTTTGCATAACATTACAGCTGAAATAAGCCAACATATAAACTGTCTTTTATGTCAAAATGTTAGGGGTAACTGTCTTCCCACAATTGGTTGTATACAGCAAAAGTCAGCATGCGTTGAGGCGTCTTGGGTCAAAGATTTGGTTTGTTTTGAATTTTACGCAAAGCTACACGAGGGCTATCTGCGTCAGCTGTTCATAAGTTAGCAGAAAAATATTAGATAGAAGGCAACTAGTCATTTCTACCACTTCTTGTCAACGCTTGTGCTACTCTTTTACCAACCAATAGTGGGATTAACTAAACATTATAACGTCCCATGGCTGAAATAACGAGCATGTTTTATGGGGGCGGATAGTATAACCCATGACCCTCATATTGTGAGTCAAGCACCCTAAACACCTAGCCACGCCAGGCCCTTGGGTTAAAACACTCAGTTCCTAACTCTTAATCTGCTCTTTCGTAACTACTACATGGTTCGACATTTGCGTTTAGATAATGTTTGATAGATGGAATATCCCCACGCCTGTGAGTGCTATAACAGCAAACAATATTCGTTATGAGTTAATAAACAACGATAAGAACAATTTTTTTCTTTCACGTTGGACACTCATAACAGACGGCTTTGATTTATACAATGACGTGAGTATGTCCATACATTTGTGGGAGACTCGAATAAGCGAGAATCATAGCTAAAATTATAGGCAGTAGATTAGGGGTTCATTAATTTTTATGGGAAGGGTCAGTTTTTTTTTTTTTTTTACGGCACTAGAATTATATATATAAATATGTTTGGCTTTATGGATTATTCGTCGATTTTGGCCAAGTCCAGTCTTGTCGCTATTGTGCCGGATTGGTTATTATATGTTCTGTGTTTCGCAACTCATTCTTGCAAATACAAATACCAAATCGCGCTTCAGTTTTGGATGATAGGTGACTTGTGCAAATAAAGTTCAAGCTCAAATATTGTCAAAACTTGACAGTAGGTGGTGTTAACTAGTCTATTACTTCAAAAGTACTGACAACGAGAGCAGACAGCCCTGGATTAGCTTTGTGCGAGAATCACAAACCGTTGTCTTATATAAACACAGAAAAATTTACAATTTAAATATATGTATTGTTATGTATTATAATTTATTTTGGATGAATCTCCGATTTATTATGCTACGTGGGTTCCATTTTACGAGTTTAAATAGCTGAACATTTTAATTTAGAAGTTAGTTGAATTTCGATGTGTATCAACTTTATGATATTTGCCTGCGAAATTGATACGTACATTTTTCTTTCTTAACACAAATATATTTCAATATACAAAAAGTACAAAAACAATTCAGTTTATAATATGTTATTAATACAAACAATTATTTATATACAAAGATTTTACAAACAATATCTTATCTTCTATCTGGTCTGGAACTTAATATTTTAATGACGGTCCAGATCCACGAGGCGCAAATTATGTTAATATACTTCACATGCCGAAAATTCTAACTAGTTCTAATACTTGGCTGGTTTAACGCAGTTTACACTATTACTTTTCACAGAGGAAGACAGCTATCTAATGTCTTCGTAGAAATAGTAACGACCGAAATTAATTTTTTGAAATTTAACGGTTTGTATTGTTCTAAATTTTTAAACGTTACTGGTCAAATTCTGTAGTTTTCCAATTAATAAACGTTAACCACAGTTATAGCTTCCGAGGGTTATGGTAAACTTCACTGTAGCTAACCAAAAATATTGTATTACTGTCTCTCGGCTAGCTTTTATATCAATCACGCGAGATTCTAGAACGTTCAACAGTGTTCGAAGACACGATAGTATTTTCGTACACCACATATTGTTAATTATTGCTCTCGAAAATCTTCTACAAATTTAGTGAAAAGGCTAGACTTGCACAATACACATCGAACAATATGTGTCACATGCATAAAACTGGAACAAACGAAAGTATTGAAATAAATGCATGACAGCAAATCCATTACAACATATATCTCTTTAGCTGCATAAATTCTCTTTATTTCCTTTGGTAGTTAGCGTATATCAGTCTGGCAATGTGTACTTATTCTCTCGTTTTAGCTTTATTTAAAGATATTGAATATATTTACGTTTTGCTTTGACACATTTTCGTCCTGCTTTGTGTATTTCTCTTTCTATTAAACAGCCCGGCATGGCCAGGTGGGTTGAGGCGTTCGAATCGTAATCTGAGGGTCGCGGGTTCGAATACCCGTCGAACTAAACATGCTCGCTCTTTTAGCCATAGGGCGTTATAATGTGACAGTCAATCTCGCTATTCATTAGTAAAAGAGTAGCCCAAGAATTGACGGTGAGTAGTGATGACCAGCTGCCTTCCCTCTGATCTTAAACTACTAAATTAGGGATGGCTAGTGCAGATATCTCTCGTGTAGCTTTGCGCAAATTTCAAAAAATCAAATCAAACCAATTCTTTTTGTTAATACGTATCCAAATATGTACATGATTTTGACCTGCTCACAGATGATCAGTATTCCATTTTTGTTGTTAGCTTTTCTGTATATTTATTTTTAATTACCATTTTTACCTATGTTTTTGTGCTCATTCTTCGTCTATATCTTGTTGTTGTTAACGTACATACTCGTGTGAACTTTTGTTTTCTTTCTGCCTATTTTCATAGACAGTCTATACGTTTGTCTATCTACCAGTGTTCGTTTTAACTACCTCAACTACGTTTGTTTGTTCTTAAGGTGTTCGTTAAATTCTACTGATTCTTTTACGATAATTTAATCAAAGTAAAATTTATTACAATTCTTAGCCTGACAAACAAGTTTAACAACGTGTTTTATTTCCATTGTAAAAATAAAAAGACTAAAGATTTTGAACACTGAAAATCATTCTCTTTTTGTGTAACATATGTAGCATTAACCATTTTCAGAGAGATTTAGCAAAAAATACTTGGTAAAACAGCCTGACAAACAATCTTTATACTACACTAAATATGAGTTCTTTTTTTAGATTCAAAGTGATGAGCGTAATAGTCAGTGGAGTAATTTTCAATTTGCATTTGTTTTTAAGGCATTATGAGACGTTTACTTCAATCTGAGGATCATTTACACACAGTTACAAAATAGTAATTGGCCTGTTACGGTGCTCGGACGTGGAACTGAATCTCGTTTCAGAATTTATTTGTCTTTTCCGATGTTGGTTTGTTGTTCGTGGTCTCTTTCAAATTAAGCATAAAGCTAAAATGAGCTATCTGTGCTCTGCCCACCACGGGTATCAAAACCCAGTTTCTAACGGTTTAAGTCTGTAGACATACCGTTGTACTAATCGGGGGCGGCTACCTGCTGTGTCTACCAAGGGGAATTCAATTAGAGTAGCCCATGTCTTTTCCCTTCTTGGGAGAGCCGTAATTTTGTAGACTTGCAACACTAAAATTCGGGGTTCATTTCTCACGGCGGAAACGGTAGGTATTTCAATGTGGCTTTGTTCTAAAACAAATTTATTCAAGAGTCGGCAGTGGGTCGTGTTGAAAAGCTGTCTTCCCGCTATTATATCACTTCTAAATTAAGTACTGCTAATTTTGACACCCCTCGTAAAGCTCTGCACGAAATACAACATATAGACAACAATGTAATCGGGTGTGTAACACCACGAACAAGTTAAATGATTTTCACTTTTGATAAAAAAGTAACTTAAAAAGTGTGTGAATCCAATTACTTTACTTCCAAGCGTTAGTATAAATATCAGACAAGGTCGCGGCTGTTTTATTTGAAAATTCTGAAGACTTTCCAGTGCTAAAGAAACGCGTTCTGTATTGATAATGACAGTGTGTTCTAACTGTTGATCCATAAACAGTGAATAATTTTCCCTGAAAGGAGAAGGTAATTCCATTCTAGAACAGAAACTACGTCAAGCTCTTATGTTATCTGTGTTGCTTCCAGCAGGCTCGTGGTCACTGACTCTTGATGTTGGTTTTGAAACAGATTTTGCAATGTTTGTGTTGCTGTATCGAAGTTATACAGTGTGCATCGACACGTTAACGTTACTGAT
The DNA here is from genome assembly GCF_004210375.1 of Tachypleus tridentatus. Lineage (NCBI taxonomy): Eukaryota > Metazoa > Arthropoda > Merostomata > Xiphosura > Limulidae > Tachypleus > Tachypleus tridentatus. The sequence goes on from NC_134836.1 coordinate 36,962,703, forward strand.
ACATTAGCTCGTTTCTTTCAAGATCTCTGTTATACTTAGACAGTTTTATTTCATTCGTGTTAAATGCATTACGTGAACTTTTTCTCTCAAGACTGGTTTAAATGAATAAACGTTTCAGAACCACTTTTGGAGTTAAAAAGATTTTTGTAAAGATGACTTGGGCATAATTTTCCTGGCATGACGTTGAATATGTGGATATTCAGAAATCAGTGAGATTTACTTCGTTGAATATGTGGATATTCAGAAAGCAGTGAGATTTACTTCGTTGAATATGTGGATATTCAGAAAGCAGTGAGATTTACTTCGTTGAATATGTGGATATTCAGAAAGCAGTGAGATTTACTTCGTTGTTAATTATTTTAACAAATTCTCAATATTTGTTGAATATTAATTTTAACTAATTTTGTATAGACTTGGGAGAGGCGACCTACTTTTAGAAAAAAAGCAAAGATATACAGCGTCTTTTAAAAGTTATAATTTTCCCACAATCTCAATCTTAATTTTTATATTAAAAACTATTCTTTTAAACGAAACGTATGATAAAGCTAAAGAAAACACACGAAAAAGCAAACAACTGGTAAACATCTCACCTTCACCTTGGGTTACAATGTTTCACCTGATACAGGTCAGACGCCACTTGTCTTGCTTTTTGTACATGAAGCTTTTTTTTTCCCACAGATATAACATATAATCACATACATGAGGTAAGTTTTTTAAAGTAGCTTATGACAACTCGAACACCGAACCCACTCTGATTTCTTCGTTGAGTATTAATCGACACATTCAACGCAAAATATTGGATTGGATTGTTTTTGAATTTCGCGCAAAGCTATATGAGGGTTATCTGCGCTAGCCGTCCCTAATTTAGCAATGTAAGACTAGAGGGAAGGTAACTAGTCATCACCACCCACCGCCATCTCTTGGGCTACTCTTTTATCAACGAATAGTGGTATTGACCGTCAAATTATAACGCCACCACGGCTGAAAGGAAGAACATTTTTGGTGTGACGGAGATTCGCAACTGCAACTCTCAAATTACGATTCGAGTACCTTAACCACCTCGCTATGCCGGGCTTCAACGCAAAGGTCCTCATCTTCTTATCTCATTACAGCTTCATGATTGTATTATTTTCCATCTAGTGGTTGTTCAATATTTTTGGTTGTGTTTGCACTAGAATTCTTCTTCTTTATTCTATCAGCGTTTACTAGTGAGTTGTTTTTTGTAGATAGGCCATTGAAATGTCAATAATAATGTGGACTCTTTTCTCTTTGATCCATTTTTCTTTGGAAAAGATGAGCTAGATGAAATCTTGCTTAATATTTATTTGTTTCGGCATTTCCTGAGGTTATTCATTTCTAGAAGTGGAAAGTAGGATGTTAGTGTATTTATTAGTATGAAAATCAGGTTCAAATATGTCAAATCTGGTGCTTTTGAGATTCGTCAAGATAAATTTGGTGGTAATGATTGGTTGAAACTAGGTTAAAAGGAGTAGGTGTGTTCAGAAATTGTAGACTGACTAAAATTATAAATTATCATTATTGAAACCTAAAACTCAAGTTACTGTAATAGTGGCCCGGCATGGCCCAGTGTGTTAAGGCGTGCGACTCGTAATATGAGTGTCGCGGGTTCGCATCCCTGTCGCGCCAAATATGCTCGCCCTTTCAGCTGTCGGGTCGTTATAATGTGACGGTCAATTCCACTATTCGTTGGTAAAAGAGTAGCCCAAGAGTTGGCGGTGAGTGGTGATGACTACCTACCTTCCCTCTAGTCTTACCCTGCTAAATTAGGGACCTCTAGCACAGATAGCCCTCGAGTAATTCCAAAATAAACAAACAAACAATACAGTAGTTTTTCATCAGGCTTTAGTGAGACGGCCAAGTTACATTTGAGTGGATAGCGAATCCTAATCACTACTATCGAAGAAATAGTCCTTTTTAGCCCTCTTCTAAAGGAGCTAGCATATTAGCAACTGAAAAGTAGAATAAGTTATAAGAAACGTTTGCTTATTTGTTTGAATTTCTTGCAAAGCTACACGAGGGTTATCTGCGCTAGCCGTTTCTAATTTAACAGTTTAAGACTAGATGGAAAACTAGTCATCACAACCCACAGCCAACTCTTGGGCTATTTTTTTATCAACGAATGGTGGGATTGACCGTCACATTATAACGCTTGCACGGCTGAAAAGGCGAGCATGCATGATGTGACGGTGATTTGAACTGGTGACCCTCAGATTACGAATCGAGCGCCACAACCATCTGGCCATGCTGGGTACTGTAAGAAAAGTAGTTACTAATTAAAAATTAGACATAGGTGATCGTATGCGTTAGAGTGACAACATTATAATTCATGTTTGAGCATTGACAATGTTTTTCATAAAGATGCATTCGTGTTATATTGTATCATTGGTGTAGTTTTACTTATATACTCCTCTCCAGGTAAAATCACGTTGAACGTACGAATTTCCTCTGTGCTAATCGAGTTTCCGAGTGCTGATATTAAAACAAATACCAGATCTCACCTCTTCCATCAGCATACGTATGTTATTTTTGTATTATAATATCAGCAGACATTGTCTTAACTGTCATATGAACAGTAACAATCAACGTATCTTATTAATTAATAATGGTGCTGATTATTTTGAACATGTTGTGAGATTGTGTTTGTTAAATTTCTTGCAAGCCTGCTCGAGAGCTCTCTGCGATAATCATTCTCTACTTTAGAAGTGATAGAATAGAGAGCGTCAATACTACCTTTCGCCAGCCTCGTGAGCTACTCTCTACCAACGAAAAGTAAGATTGACAATCACACTACAATGCCGCCATAAATGAAATGGCCGTCACTTTCGGTGATGAAATTTGAATACACAACCCACAGAAAGCGAATCGGAGGCCCTAACCACCAGGCCTCAAGCTGTGAGAATAAAGGCAACTAATTTGCTAATCATGGTATGGATTGATTTAAACTTTGATGTGACCACTTAAAATAAATAAACGGTGTTCCACAATAAGCGCCATATAGAGTGCTGTAAAACAATATTCTTACCTTTTATTAAACACAAGAGAGTTAACGGAATATCTGACGCGTGGGATTCAGACTACATTTATGATATTTCAAAACAAACCTTTCTTGATTGTTTGTTGAGCATTATGGAAGTTTCTTTACAGATCATTATGATTGTGCATGTTATCTCTGACCATAATTTGTTATCCACGTGATTACAACTTTATGAATGTTATTTAAATATTCTTTTTAAAGTAAAATATTTTAATATAGTTATTTTTCCTTTCACCATTCGGTGTTTATGCAACTCATTTCAAAATTCAATAATTCACAAAATAAAATTCCTAAAAGATAAAAATAAAAGGAACATTGATGATACAGTTGATTTAAAATAGGAAAAATGTTATATTTGAGTTTCATTTAAAAAATATTAATTTTTAACGCTAGTTTACACACTAGGTTATCTGCGTTTTGTGTGTGTTTGGGGGTTCTTATAGCAAAGTCACATTGGAGTATCCACTGAGTCTACCTAGGGAAATCGAACCCCCTGATTTTAACGGTGTAAATCTGTAGACTTGCCACTGTACCAATGGGAAAGTTGTATGCTCTTTCAACCGCATTAAAAATATCACAGAATTGTACCCTTGTAAGTTCGTAAACTTACTCCTGATACGGAGAAGGATCCTTGGTCTTTAAATAATCTCTTCATGAGAAACATACTGTAGAGTTTATTGTAAGTTGGTCGTGTATGAAGAAAATCTAACAATACAGTATTTATTTAGAATATTTTGCGTTTGAAATTTTAGAGACACTAAAACCACTGATGTAAGAAACAGTTTATATGGTCAAAAACAAAAAAAATCGAAATGACTATATTAAAAATTAGTCATTAGCTTATGTTTAGAAAATTAAAAAGAAATCAGATATGATAAACTATTTGTGTGTGTGTGTGTGTATATATATATATATATATATATATATATATATATATATGTATAAACAAACTCAAATTATTTAAAAAATTTGTTTGTTGGGAAACAACTAGTGAAAATAGCTTTTAACACTTATGAGAGTAAATATTTTTGGATTATGCCTGAGTTACTTAGTTTTATTGAGGGAAGCAATAACCGTGTGCATTGTGTACAGTACTGTGCAATACGTTAATATTTGACGAGGTCTACTTGTTTTCATTATAAAAGCAGGAACAAACAACGAATATCTTACACACTTTGAAACAACTAAATAATATTAAGGTAATGTGCAAAAGTATATATATTATTCTAAAGCACAAAGCCACCATGTTTTCATATGACGTACAGTAACTTCTTTTAGAAATCAGGCTGTATTTATGTTTAATGCTCAGTGACCTTGAATACATAAGCAGTATTTTCTGACCAAGAGGAACATTTTCTTTATGTTATTACTTCTTGAAAACAGAAACGTAGGAAGCTCGAATTCGTAAAACACGACAAAAAATAACACATAACAGACAAACAAAAAAAGGCTGCAAGATTCACCAAGGTGAATTAAAAACATTAAATTTTGTATGTACTTTTTTTCCGGTCCCCCAGTGGCTCAGCGGTATGTCTGCGGACTTACAACGCTACAAACCGGGTTTCAATACCCGTGGTGGGCAAAGCACAGATAACCCATTGTGTAGCTTTGTGCTTAATTCAAAAAACAAACAACTTTTCTTCCGTGGAAAGCGCTTTGTTTTAAAGGAAAGGAGTTGCTTTCTCATGTAAAAAAAAACAAACCCAAAAAACCTTAAAAGTTACAATATCTGAGATGCCAAATAAGAAAGTCAATGTAATTAGGACATAATTAATGGAGTTTTGGATTTCAAAGCAGTTTGTGCTTGTAAAAAATCATAATACTCTAGTAAGCGTGTATACATGAACGTGTTTGTGCATAAGTTTCTTACGATACTAAATATGTAATGAACGGAGAATTTATTGTTTGTTTAATATTGAATCGTTAATCGTGTCATGATTTTTTTGCTTAGTTTGGTGTTTTATGGCTCAAAAGCAACTAGGTTATCTGCACCGTCATGATTTTATATCAAGACGTCATATATTAAGTGAAATAAATATTCTGTAACAAAGACGCCATGTTTATTCACGTTGAAAAGGGATATCGAAGAATTTTAAAAAGTTCTTTTCTGTTTTTTGTAAAGTTGTTTTATTTTTTCATTGATATCTTGGAGATGAGTCAATGTCTTTGTTAATTCACAACTCCATTCACGACAAAAAATTAGTTTTGAAACTCGCATCTTACTATCATTCAAAATTTCACCCTCAACGACACTATGTGCACGCGGATTAAACGACGAGGTTAGCTACCTGTAATTTTGACCCACTGACTACAAGGAAGATAACCCATCACCCGCTGTTATCACGGCTTTGACTAGATCTTTGAATCAATGCCACTTACATAATGCACACAAAGCTGAAATGCAGGCTGTTCATTGGCATCACGTCTCGAACCGTGTACCTCAGATACGTACCTCCATGCGCTAATCACTAAGTTACACACACCACTTTGGCACATCCAATAACCTTTTTTTAAAAACAGAGATTACGTTTTGTATTTCTACTTATGGAGTGCATTCGATAGAATCATGCATTAATTTTAATAAGGTATTAAATGGATGATTGATTTTTTTTCTAGGCATTATGTTCCTTTTTTCACACTATATTTTAGTAGGCTAGAGACTTTTTACAATTTTCTATCCTATTTGTTCGTGGATATGCATGATCTCTTAAGCAACTATTGACGCATTCGTTTCCATAACAACGCTGAGCAGCACACAGCTTGAGACACCAGTGAGATCTTTTAGAATGATTTGCTATGGTTTTTACTACCCCTCTTTCAGCAAGCAAGCATTTTTATATTAGATTGAAGCAAGATAAAATGTTGAGAGAAGTTGGAAATGACGCCCCGCTTAAAAAACTACAACAGATATTTTGAAAAACTTCAGTGTTATCGACCAAAATTTTGTTCATCTAGTTTACTACCAAATGCACTAGTTCAACACTGAGTTATCAGTTTTCTTTACCAAACAAAAAACCTTTATGATTTTACGACATTTATGTAGAACAAAATCGGTTTATATTTTCGTTGGTTGATATTTTGTGCAAATATGTTTTAATATTCTCATTGCCTATAAAATTAGGTTTAATCCAGCTTCTGACAGTATTTTGTTTTTCATTCTAGAGTTAATTCATTCAAAACAGAGCACTTAGTTATGATTAAAATTCACTTTGTGATATAGCTAAACAAGTGTTACATATTACTCAGTTTCCATGGTATCTTTTCTTCATGTGCAATATAAGATTGGTTAATCATTAATCATTCAGCGGTGGAGACGTTATAATATGACTTTGAATCCTATTATTCATTGTTAAGAGTAGCCAGAGAGTTGGCGGTGGGTGGTGATTACTAGCTACTTTCCCTCTAGTCTTACACTGCTAAATTAGGGACGGTTAGTGTTGATAGCCCTCGAGTAGCTTTGTTCGAAATTCAAAAACAAAACAAACAAATAGTATGAGAGGGAGAGATTTTTCGTTGATGCAGGGAAGTCATTTGTAAGTTCATGTGAGCAACTTTTCTAAATTCTCTGTCCAGGATTTAACCAGTGTTTATTCACATAGCGATTGCGTCGTGTTTATAAAGGGAAACATTAATCTGATTTTTTAAAAGTAATTAACTATGATGAAGATGAAATCAGATTGTTTGGAAAGTAATTAACTATGATGAAGATGAAATCAGATTGTTTGGAAAGTAATTAAGTATGATGAAGATGAAATAAGATTGTTTGGAAAGTAATTAGGTATGATGAGGATGAAATCAGATTGTTTGGAAAGTAATTAGGTATGATGAGGATGAAATCAGATTGTTTGGAAAGTAATTAGGTATGATGAGGATGAAATCAGATTGTTTGGAAAGTAATTAGGTATGATGAGGATGAAATCAGATTGTTTGGAAAGTAATTAGGTATGATGAGGATGAAATCAGATTGTTTGGAAAGTAATTAACTATGATGAAGATGAAATCAGATTGTTTGGAAAGTAATTAACTATGATGAAGATGAAATCAGATTGTTTGGAAAGTAATTAACTATGATGAAGATGAAATCAGATTGTTTGGAAAGTAATTAACTATGATGAAGATGAAATCAGATTGTTTGGAAAGTAATTAACTATGATGAAGATGAAATCAGATTGTTTGGAAAGTAATTAAGTATGATGAAGATGAAATCAGATTGTTTGGAAAGTAATTAACTATGATGAAGATGAAATCAGATTGTTTGGAAAGTAATTAACTATGATGAAGATGAAATCAGATTGTTTGGAAAGTAATTAAGTATGATGAAGATGAAATCAGATTGTTTGGAAAGTAATTAGGTATGATGAGGATGAAATCAGATTGTTTGGAAAGTAATTAACTATGATGAAGATGAAATCAGATTGTTTGGAAAGTAATTAACTATGATGAAGATGAAATCAGATTGTTTGGAAAGTAATTAACTATGATGAAGATGAAATCAGATTGTTTGGAAAGTAATTAACTATGATGAAGATGAAATCAGATTGTTTGGAAAGTAATTAACTATGATGAAGATGAAATCAGATTGTTTGGAAAGTAATTAACTATGATGAAGATGAAATCAGATTGTTTGGAAAGTAATTAACTATGATGAAGATGAAATCAGATTGTTTGGAAAGTAATTAAGTATGATGAAGATGAAATCAGATTGTTTGGAAAGTAATTAGGTATGATGAGGATGAAATCAGATTGTTTGGAAAGTAAATCAGAGGTATGATGAGAGATGAAATCAGATTGTTTGGAAAGTAATTAGGTATGATGAGGATGAAATCAGATTGTTTGGAAAGTAATTAGGTATGATGAGGATGAAATCAGATTGTTTGGAAAGTAATTAGGTATGATGAGGATGAAATCAGATTGTTTGGAAAGTAATTAACTATGATGAGGATGAAATCAGATTGTTTGGAAAGTAATTAACTATGATGAAGATGAAATCAGATTGTTTGGAAAGTAATTAAGTATGATGAGGATGAAATCAGATTGTTTGGAAAGTAATTAAGTATGATGAGGATGAAATCAGATTGTTTGGAAAGTAATTAGGTATGATGAGGATGAAATCAGATTGTTTGGAAAGTAATTAGGTATGATGAGGATGAAATCAGATTGTTTGGAAAGTAATTAGGTATGATGAGGATGAAATCAGATTGTTTGGAAAGTAATTAGGTATGATGAAGCTCCAAGGTTGCCTTATATACGTCAATAAGCTCTAAAGTTCCTGATATAATAAAACAGTGATTGGTATCCGCTAGATCAGTAATAAAAGGCAAGTCCACTCACAATTATTACCTGATCAATTGACAAGAATAATTAATCTTACTAACTGAAGACGACATTGTCTTTCCTGAAAGTCTTCTGTTTTCCATCTCTTAAAGAAAGTGAAAGTCAGTAACTCGCTTAATCATTTCTGTGTTTCATCCGGGCAATTATGGAAAACATCGTAATCATGAACATTTAACTTCTTGTTTACAGAAATATAATACGTTTCTCTACTTCATACTTAAATCATGGTTTATTGTCTTTCATTAATGATTAGTATATGTAGGTTTCTATAATTTCACACTATTGATTGTATCTTGTTTTCAAAGACGTAACAGGTATGATATAAAAATGATTTATCAAATTACTGGTATTTTAAAGGTGTAAATTGGAGATCAGTTCATGGTGTTCGGGGGTTCATGACAAATTATAAATTCACTTTGGTAATGTGAAGGTGATATAGCTCTTAATCCTAAAACTTCATTTTAAAATTCGTCGTTCTGCGAGTCGTACTTCAAGAAGAATAAATATACTTGTATTTATGACAACACTGCTAAAGCTATATAACGCACTCCCTAATTTGGAATTACTTGCCATCGGTGAAGACGCCAGTCAACAGAACCGTACAATCCACCATTAACACTAAGAGATTGGCTGTCACTTTTATGTGTCACTCACAGCTTACAATGCAGAGAATATTTTGCGGTACTGCAACCCGCTCTGTAATCTGAAGCCTCATCACAGGATCATTCCATATCTAAGTATAAGTGAAAAAATACCGATAATAGAAAAAAAACAATTAAATTTCGTATTTTAATTCAATCAAACACTAAATCAAGACTTTACTTACTACTTTTGCTTATACGTTTTTACTCATAATTTAATTTTACATTACATTCGAATGCGAAATTAAGTGAATTTTCTACTTCCAATAATTTCTGCAGTTATTTATATAATTTTATTCAAAACTGTAAATTATTTAGGATTTTAAAATAAAATTGTGTAATTTTTAACCTATGAATGTTTTTTTAAATAATGCCAAGTGTAAGCTTTATTACGTTAAACATTTGATAACCTCAGTCTGTTACAAAAATCATATAATCACTAAATTATTAAATCAGATTAGTACACGTTTAAATAAGCAGCTGTTGTTAACCTCCATACAAAAAAATATTTTAAACTTCAAAGTGTTTACTTTTTCCACTAGCTTCCACCGAACAACAACAACAAGTAAAACACAACAACAATAGTAACTTGGATATGCACTCAGCCTGTAATAAAAGGCTGCATCTCGCGGTATTGACACAAATAAATAGAATTTTCTGTTTACCGTATACTCATTACACACAGAGGAATTTAATTTGGCAAACTAACTTTGTTCAGCTTTAAAAGAATTAATCTTTATCAGCATTAATTAGTTGAGTAGTTTTAGTAATATGTGAAATTTAAAGATTTAGATTTAGTTGCTAGTCAAAACGAAATTGATTTAATCGAAAAAAATATTTTGTTACGGGAAGGTAACTAAATATAAAATCGAAGTTTTAAAAAATATAAACATGGAATGATTTCACTCATCTCCCCATCCGATTACCCAGCTAAAAGTCTGGGGGCTCATAACGCTAAAATTTAGGTTTTGATATCCTATATATATATATATATAAGCGGAGCATAAAGAGCCCATTTGCTCGAAAGCACAAAGCGAATAAATTGTGTTCGTTTATTTTTTCTTAAGCGCAAGGCTACACAATGCACTGTTTACGTTCTGTTCACCATTGAAATTAAAACCTGATTGCTAGCGTTATAAGCCCTCAAACTTAGCGTTGAGTCACATGGCTTGTTTCTTTGTTTTGAATTTCTCGCAAAGCTACACGAGGGCTATCTGCGCTAGCCGTTCCTGATTTAGCTGTGTAAGACTAGAGGGAAGGCAGCTATTCATTACCATCCAACGCCAACTCTTGGGCTTCTTTTTTACCAACGAATAATGGGATTGACCCTAACATAATAACGCCTTCACAGCTGAAAAGGCGAGCATGTTTGGTGTGAGGAGATTCGAACTCGCGATCCTCAGATTGCAAGTTGACCGCCCTAACCATGCCGGGTCTGAACCACATGGACAAGCAAATAATGAGGGCACATGTTGGTCCTGTGGTAAAGCTGGCGAGCCGGATTCAAATCCGTGCGATATTGCAAAGTATTACCAGGTGTGAATGCGTTATAGAAGTGACAGCCAATCCATTAGCATGGATGGTAATGGTAAGGCGTTACAGAATGATTTTGTTGGTACATCAAGCTGCAAGATTTTAAGGAGTGCTAGGTGTATTACGCATGTGAAAGTACTAGTGTTATAAAATTTGCGAGAACATTTACAATATATAAAAAGTTAGCTTTAATTTTGGATAGAGTTTATCTACAAGTTTAATTCTAATGTATTTTAAATCTGCTTTTGCAATAGATGTTTTCAAAAAATATACGATATCCAAAAATAATTAAAAATCTAGAAATGTTTGTGTCCTTCCTGTGTCAAGGAATACATAAAAGCTACTACCAGGTGGCTCTCAACCAGTATAAGTTTTTGGGGAAATACACAGTAGTTACTATCTCGCACGACACATTTTGGAATATATTATATATGTCAACAATCAGAAGTAGTAGTGAGTCTAGCTGGTGATAAAGAACAGTTTTATGAATTCGAAAGAATTGGATAGTTCTCTATATGCAGAGCTGATTAAATCAAAACAGGTCAACAATATAACTTTCTTTAAACGTGTCATCTTTAAATCTGGATTTTATTCTTAATGCGTTTTTACTTTTATCATGAATTTTCTCATAAACTTAAATTTCTTTCATTACAAAATGTACGTGTAACATAATATTGACTATGATCATGACAGTATGTTTTCTTTGAGCAAATAAAATGTTCCAGTGGAAATATATTTTCTTAAAAACTATCTCAGTTTGTTGTATACATGCATTCAAAGCTTATTCTATGAAAAAGCTATTTGTTATATGAATCTTCTTAACCATGATACACGTATTATTCTCATTTAACAGTAATGTTTACCTTTTCCCCACATGTGTCTTTCACGTTGAGTTTACTTTTCACGAGCTTCAAACTTCCTATATTCGCATCAGTTCACCTTTTGAAATTATCTCAAATCTAAAGTAGTGTTTGTTATTCTAGTTAACATGGTTGTTCAGATGTGTAAACACACAGTTAAGATGCCACGTTTTTGAGCATATTCCTTTACGAAATACACTCCTTGCTTCTCTTGTAAATATTGGAGCGTTATATTTTTCTTTTAGAGGTTTTGGCAGTTTGTCATTTTATAATGGAACCTAGTACACCAATTTTGGATGACGGCTTTCTTTATTGATTAAATGGTTTCGAACAACGATTTACATATGTATTGATCCTTCAAGGGTTTCCTTGCACGCGTACTTCTGCTAAAGACAGATTATTCCATAACCCAATCATCCTGTATTTTCCAACTTTTAAGCTTTTGTACTAGTTTTGTTGTTTTGAGAATAAAGCACAAATAAATCGGAAGCTTTTATCTTATCGACACTCTGGATAATCTTGTAAACCTGAATAAGGTCACCTCTCATCTTTGTTTTCTCATGAGAAAATAAGTTAAGATATCTTAACTTATCCATTAAAGATAACTCTTCCATCCCAGGAATCATTTTAGTAGTCCTTCTGTTAACCCTTTTCGATAAGCCAATATTCTTTATTAAATAAAGAGACTGTACACGATATTGTAGTGAAGCCTAAGTGGTGATTTGTATAGAGATAATTACCTGTTTTGACTTTTAATCAATTTGTCTATTAGTTTTACTACTAACAACAGAGAACTGTTTCGATGGTTTAAGTGACGTATCCACTACTATGTCAAGTTCCTTTTCTCCAATCACGTTCTTGACTAGGCTCCCATTTATAGGAAACGTGTGATCCAAATTATCATTACAAAAATGCACTACGTTGTACTTACTAATGCTAAAAGTAATTGGCCAAATACTTATTTTACTTACAAATTACTGAAATACATTTTGTAATGTTTCAGTACAATTAAAAATTACAACTAGAGTTTAATGTTATCAGCAAGCTTTATTAATTATGTTTTCACCAATCACATTAATGTAATTAAGAAAAAACAAAAGGCACACACTGACACTTTGCCACTAATCATGGTTCAGTTTGATTTGATTCCTCTGATAACAACAACGTTTATTTTTCTCTCATTCAAACATCCAACATTCGAATTAGCCAGTCTCTCTCCAACCTCTACTGATGTGATGTGAATATTCTATGCGGTACTTTATTAGGAGCTATGTAAAAATTGTCGTCTAGACCCTTATCATCACTCATATAATAAAAAAAACTTCGAAGAACGTTAACAGATTAGAAAGGCAATACTTTTTATTTTAGTAATATCATGCTGACTTTATCTCTTGATGTTATATTTTACCAAATTATTTTGTAAAACTTCTTTTATCAAACTTTCTAAAACATATATCACTACACAACTGACACTAATTGACGTATAATATCCAAAGCAACTTTTATCACCCTACTCTGACGTGTGACTCTAGGAACTTTCCAATCCACGGATGTCTACCCATTCTGCACTGATCTACCAAACATGAAAGCAAGAGGTTTTCGTATGTAATATTTGACTTCATTTAAAAGCCTAGAGAGCCCTTGTTTTCTTCTGGAGCATTGTAGTTAATCTCAATTTTTCTACTTACCACCAAGGGCTTTTTAATATCTACATATTTTTAAGATAATTTCTGCACAATTAATAGAATTATCAGGTTCAGGAATATTTCTAATATCTTCTGTTGTAAAACGAATGAAACGCTTAATATATCAGACATTTCATGGTCTCCCACAATTGTCTTGCAATCAAAATTTTTAAAGCTCAATTTCTATTTAACTTTAATATTATGTTTTAACATCTTAAAAATAACATCACTCTTAATTTTAAGATTATCATTCAAGTGTTTTCATAAACCATTTTTGAATTATTTTGTAACCTTATCCTTAAATTTCCTATTTATTGGTTTAGATTTCATAAACGTAAGGTATTTATCAGTGATTTTATTCTTTGTATATAGTAAGCCAAACAAGTTTTACTTCCCTTTATCGCTTGCCTCTTTTTACGAACGTACATATTTTGAGGTTAAAAACAATTGTTTAACATTTTGTCATCCCAAATCTGTACATTTTTATCTTTTAACTCGATATTCCAAATTTCCTAATGAATATGCCAATATGAATAGATCTTGTCTCGTGACCTTGATACCGACTTTCTGAAAATTTAGAATTAAAACTACATTTCTTATGATCTTAGTATGTATAAAAACATCAAATACAGAGATGCAAGGATCGGTCTTTCTCAACTATTCCTCCATTTTAACTGTTGCAAGAAATACTCATTAATAGTTAATAACAAATCTGAAAAGACATCTTCTGTGATTAGAAGTGATTGTTTGAGTCAAGGTTTATGATAGAATTGTCGTTGTTGTTGGAGAAAATAACATTTGTTTTGTAAAAGTATGGATAGTTTTTACCACGGACAAAAATATAGTTTTCTATAAAATATTCTTCTTAATGTTTAAGGATATGGAAACGGATTTCTTACAAAATATTTGCAGTGGTTGTGGAATTTTGCATATACCATTTTTTTTAGATGTGATATTAATTATACCTAATTGTTTATACTATTTTAAAATTTAGAGGCCTGGCATGGTCAGGTGGTTAAGACATTCGACTCGTAATCTGAGGATCACTGGTTCGAATTTCTATCACATCAAATATGCTCACCTTTTCATCCGTGGGGGGCATTATAATGGGATTGTCAATCCCACAATCCCAAGAGTTGGCGGTGGGTGGTGATGACTAGCTGCCTTCCCTCTAGTCTTACACTGCTAAATTAGGGACGGTTAGCGCAGATAGCCCTCGAGTAGCTTTGCGCGAAATTCAAAACAAACAAAAGTGAATCTGAGTCAAGAAGGAAATAGAACTGGTGTATCTGATTTTCGGAAAAATACAGAATCAAAATACAAATACTGCTCAACATTAGTTATAAATAGCTTGGATAAGGAATCAAGGAACGTCACTAAAATGTCGGTCTACAGTGACTGATGATGTTTTATTTCTAAACCATAAAATTCAAAAATTCAATTTTATGTTTTTCTACGTTTCAGTGAACGGTTTACCTAAGCGGAAGTCATTTTCATTTCTTATGATTTTAATGCGTTGATTGACAAATAAATTGACAAATTATCGCAACCCGTTGTACAAATGGTAAGCATGGTACAAATGGAACACACACAAATACTACTGTGAAGCTTTATTATCGAGACTCGCATATACAGACGTTTTTGTTGAAGAATTATTTCATTGCTTTTACTGTTACAAGTAAGTAAGAAATAAAAATCAAAATCTGCATGCTACTTTATTGATCATAAAAAGTTTTATGCGTAAATTACATGACTTTTTAACCCAAATTCAACCGGTTTACATAAGTGTTAACTATTTTTCATGTTTTTAACTTGTAAGATTTGATTCAGTGCTAATCTAGTGATTTCAAATGACACTCGTCTTATATTTGTGTTAATGTGCAAATATATCGATCTTCTAGCATCCTTTTACCAGTATTGTTTCTATTGTAGCTAGTGCTACATATCCTTCACAAAATCGTCACGTATAAAGGGTTTTATATAACCTGAAGAAGAAAATCCAGCGATCTTGATGTGATGCTACAAATAATCCAAAGGTTTTCATGTAGTGTTAGAAACAATGCTTTACACTTTAATTGTGAGTGGGTTAAAGGAGCTACTGTTAGTCTTGTTAATCGCTTGTTTATTTAAAAAAGTCGTGAAAGAGTAAAGTTGTGTTGCAGAATAACTTCGTTTGTAATAACCCTATTTCTACTAAATTTGTATTCGTAAAACGGCTAGTATGGGTATTAAAATTTTAATTAAAATAAAGTACAGGAGAACGATGACCTAAGATGATCGAGTTGTTCTGTACTTTGTTTTAATTAAAGTTTTAATACCCATGCCAGCCGCCTTATAAATACATTTTTACTTCAAGTGGGTTTCTCGTAATCACGAATAACGCCTGAATTGCTTTCGTTCTTGTTGTTGTTGTTTTGTTCAAACTTAAGAAATGGCTGAGCCAAACAAAAGATCACATAAGTTAGAAAAACATCTTTAAAGTGATAACTATAAAAGGTATATATATAAACTGTTAATGATGTACAAGTGCATAACCAATATTTGTTTACATGTGGTTTGATTGACGACCTCATGATTTATCAGACGTGCAATGCGATAAAAGTTCTAATTGTCTGGTAAAACATGTAGAACAGCTTACATACGAGTGTGTGAAATCATGTAAATCACTTATAAACTCCAAACATTAAATTTTCATAAAAAACATGAATTTTACTCTCAGTTCAATTGAATTTATTGTATTTTTTCTTTAATCATATAATAATTTACGTAACACAACTGTTTATAACTTTAAAAAATAATAATATTCATATATATATATTTAATATTTATAGCCAAATTAGCTTTTCGAGATAGATCAGTTGCATTTTCTAACAAGTAATATGAAATGAAAATTTTCAAGAGTACATGTGTATGTATTAATTATGTTCATTGGAACAATGTTAAGTCTGCTGTCATGTCACAGTCGTAGAATTTCCATTATTGAAGTTATGTATAAACATGTTCCTTATCAACCGTTAAAAATAACTACACTATTAACAATTGTTTGTACAAACTAAAATTTTCGTAACAATTTGTTCTTTCACTTACAACACAATTTCATGTATTTCAATCTATAATAATTATTAATAATTAATTGTCTATTAACTTAAACGTCTTAAAGTCTAAGAATCTAGTTATTCCATTTGGCTACAAGTTTTCAAAGCAGCTCTATCATAGAAGAGGAATTGTGTCCTTTAGAGTTCTGAACACATTTATATTTGAATTGTACTTTTAGCATTTACTCTGAGTCTTGCAAGTTTTCTAGACTAAATATTCAAGATATTTTAACCTCTTGTAAAAGCAGATATAATTAGTTTTGTACATGACGAGTTTCTCCTCAATAAGAAAGCCACGACCAACAATAACTTAATCCCTACACTCAATTTTGTTTAATAGACCAGATATTTCTGTGATCTTTTTGTTATATGCATGTCTAACTCGTGCCTTAGACACGATTGAAACCGTTCAACTGGGGTTGAGGCCTATTAAATACTTTATCGTGTTGTGACGCTTATAGTAGCTCTATGTCACAGCTCTCGCATTTAATTGCTTTGGACATTCAAAGAAAGTTTGAGAAAAGTCATTTATCACTCTGTATTTTGGATAGAGCTTTCTGAAAGGTTGTGGTAAATTTTGATTTCTTCTTGAAGGCCAGTGGAACAAAAACTCAGGATTGAAGATATAATGAGCAAATCAAATTTAATAATTTTTGGACCTGATACGTTGAATCTAATTGTCAAATCATAGTTTAGTAAATTTAATTTCAGTTCAGTAAAGATAACAACTTGATTTCTCTGAAGTAAGAGTGTAAAATGAAGCACAAGAAGAGACGGTAAAAGTAATATCCATTTGAAAGCAGTTAGATGTAGACTTTTAAACGTCTTAGTCTTAATGACCCTATGTTCTGATCTAAGAACACTATCAATATTAAAATAAATGTTATTATATACATGATTTTAATTACACGTTTTTCTCTTTCTCTCTCTCTGGTTCTTCAAGGGGTACCACATGTTCTCCACATGGGCAAAATATTACCTGAGCGCTTTACTTCTCAAACTTTCTTTCCACTTGTAAAGACGAGAAGAGATTTTGAAACGTCAAAGGTTGCCAAAAATAGCAAAAAACTATGGAAGAATATTAAAAAGAATAATCCTAGAAGTAACGCTGGGGAATAACTATTAACTATTGGAAATTGAAATGTGTATATACATATATGTAATTCAACAACAGTAACATACTGTATACGTAGAGTTGACAGCTGCTGAGAACAATAGCGGTCCAGAACGGCCAGATGGTTAGGGCGTTTGACTAGTAATCTGAAAGTCATGGGTTCGAATCCCTGTCACATACCAAACATGCTGGCCATTTGAGTCGTAGAGGTGTTATAATGTGAGGATCAATCCCACTATTCGTTGGAAAGAAAAGTAGCCCAAGAGTTCGTAGTGGGTGATGATAACTAGCTGCTTTCCCTCTAGTCTTACACTGCAAAATTATGGAAGACTAGCGCAGATAGCCATCGTGTAGCTTTGCGCGACATTCAAACAAACAAAACAAACTTAAGCATCTGAATTGTATTATCATTTACTTTTGAAACTTTTTTAATGTTAAGACATTAAATTATGTATGATTAATTATAGATTCAAATATGTAGAATTTTTTTATGGTGTTAAAGTACAAAGTGGTGTTGCTATTAGGTTTAGAAAGTATAATTGTACGTGTTTGGAAGCGTAAACTCAAGGTTAGATGTTGTTGTTATTACTAATATTATCCCAAGTTACAGTGAATATTACACACATAGATAATTAAAACAGATTAACGAGGTTTATAAGCTTACTTTGCGCAAAGGATGTTTGTTTGTTTTTGGAATTTCGCACAAAGCTACTCGAGTGCTATCTGTGCTAGCCGTCCCTAATTTAGCAGTGTAAGACTAGAGGGAAGGCAGCTAGTCATCACCACCCACCGCCAACTCTTGGGCTACTCTTTTACCAACGAATAGTGGGATTGACCGTCACTTATAAAGCCCTCACGGCTGGGAGGGCGAGCATGTTTTGGCGCGACTCGGGCGCGAACCCGCGACCCTCAGAGTACGAAGCGCACGCCTTAACGCGCTAGGCCATGCCAGGCCCTTTCGCAAAGGAAAATAGATATTTAATGTCCTCGTAGAAATAATAACGCCCGAAGCTAATTCTTTGAAGTTGAATAGCTTGTAATTTTCGAAATCTATGAATGTTCTGGATCAAATTCTGTAGTTTCCCAATTAATAAGCGTTAATCACTATTATACCTTTTGAAGCTTATAGTATACTGACTATAGTGAACCAACAATATATTCTATTACTGTCTCTCTGCTAGCTTTTATACCATTCATACGAAATTCTCAAAAGTTCAACGATGTTCGAAGACATGCTGCTATTTTTGTTAACCACATACATTTGATTCTTGCTCTTGAAAACCTTCTAAAAATTTAAAGAATAGGCGGGAATTGTGCAATACACATCCAACAACGTACGCCACATGCATCAAACTGAAACTAACATAAGTATTAAAGTAACTGTATAGCAGTAAATCTGTTAGAATATACCATTACATACAAGTGTACGTATATTAGTAGTTTAGTTACTTTAGGCCTACCTTCCATAAAAATGCCAAGAGCAAATACTCGTGAAATTTGTTAGCTAAAAGTTTTCTCGACGTGTTATACTCATTTTTTTTGGAGTTTGATAAAAAAATAAAAGGGAGTTTACAATATGGAGTTTTTAAGAGCTAAGCACACTGTGGCACAGCAACTTACAACCTATTTCAACGTGTTAACGTGTAACGTAGGGCTTCAATCAATTGCGTGTGTCTCGAAACATTGTTTGCTTTTGCCATCCACTGAAATATTCCATTTTGGTAACTTCCTCATACTCGATTGGGTCTATTCGGTTAAAAGTAGTTTGAAGCGGCGAGTAATGTTGACTGGTTACCTTCTTTATGTCACGCAGTTCAAAATTAGTGACGGCATACCTAAACATAGGTACTTCACACCTGATTGTTGAACTCTGTGTGAATAAAGTATCATCGTTCAAAGGAACAAACAAACAAAACGAGTATTACGAAATATGCTTAGCCTTAAATTAACTTACGTTGTGTTTATTGATCTAGTTTGACTTACAGATATATTTAACATTTTATTGTTATGGTGACCATTACACATTACAATACAATATTAAAAATAAAACAAAAAACACTTTATTTTATGGTATGCTTAAAGGTATTACAATGAAGATTTTTTTTCACGTTTGAATTAGAAAACAGATAATGTTGATTTCACAGTTCACTTGATTATTAGATTCAATGTCCATTACAAATATGGTCATTAGACCTTTCAGCAACAACTCCTACATATTAAGTTAATAATTTTGCCATTTTTCAGTTCTTTAATTTTCACAAACTATTCCAGAGATTACGAAATTTTTAGCGTTACACAATGGACTCTCTGCGCTTTATCCATCGCGGTGAATCAAACTCCGGATTTTATCGGTCAAAATCTAAAGCCTTAAGGCCTATCCAGATTGCGAGTCAAGCGACTTAAACTCCAGGTCTGTCATAATGACAAACCTCTTGCATTGTATATGTGGCGGTTGAATTAGAGCACTATAAATGAAGTGTTGCGACAGCTCACGATCAGAAACTATTTTGTACCTATTTGCAAAACATGCATGCGCACTGTATATGTAGCATCGCTGAACTTAAACTCGATTAAGGGTGCATTTTTAGCAAAAACACATTCAGCATACTAGTCTAACTCTATTAAATGGTACTAGCTAATACTATAATAAGGTTAGGCTACTAACATTAGGTCTGTTTCATAGTTAGGCTTGATATTAGGCTGGGATATTCTTGATTGCTCGAACTTCTGGATTAATCGTAAATTATATGGGATCGTATTTTTAATATGATTGTCTATTTTACTTTTTAACGTCGTGAGGAATAACTATAATATTATGTGTAATGGGTTAGCTTTTCCTTGGGCAGCTCGTTGGGCCTAGCCTACCGTACAATTAGGGGCCAGCATGCGTTGAGTTATTTACTTCACAGAGTTTGGAAGGCGGTAATAGTTTCCAACCGACACAATTTACTTTAACCTTCCAAATTTGTCTCTTTTGACATGTGAGTAAAAATGATACATTCTCGATCCATTTCCTGACCGTTTTGTACACCTTCAAGCAAAACATCCGGTCATTTCTATCAGAAGATACATTCTGTTAAAGTTGTCAGTCAATTACTTCCATTGTCTATTATGTACGCATCGTGCCGTACCGTATCGAGCTGATGAATACAAAATGGCACCGATAAACCATGTGACAATCTATTTTTGGGACTCCTTATGTCGCAACTCTTCATATATAGGGCTCAGTGTTGAATTAACCTCCAATAAACCCTTTGAAGTATTGTATATTAAAGAAACGCGTGGAAAAAGATTGAATAAAAGGCAATCATTTACATCAAAATATTTACTTTTTAAATGAAAATTTAAAAACCTGACGTTATTTGATTACTGTGATAATTTTATAAGTTAAATGCTCTGTTATCATAATCGTAACCAGTAGAATAATTGAATTGACACAAAGTAGTTGTCGTTTTCCAGATTTAATGATTAGATTCTCACAAATTAGTTATAGTATGTAATTTTACCATTAATGAAATCAGAATACTTTATCTTAAACTTTTGCAAATAAAATGAAAAATATTTCTCAATGTTTATCTGTTATTTGAACTGTGTAATGGTAGCAAAAGCAAAATTAATTAGTTGTAGTCATCTGAACTTTTACGTAACATGATTCAGAAGACACCAGTTTCAGTACTCTAAGATTTATACAACCGAAATGTAATAGATACTTTGTCAGATGTTGAAGTATATATGTAAATATGAATTACGCATAGTAAAATAAGAGTACCTGAGTGTACTTGATAAAGTTTATAGTTGTAACGTGTTCTTATATCTTGGCGGTTTCCTTTGTAATTTTCGGTAAAATATTGGGTAGTTCAGTTCACATAAATATATCGAACTAACTTATTTCTTCAATATACGGATTGTAGGTTACATTTAATGGTATCTTTCAAAAAAAAAATCTGAAACTAATGATTCTTTTAACTCGCACACGAACTCAAAGTCACGTGCTTGGATAATTTCATCACTAAACTATGAATAACAAAGAGCTGACTGATTTACTGAATAACGAACTCACTGACTGAATTACTCATCAACTGAATTATCTGAAGCACTGATAAACAGACTCATCAACTCCTACTGTATTATTAAAAAAAACTGACACTGAGTTAAATAATTATTGAAAATAATTAAATAAAAATATTGAAAATATAGTCTACAACATTATTAAATAAAAAACAATGATTTTTTTCATTTTACTGATTTTATCAGCCTTAAAATGTCTATGATATTGAAAAGTATTCAATTAAAAAAATTCCCGTAACACTTTGGAACTACTGAAAAGATGCTGATCACTTTATGACTGTTTAGCTATGTATGATATAGCTAAATTAACTAATATTAAGAAAGTACTTTAAAAGTAGCCAGATATATCAAGGCAAATGTGCCAACTTTAAAATTTCAGAAGTCAGTCGCACGTTAGCGAAACAATTTTAGGCCTAAAGTACAGTCATACTAAACGTTTCACCCTAGAGGTTTTGACACTTAGTGCGTTTTATGAAGTTGAATCTTTCAGTTAGAAATTGTTTCGTTTGATAAATAAAATAATTTTAAGAGGAGAGATGTTAGTGAATTTAATTTCCCACCTATTACTAAATACAGCACATGCATTATCCACGTATTAAATAAAGAACGTAAGGTTTGTTATATATTACATATATCAATTTCTAAAATAAACATTTTATTTCATCGAAAACATAAAGATATTACGATTAGAAATGTAATTTTTTTCACTGTATAGCATATTAATTTGTCAGTCCTATCAAATAAAACTCTTGCGTTTTTCTTTGTAACTTGTGTTGCAGCTTTCTTAATCAAACGCTTCAAATCTTGTATTGCTAGAAATACCTTTGTCTAAGAAGTCAGGATTGTATATCGGTTTTTCTATTCAAAGCCACGTTACCTGCTTAAAACTTTCATTGGCTTTCTCGACTTATTTAAGTCAAAAACATGCATGCTAAGTTTTTTCAAAACCATATACTTATTACTTTGCGACCACTTATTCGAACGTTTCTGCGTTATCAGCTAAGTTTGCTTTCATTATAACTTTTACATTTACTCCACTTTGCAATAACTTAGCTATGGTTTGTTTTATAGATTGTTATCAATACCATTTAGCTGTTTTAAGTATGGGTTTTATTCTTCGTTTTTGTGAATTTCTTCATTTAAACTCGTTAAACTATGTTACATTCTGAACGCCCATAACTGTTTCATACTTTGTACGCTATTTTAAATACAATTACTATCCTTTGTTTTACTTTGCTTGCAATTTTATTAAATAAAGTTACATCTACGTAAGTTTATTTGTCTGACTGTGTAAAAGAAGTTCAAATAAACTATAATTTATCAGCCTAGCACACAATGCCTATAAGAATGCTGTGCGGGAAAATAATATACCGTATTTTACGCCTTGTAAGACGCTGCATCGTAGAAGACGCACCCTAATTTTGAAAGAAAATTCTGAGAAAAAAATATTTTGTCTCAGCAACCAACACCGTGATAATGTCTTGACTTTTTTTAACTTACTGAGTAAATAGTCAAATACATCATATTTTTACAGTATATTGATAATATTAATTAAATTGAATGTTTTATGTTGTTGAAAATAATTGTGATTGGTAAGTAATGAGATTACGATCTGTATGAGAAGCCGTTTTGAGTAGAACCTAAGCTAACCTCTTATCTTAACCCATCACTTTTGTCTTGAAAGATGCATGGGAATTTTTCAAGGAATTTTTAAAGAAAAAAAGTACGTCTTCCAAGGCGTAAAATACGGTAATAAGGTGAATGCAAGCAAAGGTTATGAAAACTACCAATAATGTCCTGCAGGTTGCGGTTAGTTTAAAAATAATAGGTTAAAATACAGAAGCGGAATACAAACAAACAATAAGAAAGAGATAAAGAACGTAAAAGTAATTGTTTGATAATTTAAGACTGTATGTTTACTTGATTAAAAATAAAGTAGTTTTAAACCTTTGAAAATATAACCCACAATAGTCTAGCATTAGTGTAAACTGTATATAATAAAACTTGGTCTATAGTTTCCTAAAGAATGTTTTGACCAATCAGCAAACGCCTAAGGATCACCAATTAACATTTGACAAGGAAAGTATATGAAGTGAGTTTTAGTAAGGGCAGTTACACAGAAGTACGTAAAACAAATATATTTTTTTAAAATTTAATTAAACAAATGCTCGTTATATATATATATATATATATATAAATAAAGGAGCAAAGATTTTTGTTGTTGGTTTTTATTTTCCCTTCTTTAGTCATGCATTAACATTTTTGTTTAATTGGTATTTCATTCTAACCGGGCTCTTGGGTGTAAGAATCGTTCCAATAAGCACATTAATACGTTCGGTTAGTTGTCACATAAATTCTAATAAGCACTCGTGTGAGCCTTTTTTTTTACGCTCCACGAAATAGTTTTAAAGACATAGGTAGTCACCGTTCAAAGTGATGTCAGAATATGGTATGAAAAACGAGGAAATTATGAAAGTCTTATGCAAACAACCGAAACACATTTTACGATCTCAGACACTGGGGCGCAGGCTAGTTTATTACAGAAATAACATTTATTCGGAGCGCCATTAATCATATCCACGATTTTTTTTTCTTTTGCAAAATATTGAGATTGCGTACAATAAGATGTCTGAATAACCAACTAATTTGTTTTATAAATGTTGATATTATGAGTGGCAGAAGGATACCTAAAATAATAATACTATAGTTCCATATAACTCATTAGTGAAGCTAAGCATTTTCATATTGCATATTTTTGCGAATGTTGGAGGCTTCCTTGGTTACATTTTTTTTAAACAGTGGTAATTTCTAACACTGATATTTTTAAAACTTACTTGTGATTACCAGTGCACGAATAAACTTCAGACAAACGATATACCATCAAGTTAAAATTTTAAAATATCCTAATTTTTCAGTATTTTTATTCTGGTATACGTTGCCAATTTTGATTTTAGATTAAGCCCAATAATCATGCATTATTTTAAAGTATGAAACAAACAAAATTTGTTGTTATCATGCGTAACAGTATGAGATATCTAACACGTTTTACAAAATAAGGTTTTTTATTAGCTAGTGTATAACTATGTGGTCATACACTGTGTTGCATGAGTGTTAGCAATTCTTTAAAATATTTGAACATGACCCATACGCATAAATATGGATCTTGTTTGTTTTTGAATTTCGCGCAAAGCTACTCGAGGGCTATCTGCGCTAGCCGTCTCTAATTTAACAGTGTAAGACTAGAGGGAAGGCAGCTAAATATGGATCTATAAAGTATCATATTATGTATCACTTGAAACATTTTAATTTTTGTATACATACAAACGTCGTGTAATTTTTTCACTATAGTTGTATTGCGCATAAGTGCAATTTATAAACATGTTGATTCCAGACTAACTGTTTCCAAGAAGGGAGAGTCTTGATTTTTTAATATTTGGATTTACAAATTTACAACGCTATTGATCCAGTTCTGATTTTAAGCAGCACCTTCTTATAATTGTATTCAACTGTATGATAACCTGCTTGAATGTTTTAATGTATTTTACTACCTGGTGAATCAGATGTCTTGATTTTCATTGTTGTTGTGAAATAGGTGTAGAATATTGAAAATCTACCAATACAAATTTAAAAGAAAATACACTGGGGATCATTTATTACCTGAAATGATGTCAAGTTATATAGGTCAAATTAAGGTCAATTGTGTGCTTTCTTTGAAACTATCAAGCTGAGATAAAACATGTCAAGACAACAGTTGTAATCCACAATAATATTGACCCAGAAATGTTATTTTCCTTACGAGTTTCACATAAGTTTGCAATTTTTTCAATGGAAAATATTTCGATTTAATACTCGATGAGTTATAAAATTACACAAATTTATGCAAATCAGAGAGAGTATTTGGATGACCTTTATGCTAACAAAGCATCAGGTGACAAACACTTTCAATATGTCTACACACCTTATGTCTGCAGTATTACATCATTACTTCACAACAATACAAACGACAGGACTCTTGACTCATTCTGTATTATGCCAACACTCAAATACTGTCGACTTTCATTAATATACTCAAAAGTGAGTCATTAATTATTAAATGTTTCTGAGAGGCAATTAACAAATCTATTCGTTTAAGACTCAACATTTTAGTTTCTACCCTCAATTAAATTATCATTGTAATTTCCGAGCTGCCTTCTTCAGCCATTGTTGACCGTCTCTACCTGTGTGATTTGCAAATATATTTTTCGGTTTGTCTAGTAAAGCGTTTGTGGTGCGGTGCGAAGGAGTGCGTCCATTATTAATAGGTTGAATAAAAAGTGATTTAAACGAGTTAGTTCTTCCGCTTTAAAAACTTGCAGAAAATATATTTTGCGAAATCAATTCTATAAAATCGTTAAGTGGTCGCATGATGACTGAGACAGTAAGTCGCTGAAAATTACGGTGTAAATGTTTTATTACAATAACTGTCTAAGACAAGCATGCAGCTCGTTTTTTATTTTTATTTGTGTTTTATTTAAGACTTCAACGTTATATCCATCTACAGGGTGGCCCGTAAGTAGCTACCCATCCATATGTTATTATGTTATATTCAATTACGCATGTATTATAAATGTTTCTTTTTTTCAGAAACATATGGCCGATGTAAACCCATTTACACTTGAAGAGCGTATTGTGCATAATATTATTCAGCGAGAATGAGGGACAGCACACAGATACATTGGATACATAAGATATATGGATGGGTAGGAACTTACTGGCCACCTTGTAGATATTTTGGACAGAGGGTCGTTTAATACATAATTTACAGATGTGAAATAATTTTGGCATAAATAATTGTGCATAAGTCAAAAACAGTTTCTTTTTATCTTGTCAGTGTGTATTTATGTTGTATATAGTTTATCTGTTTAGTATTGAGCTTAGAATCTCAGTTTATCGCAATTTAGTCACACGATTTGCATTTATATTTTGTTAAATAATCTCTGTTTAGCTGTCACTTTGTACCTGTTTGGTTGATCAGTTTGTGTTCATGTTGCTTGTAGTCTCTGTTTATCTGTCTTTAGTCTGTCTGCTTTTAATTGTGTCTCTCTATTTTCTGTTTATGACTTTATGTCTAGTCTTCTAGTTAATTCTTCTTTATTCATTTAGTTCGTGTTTATTTTCTATTTAGTCAGCCAGTTCGTGTTTATTTAGTTTCTAGTCTATCAATGTAATTTTGTTTATACTCAATCAATTTGTGTTTATTTTTTGTCTAGTTTGTCTTATTTTCATTTAGTCAGTAAATTTCATT
This sequence comes from Tachypleus tridentatus, assembly GCF_004210375.1. Taxonomy (NCBI): domain Eukaryota; kingdom Metazoa; phylum Arthropoda; class Merostomata; order Xiphosura; family Limulidae; genus Tachypleus; species Tachypleus tridentatus. The sequence continues at coordinate 36,989,372 of NC_134836.1, forward strand.
AACTATGTATCTGTCTATCGATCAATAAATCTATTTCACTGTCAATCTACTGATCATTGGTAAGCAGCAGGTAATTACACTCCACTGTCCTTCACCTGTTGTGTTGTAGAGCCCGGCATGGCCAGGTGGTTAAGGCACTCGACTCGTAATCCGAGGGTTTCGGGTTCGAATTCCTCTGACACCAAACATGCTCCCCCTTTCAGTCGTGGGGGCGTTATAATGTGACAGTCATTCTTACTATTCGTTGGTAAAAGAGTGGCCTAGTAATTGGCGGTGGGTGGTGATGACTAGCTACTTTCCTCTAGTCTTGCACTGCTAAATTAGGGACGGCTAGCGCAGATAGCCCTCGAATATCTTTGGGCGAAATTCAAAACAAACCAAACGAAATCCCTTGTGTTGTAGTGCCATCTAGTGAGCATTATATGATACATTTACTTTCTAAATTTGTTTCTATGGTCTTCAAGGATTTACAGAAACATTGAAAATATGATGAGAACACTGCTTATAAAGTCGTAAAGTTTTTCATGTCGAGAGAAAGAACATTATCACACCAACACAAATTACTGGAAAGCACGATGGTGTACTTAACTAGTAGGAAATGTTTTTTAAAGTGAATCTTATTTTTTTTTTGCCACACGAAATAATGCCTTAATCGTATTACAAAAAGGAGGTATTTTACTTATTAGTTGTTTAAGTATAATGTATGAATACGTAGCATTTTAATGATCTGTTGAAGATACATGACTGTTTGTTGTGTTTTATTCACATACAGTTACCTTCTTTACTGACGAAAGTGTATTTTTTAAACGGTGTTCTTTAAGCTGACTTAGTCCATATAGCAAGTATTAATTTCTGCAACAAGCGATCAAATGATAACTTTTAAACGCTTTTCTCTGTATATTGTAAACATTTCGCTATTAAATTAGTGGCAGCTGAGCTGTTAAACCTTTTACCTTATGAATAAGTTTAGAACCTTAATTAATTCACAATGTAATGTGTTACATTCATAGCAATTCACCTTTATAGTTTCCTGGAATTTAACCTACAATAATTGACTGAGCCTGTATTTGAAGTATTTTTAATGTTATTGTATAAAGAAATACACTTGAATCAATATGTGTATTTTATAGCAAAGCCAAACCTGGTTTTCTGCTGTGTTTACCGAGGGAAATCGAATCGCTGATTGTTAAACCGTAGACTAACCACACAAGAAATATATTTTTATGCATATATTTCTAATGTTCTATTATAGTGAAACTACAGAGAAATATGTTATTAATGGTTAATATACGAAATACAATGTTTTATGGGTATATTTTAAGATTTTTGTTTTACAGTTCCACACAGATGCACTTGAAGTGGTTTATCCACGAAAAATAACTATTCGTCAGTCATTTCTGCGATGGTAGAACACTTTTTAATTTCTGTTAATATGATTTTTGTTCATTACATTTGGTGAATTCCTGCTTGCAAACTGATAAACCACATAAGAAGTTGCATATGTTTCACTTTTGTGAACTATTCAGCCTTCTATATAAGTTTAGTTTTGAAGATTTGGAAGGATGCCTTACAATACTTACATGTAAATATCTTGATTGTATATGCCAATTTTTAACTTTGACAAAGCTCATAATATTGACAGCAGCACTGAATCAATTTCTTTAATTCAATAGTCTTCAACTCTGGTCCTGAAAAGCCACCATCCAGCTTGCTTTTTTTGTTAAAACCACCCACTAGTACGTGAGAGAGAAACATACTTGTTAAAATATGCAAAGGAAGGAACAAAGACAAAGAAACCGAAAACCAAAACCAAGAAACCCAGTTTAAAGCATAAGGGAATAAAAGCTAAAACAACGTTAAGAAATAAAGCTTACATTTGTAGGCGAAGTATCACATGTCTTTTCCCTTTAGAAAAAACGTAGTTGAAACACACGATTCTCTTGCTGTGCTGTTAACACACTCCTCCGACAAGTTGGCATGGCCCCATGATGTCGAAAAATAAAATCAAGTTAAGAAATGATAAGAAAAAACATTTGAAACTCTTATTTCAAAACGTACGCATGCGCTCGAAATACAGCACGACCTTTTCTTTAAACACAAATACTTTTGTTACGCTGTTAACACGTTCCTCCAGCACTATGTAGGCAAATACAGTCCAGTTATAAAATGTATACAAGTAAAACAACTAGAGCGTTAAAATACTAAAGATGGATAAAAAACATCAGTTTTTAATTTTTAAATAACAGGCACACCTGCCCTGATCTTCGGCTTCACTTGTGACACAGTAAATCCAAACCTCTGATTAATTATATTATTTGTTATAACTTAAAAACAAGCCAAAACAGGAAAAAAATTAAATTAATTGTTGAATTCGTTTTTGTTTCGGCTTGTTTTTTAAGTTATAACAAACTAATTGTATTCATATACAGATATGACAATGTTGAAAACGGAGACAGATGTTTAATATAAGATATGGTCATTAACAAAAAATAACTATAATTACTTAATATTTATGTCCCTTCTTTCTATCGTTGAGCTGATGTCCATTTTGAGCTTATTCACAATGTCGGATTACATCTGTTAATGTTAATAAGTTAATACTATTTCCACATTGAAAGAGAACAACTGAGACCGGGTGTGATGAGACTTTTGACACAGGGCTGTATGTAAATTAGTATGTGATCTTATGTAAATAAGTTGTTTGATAATCTTGCCGCTTAGTCACAAACTGAAATACTCAAACAAAGAGAACTGAAGATTAATATTCTATACGCCCGAGAACGTAGAGAATAATTTTTATACTGTTTGACCCTTGGTGAGAAGTGTTGTGAATTCAGATGCCCAGAACATATAGAATAGTTTCTATATTGTTTGAACCTTGGTTAGAAATGCTGTAAATTCAGGTTAATCAGACGCCCAGAACGTATAGAATAATTTCTATACTGTTCGACCCTCGCCAAGAAGTGTTGTGAATTCAGATTAATCAGATGCCCAGAACGTATAGAATAATTTCTATAGTGTTTGAACCTCGGTTAGAAGTATTGTGAATTCAGATTAATCAGATGCTCGAAGATGATTTTCAAACCATAGATGAGTTATGCATGTTAAAGATCAGTGAAGATGACTTTCTAAACACATTCCAATACCACTAGGATAACTTTAGGAGAAAATAGTTTGTTTTTATATAGTTTAAATTATTTACAGCTGATACAAAATATTTATCAAACTCTTCTATATCTATTGTACTCTAGCAATCGATGTGTTTGGAGAAAAACGAAGTTTCATAGTAAAAAGTGTAACAATACCTAAGGTAAGCAGTATTGTGTAGTTATAACAAAAGTGATTACATATGATTGTTTCAGAACTCTGCAGTTTACATCTTCAGTGAATCGAAACGATTACCTGTGCCCCCCTTCTGTTATAAATAATGTTGTTCTAAGTGTCGTTGTCTTTAGTACAGTTTCGAAATATTCACTTAAAGGATTTCGCATTCACAGTGCTAAAAACTGCACTTCTTGGTTACTAGTTATAGTGGATATAACGGAAAAGATACATATGTTACTACGAAACAGTTTCCTGCAGTATTTTTAAAGTGTACTATTACCTAACTAGTATTTGAAACTTTGGAATACACAAATAACAATGGATCATCGAAGGTGGAGGCTCATGTACATGTTGCTAACGAGAAGGTATTTTAAAATTTCACAACTATTTATGAAGATTTTAGCTTTTCCAAGAATGAATTGATATGGCTAGATATCATCTTGTTATCTTAACCCTTTCTGCTTTTGTTTTACTTGTATAAATGAGAGTCTCTTACATTGATAATAAGTAATTCCTCGGGTTCTACTTTATTTGATATTTGTAAAAGAAAACTATTTTCTAATAAGGCGTAACTTTTTATACATTAATTCTTTAATTTTTAATCAATCCTAGACTATCCGCTTGTAATTGACAGGAAGCCAAACTACTTAAATACGTAATCAGTTCCTATGACATAAGTGCGAAACCGAGATAAACACAGACAGATACACATTTTATTTTATAGTATTAGAGATGTAGAAACAGTGGTAGCAGAAAAGGTGACTTTAACGTGCTATAGAAATTTACTCTTTGGTTTGTGCTTTCGTAGAGCAAAGTCATATTCAGATTGGTAGACATTGCTATGTGGATATTTCTTTACAAAACTTATTCTCTATAACATTTGTCCCTTTGTTTAACCATCTTTATTAGTACACGCATACATAGATAAACTTACGTCATGTGATTATTTATGACACTGTTGCTTATATTATATGTTCGTCGGATGTGTTATGACACAGGACAATTATTTTGATATGCATATTTAAAAATACATGTCGCCAGTCTTTTTTGTGTCTATTTTATGTGAACAAAAGTAAAGGAAATTGTATTAGTTTGTCATAACTTAAAACAAAAACAAGTCGAAATAAAAATAAATTAAACAAATACTGTACTAATTGAACATATCCCAGAGTACAAGCTATAATGTGGGATTATAAAATGTAATATTTGGGTAATGCCTTTCTTCAGGTATCATTAACTGAACAGAAACCGTAAACGAAAACATCCTAAATCGAAAGTGACAACGTAATAATAACAAACAAATAACATAGTTATACATTATTAACTCCTTGCTGTCTTTGATGGTTTGACTTACCACATATTTCTTTTTAACTTTTTCAGCAACCACTCACTACTGGTACTTCCTACACAGTTTCATACCAATCCATAGCCAGTTGAGAACTACAGTTTTGATTTACACCGGTTCTCATAAAGTCCTCTAAATTAACGATAGGTTATGTAAATGAAAAGAAAATTACTTTCATAAGAAAGGAGATACTTTACCTGGTTGCTAGGTGCTGTTGGAAGGATAAATATCTACAAGCATTCTTTCAATGTGAAAGATTACGGAGGTGTATGGGCATATAAAAATATATAACAACTACATTTATATGAGATAACGTTTACCAAGCCATGCTGAACATTTTACCTGCTATAACTAAAACAATGTTTTATATGTGCAATCTAAGCGTCATGATGACTGACTGTATCAAAGTTTTCCACACAACATTAATTTCGTCTGATTGCTTTTGAATTTCGCCCAAAGCTACGCAAGGGCTATCTGCGCTAGCCGTCCCTAATTTAGCAGTGTAAGACTATCGGGAAAGCAGCTAGTCATCACCACCCACCGCCAACTCTTGGGCTGCTCTTTTACCAACGAATAGTGAGATTGACCGTCACTTATAACGCCATCACGGGTAAAGGGCGAGCATGTTTGGTGCAACGGGGATTTGAACCCGTGACCCTCGGATTACGAGTCGAGCCTAGGTTTTCTTTCAGTACGATTCACCAATCCTTATTTGATCTCATGGGTCTTCTAATAGCATGAAGGTACATTTCTAGTTATCATAACAGTAATGTTTTTGTGTAATATGATTATTTTCTTAAACACGTCTTAGTGAATGAGCTATTTTGTTGGCTTTACGTAAATGTCTTTATGCTGTTTGGACACTAGACAGAAAACGGATGACCCAATGTGGCTTCACATTAACAGCACACGTTGTTGTCACTTTTCTTTTTTCACTTTATAATCAAGACATCTAATATTGTCCAGAAATTAAGCAAAAGTAAGTGTTTTACTTTATATATATATTTTTTATAAAAATTAAGCGTGTTGTTCCATCAGGGGTCTTCGTATTACTTGCTAATTTCATCTTTTACATATACTACGATATTTTATCTTCAGTGAGTTGGAGGTAAGTTTACCAAGTTGCAAAGTTAATATCCTTTGTTCGATTTCCGAGGTGAAGAGATTTGCAGATAGCTCATTGTTTGGCTTTGTGAAATCAACAACTTAGTTCGTGTTCACTTAACGTCGCCTATCGACATCAACTGAACTCTCCACAGCGAACAAATTGACAAGTAAAACATAATGTGAGAACTCGTATCTTAAAATATTAAACAGACCTAATGTCTGTAAATACCCCCTCAAAATTGTTTAAGTTACGTCAATTTTATTAAAATAAATTGTTTTCAAACTAATTATATATTTCTTGAAAAAACTGCTGTTGAAATTAAAAATGAGATGAAAATAGATTAATTCTGTGAGTATTTTAATTAATACAATGAAGTTGTGGAGACAAAGTAGTAATAAAATAATCATTGAAAGTAATTAGATTATTTCTGATATGTATACAAGATTAAATTAATGTATACTGGATTAAGTTACCCGAATATGTTCGATCTCTTGATCAGGGGTATCTAGGACAATTGAGTTATTCTGTGAGTATATTAATATCAATAAAGGAGTTTTATGTGGTAAAAATACATTTTGTTGGTTATAATGACAAAGACCTCGCAACAGTGTTCAAGCACAGTACGTAAACACATTTGTTTGAGAAATAATATATATTAAAATTCAATATATGTATTTGCACACAAGGTATGTGTTTTTTGTTCAACACACTTTGAAATTTTCTTTTTTTTTCAGATTACTGTGTGGTTATAGAGAGAACTGAGAAATACTAAAATATAATTCTAGAAAATTGATTTCTAATAAGCTAACAAGTGAGGGATCTTGGGGATGGTTCTCTTTTCATTGAAGTTCATATTGGTTATCTTCTCAAGCCACAAATAGATTGTTATAATTGTTGTGGAGGCTAACTTGTTTCTGCACGTATGCGAGTTCTCGAAGTCTAGTGAAAAAACTTCTTTGAGAGTCTGATCGATTTCAGTTGATAATTTCCCCGTTAAAGAGGTATTGTTACGCATCAACATTTAAAAATTACAGACGTAAGCTGTGTAATTATCAATAAATTAGGTTAAGTTCAGTAAATAATAATATAAAGTTGATAAACATGTTTATAAAACAGCTGTCATTTAAGAATGCTTGAGAAGACATGTGTTAGAATATTATTTTCTCATGTAACACATTACAAGTCAGCGTTTCATCAGGAAAGCAGTTTTAAGTCTGACATACGTCTTTACGCACTTTCATGACAGCTGTTTAATAACTATGTTTGTGAATTTTAGACCACGTTATGAGAGCTGTTATTTACAGAAATTACACTATGAACGATTGTATGCTTCTTAATAAAAAAAAAAAAAGATCAAATCTGAAAATGTTAGATATAATAGGTCGATTACTGTGATACGTTTGTTTTTAGTTTCAGTTGATATGGCTATTTTATATCCTTACGTTTACGCGGAAATAAAAAAACATACAACGTTATGAACAGAAGAAAATAAATTCATCAAGTTATTCAGTGAAAGGCTTAGCAGTATATGATGGGTAGTCAATAAACTATAATGGATTTTGATCACTGGAACCTTTTGTTATTTTAATCTCTTTTACAACTGTTAACTTGTCTATAATGAGGAAGTCGGTTCAAATAAAGTGTGCATTAATGACACTAAACAGTACGTATACAAACTATTTAAAATACACAGCATAGTGAGACAAGATTAGCTTCGCCCACTTGTCAGAATCTTGTATAAAACCGAGAATATTTCTATACGTATTTTGTGCACTTTTTTTCTCAAACATATCATTTTTGTAAAGATTTACACATAAAACAATGCTTATTTAACGACAAAGATAGTATTACCTGTTTCAATATTATCTTCGGTAGAAAGTTTCCACAATGTAAAAGTCTGAATACACTCTCCTTTACGAAGACTTGGTTTCTGAATGCAGACTCCCTCATGAGGATATAATGATGAAACTTAGTTCAATGGACGGCAATTGCCTGTTTTAGAAACACTACACTGATAATGTATCCCACACGTCTGTTTCTAAAATAAGCATTTTCTGTCTGTTGAATCGAGTTTTACCATGAATATTCTGCCTAGACAATGTACCAAAGAAAATCTAATGACTTCTACATTCACTTTCTCTCTTGAAGACACGACTTCTGAAAGCATTTTTTTCTCGTAAACGTACGACATTGCTTCATTGCTTGTTTGTTTTGAATTTCCAAAGCTACACGAGGGCTATCTGCGCTAGCCGTCCCTAATTTAGCAACTAGTCATTACCACCACCAATTCTTGGGCTACTCTTTTACCAACTAATAGTGGGATTGATCATAACATTATAATGCTCCCACGGCTGAAAGTGAGAGCATGTTTGGTGCGACGGAAATTCGAACCCGCGACCTTCAGATTACGAGTCGAGTTCCCTAACCACGTGGCCTTGCCGAGTCACTTCTAATATGAGTGCCATACTTAATGTCATGTCTTATTAGCATTATGTCAGTTAACAAAATTGTCTCTAGATTTACATTAGCAAAAGACATGTCAAAGAGTGAATTAATTACACTATGTAACAAAAATTTAACTTTTTCTTGTTCCTGGACAGAAAGTGTTATTTAATTGCTTATGCCTAAAGTAAAGGGAAAATACCTATTTTCTCTTTACACTTTGCTTTTGTGACCTGGGTAATGAAATTGTCAAATTTACCAATTTTCCAGAACAATCCTGGTAGATTCAGTGCTGAGAAGCTGATAGAAAATTTTCTTGAACTCACAAGAATTTTCTAGAATGTCGTAGAACTTACGAGAATTTTCCAAAACTTTCCATAGTAATATATATACAAGAGCTCACCACGCACCACTTACGTTTAGTTCTAGCTGCCTAATTGAATATAGAGACCTAACTGAAGGTGTTGTTTTTACCATTGTACATAAAATTGGGTCTTATGAAACAATTTGTCACAGCTCTTGATAAGGAGTCTGCAGCCTTCAAGTACCTTTAATACTTTTTCGTAAGTTGTCTAAGGCAAAGGTCAAAGCTGGTGTCTTCGTTGGACCACAAATAAAGATCCTGAAGTGCACAGAATTCCCAAAGAAGCTCAGTAGGATGGAAAGAACTTGGCAGCTTTGTCACAGGGGTTTGGGGCTTCTTGGGTAATCACATAAACGAAAACTATGTGTAACTGGTTGAGGCTCTGGTGAAGAACTTCGGCAAAATGGGCTGCAGGATGTCCCTGAAAGTCCATATCCTTGATGCTCATCTTGATAAATTCAAGGAGAATATGGGAGCATTTTCAGAGGAGCAAGGCGAGTGCTTCCACCAAGATATACTGGACTTTGAACGCCGTTACCAAGGAGCGTATAACGAAAACATGATGGGAGACTATATTTGGAGGCTGATAGGTGAAAGTGATTTACATTACAGACGCAAATCTAGAAAAACTACTCACTTCTAAACATTTTTGTATAGATTTAGTATAAGTACATGTAAATCTTGATTCATATGTTGTTTAATTCAGACAACATTATTAATTGTTATATTAATGAAAATGTGCAAATTTGCCCTTTTTACATAGAAAATAGGTTAATTTCTAAATTTCATTATCAGGTCACAAAAGCAAAGTTTGAAGGGAATAATGGCCATTTTCTGTACTTTTACAGCATAAGCAATTAAGAAATAACACATACTATCCAGGAACAAAATTTGTATTACATAGTGTTATATTTGATTGAGAACACTTTGTTAATTAATTAACAATAAAAATAAAATAAATTAGGAATATATATTCATAAACATGCATCATTTTTTACGAAAACTAGGAAAATAAATATTCAATATTAAACAAACCTTATATGTCACTTCAAACAAAAATTTGTTCTTACATCAATCATTATATTCAAAAGTCAATACGTGTCACAAGTTAACTCGAACGTTTAACTAACATTATTTCTAAACTCAAAAGCCAAACTATAAGTAAAATTATAAACCACTTGATGAAGTAGTGAAGCAATAGACCCGGTATGGCCAGGTGGGTTAAGGCGTTCGAGTCGTAATTTGAGGGTCGCCTCAAACATGCTCGCCCCTTTAGCCGTGGGGGCGTTATAATGTGACGGTTAATCCCACTGTTCTTTGGTAAAAGAGTAGCCCAAGATTTGGCGGTGGGTGGTGATGACTAGCTGCTTTCCCTTTAGTTTTACACTGCTAAATTAGGGACGGCTAACGCAGATAGCCCTTTTGTCACACGAAGGAAGCCTAAATTATAAACAGGATGGGTAAATGCACAATACCGTCTAAAGTCATTAACATCAAAGTTTATATCCACATTAACGGAACAATACCAAATTTAAGTAGAAACGACTTTTGACATTTCAAGTCCCCTTTTTTCCAACGTTGGACTGAGAATAACTGAGTAGTTATTCATTTTCTTTAGTGGTTATGTTATTTCACATCGCTTTCACAATCTGTACAACTTTAGTTCTCGACACATATTCGCCAAATTTCGAAA